>NC_066249.1:6128333-6741166 GCF_024542735.1 Bombus huntii | reverse complement strand
CCTATATAGCATAATAAAAAGTATCATTGTATTGTGATAATCTTAATATAAATGTAAATTCAACAAAAACATTATTCGTTTGATAAATTCCTTATCTTAAGGAGCCAAAAATCACAGGCAATGTAGTCTTTACATCGGTACCGATTTACCGATTTACCAATAGGAATTTCCAGAAGTGGCATTCTTACTGCCTATTTCCTTCCTTTTTTTTTTTTAATTACGATGCTACCTATATCAGATACTATCATTTCTATTAATTAAACTATCTTCTTTGTCGACTGGGGGTGGGCCGGTGGTTAATGTGGTACTGGGTCCAGCCGTTAAATAACCAGCAGACACCGGCGTTCCAGCTATATATTATATTATTATTACATTCGTATGTGTAAATATATTATATCTAATATAGAAATGAAAATGATTGATATGTATATCGTACCAGTAAGGTAACCAGAATTAGTTGTATTAGAAATAAACAGATCATGTCGCTGATCTTTGTATTCCGCCCAGACACTTGACTTCTCTAGTATCGCATTTACTTTCTCACCCAGCAACAAGCTTCTAGTCATTGCTTTTAAAGCTTTGACTATTTGAGCTTTAGCAGTTGCAGGGTTTTCAATTACGTCTAACCGTCCTTCTAGTATATTTAACAAATAAGGTACCATTTCAGCGTCCAGTGCCTATAAGGAACAGTTAACAACAAATCTTGAATTTATAATACTGATAGAAATAATATTTGATGTCTTGTATTTACCTGTTTTATAAGTCTATCCTCGTTAGTCGAAAATAATCTATTCAGCGTTTCGCACGCTATTGCTATCATATCTCGTCTAGATTGCATAGCATGTTTCAGTGGACTTATGCATTCTGTTTGACAAATAGATGATATACAAATCTGTAAGATTATTAATTAGTGTTGTTGATATTAAATACTATTTAATATTTCATAAAGAAAAGTCAACGAACTCACCTCGCTTGCTGCTAATTGATGAAGTATTAATATCGCAGTTTTATATACAGATGGTTGATTGTTTTGCATTGACATTTGTCGGCATAGTCTAGGTATGTGTCCTAATGATGGAACTTGATCTGCTAAACTTGGTTGTGCTTGAAGTAAATTTACTAGCGCTTGTGTTGTTAATTCCAACATATCCGACTATTTAAGGATATTATTAAATTAATCAATATACACATATACTACAACACACCAAAGTGTACACTTACATCAGTTTTCTCCTTGGACATAAGGGCTAACGTCGTATCCATAAGTTCGCTTAAAAATTCCTTAGGTTTCCTAAGAGCCCATGCGGGACTGGCTATAAATAATCTAAGATATACACCTCCGACTGCGGGTTCATTTGTTGCGATATCAATATTACTTTGAGTATCAGGTAACTTTAATATTGCATTGGAATTTCGTCTTTGTAACATGTAATATCTGAAAAAATTTATTTTGCTTTAGACGAATGTAATTAAACAAGAAAATAAATATTTTTAAAAAATGTTTATGTACTCGTCTTTTAATTCCCCAACGATCCTCGACACTCTAGCTTTGGCATTATCATCCCATATTAATTCAGGATTCTCGTGTTTTGTTTCAAACATATGCACACATTGTTTTGGAGCATCCCTAATAGCTTCACTAAATAATCTGGGTAAAAATCTAGACAAATCTAGTTTTACTTTTGGTCC
This sequence comes from Bombus huntii, assembly GCF_024542735.1. Classification (NCBI taxonomy): domain Eukaryota; kingdom Metazoa; phylum Arthropoda; class Insecta; order Hymenoptera; family Apidae; genus Bombus; species Bombus huntii. The sequence continues at coordinate 6,739,477 of NC_066249.1, read as the reverse complement.
AGCCAACTTATCAGATGACATTTTGCCAAGCAGTTCTGCGGCTGTTTCGCGTATCTGAGTGTTACTTGAATTACAGAACAGATCAAGAACGTATACAACAGCCCCTAAAATTTTCATAAATTTCGTTTTGAAAAGAAAGGTATAATTTTAGATATGGCTCATGTTTAATTTTACCTTTAGACAGTGCATCTTTTACGATCTTCGTGGAGCTCATCAGAGCATACAAAGTTTCCAATATTAGCAACTGACACTCCTGCAGAGAATTTAAAGCTAATAATAAATGTACTATAACCTCGTTTGCTGCGATATCATCTACACATTCTTGGTTCTTTGTAACATTACTAATAACTTCAAGTGCGTTTTTCTGTATCAACTTAAAGTTATTACAACTCAGAAGTCCAAATAATAATCTGAAGTGCCCTATACATTGTAATTCAATTCCTGGATTATTTTTTATAACATTTTTTAATGCTTCTAAAGACATAACAATATGTTCCAATTTCTCTTGATCCTTCTTAGCTAATGCCATATTGCCCATTGATGTCAAATATTTTGACGATTCAGACAAAAAGTCAAGTACATTAATTGTAAAACTTTTGGGGTTCTGAAAAAATATTTGTTTGTTTTAAGTAAAAATAATTTTTTCATCGGAAAAATATTACATAATGTTAAATTACCTCTATAGGGAAATTGGGTTGTTCATTGTATACTTTTACAAATATTTCTCCAATAATAAGTTCATCGGCATGAACGCTATATTTAAAGTCACTAAAATCATGTTCAAAACTATCATTGCCATTTAATCTTTCTTGTCGTTTAGCTTCCAAGTATTCGTTCAATTCTGCTCTTGTTCCGTTATCCCAAATCAAATATGGATTGGAGCAATTCGAGTTTAGGATTTTTAATATTTCTTCCGGTTTATCCTTCGAGAGTTGACGAGCTAGATAAGGCGTTAATAAACTTTCTAACGCGGCAACAGTAACAGGATTAACAGGTGTTTCATTCTCTCCTGTCATGTAACCACCTAATCTTGCACATGCTCGAACTGCTAATTTCGCTAAATTATTTGCCACTTCCTGACGATTTTCGTCTTGATTTCTTTCAACGCCACCTTCTTCCAACGTGTAATCGTAATTAAACATAAATAATAATAAATGCCATAAAGCACCAGACTGTAAAAGTTGCATTTGTAATGCACTATCCGTGGCAAGGGAAGAAACACATTCTGTTGCCACCGAACATAATTTTGTTAAATGCTGTAAATGTATATCATTATAATAATTAAAAAATATATATAATATTAATAGTGATTTTTTAACAATGTTTTCAAAATTGCTAGTACTAACCTTGAAGTGTAATATTCTACAGAGGTCTTTAACTAATTGTGGTAGTTCAATAATCCTATCTTTGCAGCCCCTAAAGGACCCAGCAACCGAGAAGCATCTAGTGATATGCATGCATACCTGCACTGCTATATCATTAAGTTTACTCGATTTATTTAGGACAGAAACACATCGTGTATAAGCTTCTAATAAAACATCTAATCCTCCTTCTCTGCGAAGTTCTTCCGCGTTTAATGCAGAACAGTGTACTGTGTGATATGCAAGTTCGCTAGCGGCTGCCAATAATGGCGCGGATTTTGAGAATAATTGCTCATCGTCTGTTTCTAGTTTGATTGTTTTAATTAACTGCGGGTAACCTGCGTATTTGTAAGGTCTAAGTTCGTCGGAATATCTATGGAAGAGAATGCTCTGTGTTCTTAAAATAAGCACTATGTTATCAGGATTTGGACCGTCAGTCGACCAACAACTTCGGCTACATAAAAATTCGTATGCCTGATTAACAGCTTCGAATTTATCCTATGAACAGAAAACACTTCTATGAAGAATTTAATACGTTTATATGTTGCTAATGTACATAGAATTTGATACAACTTACTCTGCCTTGTGGATTTTTATCAGGGTGATACATTTGCGCAAGTTTATAATATGATTTTCTAACTTCAGCCTCATTATGTTGTTTTCCACTGGACAATTGAAGGGCTTTATAAGCTTCATCCATTGTCATCAGTGGTGGTTTCTTTTCTACTTCTTTCTTCCATGCATCTAACACATCTTTCAATAAATGTACCTAAAAATTATGTATTATTATTTTAAATATATTTTAAGAATTAATAAGTAGATATTTTTAAATCATTTACTATTGACTTACCGGTTCAGGAATAGGCCACTGTGGGAATTTTACAGTATCACAAAGATGTCTTAGATAAAATATTTGACAGAATAATTCCTTCTCTAATTGTGGATACCTTATCGCAGGTATAGCAATGTATTGATATCTAGCCATAGTATGGCTTCTTAATTTTGGTGAGAAATCTGCTATATGCGTTGCTATTTTTTCAATAAGCATTCTTCTCATTTCAGCATTCCATATTGCTTCTGGTGTATCGTAATCACCAAGAAATATTTGCGCAAATTTTTCCGCGCCATGATTTTCTAAATAGCTAACCATTGCATCAGGTAAAAGTTGTCCAAGAATACTCCGTTGCATGATGTCTGATGATACATTCTATGATATTAAAATATTATGTGAGACAACTGATCTGTTTTGTCAGTTAGCAAAAATATAAATTTCATACTTACATCATCACTCCTAAATGCCTGTTTCGTATGAGTTAACTGTAAAAATCTCGCTATCGGTAAAACGTTTGAACCAGTGTACATTAATATGAAATAGAAGACACCAGTAAGATAAATTTTCGAAACATCTGCGTTATCTCGCATTATTTCACATAATAAAGTAGCTACTTTTTCAACTAAAACCGGGTCAAACGTTAATAAAAGTTGAACAATATGAGGTAGGCACTGAAGATCCGATAATAACCGCTTCATGCGCGGCAGAGGCCTAATTACCGCGTCATCAACGTCTCTACTTGGAAAATACTCGCACATTTTGATTAAAATATTTAGAATCAATGTTGCTAATTCACTTTCATTTATTACTGGTGTCCCTTTCGCGACTAATGTCCATTTTAATTGCGGAACTTGCGAGATCATTCGCCATCCGTCTAATCCTTGTGCCCAAACTTTCGTTTTGTATGTAATCTGATTTGTATGATACAATTCCTTTAAATCTTTCAAACTTATAGGACCTTTCCGCTGATCTCCGTCATTGTAATACCATTCTTTTTCCATAATCTGTTGTTGCTGTGGTCCTGCTTCTATTACATTAGTTTGTGTAGGTACAACTGCTCTAGATGTGTGTAAATGAGCCAAAGTTAAGAGATCGACTAATGTGCGTACTCCGTTTTGATCCATTATATCTTTTACATTTCTTCTATGTAATATAAGTTTATTTATGAACATGACTAATCTATCACGTTCCATTCTATCTGTACAACGTTCCAGCATTCCTACAATATATTTTGTATCCGAAAATGGACCAATATCTTCATAGTATCGTTCATATACTATAGTCATTGCTTGCAAGCAAAGGCACTTCATTTCGACTTTTGTTGTTAATATGAATCTATGGTACAAGTCGTTAAAAAATTCATATCTGTGACGAAAATAACAATTTATTACTTCATCTGCACAACATGATACATGTGAGAAAATTTAAGAAATAAATTTAATATAATCTGAATTGTAATCACAACAATTAAAATTCTGTCATACATACGATTTTCTTATTGGACTGTCTGGACTATCTTTTTCCAACAAAAGCCTTAAATAATAATCACCGATTTTCACTTCATCTGACAGGCACTGATACTGTACTTCAAATTCTCTATGATTCCAAGCAATTAGGGTTCCTCCTGCTAAATCTTTGTCAGAACTGAACGCGCGAATTTCATTCTCAAGCGCGGTTCTTAATTCTTCACGTGTTTTATGATTCCAAATTAAATTCGGCAGTGAATGATCCTGATTGAACTTATAATAAAACAAATTCCAATTTGCTTCTGATTTAATTCTTTCTCTGCGTTTTCTTAATACTATCGGACGTTCTTTGATTTTCTCTTTACGTTCGATCCCAATCCTAGCTCCCCAGTGTTGAAGAGCATGTTCTACATGTTTTTCAACTACACGCATTTGACGTTCGATCGCAATCCACTGTGGGCTTTTCTTATTTTTTGATGCGTGATCTATAGCTATCTTTAAATTATCACGATTGTTCAATCGTTCTTTCTCAAGAAACGAATCGGGTACTTTTTCATCGGAGTCTAAGTAATTTAATAAACCAACAGGCTGTATAAATGCATAATGAATACAAACTTAGATACTTCCATTTTTGTAATTAAATGAAAATGATATTATATAAGTTCAGTCAATAATGCTAATTTACCATAATCCTTTTCAACAGTCCCATAGCTGTAGGATGTCCTGTAACCCAAAGTCCTACAAGATGTCTACACAATTGTCTATGTGTCAACAGTCTACCATCAGTACCAACAGTAAAAAGACTATTTAATAGATGTCTCGGTAAAGCTCCTTCCGCAAGAGCAAGTTCTTGCATTTTTGCAGCCACTTCTGGTGCACCTTCTTCGATAATCGCTCTCATTATTAACCCAGCACCTTTAACAATAGCTAGCGACGGATGTTGGAACAGTTTAAAAAGCGATCTTCCTCTTGCAGCGACCATTTCTAGAAGATTATCGAAGTGTTTACCATCGGTCGTTTCACTATACGGTACACACAGAGCAAAAGTTAAGAGGTCAAGCATGGCAGAGACTACCAGAGCACCTGTACCATGATTCTGAAATATTCATAGGAACAATGTTAGCATACTACAGGACAGTAACTACTATTGTTAAGAAAATGAAGATAAGATTAATATTTTCACACTTACTATATGGTTAATCCACATATCAAGTAAATTTTCCAAAAATTTATTACTACTGAGAAGGCTACTTTTATTTAACTGTTCTTGTCTTAAATCACAATCATCATGCATTGGTTGCATGAGAGCACAAATACAATCTATAGCAGCTTGTGTTACACCATAATCTTGTCTTTTCAAAGCTTTCACAACTTTATGTCCAATAGCTTCTCTAAATCCAAGAAGAGTTGTAAATGCAGTAAAACCAATTTTGCTAGCAACCAATCTCCTTATAGCATGGAATTGTGCTTCTATTTCACTGTTTGTTTCTAATTCCTTATTGACCAATGCATTTAAAGCACCAAGAATAATTTTATCTTTATTTTCAGTAAAAAGACCCTGTAAGTAGTTATTCATCAAATGGTATATGTGAAGTTGTAATGTTGTTGCAGTCCATTCAAGCGGTACAACATCCTAGACAAAAAAAGAAAATATCTATTCAGATTACTATATAATCTATTCATCTATACAATATGATCAATATGATCTATTTATTATTGTAAATAAAAAAGAAATAGAAAATACAAAATATTAGAAACAACTTTTTACATAAATATTTATTCAATTTATTCCAATCTGCAAAGATAAGTATAATGTATTATTTTGTATCACACATACATTTTAATAAAATTTAATACTATTTAATTCAAATTTAATAAACTATCACCGCTTTAATGCACTGCACAATATTCATTTTTATATTTGATAATCATATAGAAATTTAATATTATATATATGTATATATATATATACAATATTAAATATAGGGAATATGTCTTACATCTTGTGTAACAGAGTAATTAAGACCACTGTAGGGAATATTTGCATTAAATCTTTCCAAAATTTCAGCAAAACTACGTCCACTTGGTGGTTGTTGAAGAAACTTAACATGAGATGTTTCAACTTCTTCATCAACAGGTAAATTAAGAGGTCCAAGTCTTTTGCCCCTAGGTACTGGATACATTCTGACATGAACATCTCTATTACCAGATGCTCTAACTCCATCCAATAAGGAAGCTAACAAAGAATCTCTATCCGTTGCAGTATAACTACGTGTTTGACCATTGAGATACTGTATAGTAAATAATTGTGGATTTTCATTGTCACGAATCAACGCAAAAATATCTGACAGAGGTCTAAGAGTACAAATATTATACGTTTGAGGATCTCTTTCCAATAAACAAGTATCAGAAAGACAAAGAGTTCTTCTCTGAGGATCTATATGTCTAGATGAATACTTATGAACAGTAAATTCTGATACACTTGTTATATGTTCATCAGCACTAAATTTACCCAACCTCTGAGCAACAAAATCATCTAATTTGATTGGTTCTTTCAAAACTTTTATGCTGATACCTAAATTGTTCATAGCTGATTCCAGCAGCTTTTTTTTAATTTCTTCCATGTGTTGAGAAGCAAAAAGATGTAAGCGTCCAAATCCACCACATACAATTACAAATCCATTAGAATAATCTTTCATTGTAAGAATTCCTTCAAAATCTTTATAACAATAACTGGCTAATACCATATTGGTTGCTGGATCTAATTGGTCAAGACTATATGGTGTCACTTCTAACACAACAGGTAATCTTGTATCAGACCAATGATGTTTATAAGCTTGATACCTCTAGAGAAAATGAAAATATTAATTTAATAAATACAGTACACATTGAAAATGGCGAACATAATAGTTTATTTATTGAGCAGTTATATAGAAAAGGGTACATCTCACCAATTTCAATGATTTTCAAATATATGTTATGACCATGATTCTGAACAAGATTTTCCTATAGATATAACCATCGCAGTGCTTTAATTTCCGAGATATTGATAAAAATACTTTTGTTATTTTTTATCTTAATGTGAGTTAGGTTTGGATTAGCTTTATCTATGGATATGATGATATTACATGTGTGTTCGTATATATAGTTATATATAACGCAATTTTTTTGCTACCCAAACTCATTGCAAAAGTGATATTGACCCCTGAAAATTTGGCTATTTTTCGATTTTATATTGTAACTCGCAAACTGCAAGTAAGAAGAAGAAAAAATTTTAGGATAAAAATTACTGCTTTTAATTAGGGCAGTCAACTGGCAAAAGATTTATCAATTGTTCAATTAGAAAAAGTTACAAAGAAATATTAATAATTTTTCTAAAATTCTTTTTTTTATGTAGAAACCTTAATATTTTTATTCATAAGCTTTCATAATTATACAGTATGTCCATTTTAAATATATACATGTGATTATTTATGCAAGTATGAGAAATATAAAACAGTGTTTTAGATGAAAGTTGCTTGACTTCATGAGAGAAACTTAATAAGATATTTTGATTACTTTTTGCATTTTTATTTACAAAAATTTTAATACTAATGTAACTTTTTTTAATGTACCCTCTTTTATATAATTACCATTTATTGTTTTATTTTGAATATTTTATATAATTACAAAATTCAATAGGATGATTTGATAAAAATATTGAATTACAATTAGTAGATATTATATAGATTGATATAAATGGTATTGCATGTATTAGTTGTACAGATAACTGTAAACAAATATACTACAGACTATCACATATATATTAACCATATGGCTAGGTTGATAACAGGTTTGATTAAATTTTAATAGCATCTTTTCCAAGAAGTGTTATATAAAGAATATATAACTCACCAAAATTTCTTTAGGTTTCTCAGCAAATTGGTTTCTATATTTCAGAGCTTCAGTTAATAAATGAGCTCTGTATTCTGAACTAAATTTCATATTGTCAATTTTTCGTTCTTTGCGCATTGTTATACTAAATTCATGCAGACCTAATTGATTTCTGTTTGTTGGTTGCACACTTATAAAATCTAAGTATTCCCATTTATTTGTAACTTCTAATGTAGTAGGATTATATGTTGTTATACCCATGGATCCAATAGAAAAGATACGTTTGTACCTGTTGTATAAGCATTAAATAAGATTTTTAATATTTATTTGAGATAAAAATATATTAATTTATATTAGGTTCCATATAATAAGGTGATATGTATGTTAAAAATAAGTAAGCATAGAAATTACTTAATTTCAATATGTTTAATTATATTCTGTTATGATATTGAATGTCAAAATATGTTAGAAATATATTATAATATTAATATGTGTTTATAATATGATAGTATTACAATCTTTTCATTGGAAGATACAAATATATAACATGTGATTCTTATTTAACTATTTTTCCTTGTATTATTGTATCCCAGACAATCCAGCGTTAGGTTCTTGTTTTATTTAAAATATACACAGCAAAAACACATGTACACCATATAATAGCAATTCCACTTTTCATAACTAATTTACGATGCTTTAAATCGTGTGTACCTATTTTATTGCCCATTGTACGTATATTATTATCCATAAAACGGATAGTTTTTGACAAGTAGTAAGAACTAAAAAACGCGAACTTACTTTCCTTTCCATGAATGTTTTGTGACCAGAAAACATGCCACATCCTGGTTATCCTTTATCGGCATCATTGTAACATGTCCTGACAATGCAGCGTGTTTATTATTATAAATAATGCTTTAACAAAACACTGGTTACTGTTTGTGAAAGATGCGTAGCGTAGGAGGGACATTCGCATACGAATTGAAAATGAATCACAGCAGAGTCATTTTCAAAATGACAGATACGAGAAACACAAAGTAAATCTGAATCACGTACGCAATGTTTATGTTTGGCGTATTAGCGAATGATATTTAGGCACTATTTAATCGCATTTTAGCCGACTAATGACATTTTCGACGGCTCCATTGGACTGGGAGCGGCCATGATGCTCGGGGGTGTTAACAAACAGCTGTTTCCAGATGGCAGAATGATCACACTAGGAACTTATTCATTTATTTATGTTAGATATATAATCTAAAGTTAATATACTTTCTCTGGAAAAGTTTCTTACGTTTGTCTTCACAAGAAAAGGGATACATATTTTAAAAAGGCGCGAAAGGTAAAGAATTCCAGTATTTTAAATGTACAAGTAAAACTATGAATTGATCTCTGTTGACATAACTAAATTAGCACTACGAATTATAAGTTTGTTTATAGATACATCGAATGTGTAGGTATCATGCTTTAATTGAAATTAAAGAACAAGATATATTGTAATTTGTGCGTAAATGTAAAACGAAAATGTGAAATAGGAATATTGTATTACAATATTGTATATACATGTTGTATAAATTTATTGTATGAATTTATAATTTATAATTTATAAGTTATAAGTTATAAATAATATTATATAAATTTTATTTATATTGTTATGATCTTATATGTACTATTCTTATTTTTATTCTGTTTCATTTGTATAAGTGAGTTTGATTCTTGATGTTATCTGGATTAGAGGTTATATTTCAAGTCTAGCGTTTTTGTTTATAAGTTGTTGAAGAACATTAAAGCTCAAATTTTTTGTAGAGTTTATTATTTATATGTTTTATCAAAAATTGTAAATAAAATTGTTTAATAAACTACTATTAAACATTTCTTTAATTTAATGGAAATTAAAAATTCAAATAATAAATTTTATTTTATTGGTTTCAGCATATAAAGCAAACAGAATGATAGAAAATAACATATCTAGTGAAAGTGATGAAGGAGAAATAAAATCAGATTTTGAAGCGGATTTCCAAAAAGAACTACATAATTTTCCCCATATTTTAAGATTTATTCAAAGAATGCGTGATCACATTAAAAAACAAAACAAAAAGATTGCCAAATTACAAAATAAACTCAGTGAACATGTAAGAACTACATCTCTTAAATATAGTTTTTCTGTTATTTCTTATATCTTATTTTATACTTTTATCTGCTCACAGAAAAGTAAAAAATTAATGGAGAAGAAAACCTTGATTGACTATGGAACTCAAACGAATCCATTGGAATATGAAAAAGAATCATGTCAGGATTGGAATGTTAATAATGATAGAACATCAACTAGTATTATACAACAAGTTAAAGAAGTAGCTGAGTCTGCTTTGTTGCAAACTGGTTTTGTCTATGAAGAAACTTCTGGTTTATATTATGATTACAACAGTGGATATTATTATGATGCGGTAAGTATGTATGCAATAACAGTATTAAATTTTCATTGATAATCCTTACATATTATAAAAAAAAAAAAACTGTTTTAGAAACAAGGTTTATATTATGATGGTAATACAGGTACATATTACTATTATGATGAAACTAGTGGAACATATCAATTCCATAGTCAAGCACAAGTAACTGTGAATGAAGCAGCTGCACATGTGAAAAGCAAGAAGGAGCAGAAAACTAGAAAGACAACCAAGGTTGGGGTTTAAATTATTATTGTTACATACCACATTTCTAAAGAAAATCTATCACATACAAGCATTTTTTATTCCAGGTTTCAGATGACATACATGAATTAATAAATGGCCTTTCAAACATATCAATTGAAAAATACAGGCGTCAAGCACTAGGTAATTGTCCTATGCTCTTAATATGCACACATGTCTCTCTTGTAGGATGAGAGGAAAAAACGCAAACTTGCGGAAAGAGAAGAACAGTCGGAAGATGAACTTGAGGACGGTGAATGTTCAAGCAATGATAGTGACAGCAATTCTAATGACATTACTCCAGAATTATGTACTAGTAGTGACAGTGACCATGAGGAAGATCAAGGTTTATTTTTAATTATTTTGCACAAAAATAAAAAAATGTTATTAACTAATGATTCATGGATTTTAATTTTCTTGTTTTGATTACACATATAATTGCTATTAGTTACATTTCAGTTATATAATTAATTTCAATTACAATATAATTAATAGAATAGATATACGTTTGCAAATAATACTTGGAATATTTTATGAATGGAAGTACATTCATTAACTTTTTGTTGTAACGATTTGATTTTTTATTTCAGATTTAGCGAAAACCTATCCCCCATGCATGAGAATCATAGTTAAGGAAACCAATCTATCAAAATTAAAAATTGGGAGTCTATTTTTTGTTGCATATACTGGTGGTTCAATTGGTCGTGAAGGTGATCATTCTGTAGTAATACCAGATATAAATATAAGTAAAGTAAGTTAAAGAGATTTTTAAGTTAACAGCAAAAGTTTCTTTACGTATACAATATTATTTGTATAAGATATTAAGTAAAAAACTTCGATGTTTCAGCATCATGCCCGCATTTTATATAATGAAGATAGAAAAATATACGAAGTCATTGATTTAGGATCAAGAAATGGCACGTTCTTGAATGGTAAAAGATTATCTGTGGCTAAGCAAGAATCTGAACCTCATGAAGTTTCACATGGTTCTATTATACAAGTTAGTACTACGAAATTGTTGTGTCACATTCATAATGGAAATGAAACTTGTGGCCACTGTGAGCCAGGACTTGTTCAGCAAAGCATTAACGCAGAAGAGAACAAAGCTTCTAAAAAAGACCAACACAAACAAGAATTGAGACGGCTGAAGCATAAGTTTGGCATAGAAAAAGATAATGTCGCAAGTGCTAGTCAATTAGCATTGGGGTACCAAGACAGAGCGCAAAATCGAAGACAGTGCATTGGTTCTTTGAATCATCATGCTAAAACACAACAAAGTTCAATGGATACGTGAGTAATTTATTTGTTATATTATGCTTTAAAACAATTGCAGTTAAGTAATTAAGATATATTTAAAACATGTTATCAGTGTTTTATTTTATTTTTTCATTTCTTTCCTTGTAATTCCAGATTTGTATTATTTCTTGTTTATTTTGCGAGTCTTCTCATGCAGTGTTTCCATTTACATACATTTCATTTATTATGTATTTGTTATGTATTTTATTTACAGATCTATAGCAAAAGACAACAGGGGATTTAAATTGCTATCAAAAATGGGCTGGTCTGAGGGGCAATCCTTAGGGAAGGAAAGAGATGGACCAACTGAACCGGTAAGTCTTCTTCCTTACAAATTTTTTATTTATTCTAACATGTGATTTTTTTACTATGATATATTATACAGTATAAATGTACCAATATTTTAAATGATAATACTTACATTTATAAACATATAAATTATAGCACCATGAAAGGTAATAGGGATTTTAATAATACTTATGTATTATTATATCATTTTATATTGAATTTTGTTGGAATTAATATATATCTAACTTACGTTAAATGAGTAATACAATTATGTTCCGTACCAAAACGTTGATGTAATTCATAAAATGAGAATTTATGACTATTTTAAATGTTTCAAATATTTCGTCGCTTTATTGTGTTATACATTAACGAAAAGAATTTTGTCCTAATGTAAAAAAAATTCAGTTCATTTCAACGGTTCTTGTAATGGGATACGTAATTTTAAGATATTTAATCGTTTAAATATAACAGAATTTGATTCGTTTGAAGTAAGAAAAGAAAAAACATTCATAAGTTTAACCATTTCTCTTTAAGTATATCCTAAATATTGCATTGAAAATAATTGTATACTTTACAATAAAATAGTTATCTCTTTTCGCAACTATAGGTATAATTATTACGGTACAATTCTACTTAATTATTCACATGTGAGAAAATAATAGATTAGTTAATTAGAACTACTATTTTACAATTGCAATCGAAAAATTCAGTCTCGACAAACTTTTCGTAACAATTAATTTCAAAGTAAATTGAGTTCATCCTTCTATCGCAAACTATATAACATATTCTTCGCATTCTCTAAAGATCAATATCTAACAATAAGTCAAAGTTGGAATATCTAGACAAGATAGCAACATCTAAATAAGATAGGGTACGTCAATTTTCGCTATTTTCTTGGATTTTTCCCTCTTTGTACACCCTACAAATTTAAATCATATTATACAAAATCAAATAGATTGCAAGCATATTTCTAATACAACATGACAGTTGTTTCTCGACTTAAACAATTCAAAATCTCCAAAATTCTCCTTTAAAAACAGAGTGGCGTCAATCCGAAGACTGACATCTCTCTCGCAGTATGTTCTAAAGTGTCCGCGTCAAATGTCTCGTCTTCGTAGCTCTCAGAAACGGCTTTCCAGACGCCAGATGCCAACGGTATGTAAACGTCGACAGAGAATGTCGTTCTCAGCGCGCGTATTAGCGCCGCCGCGATGCCAATGACGTCAATCGGCAATTGCGATACGTTTCTTATTTCACCTTTCTGTCGGCCTGTAGCATCATGCCAAACGTGGTGTAGCACGTGTGTCCAGTGCAAAAGGTGCATAGAAACGTCGGCCGCTTAGCCGCTCATTAGCTGAACGGGGTCGTGTCGCTGCAATTCGCAATCCGGCCTCGTTCGCCTTTTTCAAGCGAAGTGACGCGACGTGACACGCTAAAAACTGTGGGCTGCCGTTACTGTTGCTCACCCCCTGCGAGTCTTTTCTGTTCCTCTACTGCTTCCACACCGCCGTCACCATCACCATCACCACCCCCTGACTGACCCGCCCGATACACCGTACGATACCAATACACGTGCATCGTATATACGTGTAATACAGACATGGAAGATAGCGTGTGCAAAAGCCAGACAGCAAGCAGGTTCTGGCTGCTGGTGGTGCTGCTTACTCGTCCGGCCGCATCGCGTTTCGACGGCGACGAAACGAGCGCCGACGGTACGAGCAGAGCATTCATATGATAACGAGCGTAACTCTGCGAGACATGAAACGGAATAGTAGAGGGGATCGTCGCGAGGGGCAGAGACGAAAACGGGAGCAGCAGAGAGCGAGAGGGAGCGACAGAAGAGGTGTCCCCGGGTAATGAATGCAAATGTATTGAAATCCAAATCATTATTTTGTCTAGACGCATCGTATGCTCTATTGCACGCTCTGAGCTTAAGGAGAGGGGATGAGGAAAGGCACATAGCGCGTTCCTCCACGGGGGTGGATTAAGGGAGAAAGGAAACCGAGGCAGATGGAGACCGTTGTTTTCTCTCGTCTCTGTGTACCTTGACGCGTGTCTGCTAAATTTGCTTGTACACCTTTATCCTCCTTGATGTCCGACAACCTCCAGTAAATTTATCCGTGTGATGGTCTTCCCTCTCGTTGTAATCCTCGTTCCTCCGTGGACGACGATTTCTCTTCTACAATGTGTTTTTTGCTCGTAAAACACCGTTTGACTTTTGCTATTGTTGCACGATTCACGATGCATACCATACCTTACGTAGAGACCGAGAGAAGAGTCAGTGCTTCTTTCTACGAGTCTTTAACGAGTGTGAAGTAATTAATATATTTTCATGCATCAGCTGTTTCTGTCCTTACCGCTTGTATAATGTAGGAAACAATTTTACGGATGGTAAATGTATTTTACGGAAATTTGTGATACAGAAAACTAAGTCGACTCGAGATACTGCGGAAATTTCTTCTTCTCTTCGAGTTATTGTAATTTTGTTGCAAAGGGAAATGGTACAGTTTCGAGCGTACATGTATTACGCGATTTAATCGTATACGTATAACTAGCTTTCAAGCAATTAAAGATACGTTAAGATCGCGTGATTTTAAGGGAGAAATATGATTTATGGCTTTATAATTTCGCGAAGATTATTACGATCTATCTTGGGCATGAGATCGCGTGATTTATTTGCGCATACGTATTTCGTTGCACATTTAAAAACGCACTTAATAAGTTGTTTCCTTGTTAAACATTTTTCGTTTAAAATTATGCATCTATTAATAAAACTATGTTAATTGCTATACACTACATTGACTATTCATAAACACAGGTTCCACTTGTTTAGTTACGCTCATAAAGATATAAATTTGCATAAATTATATTATATTACGCATTTATGTGTTACTATCAAAAAATATCAATATTATGTCTCACAAATTATATTGACAAGTATACGTCTTATTTACCGATGAGATGAAACTCTAAATAAAATTGAAATTAAATTCGCAACTACGTAATACCGCGTTCGTTCTCTTCGTCTAGCCGCTTTACATCGCAACCAGTTGTTACAATTTTATATCGACTATCTCCGTTTTTACGTTGCGTACCTATTTCTGCAGGTTCTCTTTGTCCAACCTATATGACCTACATCGTAAACTGGAAACACGTTCACGGTCGTAGAAAGGGGTGAAAAGGTAGGAGAAGGAAGAGAGAGACGGTTAGCTCTTGGAGGGTGAATCCGCGTGTTCGCTCCGAGAGTTCGTAAACCAGACATTGTAAAGTTCTCGAATGGCGATTGACAGTAAACCACGAGCATGCGATAAAGTATAAAATTGTCCCGTGCTATGAAAGTGCTTTTAACAGGTGTAGGTGGATGCGTGTCCTATCTGACCGAATGAAATCTCGGTAGGTTCGTTTATTTGAGTGCCTTCACTCGCGCAAGGTAAGGCGAGTACTTACTTTTTATTATTGGCTCGCGTAAAAGAGTCGATCTCTAACAAGAGACACTTGAGATAACAGGTCAATGCAAGTTTTATTAGCGTGCTGCTTTGACGTAGAAGGCTGTTGCTTCGGTAACGTGGAGTTAAGAATTAGAATAAAGGACTCGGTTTTTATTCTGCATACTTTAAAAATGTCTTCAGTTGTATGAAGCGAAGTGTTGTTTTGAAACTTTGAAATTTATACGTTGCAGGTTATTGAAATTAAGGAAATTTTTCATGAAAATATATAATGAATATTTGAGAGGTGTATTTAAGTTCATTTGAGGTTACTTAACGTTCATTTTCGTTGCATTATCTAGCTAGATTTTGTATGTTCAATCCCTTGATTAAACCGCAGATATCTATGTAAGCTAATATTTTTATGAAATAATTATAATGAAAAAGATGGAACTTTGTTATAATAGATCATATTAACAATCGAAATTTAAAATATTATTAGATTGTTGTTTCAAACATTTAATTTTCTTCATTTGGATTATACCGTTTCGCTTATAAATAATACAATAAGCTTCCAATTTATTGGGACTGTATTATACAACGTATTGGTATTGTAAAATTGAACCGACTTGTAACGTCGATCGTTAAACAATTGCAACTGAAACGCAATAGATGTAACGTGTTACAATTCGCTTCTATATGAGGCAGCCTTAAAGTGCATCCGGAAACTGCAACAATTTCATTTTATGGACTTTCGCGTATACCGGCTGTTGCGAGCCATTTCACGGTTACAGCGTGAATATCCACGGTAGTGCCTTTTACGATTTACATTCATTTCCATATTGCATTTCCTCGCCCTTTACAGTACCAGCGAGGAAAAACCTGATTGATTAATGACGTAATAAATAATCCAACGTAGTCTCGCAAAGGAATGAGGCTCGTGGTGCTTCCATAAAATCTTTCATTGGAAGAGCTTTCTACGATTTCTCTTTGAGAAGCATAATATTGCACGCGCGTTTGAAATTAAAAAGTTTTGTATCGAGACTGTGCATCAAGGAATTGGTTTTTATTATTTTCTCAGTTATATCATTTATCATCCTAATTTTTCAAATACGCCTAACTAGCAAAAAGCAACATAGTTTGATATCCATCGATATTTCTCCTGTGTCAGTGTTTCTTATATCTTGTACTTTCATACATGAATAATTGCAGTACAAATCTCGATAAAATAAATTGATTTGGTGATATTCGTGGGTTTCGTACGAAAATCACCCTTAGTCGCAGCTGATTTTGGCCTGCCATGTCGAAAGCAACTTTCTAAACGTGATCCAAAGATTCAGATCTTACGACGATGGTGCAATAATGCGTGTCATTGATTAATTACGTTTCCTGACTGAAAATTCATAGATTTTTATCTTTTTATAATTCAAAGGAAATGTACACAACCTGTCTGACAAGTAGCGAGGTTGCCAATATATTAATTTCAACGGAATTCCGAATTCCAATTTCTGAGGATGTTTGGAAAAATCATGTATTTTATTCTAAGTATCTTTCTTAGAGATCGATACCACTCCGAATATGGATACTTTGACGTTATTTCCAATAGATAAATTCATGGGAGCAAGTCGTTTGATTTTTAGAAATTCAACGTTAATTGTGTATTTGGACGACGAAATTGAGAAATTTACAAAAGGAAAATTTGACTTTTTCGAGAGCCTCGAATATCTTCTCGTCCATCCCCTTCATCTCACATTTCTCCGATTCGCTTTCAACTTTCGTCTTTTCCCGGGATAATTGACGGCGCGTCCGAATCGAGAGTGTTTTGATTCGCGCCAGATCCAGCAGCGGGGAGAAAAAAGGAGAACCGGATAAAAGTGAATCGTAGGTCTTGACTCGCGACTCTCCCGGTCTCCTGTTTGTCCGCCAAAACCTGTTGCTGGCGTCCTCCTCCTGCTCGTTTCGCTGCCTTGTGCGCGCCTTCTATTCATCCACCGGTCCCTTTTTCTTCTGGCGAAAGTAAAAATAGTGGTAAGAGAAGAAAAAGGCACGCGGGGCAGAATGCACGAAGTTCGTGCGTTGAACGAAGACGTAAAGGTCGGGCCAGGAAAAAGGAGTAAAAGGGAGGAAGAGAGGCCGAGATAGAGGGAGAAAGAGAAGAGAAGAGAAAAGGAGGGAGAGAGGGTTCTGAGCGGAAGTTGTACACCAAGTGTACGTGTGCAGTCCTGCCGCAGGTGGTACGACGGAACGCAAGGTCGTTTCGATATTATGTAATGCAAAGAGGCAGGAGAGTGCAAGGATACGGAGAGGATCAGCTCTCGACCTCCCTCGGTTGCCCCGGAGGGAACCCATTGTCTTTGGAATTCGGGACAACGTTGGGAGATCATCGTCGAAAACTGAGAAAAAAACCCTTCCTCCCGGCTACATCCAGCGTTTGCCTCTTCCAACCCGCAACTTTCTTTATCCGTAGGGCTTTGATTTTAATGCTTGCATGACGTACCGGGGAAGGTTACAGGAATTCTGGCGTTCGGGGCAGTAGTTATTTTAGAAGGACTTTTTTAGTCAATGTTTTGACTAATTTTTTTTTCAAATCGGGTTGTACGATCTTTATGTTTTAGGGTGGTAATGCGATTTTGATCCTATCTTCGAATGTTATTTTTAGCCTATTTACGTTCTACGGTACAATCTATATTCCGGTACCTATAAATCAATCTGTTTATCAATTACTCACGAGGTGCCTTTTAACGATTTGCAAATCGTTTTATGCTCCGTGTTTTTGCGCGTTTATCGTATCGTTCATCGATCCATGTCCATTCAAGTAAATATCTACGTGTCCGAGTATCCATGTCCATATAATACAATGGCTTCTCTTTTGTGACGTCGTCGTCGGTACAGCTTCGTCGGTCACGGCTGAACGATACAAAGTTATGCGAAAAAATGTGCAATCTTTATCTACGATCTTCGTTCATTGCCATGCCGGTTTATGCAGATATGCCGATTTTTGCCGGTTCTGATCGACCAGCTTACATCCACGGCACCGGTGGATTCGCATCTCCATGCTCGAACGATCCTTAAGGGCTCTCTACCCGCAACTTCTTTGGAAAGGGTATCCCCTCGCCCTCTTCACGCTCGTTCACTCACTGGAAATTTTCGTTCACGCATTCGGACACTTTCATTACACCAGCTAATAAACCCTCAGAGCGTGATAGCCTGATGTGCCGGATAAAGCGGCCATGGAGCCTTTCGCGCGATTATAAGTCACAATCGTGAGCAATTAATACATCAGCCACCATAGATTAAGAGTTCAGCCGTGGCATTATGCTATATTACCGGTTATGGCAAAGATCAACGGTGATAAATTCTCATTGTGTTCCGCTAATGCAATTTTCCATTCGCCACTTTTTCAGACGGCTTTTCTAATCTCTTTACGATAGCATGTTATTTTACTCTTTTTATGACGCCTGCTCTGGAGTAATATGTGCACTGGAAAGAGTTTTGTTACGCTAAATGGACGTTAATATATATTGAAACGAAGGGTTGAATAACTGCAGAGAAACGAGTATATCATATACATATAGTTCTATGAGATAAATTGAAATCTTAGTTGAAATTGTAGAAATAAATTAAAGTCGTATTGGTAAAATTACAAAATGCACATAATATGTAAAAATACATAAAATAGGGCATAACTTTGGAATCGATTTTTGCTTGCTAGAATTTCTTCGAAATTTGACCCACGAGAAAGACACTGAATCGATGATTATTAGCGAAAGGTGAAAAGGTGAAAAAAAGGGAACACTTTTTATTAATCTTGTCTCGAAATGTAGGCATCTCGAGGGAAGGTGTACGAGAAAGGACGAACGAAAGACCCGATGCCAGTCACTTAGTGAAATTTATTCGTCGATCTGTGTCCACTCTGTAAATTATGAAAATTACAGGACAAAATTTTTAACGCTCTTCCTTAACTTTAATTCTATATACTTGTGCCTATAAAGTTACTTCGGTACCACTTTTAACGGGTTCATAATTGCGCCCTTTTATATATGCTGTTCCTGGGCGTGTACCGCGTCATATATCTACTGCATTCTTTATATAAACTGGTTTTATTTATTTCGGATCGTTAACATTAAGTATTAACCGAGCCTATTATTTAGCTATCGCTGGCTTTATGCGAGATTTGTCGTGATTATAAATTTAAATCAAAAAACAACATTTTACGATCGTTATATACACACTGTCGTGATATTTGTTTATAAGTGGTCATTTAGAGCTACTTTAAAAGGAATTTTTATACAATTTATTGGTATTTGATTTACATTGAGGCAGAAAATTGCCGATGTCTATCGTGATCGCGGTAAATGAAACATGTAAATTAAATAACATTATCGTACAAGTTTCCATAATATTCCTCTCGGTAACGTGAGTTTCTTAGAAGTCTTAATTAAATTTAATGCTAAAATATCAGTGTTTACTTTTTCATGTCGGTTTATTACATACATATTATTATTTATATAAGACAAATCTATAAAAATTGCGGTAAATAAATATAAATACAACCGTGTATTAGTTTAATAGAATTTTATTTCTGATTTCTTCGATTAGTCTGGCAAAATCTGTATTCTATTGTTTCAATTATACTAAACGAATACTAAAACTAAACAGTTACAAAATTATATTCCCACGGTTTCTCTAACATAACGCTGAAAATATAAATAAATAATCGAGAAAAAGAAACACTATCGCGATTTGTTAGTTCCTCATTAGTATTCATACACAATTTATATCTTAATTATCGACTTATCTATGTATCTAGCATATCAGTTTGAAAGCAGCAACGGATAAATATTAAAGTGCAAGCTGCTTACACTTAAAAACTTCTACTCCTTTTAATTGCAAGATCTCATCTAGTAAACATCATGTACACTTCGAATTGAATTAATATCAAAGAAGATAAAATCGGTAAACATAGAATGTTGGCCAATTACCTTGAGAATTCTATCAGTGAAGAAAGAATCGATTATTCGAGTCCTAACAGATTATAACTACAGTGATATGCAAAAGTCTCTGGCCAGATAAATTTTTCACTTTATGTTTCGAAAGTGATATCTAAAAGAATTTTAGCTAATATATTGAGTATAAGATCGTTGTAAAACGGTACTTATATTTATATTAAATATGAGTTAAAATTCTTTAAAATATCACTTTTAAAATACAAAATGAAAAATTTATTTAGCCAACAGTTTTTACACGTCGCTATATATTTCATATGTAAATAGGAGAAATGAGAGGATGAAAGAGGACAAATAGCTATGGCATTGAATTTAGTTTTATGAAATTTTATTACGGTAGACACATTTAACCTGTGCCTGAACACTTCTCTCAAACATAAAGTATCCTTGGCATGCGAGCCTACTTGCATACGCCTGAATACGCGTGAGCCGATAGGATTTTTTATCCGCACACTCATTGCGTACTAATTTATGCATATACCAAGGTATGACATCATCAAAATCAATCTTCCGCTAAGCTAGTGTTGATTGAATGACCACTCTAGCAAGACCGAAGTTATAGATTCATATTTCATCGTACATAGAAAAGGCGTAAGGCGTTTCATGATAATTATAGCCATGACATGGAAGCTTGATGTGGATTCTGTAGTCGTGGTTGTTTTATGAACTTCTTTATTAATCATTGTTAATTTCTGGTACCGAAGAATGATGTTCAAGCTTGACACATTCGGAAAATCAATTATTTATCTGAACATGTAGAATATCGACTGCTTCCTACATATAATATAAGGGCAAGTCTGGTTTCATACAAAAATCTGTCTAACCTATCCAGGTTAAAACATCGTCTGCATTTCTGCATCCTACCTCGTAAGAAGGATCTCGTGAGACCGTCATAGTTCGATCCACGTGGCTCCATTGTATAGCCATTGGAGAGCAGCAGGAGCCAGATCGGTTCCTCCTCTCTAAATTAAATCCCGCTTCCGACGTGCGTCAGTCAGACGTCGAAATTTCCAAAGTCACTGACGAAGCATTCTTTAATCTCCTTGGGGCGAGTCTTCCCCTCGGCAGTTGCACGATCTACCTCCTTCCCTCCATTCCTCTCTCTCTCTCTCTCTCTCTCTCTGGCAATACGGGCTAATTCTCCGGGGACAGCATGAATGCGTGTTTCACCGTGTGTCAGTTCAACGTGGGCGGCAGGGCAGCGGAGGAGTGAGGAGGAGGAATGGAGGAAGGGAGAGGGTCTGTCCTTCTTTGCGCGCGTTGTTTTGTAACGCGAAGAGGGAATGTTAGGAAGGACTGACTATAGAGTGAATGGAGAACGCATAGGATTTATGGTACGCTAACGGATTGGGAGAACGGAACGGAACTGGAAGAAAGAGGGAGATAGAGCGAATGGGCAAAGAGACAGACAGATGCTGGGAGACTAAGAGAAAGAGGTGGTGGCGAGGACGACAAGGAGGAAGATAAAAAGGGAGGAGAAAGGAAAAAGGGCAAAGAGAGAAGTTGTAGCGGTGCGTTTCGTAAGGGGCGCGGGAGGCAACAGGTGGGAACCCACTGTCACAAATAAATCCAACACAAACGCCGCTGCCGTCTAGACGGCGATCTGCTGACTAACCATGGGTACCAGATTATCGCGCCGCTTACTTTCTCCTTCCTTCTCTCTCTCTCTCTCTCTGTCGTTTTTTCTCTCTTCTCTACCCCTTCACCGCTCTTCTTTTCTTTTTCTCGGCTTTTGTTTCTCTTTTTACTTCTCTGTGTGTGTACCTCTGAGACAGTAGGCGATGAAGGAAGAGCGAAAATGAGAGAGAAAAACTTTCTGCGGATGATGGTGCATGAACGGACCAGAGAACGTAAGTACATACGGAGAATAGCGATAGCAAGAGAAGAGAGAAGCGTGAGAAAGATAAGAAACCCGGGTAGATAGAGGCAGGCAGAGACGACTCGTACGCACGACAGGATCAGAGATTGTGCAGGTGTCGTTACACACGCTCCCGAGCGTAAACGCGCTTGCACGTAACGCGCCGTTGCGGAGATAGGTGCACCGCTTGGCATGCGGGTGCACCGTCAGATTGGCCAGCCATCGGTGTCCGCACGTTGCTGCCATAGCGCCACAGATTGCCTGTTTACTCGACAGAATCTCTTTTCCCCATTGCCTCTGACAGATACCCGCATATTCGATTGCTCGCGAGTCCGCGCAAATGGTCCGACGTTTTATTAGCTTTTGTTTTGTTCTCGCTTTCGTGATTTTTCATGGTCTTATACTTTTTACGCTTTCGGCTTTCCGCCAGGATTCTAGTGGCATTCTCAGCGTTGTTCAGTTAAAATTGTGAAATTAAGTAGATCGTGGTTGTCTGATTAGTTCGATGATGTTGTATGGAATGTGTTTATTCGAGTATTTCATAGATTTTATTATTTATCTTACATTTCAAAATTGCATATATAAAAATGGAGTTGTTTGCTTAATATCGTGTTATTAATAAATTTACTATGTATATCCGACTGTATATTCTGTATACTGGACAGGTAACCAGTAACTGTCCTAATATTTATGGCTGGTCCTGTATTATATTTTCGACTGTTTTCAAGTATATAGAATCTTTTCAATCGAGAATTAAATATACTAGAAGATTTATGGCTTAATTTAACTATTTCGCGTATGATTTGTATAACTTAAACATTTCCTGGTTATTGTACTTATTTGAATTCACAGCAGATATCAGAAAGGAGTTTTCCATCTAGACGTGCATCGAATCTGTGCTCGGTACGTGAACGCAATGCAGCCCTAAGTGCTTGTGAAATGAAGGGGATCGTATCGCGTTATAATGCAATATTCTCACGTTGCAAATATTTTAATCGGAGTACTGGAACGATACTGTCGAATGAAACATTCATTACGTTCTGTGAATGGATTATGCCGTGTAGTTCAACGTATTTCCGTTGCAGAACGAAAGTAACCTAACGTAGCAAGAATAAAACATTGATCATGTTTCCGTCACAGAATATACTAAATTTCAATATTTTTATTAAATATTTTCCCATAATTGTGCATAATTATATATAAATATGCTGATAGATCATGAAACAATAAATTTTAAGCAAATAGTTATGTCATAGGTCTGATGATAAATAAAATTCACTCAGTTTCTATTATATGAGATATAGATATATAAATTAAAATAGAATATTCTAAAATTGACCGATATAACCCAAATTTGTGTATCATCTACGAGCCAACGATACCAATTAAGGTTTATTCTACTTACAATATATAATACAAACATACATTATGTATCAAGGATCAAACTATAGAATCTACTCTATCTGAATAACAGAATGATTAATCAAAGTCGGTCAAAAATCGTTGTTCGAAACGATTCTTTGGCAAGAATCCATTGGATGACGATTCGTGAAGGAAGAAGTCGAGTAGTTCGAGGAGTAGTATGCAGTCAGGATAAAAACCGTGAGCTGCCGGAGATTAGCGAAAAATGTGACGGTAAAAAGCGAGTAATAGGCGAGTTGACCGTGGCAGAGTCCGAGAACGGATCCGGCCATGGAGCACGATACCCCAGGGAGACACGTAGAGACGGAACGAAATTAACCGGAGCTCAGCCAGGAGGAACCGGACGCGAGCGCATAATGCTGTGCACACAGGAGGGCCGCACACGTGCGCGCATAACCACGTCGTCAGTTTAACAGTCTGTCCAACTGTGTGTACATCCACGTGTCTACGTGTATACGTGTATACGCGACGGTAATACGTCCGTATGTCGGCTGTCCGTAACGTTAGCCAGACTAGGAATCCGGCAGCCAGAAGCGGTCGATCGGTCTAGACGAGGTGTGCGTCCATGCCGCCGACACACAGGCGTACATTGTCCGAACAATCGACCAGGCCCGACATACAAATATGTACAACGAGAGATCTATTAATTACAACCAGCAGCAGCCGGCTCTGACTCGTATCGACGAGCGCAAACCGACCGTTCTCGGTGAATCCCGTGGAACGGGACGCAACCAGACAGCCCAGAAAGAACATAATTATTGCGTACGATCGGAAGTTCCTTTGGCTCCTTTTGATGAAATAATTGATCAAATGATTAAACGTTGCGACGTTTGCTGAAAGCAATTAAAGAGTGCGTTTTATTAGCGGCCGCTTAAGCGCTTTGACCGAGGCTCGATTGGCCACTAAACAGAATGTTATTTAATTCGCGTTCTTTCCCGCGGTGTATCAACTAAACGTTGAGGGTGTATTCGATAGATTAATCGGAGGATTAAGCCTTATTGGTGGTAGATTGTTTCTCCTTTCGTTTTTTCTTTTTTTTTTTTTTTTTTTTTTTGGTGAATGAGTAAGAAATATATTTGTAATGGGTACAAATTAGTAGATGGGAAATGCGCGGTTTATCCGGATTTCCGTTCATCCGGATCAGACGTGGTCCCATTACATCGCGGATATGAGCTTCCACTGCACATGCAACATGCAATAGGTTTAACGAGCTTCCGTATCTATATGAAATGCACAGATGATTCTATTTTCAAACGAAAACACTGAAATAACAAATGTCATAACCTTTAATGAATATTCGATAATGAATGGTAACGTGTAATGTTAGAAATTATGTCGAATTATACCAACTTATATTATTTATTACATACTATATCAAATTCTTATTAAATAGAACCATTGCTATTATAAATAATTTAACTACTACTCACTCATATCTTCTTCTATACACTTACAACTTCTATCCTATCAAGAATAAATTCACATAGACTTAAATGTCGTGTACATTCTCCAATCGACCACACAAGTTAAATGGCGGATTTTCCCGACATTACTGTTATCTCGCATCTTTTATATCAACAAGCAACCTGAACCACACCATGCCTAATACCCATCATGCATCCGTTTTCTTCGCCGAAGAACATCTCCACAAATTAGCTTGCCGTCAACGTATCCACCTCCCAGAAGGGGTGACGTTAAACGACGTGTACCCGTCGGTGCTTTCCATCGCGCGGGTGATCGTCGCGATCAATCAGATCGGAGGATCGGAAAAAAAGGAGCTGCCCCCGCTCTCGGTGCGAGGTCTGCCGCCGCCGCGATTATTCGCTGGCTAGATACGTTGTTGAAACGCCGTCTCGTCGGAGGTGCATATCCTAGTGGTAGTCGAAGTAGAAGCGACGTATCGCCCGCACACACCGCACGCGATAGGTCGGTCCTCCTATCGCCGCCAGACGGCTTCCGTCTGGGTAAACACACCGACGTGGCGAGCAGCTTGGCTGGCAGGGCTTACCGACTACCTAGGGACATCCATCACAGGATTATCGCGCGACCATGCTCGCGCGCGGTCAGGACGTGCGGCCTCTCCTCTGTGTCTGCTCTCCATAAAGCCGCCAAAGCGTGCATGTGCAAGCGGACCGCATGTAAGACTACGTCTGCCCGCCTGTCTGTACGTCGCCTCGACGATTCATCGACGTGTACGCATTAAACGAGCCTGGAATTGATTGATAAAGTAGTCGAAGAGTGGCTGAAAGAAAAAAAGAAAAAGAACATAGGGTGGAAAGGGGGTGAATTGATACAAGGTGAAGAGATAAAGGGAATTGGGCTGGACGGAATAAAGATGTGATTGAATGTTTAGATCGAGGGAGAAAAGAAGCGAAGGGATGTTTTTCGAGTTCTGTGTCTAGCAATCTGATACAAATTTTGTTGCACTGCTAATTGTTATTGATTGTATTATTGCAATTGAGGAATTTAAATTCAGTTATCAGGAATTTTAGGAATTTAAGTTAAGAAATGGTATTCGATGGTCACAAGAAGTATTTGTATACCATTGTGTTTATTATTGTATTTATGCAGTAGTTAATTAGATATTAAATTCAATTGTAGTAAATTTCGTATTATCTAATAGTTCTCTCATATGATCACCAAAATTTAATACTATGAAATGTCGACTTAATGAAAACACTGAAACAACAAAAAGAAACTTCATTGAGAAGCAAGGGTGTGTATAAGTTCCTTTTGTAATTACTGTAAGTAGAATAAAGAAGAAGGGAAATTATATTTTAGATTTAGTGGTGTTAGGAGATGTATTGGAGGTAATAGGTAGTTCCATAATTCATGAATGAAATTCTACGAGAACGAAGAGGAAGACATAAATAAAGAAGGAAACGCAATAGTAGAAAATTGTCTGACCACTGTCGTCTGGATCTACTGCGTAACTGGTATGAATTAAACTAGACTCATTGTCTGAATTATAAGTCTGCCATCATAAAAATCGAAGAAAGGCAAGAATAAAGCAAATATAAGGTACAAATATATTTATGAACTAATAATAATAATTAAAAAATTCCAAATATACGTACCTGTATATTTAATTTCGTATTCGCAAGAAATGATAAAGCAGACATATTTCAGTCCTTCTATAAATATTTTAGACCGACAATGACTTATTAAGATTAACTAAAAATCATTTTTCTGAACTAAATATAATTAATAGCGTTCCATTAAAAAGTTTCTTTTACATTAAATTCCTCTGCACCTTTTTTTGCCTTGTTCTATCTTCATAATATAATAGAAAAAAGAAGTAAAATAAGTAAAAAAAAAAAGATAAGCAAAGAGTGCAACGTAACAGAATAGATAACGGATGTAGAGTGTACAAGAAAAAAGGAAGAGTAATGAGGAATACGAAGGAGAGACGGAAGGAAAGAGAATAAAAAGGTAATAAGGCAGGACATTGCAGTAACATCGTGTCGAGTTTGGTCAGGATGTGCGGCATCTCTGTGTCTGTCTGCTCTCCATAAAGCCGTCAAAGTGTATGTATACAAGCGTCTGAATGCCGCATGTAAGACTACGTCTGCCCATTTGTCTATATGCTTGTCTAGGACGGATGCACATGCATGTGTATGCATTCTGCGAACGAGACATATGAATGAACAAGCGACTGGCAACGATCTGTTGCCTCGTTTCACGAACGAAAGCTCCGTCTGGTCGTTTGTTCTATGACATTAATTGTCTAGTTTAACATTTTTTATGTATATCCCTTTGTGTTAAACTTATGTAGTATAAGAATTGCTAGTTTAAATCGTATAAAGCGATCCGTAAGATGGATTAAATTAAATAATTTTGTTCAAATATTTTAAAAAAACATACTATATCGCATTCCTAACATTTTTACTTTGGTATTCGTATTGTAATTAAACATTTTATTCATATACGTAATAATATTGGTTAACTAATGTAACGCGTATAAAATTATACTAGTTAATTTAGGTTACCGTATAATAATCTAATCAAGTTAGGTAATCGTAGTTAATTAACGATTAGAAATCTAGGGGGATAAGGCAATTTAGCATTCCATTGCGAATTTATAAAACAAATTACAATCGTTTAAAATTGTAACTGGATGATCGTTTATCGCAAAAGAATTGTGGAATAATTCTATCATTTAAATGAGTCTTGATTCAGAGGTTTGCATCGGTGTATGTTTTACGCAAATTCACACGTATACATAGAGGTAGAAGCGCGACGGGAAGTGGTGATGGTGACGAGGATGAAGGTACCTGCGCCTTAGTTTATCTAGTTTAGTCTAGCAAGTCCAGAGTCTATAGACGACCAAACACTAATTAATTCTGTGCAAACATGCCGCGGCTCAGCGACTAAGAGATCGTTGGCTCCGATGGCTGCGCAAGAACGTTCCTCCAAGAGTGGAGGATTCGTAGAGTTCCTGCAGTTTCATTTTGGACTTGCTTTCGAGTATTTACCAGGGGAAACGTTGACCGAAAGTAATTGGCCCACATTTTCCGAGTACAGGGCTTCCGCTCTTGCTGCTTTAAGTTATTTCAGTGCACGCTTCACGATCACCGTTGCTTTTAATTTGATCTACTAGAGAGGAGGAGAATGTTCTCTTATTTCTTTTGTAGGCAGAGCGCTCCTCTTCGAATTATTCTACAGAAAATAATTTTGGTAAAGCGATGTTTTGGTAATAACGATAAAGAAATGTAACGATTTAGTCGTAGAAGCTCTATTGTGGTATTTATGTGTTTTTATTTTGATGTGAATTATTCGCTTTTATTCTATCTTTATTTTTCTCCTGTAAAACTGTTTTACTGACGGTCTAAGTACATAGCTGTTTAAATCTTTGCTAATATGAAAATAATTTGAAATAATTGTTCTTTTCTTATTGAACATTCTAAGCCTGTACCAATTATACGACTTTATATCGCGAATTTTTATGATATACAAATTTTTGAGCATCTTCGAACATTGGTGTTTAATGGATTAAATGCACATACGTTAATAATCTGCTTGTGGCTCAGCAATTAGAAACGAAATACCCGAAACTTCAAGAGACTCGACAAAAGACACAAAATGATTCTTCAAATTACTATTCCCCAAATAACTTTCGACCATCTTCGTCTTTTTATCATCTATTTTCCCAAAGCAATTTCCGAAAAGAACGACGTAATCACAGCATCGTTCCCTAGATCGAATCGCGCTGGCATGTCGTTCATTCAATCTTTGCTTCGACAGCTGCGTGTCAGAGAAATAGACTTTGTAGTAGAGAAAGAAAAGCGACATCCTGTGAAAGCCACCGAAGGAAAAGCGCGAAGAGATAGAGAGAGTGCGAGTCGCGACATTTATTTCTACAGGTAACACAGAGCGTCGCCTCCACCACCACCAATTCCATCGTCGACGCCTCTGGCAGACATAGTGGCGACGTTGTAAACGAGCAAAGTTTCGAACCCAATATGCTGTCTCCGCGCTCCGGAGAGCCCATATTCAACCTGTCAAGGTGCTTGGTGCACGTGTGTCCGCGTCTCGCTTCCCGGCATGCCAGACGGGCAAACCGGGACAAACTTTCGAACTGGCACAGACCGTCTGGCACCCTACCACCTACTGCCGGCGAACCCGCGAATTCTCAATATGTTATTGTACTAGCGGCACCGTTTTATCTGTGGATGCCTCTCCCAACTGGCAACGAATGAACGAACGACCGACTGTTGTCGGTGTCTGGCGCTTTCTCGCTTTCTCGCTTTCTCTCTCTCTCTTTCTCTCTGTGTTTCTAGCCTCGCAATTTTGCTTCCTCCTCGTCCCGAACCGGGTGGCCTGGAAGTTCAAAGGTGCATATGCACCACGCTGCGTCGATTCCGGCCGAGATGTCTCCTTTCTCTCGTTGGAAATCGTCGGCGCCGGTCGTGTATTGCACCGCTGCGCTGGTGGCCTGACTTCCTCGCCGACACGGAAACCAGCGGAAACAGCCCTGGTCATCGGCGTGATCTTGCGCGATCGAATTTGCTCGCTCGGGAATGAAATTTACTTTCGGGCATTTGGATCGCATCGGTGAAATGCCATGCTTGAGAGATGGGAGAAAGGTTTTATTTTTTTTTTTTTTTTTTTGTTAAAGCGCTAAATTTTGTGTAGAATATAAAATAGATATGGAAATGTAATTAATACTTTCTAACTGCCTGTCTTTCATCTTTTCGTACGATGATCGATATTTATTAAATGTTACGATCATTTCGTACGTCGATATACTGTGGATTTGAGAGAGCATTTTTAAAAGCTTCATCAGTGCTAGATATCGTAATAGAAGCTGTTATCTGTAATAGAATAGGAATTGAATAAGATTGCGGAAGGAAAACGCGTGGGTAGGAAAAATGGGTAACAGGCGTGAACATCATCGACGCGGCGACGAGTTTGCATCGTCTAATAGGAAATCACGGTACATTGCCTCCGCTCGCCTGTGTCATTCATCTAGCCAGCTTGGCCTATTTCCCTATTTTCCACCCTTTTAGTTCCCGCTTTGTCTCCGCGCATCAGTTTTCGCGTTTCGTTGCCAGGAGTTCCATGCTTTATTGTCTACTTTACAGCTCTTTTTAGACCAGACTACTATTATATATATTTCCATAGCTAACACCGAAACCTCGGATAAGATCATCTTTCTGTTGCATATATTTGAACAAAGCTACTGACGAATTGTCAAAACAAATTATAGTAGTTGCAATATAAAAAATTATAAAAAATTTAGAATTTAAAAAAGTTAAAAAAAAGTTACAGATTAAAAAGTTTCTTTTTCCTATAAAAATTGAAGCATCTCAAGAATAGTTACAGAAATCAATTACGCAATATAAAGATTTAAAATCATGAAATCCCTAGAAAATCTAAAGTAGTTGAAAGATACGTTTCTAATTAATATTTAATTATTATTCGTTTGGGATTGGTTGAATTATTTCGAATCTCACGGCTGGTGTCGTCAAGACCTGGCTAAAGCAATGATTCACACAGATAAAACAAAGAGTTTTCTCATAAAGTAAGTATGATATCTGGGTCGCGACATTAGAGCAACGATCGATCGGACTCGATGGAAATAATTCAATGATCGAACATTGTTCGGTTCACTTGGCTGTCTATAGCTTATATTACGAGCCGCTTCTCCGTTCAGCCATCGATTTATGTCTGTCTGCATCGTACATAAGAAAACGGTCGCGCTGTTCCATCGTCCAACAGACATTTTTAATCCATTTTTAATAAGTAATCCGGGTATCATTGTCTCGTCCATCTGTTCATCGTGAGCAGCTGTGATAAGTTTAGACTTGAACGATCGATGGCCCACGTATTATACTGTCTCTTCTTTAAAAGATCGAATCGAGACGATTGCTCGTGTGGCATCTTGTCATCTTGCAACGAGATCAGTAAGGAATTAATAACATTCAAAGTTCTACTTTCTTTTTAGTAAGAAAAGATAGCGAGATACTTAATCGTAATAAAAATATTTAATAAGACAGAAAGATAATGTGATACATTTGTTGACCCTTAACTATTTCTGTAGTATATCCTAGTTAGATTTTGTATGTTCAAGTTTTATAATAAATAGAGAAAAACAAAAGGTTTTTAAGGATGTAAATTTTAATATAATTTTATAAACATTTACTGCTCAACACAATTAGAGACTTTTTCTTTCTCTGTTTTCGTCCATAGTAACTACTCTCCTCTTATTTTGAACGTTTTATATTGACACATTTTCTAAAATTTATATAACTCTAAGGGGTTGCACATACGAGATTGATTAAAATTCTATGAAAATGTTTAAATTATCCATATGTAAAAATTCCATTGATAGGTGTACTTTTAATAGGTAGTACGATATGAATAATTATCCTCGGTCCAGTTGCGGTTTAATTATCGCCAATTAAATCTTGTCGTACCTGTCCGCTACAAAAGCAAATGCTTCATTAATTCATTCAGAACCAACGTTGCGTTAACATAATATTCACAATTTTTTTTCAGTCAGGTTGTATCAACGAATTTTGCCTTCTAACATCGTAATTATAAAAGAAAATCTCATTGATCTACTTAATATTCTTATCATCGTTATTTCTTCATTCGCCTAGTTTCTACGATCTTACGAAGTTCCAAGAAATTAGCAAATAAATTATCTAAATTACATAAAAATTCGGCCGATCTTGAAAGTGAGCAAAAGAACGGAAACTAATGGTGCAAGATTATAGCAGGTGGACTCGTCTATCGAGAGTAATAAAAGGCACGCGACGCGGCGTTACATAAAGGTTAGGTAACCGTTCAAAATTCACCAGGCGATGACTCAACGATGAGCCAACAGAAAAACTAATTCCGTTCCGAGATAACATTTCGGGCCGGGGAGATTAATCATCTTCGTGACATAAATCAGGTAAAATATATATTCGCGATGGTTCCATTGGCTATGACGGAGGAGGGATGAAAAGAGATGGAGACGAAAGAGGAAAGGTCGTCGTGGTGTTCGTCTTTTGCGAGCAGCGAGAGGAGAGAACGGACGAGCGAGCGCCAGTTATAATATATATAAGTGGTCTAGACAGGCCAGACGGATGCATCATCGCCATCATCGTCGAGCGAGAAAGCGAAACTCGAGTCGAGCCGTTTTGCTCCTGAACGTCTCGCGAGCTCGTCAATCGAGTAACGAGCGCTCATTTTACGCGCACGATAACGCGTCTGTCGCTCGATCATGATCCGTTCTCGTCTTTCCTCCGACGATCCTCCCTGTATACCTCCTTTTCGCGAATTTCTACTACCATCTTCGTCCTTTTCTTGCTTCCTTCGAGGAATCGAGTACGAGACACGTTGGCGAGAATGGTACAAGCAGAAAATTTCCATAGTAGAAATTCTTGTTGTTAAATGTTGGCTAAAGTACCGCAAGAATGTGATATTTTTAATAGTTTGGGAAAGAGATCGTGTGAATTAAATATTTTTAGAATGTTTTCTGTATAAATAGCTGGGGAACAGGATGATGCGTTGAGGTTTTAATAGAGCGAGGATTCACAGTCCTATTCCCTTTTATATAAGATCGATGTTGCATATCTATTAGTAGAGTAGTAAATAAGTAACTGCTAAAAATCTTGGTGGTGAAATAGTCTATAAAGATAATTGCAACTAAAAATAATTACGACTCGCAGGGAACACCGTGCAACCCCTTTGATGCTCTTCCTTGATGATCGGTGAACTACAGTTGGAGAATCTGAATGGCGCTTTTATTTTCTTGGAAAGTTTAATCACCTAAAAAATTTCTGTATCATGTTGTAATTAACGATTTTGAAGAGTTGGTAACAAGTTTTTTCTTATGTATCACGTTTACGTAAGTCTAATTTTACACCGATTGGAAATTAATTCAATGTATGCTTTGAAAAAATTGATCAGTAATTAAAGCGGTATTTTTGCGGTAAGAAAATCGTAAAAATCAATACAGCGACTGAGTATTAATCAAAGCCGTGTTAATTATTATATTTCACTATACCTTAGTTTACCGTTTCTTTAATGAGTTATTTCTGCGACTTGGTGAATTCCACGTAGGCGAAAGTAAGAACACTCGACTCTGTTAAAGCCTAAAAACCATTCGTCTGTATTGCATTTTGCAGCTGCTTCAAACTTATAAACGAGGTTCTTTTAAGTTACAGCGAGTAGGCAAAGAAACTTTATGAAATGGATCTTGAGATTTTTCGAGGCGCTTGACTTTCTGTGAAACGACTCCGAGATTCCTTGTAATTTCTAGTGGTTAATATTTAATAAGATAAATTCAATTCCCATCGTTCTACTAAACCTTTCCCTTTAGCGATTTTTAATTATTACTCCTTGATTCGCTTATATAATCGCTGTATAAATAGAAATCATAAATTCAATACAATTATACAAAAATTCTTATTATGTCTGTTTCATCAGATCAGTTTCCATTTCGAATACCAACCATTCTGAACCATCGTAAGAAATTTAACATGTCCCACTTTCTATCTAAAATTTTATTTATGTATATTCTCAATTAATAATTCGAAGCATTTAGAGCTAGTGACTACCGTAAGAAAATAAAATTTTATTTCTCAGAAAAATGTATGAAAATGTTTGTCCCGACTAGAAAGGCGATAGATGCTCCTTTTAATGAAACTGTATATATAGCAAATTTATCTTTATCTCTCTTGTTTATATTGTATCTCAAACTGACAAATTTTCCTCTGATACTTTTATCGTCTTTCTCTGGTCTTATTTTTCAATTTTATTATCATTTCATTCGTCTCCGGCTTTGAGGCACTTTTCTTAGATATTTTTATCTTCAGCCAGATCGGACTTTGTTTTCGTGCTGAAATCCTTTCGTCGTATTTTCTTTCTACGCTCTTTCCATTCTTTCATTTTCGTCTCTTTTCCTTTCAACCAAGTAAGTCAAGTGTCGACGAAGCTAGATAGGGCCTCATTTACAAGCCAGACGGGGGAGGCCACTTGCCCTAAATACGCGTCAAGAGAGGGTATTCTGCCCAGTGGTTGCGACTCGAAACTTAAAATAACCCTTCCCTCGATAACACCCGTCGCTGAATAATCTTTCGTTTCTCCGTTCTTCGATCTCGTTTCTTCTTTACATTTATACTACAGAGATGACGCGAATAAAGCATAGCAAATAATCTACAATTAAGTAAATAGTCAGTTGTGTTTGGTGCTTAAATAAGTAGTAGAATTGACCTCTATGGTTTGATTAAATTTTACTTTCTTTCTAAACATTTTATGATACACATATCGTAGACGGAAATTCAATGAACGTGGTGATATTTTGCATCACATAGAGGCTGTCCTTGTATCTTTAATATTAAAAAAATAGCCAGCAACTACAGTTAAACTACGGTAAATAATCTATAGTATCCAACCGTAACGTCCGCTTGCTATAATTAAACGATAGGATAAGGAAGAAGAAAAAAATAAAAACGCATTTATGTAAAACAGCGTATGAAACATTATGTGGGAACAATTATCTGCTTATCTCGTATTCATTTATGTTGTTTGCTTGCAGGTACCTTTGACGAATAATCCGAGCAAAACCGGTCTCGGCGCGACCAGCGAATTTCCTACAATCGAGCTAGATTCTACGACGGAAAAGAAGCAGGCGCTGTGGCGAAAGACCCAGCAACGTTACAAAGAAATAACCGACCATGCGAAATAATTGCACCGTGAACGTTTGTCGGGAAAAACGCTTGATTTGCATTGCACGCGCTTTTTCATCGTCTGTCACGGTAAGCGAAGACAATTACGTTCGACCGTAAAAATTCTCATCACCGTCATGTGAAATACGGAATTCCGAAAAATTCTAACGCTCATTGCTAGACGATTTTTGAATCGTATATACATAGAAACAAAAATAGAAACAAAAATAGAAAATCGAGTGGAAAATAGAAACAAAAGTGTAAAGTATAAATAAGAATATGTTAAGTTGTTAATGTTACATATGAATTTCTCATACATCGATTTATAATTTTTCTCTAGTATGAATTACAAATATTTTTGTAATAAAGAATATTTCTCCTAATATGTTTGCGTGTGTTATGAGTTAGTGGTTATTGAAATATTATTAAAAATTGTCATGTTCCTGTTAGAATATGAGAAAATGATCTCAATTTAAGGATTAATATATATAACAAGAATTATCAATTGTATTGGTTTTTCTATTTATTCATATCCGCTTCGTTATTATTATATTTTTCTAATTAGACGACATACTTATTATTTCATATCTTCTAATTCTCTATCCTAATTTACTTTTTCATGATACTCCTTATTCTTTTCTTTTTGCAACAAATACGATAGCTACATGTATCTTATATTCCCGTATCTGAATCCACCCTTTTTCTTTTCACGAACAATTTTTATTCATGCAATTGTGCAATCACCGCTTCAGTTTTATTACATTGAAACTGGAAATCTCGTTACAACGATAAGGAAATTTCAAAGAGTTTCGTATACGATACATAATATATCTATTCTAAAAAAATTTCTATGCTAAGTATCCGAATACTTTCGTAAGCCACTGTATGAACAATTTTAACGATTCAAAGTTTCCGTCAATCACACAACGGTCCTATTTTTTACCATCATTAAGCTGCTAATATCACCATGAAAAGTAACGAGGGAAACGATGGGGAACAGAGGAAATAATTGCATCTCGCATCGAAAACGCGTACGGATTCGTTGCAATTGAAGCAAAGAGAGTCTTAGACCGTTCATTTCATCCAAGACACGGTTCGTTTCTCTGGACACTCCGGTGCACCGGCGATATTTATAAAGCAAACTTCACGGTGCAAAGACCTCGGCGCAAGTGTACCGAGCCGAGCCGTAAGTTTAGGCCAAGCCCTTAACTCCTTCGGCACATCGTGCGGTTTTCATAATAAACTACTTCCAGCGACGCTCGATCTCCATTATTTTTACGGCGCGCCTCGTGGCCACGACGTTTGTCACGATTTCCAGGCGGTTCGCGACCGGAACCACGACGCTTGCAACTCTGTTTTCTGATCGGTCTATTAAAATTTCTGCATGATTTAAACGCGTTCCCTATACGTGTTTCTAACGGTTTTTTTTTTGTTACGAGTTTTGCCACACGACACTTATTTCTTCGATATATTTGAATTAACATATTCGCGATCAATTTCACAAATAGTCGTCTACATGTAAATAAGGAAATGGTTAAGTTTCATTCATTTTTATTGTATCTTGTTATTTCTATGGAAATGGAAAGACTCGAGATTCAGATTCAGAAAATCGCATGGAATGCGATGTACAATAAGTTTTTACGTTTACTGTTTCAATTAATAGAAAATATTAGATGAACAGAAATTTTAATTATTAAATTGGACACGTATCGTATGTTTCCTTTTTATCCCAAATACGTGTTATTAAATATGATGAACTTTACGGTGCACTTACACACAGTTCTTTATAGTCTTCAATGAGAGACATTTGTCAAACAGTTTATGTTTCTACATGATTGTATTTAATAAGTTGAATTACTATCTGAAGTTAAGGAAAGTTCAACAGGAAGATCAGTGGAAGGTTCGGTAGAACAACGAGACTGCGGCTCTGTTGCGAAGACAGTAAGACGTCATTCGTTTTATGTTATTCACTTTGTGTCGCTCGTTTTGATCGTTTTGCGGTGCTATTGTTGTCTGCCTCCATCAGTAGACGGACATTCATATTCGTTAGAAGTATTTACGGTGACTCGTTTGATTTAAGTATATCGATGATTATTTTAACATTGTTTGACTTCATAAATTTTGTCTATTGCAGCATTTCTATTACTGTTCTATCGCCTTTCATCAATATATATCGTTATAAATCAGCTATTTTCTCTCTGAAATAAATACGAAGTGCTTACACCAGGAGAACTAAAACTTTGAAAATGATTGCAATTGTTACCCAACAAAGATCCAATGTTCGTTCCAAAACATGTTGCATATTTAATTATAAAGCCAAATGAAAGAACAGTTCTCTGCTATTAGATGCATTAAGTTTTAAAATTCAAGAAACGTACGACATCATTTTTCTCTCTATGATTTTCATCCATCGCGTGTCTCTGTTTCACGCAATTCAACAAAATGTTCATTTCTCCTCTTCTTCGAATTATACTCTCCTCTTCGACCATAGCTTTATCTCGAATTAACGAACGCAACGTCATGTTGCGACCATTTTCACAGAGACGCTCGTAAACGGGTTCAACCATGAGCAGAGGGACGTCGTAAAACACGGAGACAAGTGGCAGGAAACATGGCGGTGACAAGCGAAGACAACGAATTAGTCTCTTTAATTATCGAACTCGACACGACTTCACGCTTATATTCGTCCTTTTTGCTAAAATAGTTTCCGCTAAGACACGGGACAGTTGGTTATCGATGGAGAGGATCAGCAGCCCGGATTAGGGGAGAACTTACGAGCACGTGAAAGTGCATCTTATACATCTTACGCGAGACATGCTTGTTCAGATTATTTCTTGCAGTCCACGTCGCTTTAGACTCTAAACAAAGAATGACAAGCATATGCGTTTCGCTAGTTGTGAATTCTTCGTTTTATTTCTCAGAAACTGCTCTTCAGCCCTCTAATTGCATCGTGCTTTTCTACGAGCTTTCATATGTTTTCTTGCACTGAAACGAGCCACGTGATTCCTTCGTGAGATTAGACGAGATACAAAGTGAACGTTGTTAACCCTTTTACGGTCCAAGTCGCATTCGATGTTTTATCCCAATTGATTCGTTCTCGATGAGTCACTTTTAATGTACTCGGATTTTCATGGATTCGTAAATAGCGATATCTGTGTTAGCGTATCAACAGGAATTTGTTAATTGCTCGATAGGGACGAAAAAGAAGAAATTTTTTAAATTATATTAGAATATCGAGTTGTTTGCTAGCGTTCGCTAGTCTGATATTTCTTGCAATATTCCCGATTTACGAGAGAAAATGAAACAAAGAATAATAGGTATATTTTGCCGATTAAATGAAATCTTAGTGGAACAAATGTTTCCTACATATATTGATAGTGGAAGATCAGCGATTCATTCAGAAGAGCATGGCAAAGAACCGCAAGGGGTTAATAGTCCTTCAGCTGGGTGTTTAAATAATTTACAGATATAGGACATGGTTGGTTCGATCGTTAGACTGGCAATTAGCGAGGAAGAATTCATTGCTGGCCTGGATAGCTCAATTGGTTAGATCGATCATTGGACCATAAAAGATCTCTGCTCGTGTCCTGCTTCGGTAAATCTAATCGGTCGATTCTATCCGTTTCTATAATTTTAAATAATGATTTTTCATTCCTACGATTCAATTATTAACGCCGAATATTTTTTTGGTGCTGGTTAGCTTTGGCGAAGTGTGTATATTAAAAATAGTATTTTTCAACATTAGACTAAGGTTGAAAGAAATTATCGATGGCCTGGATAGCTCAATTGGTTAAAACAGTCGATCGTTGAAGAAAGGTCCGGAGTCAAGTCTTGGTTGAACTGATTCAGCAAATCCAATCAGTTGATTCTTTCCCTGCTTACAATGTTCAAAGGTCTAAAGTCGAATTAATTCAGTTCATAATGGCGATTATCAAACCATAAAAATGATTGCAATTTCGTTTACAACATAGAAATATAGTTGGATACTTATATAGTAGTACTAATACGGTGTATTCGTGTTTCTACTTTCCTCCATTTAAATAGTTTTCCAATAACAGCAGTTCTTCGTATCACAAGTTTCTTATTATAAACTTATATTAAATTTATGTTTAAATGTAACTTTACAGTACAGTTTAATTTATGTTTAACAAATTTTAGAACGCGTTCTTTAAGTCAAATGAGTAAGCTTTTTATTCGTTTAATTAGAGTTTCAGTGGTTAGAAGGGGTTGTAATTAAGGAATCGAGTTTCTTCGAGTGAAGGCAAACCACCGTAATAATTAGATCTATGCAAGCAATAAGCACGAACTGTTTCGTGAAATGAAGTTCTACGGAAGACAGTTCGAGCAACTGGACTTGATCGTATTTCTCCTGGTCACACACATGTACACACTCGCCTTTTCCGGTTTTCTGGTTATTCAGTGATTCATGGTTGTGAATAAGGATATATGTTTCGAGCTTACGGCTATTAGGATGATTACATATGACAAGCAAGGAATCGAGTTTACCTAGAAATCATTTTTGATTTGAGAAAAAATGTATTTCATTAAAAAATATATCTACACGTTACCTTACGTTATATCAATATTTTATTTCACAAATAAGATTGGTATGGTAAAATAATAAAATTTCTGTAAATTATAATAATTATTTAAAATACTTACTCGGACTTATTTGATTTTTAAGATGTCTGTTCTTCCAACCCTGGAATATTATAGCTAGAATTTTCCTTATTTACGTATCTACTGTACGATTGCGCCATTTATCACATGATTTTAACGTATCTCGAACATATAAGCTTATCTTATATAAGCTTAAAATAGTAGCTAATTATATGATTGTAAATTCAAAATTGATCCTCGATAGTTAATACAATTCGTACACTCTCTTGGAATACGTATCATACTGACACGTATAAGCCTTAAATGCTTCGCATTTTTTAAAACTCAAAATATGCCGTGCTCTTTGAACTAAGAAGTCACTTAAAACCAATCAATTATTCCCAACATTGTAAATCCCGTGAACACCATGTAACCGCGGGACAGCAACGAGAACATCCGGACAACGACGGAAAATAGAGGAAGCACTGTCACGTATACAGGGTGTTTGGTCAAAACTATGTACATTTTACCAAATAAAATTCTAGGATTTTAAGAAATAGTATTTCATACATATAAAATAGCACGAATTTGCAATATTGGATATTTCACTATTACATATATAATTTAATTATTACATCGTAATTAATCAGACTTCTCTTTCTAGAACTTCTACTCGACTAAAGATATTTCAAATTCTAAATAATAATTTCTCACGCGGCTAAAATATTCAATCAAATTCACGATATATTACCTCTCTGCTAAAAACCTGATTCTCTCGAAGTTTCTAAAATTCTTATCGAAATCTATGATTGCAATAATAACCATTTCCATCTACACAAACTAATAAAGAGAATCCAAACGAATAAGTGAGAAGATAGGACGCAACGTTTAATCAAACGTGCCGTGCGCTTTTGGCGTTAAATTAACGTCGCAAATCGTCTCAACGTACCATAACATCAACTTCTCCGTTGCTCGTACTTTCCTCTCGTTCGTATCATCTAAATCCTATAACCGTTGCGTGACGTTACGTTTCCACCGATTCCAAGAACGGAAGAAACATTTCAATTTAATAAAGCTGGCAATAATGCGGGGGCGGTGGATTTGAGGCTTAAGCTAACTGGCGCATAGAAGCTCGTAAGAGTGAATTACCGGCGCTCGTGATTCATTGGAGGATCCACGTACAGACGGTTGTATTAATCGAAATCCCGTTCGCGCGAACCTGTCACCAGCCAACCCCTCGCCGCGTCACATCTTTTCCATGGAAGCTCCCGCGAATTTACGAGGTGCACACAGGCCCACAAATCTGCGGTAATAACCGTGCGTACGCATCAGCCGCGTATATCCATCAGTCGCTCGATACAGTGTCTTGATAAGTTGATGGCTCACGCGTTGCTCGTGTTGCTCGTCGGAGCAACAGCCGACTTTTCGGCCAACTACGAGCGTGTAATACGCGCTTCCGTGTATCGACAGGGCCTAAGGGCTAACGTTTTCACGTAATATTCAAAATTATGGTTGCTGTTATCGTTATAATATCAGGCTGTATTCTTCTTTGTGCATATTCTTATTTATCATAGTTTAATATTGCAGCGTCTTATTTTAGTTTTCTGGCGTTTAAAGTTATGTTTCACAGCATTGAAAATAATTTCAAAATTCTATCGTCCTCATAACTAATCGTAAAATTCTTTTGACTAAATTTCTCGTTAGTCTGAAGTAGCTCGTAGTTCGATGATCTGTGAATAATAATCGACTTGATAACGTTGTCGATGTTATAATTGACGTAAGTATATTCCTCTTGAGAAAACAGTTTTTAAGTTGCTAATCTTAACACGTAAAGGAGATAATTGACAAAAAGAAATTGAATCGTGCCACTGAAATAGTTTTAGATACGTATTATGAAATTTTCTATCGTTAGGAAGGATATTAACGAATGTTTTATGCCCTAAATACGTACTTTACTTTATAGTTAAATGTTATAGCTTAAATGTTATATTGGTCTATAATTAAATATATTTGCAATGCAAATATCGTATCGAAACGTAAGCGTAACTTGCACGAATTGACGTAATACTCCATCGATATGGCAGTGCCTTATAAAATTGTTAGTAAGGTCTACCCCATAATCTTTCAATATCGAAAAATACGTGGTTCGTGTTGACAGACGTGTAGCTTGTTTCAAGTATGTTATGCAATCCTTGATTATTATGCATGGAGTTTTTTTCATTAGGTAATAAAGTTTTATTATAAAACGGGTGATTTATTCTGCTCTAGATAATGATTAAGCGCCATATTCTTTGAGGATAATTCCCAAGGCAATACCATAATTTGTGAGAGCGTATAGTATACGCGAGAATATTACTGGGTGCCTGATAATAGCATATCTACCTAGGATAATGCGAATTAAACCGTGTTACCGCTTACTCATTTTCAAGTGGAAAAATTGAGAGGTAATTGCAGTCTGTCGAAGAATTCTTTTGTGCGTGGTCTCTTTCCATTCATGCGAAATTGTAAATCATATGTAATGTAATCATCGTAACGTTATATACAATTGTGGAATATCGCAACCTTTTCTATTTCAGACAATCGGAAATTGAAATTTTCTTTGGATGGTGTTCATAAATGTCCTCTTTACGTTACTCTGAGACAATTTTTAGGTTTCTCAACATTTTTATCTCAAGATAACTCCTATTTCATTGTCTCTTCTCGCTATAATCTTCTAAAGCGGAAAAGATACTATCTCCATTTTTATAGGAAATATAAGTAAGAATTCTAAATGTTTGTCTTGTGAGTATACAAATTAACAAGGAATGAAAAGAGCGATTTGAAGATGAATTTCGAATGACTCTTTTTACGAACGGTTGTCCTTTTTTATTCTCGAAATTCCAGAGTTACATAGCCGTCGATTCGCATTTCTCAGTACAAAGTCGTAAATTCGCCTGAAAATAAGCCGGGAACCAATTATTCGAGGAGAAAAAAATATGTTTATGGAACGATTTCTCGAAACGTATTAACGGGTGACGAATACAAATGGCCGTTTTATCATTCGTCACCGCG
This sequence comes from Bombus huntii, assembly GCF_024542735.1. Lineage (NCBI taxonomy): Eukaryota > Metazoa > Arthropoda > Insecta > Hymenoptera > Apidae > Bombus > Bombus huntii. The sequence goes on along the minus strand of NC_066249.1, from coordinate 6,697,154 downwards.
GCGCGAGCTCTTATTTTATTGCTCCGATATTATTTTTATGTTTCGAGATTACCTTGTAATTGGCTGTGAATCCGTTCGATTCGTTCTATTTTATCATATTCGACGACTACGTATAACAGTTTCGTCGAACGAACGAGATGAAACGTAAATTTAAGACGATGTTTTTCGAGCAGTATATATTTTATACTTACTGTCGCAAGTTTAGTGTTCTACCACTAGAAGTTCTCTAAAATATACGTTTTGAGACCCTAAACTCTAGAGAGCACTGTCAGGTAAACTTAAGGCTGGAGTACTTGGTCGAGAAGCGCATAAGAGCAATTTCACGACGTAAAGCAGAAAATCTTGTATATTTTACTCTCTTTTAGACGTACCCTCCGGATAATTTGGCAGAAAAAACGGAATACTTTATAAAATACTTTAAGAGCATCTTGCGTGACATTCGCGTAACAAGCGTACAGGATAGAGTATATGATTAATGCGTGTAAATACATAAAATAAACGCGACTATCTTCTTCATAAAAGGTTATTTTACTAAAAATGTTCGTTTCTTAATTCCAATTGAAATTCTTTTTGCAAACAAGTAAATTATAGAAACTCAAAAAATTGCTCGATCAGGATTGTTACTAAATATTATAATAGTACAAATATTATAAAAAACATTAAAAATATCTTCTATACCAATTGTACATCTACTTCTTATTCTATACTAGTACCACTAGTATAGAAGATTTTTTAAGAGTTATACTGTACCAAAAATACGAAATGTAGTAGCGACTCGAATATTCAAATACCAATTTCAATATTATTTTAAAAATAAAAATACACATTTTCCCACAAAACATTTTGTATTCCACTTAATGATTGCATTACCAATATCGTAATCTGTTCAGAAACATCTCCATAGGAAAAGGAAACTGAAAGAACAAAACGCGATTACACCAAACTATCGTATCTTTTGCATAAAATAATCTCTAAATAAACTTCGTCGGACGTAGCAAACGATATACGCTGCGTAAAAAAAAAGATGATCCCATAATGGATCAAAGTGAATGGAAGTGTAGCGTTGGTACACACCGTATCGGGAAGATGACGATCGATGATAAAGTCCAACAATCGTTCGCGGGATCGTTAGCATCCGCGATACACAGACAGGAACGATCGAATTGTTCAGCGAGGAATTACGCGTCCACGGAGGAAGCGATTCTCGCTTGATAGAGTCCTTGATCTCTCTTCAACGCGATAGTTGACAACGTGCACGGGACAAGAAGTCCCGTGGATCCGCGACAGGATTTCGTAAAAACGTCTAAAGAACAACCACGAAGAAAGCGGAAATAAAGAGGTGGAAAAGCACAGGAGAGTGAAGGGAGAAACGAGTAGAGGAAGCAAAAAGAGAAACTTAGTCACGCATACAGAAAGAGAGTGAAAGGCATTGGTATCGTATCGGTGCATCCACGGGTAGAATGATATTTTCGATGTTTGTTAAAAGTAGAAGAAAAAGCACACGCGAACGGGACGTCTTAGGAATCTTCGAAAACGTCGCTGACTAATTTCCAAGCGGTGTTCCCTCTTCTTCACCCTCTCTCTTTAATTCTTTCTCTTTCCTCTTCTCTACGCCCTTCTTTTTCTTCCCCTCTCCCTCGTCTTTTTCTCTCCCGTTCTCCTCTTGCTCTCGTGCTCGCCGCGATAAAAAGTCAATTTTATACCGGTGGGTACCCGAAGCTAATAGCGTCTACCCGCGGGGCACCGCTCGAGTGGACGCCACGAAACTATGTTTCGACGGCCGTTCGCGGACTTTATGAGCCTTATAAAAATGGCACCACGCAACCGCGCCGCAGGAGCAGGACCACGAGAGAGAAAGGGGGATCCTGAAAGAGCGGCCCCGACGACGATTCGGGGATCTCGTGGAGGACGAGCCGCGTGACTCACGGGGACGACCGTCTCGAAGCAATCTCTCGTTCAAATAGAAATCGTAGCTTTCGAGGAATCCCGTCGTCTCCCTCGCCGCGTTTCTTCTTCTGTTCTATTTCTTCTTTCTTTTTTTTATTCCGCGGTTTTCTTTTTTATTTTACTTAGCTTTCGACAAAATCCTTGTCCATGCATTGCGTGCTTCTCAGTTGATGGTATATGTCTGATCGGGATAGTTTACCGAGGCTTGGTAGCTGTTCGGCAACAATTTTATTCATTTATCAGATGTTTCTCTTCGATTAGCAGACACTTTTCCCAATTCAACGGAGATATCGAAAGATCATAAGCCAAATCCACGATAGAACTTGAGATTGATTATCTTTTTCGAATTTTTCGAAGGATCTGATGTAACAAATTACTAAATAGAATTTTATGAAATTACAACTGATAGCGTTAACGGTAGCTATAACGAGCCGACACGTAACAAAGTAAACAGTAACATTGAAAATCGAAATCGTTCGCGAAATCGTTAAGGAAAATCAGTTCGTTCCGTCATAATTTCAACGAAAATTGCTGTACATCAGCTGGAACATTTCAGAGGAAGAATGGTTCTTGAACGAAACGCGAGTCGACGAATGATATTTTCCACTGTTTCGATCGGAAAGCGTGCCCGGTACTCGAACTTCTGCCGGTGACCAATGTGTAACTATAGCTTTGTACGAAGCAATGAAGGGGTTTCTAAGGAAAAAGGGAACGACAGAGGAAAAGAGAGAAAAAAATATACAGCGCGAGCTGAGAGAAAAAGAAGGAAAGGGTGAAACGAAGAGAAAGAGAAAGAGGAAGAAGACGAGTGACTTCGTGAAGTCACCTGCGTACACGTTCGTAGCAGGTACTCAAATTGCATGGCAACAGCACTCGCTCAATCACTTTCTCCCCTCTCTTTCCTTTCCTTCCCTCTTGTGGCATACCTGTCCTTTTTTCCCTCTCGTAAATTCTCCCCTCGAAAGGTTTCGTGGTACGTGCAGATGCGCGCCTACTCGTGAAATCAGTCAAGGTCCTCCTGCCAACGACGAGAAGAAAGCGCCCCTAACCATTCAGGAACGTACGCAAGGGGGATGCTTCCGGATGCTTTGACTTTCCACAAATCGCAATCGCGACTCACGCGTTTTTCCTTCTTTTTTTTTGTCCCTCTTCTTTTCCGCGGGCAAGCTCGTGGGAATGTTAGTTTTTTCTACCCTGTCGCCGATGGACACAAGTTTAAATTGTTTCGAATCCTTTAGAGAAAAAGAATAAACGAACGTTGTTAGGCGATAGCCTAATCGTTTCTGCAGATTTATTGGCTAATAATTATTCCTTTCTAAGCTCAGAAATGTCCTTATTCCGCGTACGAATATATTTTCTTCAACTTTTCATTGAGTTTCTTTGGATGTAGATTAGATCAAATGAATTTGTATTTGATTATTGTTATTTTCAGATTATGTAGCTATTAATAAATAAAATATGTGTCTAATCAACAGACAGAATCAAATATATAGTTGTGTTTGTTAAGCGATCAATTAATTTCTTCGTTGAATTACTGCGATCTTTGGTGAGTATACAGAATCAAAGGCTTCGAGTTATTGGATTCATATCAAACGTATATTCAGCTTTGTTCAAATTATTTCTTTTTTTATTTCAAATAAAATAAGAGTAAAGAGCACTCGTTGTAGTAGAACACGCAATTGTTGCAATTTCTTGGTGTAAATCGGTAATAATGTTGAGAATTGTGATTATTACAAATTATTACAAAAAATTTAATTACAACGTACATTCTAATATCTAACAATTTATTTATATTTTATTTTATCTAATCGTTACAGTCTGTTAAAAATATCGTTACGAATAAAAAAGATTCGCAAACGTATTGTGTATAGATAAGACTTAAGAAGCTTAACATACATCGCTGTTATTCCTTACAAAACGAAAGTTAACCAAAGAAGCCACGAGAAAGAGATTTCAACTTATTTAACGAAGGGAAACTTCACCGAATGTATTATATCACCGAAGTACGGTTCATTGAAAACGCCAGCGCAGCTGAATAATTCAACGAGGTCAATCTTCTTAAAGGATTAGCGGGCTTAGGGTGGAGTAAGGGTGCAAAGAGCAACCGATTAATCGATTATCGAAGACAATAGCGTGGATAGACTTCGTCGACGATTTCCCTCGTTTTTCTTTCTTTCCTTCCTCTATCAGAAACGACACTCAAAAGGCTCCATATAAGAACAAAAAGACAAACAACGACTCTGAATTTGCAATATCCGTGCCTATATACTTATTACGATACATACGTATTATACATTTGTATTACAGTGTTTTATAATGTGCGAACGCGACAGAAAAAATTGTGACGAGTACTTTTTTTATTATCTTAATATCACGTTATGTATAAGATTTTAATATGGCTCAGAAGGGAAAACACGCGTTTGAGTTTTAAACTAAACGTGTATTGTATTATGTATTGTAGCAATTTCTCAATCGCTTTACGATTCAAAAAAACACTGTTCATCGTAATATCAAAACACTGAATGGCACTTATCTATCGAGAATACCAAAATATTGTTCGTTTTAAGGATTATACCTTTAGCTGATCTAACAATTTCCTTTTTTCATTTTTATATAAATATTCCATATTAGAAAATATTTCTTATTAGGTATAAAAATGGCATTAAAATTGAAAAATACGCAGTGTGTTCTGCGTATCCTGTTTTCCCTATGATTTGCAAATATCTCAACATATGTTGGAAAATAAATATAAAATGAAATACAAAATGAAAATAGATAGGAAAATTTAATTAAAAAGGGCAGTACAAGTGTTGAAATGTAACCAAGAGGTGTCCTAATATCTGTGGTTGCCAATGTATATCACGGCGCGTTGCGAGTTCATTTCTGCGCCCGGAAATGCATAATTGAAAGGCGAGGAGAGCATCGTAAATAACCGCACTAATTGTTTCTAGCCTCGCCAATTTCCTGCCTTCTTGCACGTCCGTTCTCCCCGTTCACGTTTGGCCTGCTGCTCCTCTTTCCTTCGTTTCTGTCTTTTTTCCCTTCTCCCTTCCCTTTTTTCTTTTCCATCGTCTTCATCTTATTCTTCTTCTTCCTCTTTTTCTTCTTTTTCTTCTTCTTCTTCGTTGATGCTCGCAGCACGCCGAAGCCACTTCGCGTCGCTCGTGTCTCTTTTTCCCTGTGGCCTCTCTGCAAAGATTAGCCTCGACTCGTATCATGCTCGTTGTCATCGTCTCGTCGCGTCGTGAACGATCGTGTTTCCAAACGCTTCACGATGATTAGGGAGTCGTTCATTTACTCACCTTCTATCGTTTAGGTAGGTTTCATGACACTGTTATGGGAAATTTACGACGTGCTGATAACTAGTTTGGTTTGTTGAATTATGCGAGATGCTCTTGTTTATTGGACGAGTTACTTATTACAATATTGGGCATTAAATTTGAACGAAGATGAAAAAAAAAAATATAAACGGATTAATATCATCTTAGGTTCCTGATTAACATATATTATACGTTTACGTGTATTCAATGCGTTGCGAAGAGATACACTCGCGAGATCGAATGCTAATAAGCAATAAAAGTTGATTTTACACGGAAAGGATTACTTTTAGGAGCTATGTTAATTAGACATTTATTTGCTCCTCTCGTTGAATACTATAAGCTCTTGAATATTTTTTTTTTTAAAGCATCCTGTCTAAAGAAACTACATCGCTTAATAGCCAAATTTTTCACTGTAGTCGTTCTAATCTATCAAAATATAAAAATAATTGTACTTATACTTTATTCGTACGATCTATCAAACAAGAATGTAAATTCTCCTCAATGACGAAATAAAAGAGATGTTTCGTCGCTTAACTATTTTATATTTGCGCTAACTTCTTCTCTAAATTTACGTGCAATAATTTACGATTATGAACGTTGCAACGTCGAAGAAACTTTAGATCATTCGAATTCTATCACGTCGAGCTTACAGCAATTCGAGAATGATTGATTTTCATCGCTACTTAGAGGGGTCAAGTCGGTGGTAACAAATGACCTTCGTTTGTTCACTGTCAGCAATTTTTCGGCCACCTTTTATTGCGTGCTCGGCATCTCGTCTGGCCTTGATGTCTGTCCTAGCTGAGAGCGGAAAAGGGTGGAGAGACGAATCTCGTGTTTTCCGTATTTTTCCAAAACATCCGGTCGACTGCTGATTACGATTCCACTTATATCGATGGTTTCCTCTTGCTCGATTCTTTCATGCCCTTTTACCAAGGCGTTCATCATCGGACATTTTGAAAATGCAAGATTTTTATACTGTTTATATGATATCGATAAACTTTTGTTCAAGAAAATATACTTAAAATGTAGCGAAAGTTGATGAATATAAATGTGTGTATTATACTACACATATGTCATTAAAGTATGTTACTTTGTAATTACGTAATTTTACTGAAATTAGCTTGCTCGAAATTATTAGAAAAAGGACGTAATCGTTTGTAATATTCCATTTATAAAAACAATTTTAGAATAAAAGTCTAATGTTCGAGGTTTATACAATTTTATAAAGCTTCTATGCTGAAAACTTCCATTATTTTAATAACTTATGAAATCATTCGATATTATAATACTTTAACTAAGAAAATAATCTCTTCTTATTTCTAATCGACGGCTGAAACGCTGGTTGTAGCGGATCGACATTTGTTCAGCCGTGCCTTCTTTCGTGCCTAATGTAATTATTAAAGTTTCCTGGGATACTTGCGCTCGTTTGTATACAGACTGGTCGCCGGATGTCTAAGCTTCGCGAGACGAAACGTCGACGTAATTATAATGCGAATGTTCCGCCGCTCGAACAGATTCGAACTGTTTCTAAAACGCGTTCTACGTTCGATTTGCGAACAAACGTTGTCTCGGCTGTGCCCGTATTTCAGGAGAAGAAGAAGGATCGTTTAACGATCTTCCTGGGAAGATGCAGTGACAAGATGTCATTATTAGGTGAAGGTGAAAACGGAAATCAACGATTAAGAGTTGTTATATTGGAATCGAGCAACGGACCGCGTTTTTACGATCCATAAACAGTGTAATTGTAACTGGTTGGTCGGACAATTAGCGTCTGCGTCTGTAAAAAATTCGTGTCGTTTCCTGCAATTCGAAATCGTTTCTCTCCCTCCTTTTTTCTTCGTTCTTGAGTCTGCCAAATGATCGAACGGGATGATGTACGTAAATAATTTTCAAGGGCTATCTGTATTTTAAAGAAATAGATTGGATACAGGATCTATGTTATCGTGATAATTAGCTTGTTAAAGAGTTTAAGATATTTCACGGTATTTGACAGTTTTTTGGCCCGAGAGATATTTGGTGACTTCTTAAACCAGTGTTCGAGGTAATCGAGTCGAAGGGGCAGAATTTGTCTAATAACGATAATTATTTCGTTAGAGAGTTTGAAAAATTTCACATTGTTTAAAAGTTTTCAGATATGCAAGATGTTTTAAATATGGAGATGTTAATTTTTTCCTAATATGCAGTTTAAATGATCTATAATAGTCATATGACGAAGCTTCTCAATAATTTCGACAATTTCAATGAATTCAACCGAGAAAGGAAAATTAATGCGTCGAAGATAATCATTTACCAGCTTAATTAAAAAATTCGAATTTACAAAATTTGATTATTACTTAAAATTTCTAAAACCTTAAACATATCACGTGTCCTTTTTCTTGTTGCTTTGAACTAATCTACTGATGAAGATTTATGGTAATTCCGGTATTGACATCCAAATGACCTCTAATCTGAGAAGGGAGGATTTCCATGAAATTATAGCGATTAGTGTGCTAGAGAGTTTAGTTTAGAAAATGGCACCCTATTCGAAAGTTCTAGAACGTAGCTGTTTTATAGCTTGTTTTCGTTGGTCTGACGGGGCTATAATTTTCGCGTGACGATGATTAACAGTAATATCAGTATCGGCATTCGAACGAATTGATCCGACCGTGAGATTAGAGGCGTTCACGCGAATGGAAATCGGTCTTGAAAGTTACAATTGCAAAGGTAGCCTGATCTTGCTATTGCTTCCGTCATTACCGCCAACTTTTCCAGGTATTTCCAGGTACCGTTTTTCTTGCGTGAACGCCTTTAGGCGCGGTACTGAGCTATCATTTGCCTCGATTTCTTTATTCTGTTTGGCGCGAGGTAAGTAAAGCTGTCTCACGACTACAGAAATCCCGGTGAAATTTTTTATTCTGACTCATCAGCAATTTCTTGTACCTGTTCTCAGTTGTGTATTAAATTTAACGCTCCGTATAACGTTTAAATTTAATACGAAAAATTCGATTTTATTTCTGATGGCAATATTCATGCATATAGAATTTCTCATCTTAAATTTAAAGCAGTATATTCATAGGATATCTTTACCTATTTATAGCGAAGCACTTTCGCTTCGAACGTAACGCAATTGAAAAAACGTTAATCGTTTAAGAAATGCGAACAATTGCTTTTGAATATAATGACATATTATTTTCTTCCTTAATTTCACTGGAATTTCAGTCTCTTTTTTTTTTACCGTTTAATACATCCAATGCAGAAGACGCGAATTTACGTGTCATCGGGATTTCCTATTCTCTATAAGGCGGATGACGCCTTGTTTTAATATTTCTCACAACGTTACATCTTCCTGCCAATATTCCTCCGGTTTACAATACTCAACTCAAATACATCCGTCATACTGTGAAAAAGATAATTACAAGACGACGTTATTTTCCCATTGTCTTTCCTTTTGTCCAATTTCTCCGAGCTCGCGCATTTTTCATCGAATCAATTTCGAATGCTTAATTATCAATCGATTTCCGCATAACCTTGGAAATAACCATCAATGAAAGTGGGTTTCGGGCCGAAGTTTGGCAAGCTCTAGACGAAGAACAGACTTGGTAAAGTCGATTTACATGCGAGAACGTCTGGCATAGAAGGCAGGAGGCCGTCGCGGTCAGGAAACCGGATGGCGATCGCGGCATGCCCGTTAACTCTTGTCGAGCAACGTTGGTACCAACAAAGCGGCTAGTTCTGGCTGAATAATAACGCTGCGGCCTCGGTTCGCGTTTGTCCAGCCGCGTTTGCGCGCCTCTGATGGACGATCGTGGCGGGCCGCGTGCAGCGTAAGCGACGTAAGCCCCCGGTACGTAAGCCTAACGTAATTGAAGGCTAGGAATGCGGACGCACGCATGAGGTAGCAGCCGGTAGACAGAACGCGCAAGGGGATACGCTTTTGCCGCGCGCTCGTACCGCGTGCGTACGAGCCCACCAGAGCCCATACCTCTGAAACATTAATGCGCGTGTCCCTGTTACAGTGGAGCGTGCGTGTGCCGCGTTACACGTTAATTAAGCGGACGAAAACAACCGCCGAATGATCTCGAGGATGCTGACTTTGTCGACAACGGAACGTTAAAAGTCGCGGAGTTACGGGGAAAGTCGAATCGGATTATTATTCGGATGCTGTCGTTCAAGAGAAACAACAGGTGCCGCTTCGAAGTTATCGTTGGATTGGATTAAATTATAAAGGAAATAAAGAAAAATGGTAAATACCGTTATAAAGAAACGAAGGAAGATAGAAGCTGTTTCTAAAAGGACAAAAGGTAGTCGACGAAGGTAGAATTGTTACTGTCATCGCCAAATTCATTTGCGGATGAAATTGGAACTCGGACTGTTGTTCAAATGTATGTTCCGGCTAAAGGGGAAAAAGAGGGTCGAAGAGGATTATTGTTAAATTGGATCGTGTTGTGAAAGAAATGACGGAAAATAGACGCTGTTGTGAAAAAATGGAGAAAGCCGAGTCGGTTGTCGTTGGATGGAATAAGATGTTGTTAGAGTGGATGACACTGCGAAAGAACGAAGGATAATGAATGATTGTTGAGAATGAAAGAAACAAGTTAAATCAATTATCGGTGACTATGTATTGTCATAGAAAGGACAATCGTTACGATATAATCGTTTAGGATTCCCAGAATAGAATTGATTGAATCACAATTGTTAGAGCAGAGTTGATTAGGTTAAAATTATTAGATTAGAATTGTTACGATAGAAAAATATGCTATTGCGAGTGAATGGAATTGAATCGATCATCGTTAAACTGATTGCTGTCATCGAACAAAACAAAAAGTTGCCAGCAGAATTATTCCAAGTCTTGTTTCCTGTCTACTTGTTATAATTTACAATGCGTAATTGTAATAGATAACTAGACAAAGATCGTAAGAAACGATTTCATAAGGAAGTTTGAAAACCTCCTGCTATAATAATTAGTTCTATATCATTAAAGTTTGATTACTCGTGGCTCTAGGTACTTGCTGAGAAAATTAAAACATAAATTTGATAGATAACAGAGTATGGACGTAGGTAGATAGTTTAATAGATATAGGTAGGTGTGGAAGATTAGATGCAAAGATAGGTGTGGTACATATTACGGAATTCGTGTGTATGATTAGTGATAAGATCTGAGTTAACCAGAGGAAAGGTCAGAAAGGTGTTTGGCGTGAAAGATCACTTTATAGAGTCATTATGTATTTAATAGAGAAGCATTTTTATCGAATACCTAACTACCAGTAATAACTTTAGATTGTATGTAATTTATGAAACGCGAAACCACTATCATTTCAATCTTATTATTAACGATATTTGTCGCGAGCAAAGTTCCCGCAAAATATTCTTCAGGTATATTATCCATATAGTTATTGAATTTAAAGAAATAAATAGGAATTGGAATTCGGAGTATGTTTCGTTACTGGAGAGTCCTCGAAACATCACAACGAAATGCTTAATTTATCTGCTTGTTTTTCCAAGTCAATTTACAGTATGGATCTCCGTTTTTCAATATTGCGATTACATAAGAAAATTCCAAGCATTTGCGTAACATCTTCCCATGGTTATTCCTTCGTGCACTATACTTTCTATAATTTCACACAAACTTTCAAGAAATTAAATACTCGTAGAATGTATACCTTGATGGCGATATATATCATTTATATTAAGAAATATTGCCCGTTCGAAGGTTAAGATAATCTTATGATTATATACGACAAAATAAACAAAAGGAGAGTTAAATATATCTTTCGATTCCTCGCAAAGGACAACATACATATATCGTCTGTTACTAGGAAGATGCGACCGTGTTACATACGTATATTAATCTCGACTTTAATTGAAATGGTCAGTGGTATTAATTAGCCGAAGTAATCGACGATGTCAAGGGATATAGCTGTCGGTGTGAAATGAGTAAGCCGATGATAAGCAAAATAAGACGTCAGGCCTTTCTCTTTCCTTTTCTCTTTTCATCGTTTTCGCTCGTCCAAGAGGACGGTATATCGTTCGAAGTCGCGGAATGTGATCGCGATACGTTTATATGGGCATTGGTATCAATTAACGTTGCTACAGGTATTAATTAGCATTAACAGACGAGCGTGTATATCGCGGAATGCGTACCTCTACATGTTCTAAACACGTATTGATCGATGTTACGTTCCGAGACGATCGCACGAACCAGCATTTATCGATTATTATGGAACTTCAGGTACGTATCATTTCTCAGAACTACGGTTAAGTATAGCTTTTTTCGACAGAAAATTTTTTATGCGTTCCTGTGATAAAATTTCAACAACACAGTGGTATAGTTGTATATCCGATCTTTTTATTTCCAAATTATTCGTCAATTATTACGAAACTTGAATAAATAACGGATAAACGAATAACGTGTTGCTGATATTTTTATTATACCATCTTCTTAACGCTCGATACGCTTAATTCGTAACAGATTTCTTTTACTTTAATATAATTAACAATCGTGTCATTTTCCAAACGCAAATTCAAACTCAAACTTTGACGAAACAACGCTTCGTACGCACCAATTCGGTTTAATTCGATTCGACGTAATTCAATTTAATAACTACACTCGTAAACAACAGAAACCTCAATACGATGAACATTTTCTTGGTGAATCATTTGAAGGCAATCCCACCCAAGTCGGCCAACTTCCCAAAAGGGTCACCGCTTCATTCCGTTCGATATAAATCTCTCGATTAGAGCTGACGTTCCTTCCTGTCGCGTCGTTCGTGTCTTGAACGGCTGTTCACACGACATCAACCTTCCTCGTGCCCAGTCGTACACGTGTCCTTTTTGCGTCGAAGGTGTTGGTCAATATGTAGGTTGCGCGGTTGTTAGCATCGACTAGGGCCACGCGTGTCCACGAAAGGGCCGCCCAATCTATGACAAGTGGCTCTTCCTGTTTTGCACGTTAATCTAGCGTAGGAGGAAAAGCAAACGAGGTGGATACATCAGAACAAGTATACGGAACCAACAGTCTCTGTCTCAAGTATATTGTTAAGAGCTCGTTCTATTAGTCTATTAACATTGGTGGGAGTCTCATCTTATGAAAATGAATGTTCGAGGAATCGGACGGACGATAAAACTTTTTCCTGCATGAAGATAGGCCTGTACGTTAACTCTTACTTCGTATTACTTTAATTTTACCTTTATTTTAAACGTTACCGATAGTCTTTATCGCGTAAAAAGCAAAATACAAATTAATTGTTTCCTTATATACTATTCATTATTTTTCTCTACTATGATAATTAGCAATTTCAATACATTTTATCAGACTACAAGGAATTACGAATTTAAAAGTAAAACGGCACACGAGAACACACGTTGCTTAAAATATTCGTTCACCAACGGGCTTCAAGCGAAAACAAAGATGAACTCTCGGACACGACCAAAATTCCGACCAAGACACGATCGACACGTGCGGAGCGAGCGGAAAGAAAACGCGCGCGCGCCGCTCGATCCTTATAGATCGTTTACCGTGTAATCCGGACGCTGTCGTAATTATACCAGGAGAATGATTGTAGCTGGTGTGCGAGTTCCACGACCAATTAGGCGATGCTTAAGCAGAACCGTGTGTGGACCTTCGATCCGGTGTCCCGATTAAAAGAAAGCCTCGCGTCGAAGCGAAACGCTTCGATCGCCGCCGATAATTCTTCCATGAAATGGCCCAGCGATCGATCGTGACCAGGCTCGGTACGATCGAGGCTGACGGGATTTTAATGCGTTCCACCGCGTGATCTATAATTGTTCGATGAAACGGCCCTTTCAGACGTCGACGATTGAGCGATTCAGGCTTCGCCTCGATTGCCGGGCATCTCTTGCCTCGTGAGTGTTCATTGTTTGGTCACTTGATTGCTAATGGTATCTTGGGACGGCGTAATGGTACGCTGTTACATTTTATTGATGTGTTTATGCATTTGCCGTGTGTAACGTGGCTTTAGTAAGGGCGGCTGTAGCTTGACCGAGCAAACGCGAAGTCTGTGACGTCAGAATTCGAGCAGAGTGGCATAGACGGACATAAACAGAGAGGTTTAGGCGGGACTCAAGTTCCCACTGCTTTACCCTAGTACAGGGCTTCTCAATATTTCATCGATCGAGACCCAGTTTCGAAAACGATAAGTTTTCCCGACCCACTCACAGATTACACGAAGTACAGTTATTATTGAGAGCCGTTCGGCGAGCAATTAAAAAATCGAGAAACTAAGTAGATAGTCGTTTTTCTGTAGTTTGCGACTCGATCGATTTTGAGTTGTTCATCCGACGATTTTCAACGAGTAAGACCGTTTTAACGAACGCGTGAACTACTTTCGTATTTTAATATTTAACGCGTCCCGCTGAAAATCAGCTGGGATTTCAAGTAAATTTCACGCGAGTATTGCATCTATTTCGTACTTACGAAATACGATACAAAACTTTCTCAATAAGATTTAAATTATGCTCATACTTGTGAACGGGAGTGTACGTCTCCAAACTGACGGTACAATCAAGATTGGTAATCGATGATGTCGCGAAATGAAACTGTATATGACAGAAAAAGCATATAGAATCGGTGCTGGTATTTCTTTCCGATCACCGCACCATCTCGATTTCCTACGTTTATCGCCGAGGCTATACAAACGTTGCTCGTAATGAGTAGCGTTCGACTGGTTCGCGATAATCGGCCACATTCCCTCGATTTCTTCGCGGGAACCGCATGAAATCGATACGAAATCGGAGTTGGCGTCTCGATACGATGGCCAATCGGTGGAACGCGACGGAAGAATATGACTTCGATCGATAAATTATCAAAACCTTGCTGCGGTGCAAGTGTAATATCAGATAGTTGTGTCTTTGGCGTGCATCGAGAGACAAAACACGGAGAATATCCGTGCCATAAGCGGCACCAGGAACTGGCGACGCGACGCTGGTCTCTGCACCAGACGCAGCGAGATAAGCAGATTAGCGCCGCGCCGTTACCACGATTATCAAAGGGGGTCGCCTCTTGGGGCAACCAAGAACTAGGCGTTTGCAGTTCATTGATATACGAGCCTATCACGTTCAGTAGCTGTACTGATTAATAAACTGCGGATATTTATGCAATTTCGTATTTACATTAGCACGATCAAAGAAACGTAATCTACATAAAAATGTATTTCGTCTATTAAATATCGCGTAACAGATATTTCGCTTTCAATATTTTTTATGTCTCTACGTATTACGTTTGTACATTTTTGCTTTTATCCTTTTGCTTTTATTACCTTGTATCTTTATTTCTCTTTTTTCTACTTTTATTCCAAATTTTCATCGTCGGAATTACGGATCCCTTGTTCGACAAAAACCGTGTACGAATAAATTTCACTTTGATTTTCTCTAAAAGCCAGAAATTGCTTCACAATGCCAGGATACATCGATATTGCCACTCTTATATTCCGTTCCATTATTCAGAGGATATGCGATACAATGTACAATCTCATCGCCAGTCGAGGAAGGTTTATTGAACTGAAACCATTTTCTTACGTCAGCCTTGTATAAGTAATTTTCAATAACGAGTTTCCGCTTTTGGATATCCGTAATCATTGGTCAGGCTGTGCCGAGTCTTTTTTTTTTCACTAATAAAATTACACTTTTGTTGCTCTACAGTTCCTCAATTATTTCGTACTTAGTCGCTACGGTTAGCAACTAAGCTGCGATTAGCAACTGTGCATTGCGCGTTTCCGTCTGGCTAACATTAGCAATCCTATGTAAATGAGAGTTTACTGATAAATTTGATCTGAATGGCTGCATACGCTGTTCGAATAGTGAAATGTTGAGGCAATTTAAACCGCTATGTACGCTGCCTGCGATACCAATCCTTGAAGTACTTATCGGTAAATATACAGATACTGAATGTAAATTAATGTAGAATCATCCGTATCTTTTACCTTTCTTATCATTCAGAAATACGACTGTTAGACAGCGTGTTTTTACGCAAATTCATATTTTTGATAATACAAGTGAAAAAATAGAAGCGCGGTGGAAAATTTTTTTTATCGAGTAATTTTTTCGATATTTTATATATTTCGTTATATTACGCGCATCCCGTGCAATTTTGCACTTTCAAATTTCCTATAAGTACATAAAAAAAAAAAAAATAAAAATTGATAATACCGTACGTGATGTTTCATTTTAGTAGAAAGATTTCTACGCTTTTGATACGATATATAATTATAGTAATAATATATTATTATCTATATTACCTTTATTACAAAAACAGCTTTTTACTTCCTCTATTCGTTTCGATAATGGATTATCTAATATCTTCGTCAAATTAATTAACTAATCGATAATCGAACTCGTTATTTGCAATAAATAGCTTTTAGTCAGTCGCAAAGCTGTGAACAACATTATGTTCTAAAGTTAACGTATAGTTGCCTTAATATACCATTATGATGAGAAAATAATACGTTGAAGTTCTATTCTAAGGACCAAGATTCAATGGCTATGAACACGAAAGGCTGTCTGTCAGTCGTTGAATGCCGTGAAAAAACGAGGAAAGTGCATCAGCACCCTAATGTATTCTAAACCCAAACCGGTGGCCTTCTTCTACCTGAATGCTTTCCTGTTCTGGGAACAAGAAAGCGTGATGATCGATCACGTGAAATTTCAGCTACCGTAGCTCTAGTAACCGTTCATTCAGCTGGACGTGGTTGGATCGCCGTTCACGCTGTTGACGTCCACCTATAAATAGGTAGGCTCATTGAGACGGGTTCCAGAAAGTCGTGCCACGGTCTCGCTTCGGACGATCCTTGCCTCTTCCCGGGGACAAAAATATCGCGTAGGTGCACGCGATATTTCCGCCGAAAAGGCGAAAGGGGAACGCGCGTGCTTCCTAATTAGAGCAGCCTATGAAACCAACGGACAGGAAGGAACTTGCCGCGTTTCTTTGTGATTGTGATCTCTGTTATACATTTTTTGTCTTCTAAGATCTTGGTGATATCGTTTTGGAATTAAGATTACTGGATCGATAGCGAAATTTGTATTATACGATTTGAAAGAGTGACGTGTTTCCGATGAAATATAACTAAAAATATTAATAAATATCGGTTACGAGTATTTCTGAACGATCGGAAAGGACTACCTTCAGGGTTAATTTCAATGGTAACTAAAATTTGTTTATTAAATTTCATCTGTTTTATTATCAGATTGGTTCGTTTTATTTCATGGAATTTATCGTTAGCGATAACTCGTAACTGTAAAATTTCACTAGTAATATTATCTCAGAAATTCGATAAATGAAATTCAAACAGAGCTCTACTGCATTCCTAAATGATAGTTAAGAAGCCTGAATAGCCATGCAACCTTCGTTCACATAATAATTTCAAGCATTTGATATTTTCCTTCCATCCGAACATTCTCCTAACTCCAATTACGCTTCTCTTCGCCTCTCCACAACTCATTGAATAAAAAAATTCCATCAGTACCACAATTCTAAACTCGGCACGATTTTCCCAGCCGTCGAAGGATGATGGTCGATTAGCTGGAATCAAATCGAGAGAGCCAACTAGAAGCGTTAACGTCACATTGTGTGTTACGCGACGTTCACAGGCCAGCGTAGTTTCCACGAAGTCATTATTATTGCATTAGCCGGCGGCCGAGCACCGATTTGAATTACATATAAGTTTGCAAATTGGAGGAACGGATAATTACGGCGTGCACGGTTAGCCGGCGCGAACGTCCTCGTCCTCGTCCTCGACGTCGACGTTTCAAAACGACGTCGACGTGTAACGTCTTTCACGCTGAGCTGTTCGATAGTCAAGAAATTTTTACGTATGTACATTGACGTATACTTATGTTCACAAATGTGTGGATACTTTGGCACATTCGAATTAACACGAACGTCATTAAAATATACGAATCAATGGGAAAATAACGAGGTAAACCGATATTTGTTGATTTCTCGTAGAATCAACAAATACGGAATTAAAAGTACGAAATTGAAATTGTTTAATTATTTATCGATGGCATATTATAATTAAATATCGAAGTGTTAACCGATTTGGAATATTATTGGTAGAATTGGTCACGATATGCTGTCTGTATCAATTTGGAAGAACCTTCTCCATATTATTCGTAGCTAAATAATCAAACTGGTCCGCAGTGTTTGACACTGACAGACAGCAATCTGCGATTTCTCAGTGTTAAGGCGTGCAGTAGCATGCGTTCAGCACGAGGTGATAACTTCATTTTCTTTAATCATCCGTAACTCAAAAACTAAGTTACGTAGGACATATGTTCGTACGTTTACGTTTCGTTTTTTTTTACGAGTATGCAGGTAGATTCACCTGTTGAAATATAGATATGTATTTATGACTCACTCTGTAGAACATATTTAGCGCTACGAATTAAAGTCCTAGCGTTAAACGATTTTTTACTGCCAACCATTCAACCGGTAATTAACTACAATTTTACTGCTTTATTTTAGAATCGCGCTACATGGTTCGCATTAAGCGTACACGGTACGTCGCGAATCGAGTCTAGATACATCGATGAATCGACCTCGATCAACGAAAGAGCATATTTTACGCGCGTGCAATTATCACGTTTCTGAACACGGACAATACCGATTCACTTCGAGTGGCGTTCAAGGATTTTTCGCGTGTTCCTGTTGCACACACAACTGGCTTAAACAACCATGTCAGATGAGAAAATGATGATACGTTCCGTAAATTAATCATGAATTAATCATAAACCCTCGATGTAATTTATACCGTGGCCAGCGCGGTTTTGAAAGATCCCTTTTTTCGGAGAATGTCATGTGGCTTTCGGAATCGCGTTACGTTCTCCCGTTGGAACATTTTATTGGACAGTGATCTATGGATTTATAATGATACGGTTGTTAAGACGGAAGGATATAATTTCTTCATTTTATTCGGGGCTTTGATACTTTTTGCTTTTTTAACGATTAAAATTGTAACAAAATTGCAAAGTACGCGGAATCTGTTTGCAGTTTCTCGATTGCATTTATTTCGTCTTTTTACGTTTCGTGCCAAGGGGTGAGTCAAATGGCGCGCTTCGGTATATAGAAGATACTTTCTCTGGAGAAAATAATGCGAATGATTTATAACTTATTCTAAATTCACTTAAAATAACTGTAAGTATAACGAAATGCAAGGGATGTCTGAAAGCTAAATTGTAGGTTTCGAGCAAAGAAAAATTGCGAAGATTAATGTCTTTTACGGGCAGTGAAATTGTATTTCGAAACCATTAATAACATTTAAATGCTCGTGCTTAATTTTTCTGCTTTTTAACTTCGATATTGTAGTAGGAATTTTTTCCAGTTGCATCGTTCTTTTAGTAAATTGATCTCGTGTAATATTTCTCAGGTAAGAATCAAAATTGTCTAATCGTTTCTCTGGCAAATGTTACCGCAATCGTTCTGCCTGGAAATAGAAATAGAAACGAAATTCCTTTGTCCGTGGAAGACGAGGAGGATTATGTTGATTCGAAGCTGCAATTTGTCGTGCACGTGGATACTGTCGAGCGTACATAATGCACGCACGTACGCACACGCTGGTGTACATGACACGCACACGCGTACGCACGTGTAGAAGAGGCATCGGGCCGATTTAGCGAGGCAATCGGGCCGGGCTGGTAATTAGCGACTGTTATGTCAGCTGAAACTCGTCGAGCTCTCGTATCTCTACAATACAATTCACGAATGGTGTTCCTTCGATGATCAGCTTTGAATTTGATAGAGAAGGCTTTAGATCGACGTTTAATATCGAAGTATAAGAAATCAATATGCAGTACATACGTTTATTTGTAGGAAACAACTGACAAAATTAGCTAGCTAATAAAACAGCGAATCGAGTAGACACGTTTCGATTAAATTCAATTGACATGTTTCTCAGTACAAATTTTCGAAAACTAAAGATCGCGTACTTCTAGTAGCTCGCGATGTTCCTAGAATTCTTTCAACTGTTTCATATTTTTTTGTCTTTTCTAAACAATGTGACTCACCTCTAAACGAGACACGAATCTATATTATTACGTCAAATAAATATATGAATTTAAATAGAATATATCCGATATAATATATTAAATTGAAAAAAGCCATTTATGAAAAAAAAGCCAAGAATACTGACATTTATAGCTCGTAGATACGTATTAAGGCGTTTCCTGCTTTTCTACAAAGACGATGAAAATTTTACATTTATGTAATACGATATGGTCGCACGAATTGGCCAAAAGCGTCACATGCACGAATAAGACACTACAGCAACGCGTGACGGCGAGCAATGGCGAGACCAGTCAGTAGAAATAGTTACCGTAGCCATTGTATGTAGCGAAAGCGTTAAATAACTAAACAAACGGACCGCGAACCCACTGTTCGTAAACGGTGCTGTACAAGCGCAACAACGCGTACTCCTTCGGTTATTCGCGCGCGCGTACGTAATATGTACGCGAACTCGTCCGCGCGGGCGCGCGCTCGCGCTGCCGCGACCGCGGCATACACGTGTAACGCGATAGCTATGTAGCATAGAGTTACGCGAACCCAATAATACGTCTGACGGCTGTCTAGACGGGGCTACGAACGAACGGCCGTGTGCGTGTAATCCAGCGGGCGGCCACAACGGTGCCTCGTGTATGCGCGCCACCGTACACGTATACATACTTACATTAATGGTCGACCAGAAAGAGAGAGAGACAGAGAGAGAGAGAGAGAGAGAGAGAGAGAGAGAGAGAAAGAGAGAGAGGAATACGGTGAGAGAGAAGGGAGGAGCAGGGGGTTAAGTGCGTGCCGACTCGACGTATCCTGTACGTATCCTGCGCGCCTCCCGAACCTGTTAGACGCGAAAGGATTACACCACTCGCGGGGAGTAACTGGACTGACTTCAAGCGGGGACAAGCTTCTTTTGATACGGTTACGCTCGTGCGGCCGGCAGACGGGGTTAATCGAGTTTCATGCTTCGAGTGTGTTTGGGGATGTTGCAGAGGGGTGAACCACGGATGAAATAATGGGATATAAGATGCGGGAATGTTTGGAGAATTTTTGAGACTGCATTCTGCTTATGAACTCTATTGGATTTCGCAAATGGCGAGTTGTTACTTGTTGCGGAGATTTCTCCGATCGTCAGGTATTTAACGAGACGATTAATAGAATGAAGTGAGAATTTTGAAATTTTTAAGTGTTAAGGATTTGCGAGCCTGTTTTGGGCATTTGGTATGGGTTTTTCGTTGTTCTTGCTTGAATTTTTCGAACTCGATTTTGCCAGGGACACGTAGCCTGAGATTGAGAACTGGGGCTTAGTACGGGTTTTCTTCTCGTATATGATTCAAGAGATTTTTCAATCGTTCGTTGTTTAGAAATTACAATTCCTCGTTCTCTTCGTCGATAAAACGATACAACGATTTAACGATAAAACCAAAATGAATAAATTTGATGATCGATAGAATATCGTAGTGCATTCACCTCTCAGTTAGAGAGATCGTATGTAATTACTTTTCAAGGAAGATACGAGACTCGAGATTCTTTTCATTATAACTAATCAAGTTTGGTATCCCCCTTTTGTTAGATCATCTCCGATACCGTTGGTACGACCAAACAAACCATAAAAGACTATACTCATCAGTGAGCGTTATTGGAATATAAAACCTCAAAATGAGTTTAAGGTATCGCATTTACGCGACTTAACGCGTTATCTTTTATTATTAATCTTACGTCGTATAATTCATTCAGCTGCGCCTCTCTGTGGTCTAATCAATTAAATCTGTTATTCTCATCGAACAAATCATTTCCTTTCCCCATTCCACCTCTCGCTCCCTTTGCATCATTGTATTTTTCTTCTCTTTTCATTTTGACCCTATATCTCGCGTGTGTTACACGTGTACAGTGGTTCGCAAAAATACTTCCGACACTTTCATAGAAAACCTTTATCACGTGTACGTTGTGCGTTTTATATAAAACGTTTACAAATTTTATCCTTTCTATAGTGAGACGCGACAGTCACGATTATACCGAAAAAATGTCAAACTAATCTGAAAATCTATATAAAAGTTACAAGGTATTTATTAAAAAATTAGTACACACAATTTACCACGAAATTAATAGCCATCTTAAACATATATGTAACATATATGTGCTAAAGACGATTCTAGTAAAGATTTATTGATATAAAGAATAATCGTTTAAATACAATTTCCTTCTCTCTGTGAAATATACATATACTTTTGTACCAAATATTTTGTAGCTTCTATGTACATTTTCAGATTTGTTTCAAATTTTATCGATATAATCAAGACGGTCGGATCTCGATACATTTCTAATGAGACTTTAAAATGTTTCGTGTAACACGCACATTATAACAGTAGATTCATAAAAAAGATTAATACGTTCAAAAACTTTCTACAAATGTTTGAACACTTTCGTCAGCCACTGTATGTTAACCCATGACTACATTGTGTGTCAAGTCTTGTGTAACACCGTATATACCAAGGATACGAGAAGTACGAATGCTACACGAGTACAGATTTACGCAGATAAATCGATTGAAAATGCATGATCTATGGCCGCGTGTTATTTCACGTGCTTATTCCAATCATTCGTTCAATTATCGATGATAGATCTGCACGCGTTACACTGTAAATTACACTGCGATGGAGCTTCATTACGGCACAACACAATCAGAGGGATATTTTTACTCTCGTTAATTATTTTTGACAGGCCAGGCAGATGGGTGGCTTGTAGATCGTTTCGATAACCGTTCCCTCCAATTTTGCTCGATTAATCCTATTAAACCCGATTTTTCCCAAACGCCTTCTTTCTTTTCTTTTGCAATTAGGTAAGTCGAAAGCTTGTTAGTTTATTCGAAATTGATTTGTCCTTTGTTGTATAATTATCTCTCTTTGCGACACTGAGACAGAAAGGAAATTCAGATGTTCTTCGCTATTCTTTATAATTACATGGATCGATACAGACATGCAAGTTTTGATATCTTCCGAACTTTTTTTTTTTTTTTACGTAAGGTTCTTAAAGATCCTACCATTTCCTACAGAGTCTAATTAAAATTTATAGCAACACGACATATCCACGCCCATTGCAGGATTGTAGTCATTTATCAAAAGCTTTAGTTCATTATAGGTTTCTTTCTCCGTTAATGAATTTCTCGTACGTACGATTGAAGCTGCTTCATTGAAACCGTAAGAAGCTTAGCCTGCTTATGAAGGCTTAAGAAAATTACAGTTCGTTCCTTCGTATTATATCGTAGCTATGAAAACAAAACCGTAAAGATATAGTCGATAAACGATAAAATAGTGTACAACTAGAACTAGATCGGAATGACTTTATTCAAAATATCTTCTTTTCTTGTTAAAAATTCTATTGTTACCTAAGAGACGTACAAAAGACAGGGAAAACATAAAGTAACATAAAAGAAAGGATGAAAAACTGAAATTAGTGAATGAAAAATAATCAGGATCGACCTACTCTTATTAACCATTTCCTCGTGAGTTATTTCACTCGCACTAAATTTCCTATTTATACTTATCTCGAAAGTATTCCGCGACAAGCTGAAAAATCCGGATCGCTTAATTACCCACTACTTAGCGGAACGAGTTTAAATTAAAACAAATAATGATGAATAACGGCGACCATTAAATTACACCATATGCGGCTGCCCAGTGAAAAAAGGACCGATAAGTCCAGACGATATCTGGAAGCCCATCAATTCCAACATACGCTATAAACTATACATTCCCTTCTCTCGTTTCCTTTTCTTTTCTTTTCTTTTTTTTTCACCCTAATATTATACTATAAATCACAATAATAATACCTTCGTTCGTGTTTCGTGAGGAAAAACGAACGCGACGCGATTCGATAATAAAGCCTGCCGATTCGTGTGTTTATAGCAATTTACGTAAATTTATTACACGTACAAGGTATACAAAGGCTTAGAGAAAAGAGACGGTGAGCGCGGCTCTTGAAACGCGATATTGACGAAAATAAATCAGCATCGATGATCGACTACATGCTGCAGCGTTTGGAGAACACGGCTGAGACTACGTATTTACAGGGGAAACGTGACGTGCTGGCTCGATCTATAAACGAAATCCAGGAAAACACGAAAAATCGTGAGATCGAGCTCAATGGAGTGGAGAACGGTACGCCTACTTCCTCTCGGGATAAATCCATGCTCTCTAATCCATGCTTGCGCATTATAGAATGGAGCCCTTGAAGAGGAAATAGACGAAGAAAAGAAAAAGATTAAAAATCTAAAATGAAATGGGAAAAATGAAGACGATCGAATGAACACTGTGGAACCTGTTCGCAGAATGAATCAACGAAGATCTTCTTCTCACGCCACTGGACACGTCGTTGGTCGCTGGTTGTAGATAGTAATCGTAATTACACAACCATATAGTTGATTTCAGGCGTAAAACCAGACGTCCATCTTCATCTTCATTCGGAGTCCTCTTATTTTGTTCGTCCTTTGCTTTTCCTCTCTTCCACGTCCTCGCGAGAATTTCTTTCATCCTTCGATGCTCTTCGTCTTTTTCCTCTATCGGTTTTATCTTTGTCGTTTCATTTTTATTTGACTTACTTTTTATTCTTTTTTTGGGCAGAAAGGAGAATGATCTTTTTATTTTGCTTCTGGTTAGCTTAGAAATAGTACGCTTCATAGTCTTTTGATCTTACTTGATTGTTTCTTTCTCGGCAAAGAGGGATATTTCGAGGAGTTTTATTTTTGCGATTAGATCAGAAAGTACTTTGCTTGTTTTCATGAAAAATAATCGTATTTTTAGATTTCTCTTCGCGATTAGAAGAAGCATGCTTAAAGATTCTAATATCTTTTTTATTGTTGGTTTCTTTAATTTTCTTCCTGGATGAAATGACGTTTCTACGTTCGTGTAAGACCGACCACGATAATTATCGATGCGCGATTGATCAGAAAAGTATCGATTGTGCCGGATGATGATAAATACCTGAACATGTGAGTCATTAAGTGCGCGTTTCGTATTAATATGCTTAAATTCGAAAGATTATTGGGGATAACGATGCGAGATTGCCGCGTATGTTACGTTTTAACGAGCATTTTAAAACGGTATTAGCGTTTTAGTAAAAGTTCGTTTATAATTATAGTATAATAATATATTGTAGATAAGATTCGTTAATCCGAACTTATTAATAGAAAAAATTGTACTCGGAATTACTTCGCTGCTTATTAAAATGAACAAAATTCTTATTTTCAGTAAATAATTTATAAATTTTTTTAGGTTCATTTTATCCTCATTCATCACTTATCTTATTCTTGTTCGTAGTTTCTTCAATCTTCTCTCTATTTATCAAGTTTGTGTTGCTCTCTATATTCTTCTTCCCATTCTTCATATAGGTATACTTCTACTGTATTTCTTAAGATATGACAATGATATTAATTTAATTATCTCTTCCTATCGATACACGTACGTATTCACGATATATTTTCCCCTGCAATATTTACAACGCAAAAATATTTACAATTTCCAAAATCATATAAACACGTTTATTAATACTACATTTTTATTTTTGTACAGACAGAGATACGATCGTGTATATGTCTTTATTTTCATCACATCGGCTTATAGTTAGTTCTAATTTACTATATCCCGTGTATGTACCTAGGTGTATGTCAAAGCAGGTGTAATTCTTGCAATTCTCATCTGTATATCTGTACAATCAAATGATAAATTTGATAAATTGTAGAATCGATTTGTTTGCCTTCTAAAAAGATTACATTATTCGAGTGATATGTGGTTTGCCAAGAATCACGTCAGTATCAATTGGAATCGTTGGATGGTTTGACCGCGTACGTGTTGGAGCAAAATCAACGACAAAGGGCGGTCCGTTCGGCGCAAAAATACTCGACCCGAGCGTCCCCCAGGCGAGAGCAACGGGTCGCGGGGATCGCGTTCGCAGTTGGATATCGCCCTTCCCGATCTCTGATTGCCGGAGAGTTTGGTTTCAGCGTGCGCTCGTTCTCTGCCACGTTCATATCGAGTGTACTTCGCCTTCTTGCGAGGATGCGCGAGTGCGCACCCCGTGCACCGTGCCCGTAGACTAATGATTCCGTCTGAGTGGGAAATTGACCACTAGGGCGCTAAAAACCTTCGGCCAGCGGCCGAAGAGAACGAGAAACGAGCACCGGTCCATTGTCCCGCTGGCCTTAGTGGCTTTCAGTTTTTTAACAGCGCTTTACGCGAAACCTCGAGAGAGCATCTTCCGGTAACGGCGAACGAGAATCGCGTGGAAACGTCGACGGTTACCCTTTCGCTACTTTGACGCTGATTTCAGTCGACTTGTCATTGAACATTCGTTGAACGTGAACGGCGAGCACGGCCAGGATTACCGTTGTCAACTATGAAACTTTAGCAAAATGCTTCGAATTAATCATATGCAACACTCGGATAATTCTAGTACTAAGAATTTACTATACAACGAACATAGTCGCTCGTGGCAAGTCAAGCATGGTTTGTTCTTTGTAGAGTAATCGTAGAAACTTAACTAAGAAGAATTATAACCACTTATCATCGAAAGATTGTTGAAGCAGTAAGTATTTTTCTGGATCGCCAGCTATCATTAAAGATTCATTAGAGGGCAATTGTAGTGGTTTGGTACTGACCATTGGTAGAATACAAAAAGATACTCACACTTCTCATTGAAAGCCACACACAGGCAATTGTCATCTATCATTGGAGATTTATTATAGGGAAACTATAGTGGAATATAATTGACCGTCGTGTATAACGTTGTTACGTAGAATGTTATGTACAACGACTAGTCACATATAGTCACTTGCAGCGTTATATCGATAAGGATTTTTCAGATGTTGATCATATTTTGCAAAAGTATTCAAATGCGTTAAATTAACGTAAGGAAGACAAAGGTGGGCAAATAACGGTACGTACTAAAGGCTTGAAACCTAATCAACTCTTAATTTAGAATTGAAATAGAAGAAATCGTATCGAAATTCATGATATTAAGTTTCTTTCGTCCAAACGCATAACTTAAGAATCTGATTCTCTTATCAAAAAGGAAATAGACGGGAAAGAATAACGTAATTGATGAGATTGCGCGTCTCGGAAGCGGAACACGACATTAAGCTCGCGTAAACCGCGGCCCATCGCGAGAAATCATATTTATTGTGACAACGTTTGTATTGTTATCGAACAGGCCATTCATTACATCTGGCGAGGCTATGATTAATGGCTGGCGCGAAGATAAAATGTGGGTAATTGGGGTCCTAAGTTCAGCGCACGGCACGGTGATGAATAGTAGAATTCAGCATAATTTATAGTCGGCTAACACCCTGTCCGCACAATACCCACGACCGTGAAATAATGGCCAAGATCTAGCCCTATAGCGGATGGAGCGGATGGTTTCCGCGAAAAATCCGTTGGATCGGCTTGTTTTAAATACAGATTGGTGTTCGTAACAAATGACGACCGGCAGGCACGTAAAACATAAACAAGTCGTAAATCACGCGGACTCGTGAGTCGCCCGTTAGACATTCCTGGTCTTCGTTTCCCGATACTACTCGAGTCGAATGGCGATTTACTGAAATCCCATTTTTTTTTTAACGAAATTCCATTCCACAACACTATGAAACTTATAGAGCAAATTTTTTATTTTTAACATTTTACGTTGTCCGTACTTTCTCTTCCTATTTTTCTATCCCTGCCATTGCTAAGAGACACGAATAGCCTAACACCCTTCGCTAGCACTCCATTCTCAAACATTAACTTCAAACACTTTCCTTTCGCACCTCCAACTCTCTAAATCGACTGCTCTTCGTCCACCTATTTATCGCTCTTTCCCAAACAATCTCAACTCGCTCCACGTAAATCCTGTCATTCCTACAATTTTACTAACCATCCATCAGCTTTCTCTGCCACGTACAAAACCAAACAATGTACACCCTCGCAACCAACGTCTCTATTCTCTGATATCAGAGTCCTCAGACGTCTCGATCCAATGCGAAGTGGCAGCTTTCTAGACTCGAAAACGCGACTTGAACGACATCCACGTAAGATCCTCAATCTCGACGAGAGATCCGTTCTTTTTCTTTTTCTCTTTTTTCTTTTTTCACAAATTCATCGTTCCAAGAAACATAAAGTTCGTGAAACGTAAAGAGACAGCGAAGTACGAAAATACGAAAGACGGAAATAAAAAGAGAGCGAGAGAGACGGAGAGTGGAGGACGCGTCTGCTGAAGGATCCTACGTATGCGCATCGTTAGAGAGCGGGGCTGTCAAGTTGCGCAGGTGGCCACGTTGGACGTGGATAGATGTGCCACGGCGTGGGCAGCAACGAGCGTAGCCCCTGGAGGCGGTCGGCCGAGTCTCTCCCTTGCACGACCGCCTCTCGGTGTGTTCCTGCTCCTCGCCTTTTCCAACGGCCGGTGCTACTACCACCACACACGTTCTCTCTGACCGCCTTCTCTTCCTGACTGGAGAACTCGAAAAGGCCATTCCACTTCGGTCCACAAGCCCCCGGAAGACTCACTCCCGGCACACGTCACTCACTCACTTGGGTCACCGCGCGGTGTTCCCCGCTCGCTTTTATTGCATATATCGCCTCGACTTCTTTCCTTTTTTCTCTTCCCGGAGCAACGAGTCGGCTAACTGGTACACTCCAATCACCTGCATGCACGCCATCGTGCACACACTGTGTAGTAACAAAGTAACAAGAACGAAGGCAGAGGCAGAGAAAAGGAGGAGATGGAGGAAAAGGGAAAAAATATATCGAAGGCAAACGCACGGCGGTCGCACGAGAGCCGCGTCCCGACGTCTGACGTGGATCCGCGCCGGCGGTAATCATCGGTTGCGATCGCGTGTTTGTCTCGCGAGGATGTTGCTTGAGAAGCTGCTCTCGCCTCACACCCTTTTTGCCTGCTTTCGAACAAGTTGCAACAGCAGGACGACCAGGCTCACAGGATACGTGTATAAATATGGTATTTTTAAGGAAAAGGGTTGATTTGGTTATTTTTATCCTACATTGTACTTCTGGCTTCTGGCTTTGTTTGGCGTTCTTGAGGTTTTACTTCTTGGCGACGATTTTCGCTTGTAAGTAGACGGTATTTCTGCAGCTTGTTGAAATAGAATTGTTTTTTCTGATCTTTTAGTACACGTGGAATACGCAGCAAACATACGTAATTACGGTCTTGGTACGTTGAATGATAGAAGTCCATTCGTCGGTGTGTTAAGACACCGATACGTTTCGAAGATCGTCAATTTAGAGATATCTGCAGAAACGATCTCATTTACCGTCGAACCTCTTCTCGACTTCTTTAAAGTTTATACCTTAACAAATTTCGTTCGCCGTGCCCCTTACGTTAGCTACTATGTAATATAAACTATGTATTGTATATTAAAGCCCAAACACGGTAGAACTCATATTTTGTACCGGCATGCACAGCAATCGGTGTCGAAGAATTTAATTTGTAATATCGGAAGACATCATTACATCGTAGAATCATTCCGTAAGGTGGAAAGACTAATAAGAACGCATCTCGTCATACTTGTAAAAGGGTAATATTTTAAAACGTTAATCGGTCAGTAAATCGTTTAAGAAGACTACGAATCTATGTTCTGAATCTATAGAATTGAGCATAGTTCTTCGTGAATGTCATAAATTCACGTTTATTCGACATTATTATTACGAATATAGTTATCCAAGTTTACAAAAAAAGAGCGCAATTTTTCCAGAATTTACGTATTCCATATCTGTGTGAATATTTTACAGACATTCCATCGTAATCTCTGAAAATTCCACCTCGCATCCGTCGCGAAACGTGATCGCACCAACCGTTCCTCGAGTTCACCCAGCGTCGCCCTCGCCACGCGAGGACAACGCGTTTCTCGCCCGTACTACGCAATAAACGCGATGTGACAAAGGGTCGCTGAAAAACTGATCCTCCGGAAAGCCGCATTTGCGCGGGGCTAATTAAGCCAGGCAACGCAACGATCAGCCCAGAGCGACGCCGATGAGTCAAGAAGTTTAACGGAGCCTCTCCAACCCCTTCTACGTCGTCTCGTATATCGCCAACCCCTTTAATCCCATCTATCTCACTCTCTACTCACTCTTAACGTACGAACATCAGGCATCGCGACAAAGAACGAGAGGCTGACGAACAGACAAACCGGAGCAGAGGCGGGCAAAATATACAGGGTGTGACAAAATATGTCGTTTGTTTTGGTTCGTCGGTCTTGTAGAGCAAGAACACCGTGCCGCGAATGAAACAGAGAAAAGGATTCGTCGACTGATTCATAGATGCCGGATACCTGTTTCTAACTGTAGCAGCGCAAGATAGAAGCGTAACAATTTGAAAAATAACGATATTGCCATACGCGGACTTCTTGCGACGTCTAGAATCTGTTGTATAAATATTTTTCACATATTTTGCGACACCCTGTATAGAGGAGCAAGGAAGTGCATGCAGACAGAAGCACGGCACAGTCAGCCAGCCGGGACATATATCGAGAACATCCACGGGAACAGGGACAGAGAGAGAGAAGGGTGAGGTTCAGGGGTCCAGCCGCGCTTGAAACAGGGTAGAAACAATGAAGATTTGAAGGGTTGACTCGGGCGGGGGGATCAAAGGTTGAACGAAGGGGTGCACGGGTTTCAACAGCCCTACTGAGTGGCTATTAGGCACCCCCAAGCCAAGCAAGAGCAATTTGCTATAATCATTACCATTCAGGATCTCCGAGCCGAGAGGGTCCGTTTCTCCGTGCGTCTCGTGCCCTCCTTGACGAAGAACACCCGTGTGCCGTTGTAACGCTGCTCTACCGTCCTCAATGCCCGGGTAATATCTGACCAGCGCTCCCGCGGGAAACGCCGCTAACCTCGTCGTTGCCTGCTTCGTTTCGACGAAATGTTTCCAGCTCGTTCGAGGTTGCCGTTCGCGCGAGGATAGTAGACGATGGAAATTTTGCTGGGTTTTTTTTTCAAAGGTAGGGGATGTTTTCCAGATTTTTGATTTACAGTGTTAGCTGATGTCACTGTTTAATTACGTCAATGTATAGGGTTGTTCGGAAAGATCGTAGCGTTTTCAATAGGAACTTTCATCAAGCGATACGAACGGTACCGTTTTTAATTGGACGTCAAAGGAAATTAGGAACCAGAAACGTAAACAATTTTAAGTATTTATCTAATAGCGTAGCTTTTTTTTAAATAAATTCTTTCCTTTCGCGTATTTAAAGAAGAATATTTCGAGTCAAGTAAATAACAGATTGGCGCTTATCAAGATGTTTCGTATTATATAAAATCGAGTCACTTCGATTCGCCTGAGAAGAGCTACTTTGAACGTCGAGACTGCAGATAAAAAGGTTCGTACCTCGTGCCAAACCAGTTTCCTTTCAACGAAAAATTAACGAAATTCCCAAACAACCAGTCTCGAGATGGCAACGATCATAAATATTTTCCAACGTCTATCTACCTTTCCCTTGATTCGTCTCACAGAGAAGAAAACAGAGAAGAAGAAAAAATAAGGAAAGAAAGGTATTTGCGTGGCCGTGGCACGATATTTTCCCCCGTAGCCGCTTTGTCTTGGCACTTTGCCCCCAAGAACGGAACAAGGGTACGGATCAAGGTGAGGAGGAGCTGAAGGGAGAAGAGGCGAGGCACAAGAAGAGAAGAAGAGAGGACGTCAGAGTATCTTGCAACGACGCTGCATGCAGCCTCCCAGCTGCACCCGCGATGCACCTGCCTCCCTTCATTTTGCAGCGTGCCTCTCGCGGAGAGACTTTCCAAGAAACCCAACCACTCCTCGCACCGTTTTTCATCAATTGTTCTTGCTAGCACATTCATGCATCCTTTCCATCCCCCCTTCGCGCCGCAGTTCGACTCTTTTACCGTACACACCGCCACCACCCTCTTTATCTGCCTCCGCTACGCTTTCTCACGCTTCCTTCTCTATCCTTCTTGTTTCCTTTCCCCTTCAATTTTTCTTCCACCCTCGACATTCTTCGGTTGTTCGGATACGCGGTCATATACTATCAACGTCGCGTTATGAAACACGTAATTCCTTTGATCGATGAGTTTTCGCATTTAAGATGAGATTTGAGATTTGAGTCATTTCAACGTAGATCGTGTTCGTATGTAGGTTGCTTTGGCAAAAGTCCCTTCATAAAAAGTGACGAAGGGTATTTTGGCGAAGACGGTGGCGAGCAAACTACGGATTCTTATACAAATTTATTTCAACAGAACTTCATTTATGCGAACCCCATTTATTTCGACGAAATTCTAGTTGACGTTCGATTGAACGAACTCTTACGGGTTAAATCGGAAAATACACTCACGCTCGAACTTATAAAACTATACTGTACATAGTATATAGTACGGTAGTACATCCTTCCATACATCCCTAATTGTTTCGCACATTCGACGAGTCTCTTAAAATACGAAAAAAATCGAATAAAAACGCTACGATCAACGAAGTACTTGGTCAAAGCACAACCCTCTTTTACGTAGCCAGCATCCTAAACTCGTGGAAGCACGAGAAAGTATCGACGACAAAAACAAACGTCTCTTCTTAACGTTACCAAGACTCGTCTCGGCTCAACAGGAAGAAATCGACGGCGTCGTCGTCGAAGCGTTCGTGGTTCGACCATAGCGAGACAAGCGAAGAAAGAGTATACATCTGAAACATTGGCGAGAGACAGATGGAAAAAGAGAAGAGGATACGCGGACGAAGAGAGAAAGAGAAGAAGAAACGAATCGGTAGATCGGCTCGGCAGGTTACACGTGGATGCGAGATCGGCGTGCTCTAAGGGGAAGCAATCAGGGTCTGGTTGGCTACCTGGCGCAGCCACGGTTATAAAACACAACCGAGCCGGGGACGTTTATCGCCGCCCTAAAGGTGAATTCACTCGGTGACGTCGCGACCGGACTCGAGAGGAGAACTCGCGGCAAAGTCTAGACTGCTGGCAGACGTGGCAAAACGACGATATACAACATGCTCGGGCCCAAGCATGCTGCTCTCTCAGTCGGCCGGTACCATGATTGGCTCTGCCTTTACACAAACGACCACAAATACCTTGCTACCAGCATGGACTCATCATGGCCATGAAGAGGTAAGCGGCCAGTCCGGATAGGTAGTCTTTATTATCATGCGTCCGCGGACGCGTATGGTTAACGTACCCGACCAACCAATTACGCAATCAATGATTGACTTTCGTTTCTATGTCGGACGTTCACCCGAAATTTTCTTCCGCCAGCGGGTTTATTATATTAGGAAGATCAGCTGGGCTATTCCGATACATTAACACATGGATAAAAATTGTTATTTGATGTAACAATGGATTGACAAGTATCGTTGTTTTAAGGTTTGTTCGTAAAATTTCAGTAAGCTTTGTATTAAGCAGCGTTGTACAACTTATTTCTCGCCGATTATTTTTAAGCTACAGCGAATGTCTGACTTAAACGGGACACTAGGAAACGAAAATTTTGGTATTTTTAGCATCGATATACGCGCAGATGGATGATATTATGAAAACGTTCGGAGTATGCAGAAAATTAAAAGCGCTGTTTAAAACGTTACTTGGCAAAAATGATCGGAAACAATTGTGTAATTTCTTTTGCGTCCATTAAGACGTTCTTATGTTGCAAGGCAATATTTTTAGGCGTTTAGATGCCTTCGAGATTGGAGAAAAAATAAGACGGTCGTGGGTGTTTTTATGTGAAACAAGCCCAGTCGTTCGTACAGTTTATACGCACATGTTTTTTTCTCAATTCTGCGTTCTTTTATTTGGGATTTTATCGGTATTTTTCGAGCCAAGCTCTCGTCACTTTCCTATTAGGAAAATACAAACGAAACGCAATACAAATAAATTATCGCAATCAATTTCAAAATTACGAAAACCGTACGAGTTTCGATTCAAAGTCCAATCGGAAAATGGAACAATTACACGACACGTAGATCATACGTCATACAATAATATGCATGGAACGCGATTATTAATATTTGTTTTCTGTAAAGAGTTGAAAGTATGTATTTTTCGTCTTTGATTCCAGAAATGCAAAAGGTCTCGAGGATAAAGGGATCGTTCGTTCTAAATTCTACGTTTCATTCGCGTCGTCGAAGAAATTTGTCACTTCTACAATTTAATTCAACCCTAATGTTTAACTTTAACGATTTTACATTTCGTTATAACTTTTACTTACTTCTAACTTATTTTCAAGAGCGGATAGCAATACGATTTTGACCCCGACCAGCTGCGTAAATCTGCTACAGCGTTAGAAACGACGAAACGCTGCTAACATTGAAATAATGTCGTGACAGTAAACGAGACAATTTCTTTGCAACGAGATCGTCCATTCGGGTCGTGATCCTGGCACTCGTATTATGTAAATCGCCGCGCGACAAAGTTCGTTAAAGGTCCTCGAAGTATGCTGTTGACTTACGTCACGATGCCAAGAAGTGCATCGATTTTGAGTTAATGTTACGGCGGATCTGATATGTGAAATTATGAAGATTGGTTCACATGCATAATACATACTGCACAAAGAGGAGAAGAACGAAGGGGAACAACAGCAGGCGAAATCGCAAGAAGAAGAAGAAGTAAAAGAAGCCAAGAAGAAGAATAAATAGAAGAATAAGAGATAAAAGGAGCCAAGAAGATCAGGTACATCTTTGAGTTTCTTGAATACTTCTCCAACTTATTTCTTTTCTCTCTTTTGGTGGTTCTTTTGTTCGGATTCCTCTTCTTGTTCACCGAATTTATTGCATGACCAATCATTGGACTCCCTTTTGCACAGCCACGGAAACGTTCTTGGGTTGCAGCAAGTTTCTGCTCGCAACTCGGCCTGTTACTCTCGCGTTTGCGGAGACGGTTATATGTAAATGAGGAACAGAGAACTCGTAGCGAAGATCGAAGTAAGACCGCGACCGACCATTCCAAGGGCATGTTTAAGGTCCAAAGAACGTTGCAACTGGACGAAATATTAAATATTAATCGTCGTATGAAACTTCCTTACGGCAGATACATCGGCTGGTGAACGGGGTTGTACCAAGTTTTTATGGGCGTATCGAAGTAAGTCGTATGTCGACGAAGTTCGACAAGACAATGGGGATTAAAGAATTTCTCATAAGGATTCTATACGATGCAGGAATTTTTTGTATCGAAGATCGTATAATACTGTGCCTATACTTTGATACTAGAATTATCGGTAACTACAAGGATACGAATGTTTTACCAAAGGAATCGAAGTGGAAGGTACACGGAGGAATACATTAGAAACAACTATATGTAGATATATTTTGCAACATTGATAATTTACATTTCTTAGAGAAAGTTATTCAAATCCTTCTAAATGTAATTATGAATTTGTAGTTTTACTACGATTCCTAACTGTAGTTCTTTTTTATCTAATTGTTTAAAGTAAAAGATTGTTCAACCATTCGATAACGAAAGAATATTTTTTTCTTCGAAAAGATCCTTTAAAACTGTGAAAACAGCCGATATGTGGAAAAGAATGGTTCATCCAGTCATGAAAATTCGCGGTTTCGGCAGAAAAACCGCAACCGGGTGTGTTGGTAACGTTTGTTAACGCACGTGCAATCGCGATGTTAACCCGTGGCAGTTGCTTAACTCTAATATCATATTCTTAACACGACGTAGAATATTGCATCCCCATCACGAGGGAAGCGCACGGTGAAAAATTAAAACAGCATTCCGTGCCTTATAAAGAGTTCTGTTGTCTCGTTACGCGGGATGCACGAGAACGTGCATGGCGGATGCTGTTGGTGCACGTGTGCAGCGTAAATCTCTTAACCTTACTGATGTGACCGTGTGTAGAGGAAAGAGAGGAAAGCACTGTGCAGACATAAACTCAGGAATGGGAACAAACACCGTCGGACAGTGTTCGTTGCAAAGAGAGGCGAACTTGCAACGTTGTTGGGTCCGGCCAGAAAATATCGAGGGCTGAAATAATAGCGAAGGAATAGAGATCTCTCCTGCCGAAGAACTCCGATATCCAGTTAGTTAATATTAACGCGCACGTACTGAGCATTTCCAGTTATCTACGATTTTGTGAATTTTAGTATAATCGAACTAGTTTCGAATCGGTTATGCAACGATATATTTTTTAATTGTTTTTAGTAGATTGGTGTTAATTTTGTTTATGGAAGTGTCTATTTGTATGATTGCAACTAAAGAAGCGAAACTAAAGTTTTGATGCACGTAATAAATGTTATTAATAAATGTACGATAAATAGTAACGCAATAATTTAATCAGCGTGTACATTTCATTTCTCAAACAGAGAATTGTATTATTTTGGAAATAACAGGTAGTTTGTTCTAAATATTTTCAACATAGTCCTCGGATTTTTCAGAATGTTCGACAAACAAATATCGCTTTATTATTTACTACTCATTTATTACTCCAATTATCCAGAAAGTTGATAAAAATCGAAAAATAAATGGAAAGATTACTTTGCAATAATCATACTGAAAGAACGATGGACATAACTGGGTTGATGCAAATTTTTCGAGAGAATATTTGCTCGCAAAAACACTTTTGTTGATATCTGAACCTACTCGATGCGAGGATACGATTCATCATTCCAGAGTTAAAGAAACAAACGTCAGAAAGATTCGGTGGTACCGGGTAACCGGTTAAAAATATGCAAGTATCTTCGATTGTTCAAAGCTTACGCAAGCATTTACATCACTCGGGAGTCGACTTTTGACGTCCAGAGTATACACGTTACGCGGGTTATTCTCGCAAAACGTATTATAAAATGGATTATGGATAGGAAAAATGCGATTCGTAAGCGAAACAATAAATAAAGCATATATATATATATATATATATATATATATATATATATATATATATATATATATATAAATATATAGAAGGAAATTAATAGTTCAAGAGAACTACAATAACCAGGAAATAAATATAAATATTAATAAAATATCGGTAAAGAAAGCGCGTTACATAAGAAAATCAACAAACGAAGAAAAGCGAAGAGGAATATCCACGAAGCTAATTTCGTTTGTCAGGCAAACCTTAATTACAATTCGAAAATGACAAGTTACAAACTATCAGAGAATACGATCTATTAGAAAATTAATACGTAATTAAAAAATTACAATAATTCCAAAACACGAAGTATTACAAAGAAACAAGGACAAACAAGTAAACCAACGATCAAAGAAAGAGCGAAAAGTAGTATGTACCAATTTAATTTCATTCGTCGGACATACTTTCGCGCGGCTATGATTTAGAGCATTTCACCGCGAGTGATAGTTACGTTGGAAAAAGAAAAAAAGAGGAAATGAGGAAGGAAAAGGGAGGCAAAACGAAAGACGGTGGGGGAAAAATAGAGAAGTGTCGAATATATGTAGTTATTCGATTCGTTCGGGCTCAAACGTTATTCGCATATGGCTTACAATGTAAAGTCCCGTAGTCCCCTTGGGGATCGTGTAATTACGCAACGCTATTGCCGGTACGGTAGCATAATGTTCGCTCGGGGCTGCTCACGAGTCTCGGCACAGATTCGCCGATTATTCGCCGACAATTCCGCGTGCAGAGAACACCGGCCGTGTGCTTGCATAAGTATATACCGGCGGGCGTATGTACTCGACCGTTGAGCTGTGTCGAAGGCAATCGAACGCGCCAAAATACGGCGCGATCCGACAACTTGCCGATCCCATTCGACACGCGTGGAATTAAAATTGATTCCTCGGCTGCTTCGTCGTATTATTACGACTTGCGTCGTATTGTTATTTAGATGAGGTAAGTCTCTTTTTTCGTTTTAACTGTGTACTCAATGGCTATTTGGCAATCGAACGACGGTGAACACTGGTAAAATTTGAGTTATTATTAATCTTTCGTATTTTATGATTTTTTAATGGATACTTAACCGTTCAACACGATGTTTCAAGACGATTATTTCAATAATCCTGTTATACTTTTATGAAGATCGAACGATCAAAGAAATGGAAGCAGAATGATGATTTATCTCATCTTCTAAATAGTATAATACGAAAGCTATTTCTTTTTTTTTTTTTTTACAAGTTTCTACATCTATTTATTTATGTATATATTTATATATTCTTTTTCGCTACATTTAAATTTATCATAAATACGTAAACATTTACAGTCCATTGATTAATAACAAGTAAATCTCAATCACTGCGTAGTAAGATCCTACGCTGCTAAATAATCACTACATTAGAAACTTCGAAGATCCTCAGTGAATCTTGCGCCGCACACATTAGAATCTCTTCAAGAAAATGTACACGTCTACGGCACCCTCGAGGAAACTATTCTACCTTGAGCTTCTACCTTTCTATTCTACCTACCACGAAGCAAATGAATGCCCAGATTTTTAACCAAACAGAAAGGACTCGTCGGGTACCAGGGTCCTGTAACGAGATATCGTTGAATTCAATCCGCGGCAAATACCATGGCTTTTCCCCTCGTGGTAAAGACATTCGAAGGGCATCAAAATGCATCGAGCGCAATTGCTCGACGCGAGTGCACCATTGCTGGGTCTCCGGCAACAAAAGTAAAGCGGAGATCGACGAGGAAAAAGGTAAGGAGAAAGAGAAAGAGAGAGAGAGAGAGAGAAAAAGAGAGAGAGAGAAGAAGGTGCAGCTGCAGCGTGCACACGCTCCACTACCAGTTCATGCAACGGCAATAAAGTCTAGGAAGTTGCCTAGGCCGGCGCGGCGAGTCGAGCGTTCTTAGCGACTGCTTCCGGTATACGCGGGTCCTCCTCGCTTCCTGGCCGACACCGTGAGAGCTTGTGTCGCGTCCCGAATCTACTGCCTTCTCAAGGTCACATCCCTCATTACGATAACGTTAACGTCAGAACTATCTACGAGCAATACATAACTCTGTATCGATTAGAACGAAAGATACATAGAAAAAATGAAAATCATGGAAGAAAAATACGATTGGTACATTTTTATCGAAGTTCTGATTTTAACGCCACTTTATGACTAAACAGGGGATTTTAATGACACATTATTAGAAAAATCTGTTTGGTTTAAAGATAAACACGTGTACAATCTTTTGAGAATAGGTTGATACGTCGATGAAATTTTGTCAAAGTCAAAGATATAATTATTAAGACGAGCAAAACGTTTTCGATATTTTAATATCACGATAAGCACTTTTTTTTTTAATTTTGACGAGTTTCAAAGCAAATATAACGACAATTTTGGAAATGGGATTGCCTGTTGGAATTTGTAGAAAATAATTTATCTTAAAGTATCTTTTCGATCGATTTACCGTTTTGTCCGACCTCTGTGAATGACTGTGATTATTAAATAGGTCAGAATACGAATTATATCGACGGTTCCATCCTTTTTTGGGGAAGAGTTAATGATCTTGAAATCTTTTTGATCTTTTCATGTACAAAAAGCCAATTAAATTAAGATAATTGGCTCCCCGAAATATATCAATGTTGACGCGTAACAATTTCTTTTTTACGTTGCCTTCAGAGATATTCAGTTACCTGGCTTTATCCGTATAACATCGAATAGAAAGTATTCATTGACAAAAATGTACTTTGTTGGCTCGTTCGAGTAATCACAATAATCCAAGTAATAATCATGCAATCATGGTTGGGCCTTCGAACGCGGAGATTGATTTCCTTGCGAACAGTTATATATCCTGTGGTTTATTTACCGTCGAGTACTTCATTCTTGATTCTGAGGAATTCTGTTTCGAAGAACCATTATACCGCGATAAAATTTGTTTTGTTTTCAAAGAACAATTTGTAAAATAAAATATGGGAAAGAATTTTAGCGAACATATCGTGATATTTCTTTAATTTTAATTTACTCGAGTTTATAAGACAATGTGGAATAAAAGAAAGAACATGACAATTATTCGTAATATAAAATTCATAAAAGTAAAGATCGATTTAACACTTTCATCCCATACTCCTTAATACATGAATTATTACGTATATTCATCGTAAGTGTTTAACATATTCACCATCTATATCTATTTAAGATATTCACCACCTAATATGATTGCAATTAATTATATTCTAATTATTCACCATTTGCCGATCCTTTCCAAAGATTCTCGAATTATAAATTTAAGAATAACGATATAGAACGAAGTAACAATGCATGGAAGAGACAGAATGCTCGTTTATCCTAAGAGGGAGATAATAAAATAAAAGCGCTTAAACAGGTATCCCGATCGCGTTACCTTATATGTTCAGATCTATCGTTGGCTGCCGAAAATCAGTTTCACCTTGGATCAGCGTAGTCGTTTAGTCGTCTTGTAGACGCCTAAATCGTGACGAGGGCCGTTTCATCGTTTCTCCTCGTCCCGTCGAGTTTTTCCAGTTTCACGTGGATTGACAGACCGACTACCATATAGAGTATCTAGTCGAGACGACGGCAAGCATGAATGGAGCGCCGCTCGACTGTCGCATCAGTTCTCGAGAACTCTCGATCGACGTCAGAAAATTGCAAGAAAGATAGGTGCAAAAACGCGGCGAGGGAATCCAATAAACACGAGAA
This sequence comes from Bombus huntii, assembly GCF_024542735.1. NCBI lineage: Eukaryota > Metazoa > Arthropoda > Insecta > Hymenoptera > Apidae > Bombus > Bombus huntii. The sequence goes on along the minus strand of NC_066249.1, from coordinate 6,657,379 downwards.
ACGTGTACCAAGCGAATACGGAGGACCGTGTTAGAAACGAGACGTTTCCACGATATTTCATTATTTACTCTCATTCACGAAAGTATTTGAACGTTCATTACGAAACCTTTCTATCGATACGTTAGGTATATTTTACAGAAAATCTTTCCAAATTCTATCGGCTTATCGCGTGTATCTTTTACGAGCGTGTTGTGCGCGTTGTACAAAACATGTTGAAGTTCTCAAGATTACATCGTAGCAAGGTACTTTACCTCTATATTTCACAACTTCCTTCAGTTGAAGATGTCATCGACCGTAACATTGTTATTTCAAGCTCTCGTTCTTATTTTCAAATGTTTGAAATATTCGCAGTAGCGAGTGTACAGTGCGTGAATATCCTACGATCAAATAATTAACGATATCCGTTTAAGCATCGAACTTGGATAGTATTGGTCGTCGGTTTACTGAAAGAGTGACACAACTGAGAAAACTAAAGTACGATCCTTGGCCCGCCATATGTATATCCATACCTGTGCCACCGGTAGCAGCTCGTCTCTCGGCAAAGGTCTGCAGCGACGATCGCTTTGCTCGCGGTATCTCTTCCTCGGCTCCTCTCCTCTCGACCCTCTTCTCCCACTCGGCCATCCGTTCGTCCGTCTGCCTGAGATTCCGTCGCCGAACAGTGAATCACGTTCATTGACTGGACGCCGGCCAGACGGACTGGGCCCGACCATATACAGACTAGATTCACTCGTGTCGTCGGTCGCGCGCGAGCGAGAAGTCGATGCTCTCTGTGCAGCACGGCCGTTGAAAGGGAGGAAGAGAGGAAGGTAGAGAAAGAGAGAGGGAGAGAGAGAGAGAGGGATAGGAGGCTGGCTGAGGTACCTTTCTGTAGCCGCTTCCTGTCTCTGCACCGAGCGATGCCGTTTGCGTGGCATAATGGGCCGCCGATCGTTTGGACGACGCGATCGTACAGGTGTTCGATCATACGAGCCAGTGTTTTCATTCCTTTTTGGTTTCGCTTTAATAACAGCTAAGCCGTACAGTCCGTTCGTTCGGTTAATGATACGGACCGCGGACCAATTAGAGGAACGTGTATTGAAATGTCTTTATTGGTACACGAATTGCTGAGCTCTCGGGGATGTTTCACGTTTCGATGGAAATAGACTTTGATGGAAATTGGGAATTTTAGTTAACGAAAAGCGTACTCCAGTGAGCGAGACAGTGAACGTTTTTAATGGATAGAGTGGAAAGCGGTGATTATTGTTGATTTTGATTTTCATTATTTACAGTGGTACATATTAGAGAATAGTTTTCATAGACAATTCATTTCTTGCGAAATGCTGCGTACGTGCTTTATTAAACATGAATTGTTGTACAAGTTTCTCGGAAAGAGGCTTTCAATTCGCGATCAAATAGATATATGTAGAGATATGATCCAGTAATACGTTAAATATAATTAATACCGCGTTATAAATTCAATTCGTTTCGTTATTCTGCGCTTAAAATTTCCCCAACGTCAATTTCTTCCGTGTTACTAAATTTATCCGAAGTTAAATGGACAAAAACACATCGGAAGATTAAAAGATCATCCGTCGTAGAGCTTCAGGTGTAATTTCGAATACTAAAACGTATCAATCGCCAACTACCAAATCCTTACGAATCTTAACGATCCGTCGATTATACTCGATAAAATTATGCCAGAGGCTTCAGGTTCTTATTCTCTGTCGAGTACTTATGGTCCGCTTTTGCTTCGCCTCGAAAAGATACAAAGAGGACGAAGGAAAGACGAGAGGGTACGAAAAGTGTGGACGATATCGAGGCGTGCAACACTTTCTCCTGTTTTTAAGAAGCAAACGAGATGAAAAAAGAAGCCTGTAAGGGCGCACGAACTGCGGCAAGGGCAGGAATAATTGGGGAATCAAGCTGGCAGAGAAGATACAGTCTCGCGAAGGATACGATCGTTCGTGTAATTCGACCTTACGTCCTGCGAGATGCTCGTGGCACTGATCGATGCACCACGATATATAGGGTGCGGCGAAAATTGTGGCGCAATCCAGACCGGGGCGACTGCTTTTAAAACACGTTGAAACTTTTGTAGGTGACTTTAAGAAGAATACGACGGAACATCGAACGAAAGTTAAAGTAGATTAATAACATCGATGTCAGTCAAATCGATCAATTTTATTCTGTAAAAAATTCTTCGCTCGAACCCTTTCGGAATCCAAGTTTCTCTTTTTCCTATGTGATCGATGTATCGATAGAAGAAGCACGTATTTTTGGATAGTTTTGTTAGGAAGATTCGAAAATTTGGGATTAATTATGCAGAAAATAAATAGATATATCTAACATGAAACATCCATAAACATACTTACTTAATTGATAATTATTACATAGACTCTTCGTGTAACGCATTGTCCTTCCTTTCTGATAAGAGTTGAACGACCAATAGATAGAATTTTAAACAGAATTCATCTTGTTACGGCCAACTTACTATAGAAACCTCGAAAAGATAGCCTTCTTCTTTCCTTCGCAAAAATATCGTAAGATAAAAGATAGAAAAATATTAAAAATAGCATAAGTATAAGCGTTTTCCATCAGCGAGCAAACAGGACAAGCTGATAGCGTGGAGGTATAACGGAGGAGCGAGAGAAACGTTCCGGATTTCCATCGTGAGAGAGAGCTAACTGGCTTCATTGAAGCGTATCAGAATCGCGCGGCGTAAAAGCGGGGATGCACAAAGGAAAAAGATTACCAGAACGAGACTAGGCCGCTGCATCCGGTCGCACAACTGACCTTGACTTGTTCGTTCTATTCTTTGACGATCGACGGAGTGACCACCGAACCGCTTGACTATCTAGGTATTCACCACCTGTCGCGATTCTATCGAGTCGAGAAGGATCGACCACAACCGCACCACGATCCACTGCCGTCCAACTTCCTCCCCTTTCGTTCGCTTTTTATCCCTTCGAAGTGGAGACGAACGCGCGCGACTGAACTCTCAACGGGATACTTTTGCGCCGCTGATGGAATCTAGTCGGTGAATTTTTCACACTGTCAATCGATAAATCGATGCACTACAGGATTTTCTTAGCGTTATTCAGGATATCGATTGGTAAGGTCGGCGGAACGAACGAGTTAGTCGTTAAGCGAAATAATTTAAGCGATTGAACGTTCGTTTTCAAATCTGAAAAGATTCTTAGTTTTAGTTTTAATCAATCTATGGCGGAATTTTGGAATATCGATCGGTTAGATTTGTGGAAGGGTTTAGCTGTTCGAACAGCTGTTTTCAAATCTGCGAGAATTTGTAGTTTGGGTTTCGATCAATATGGGTTATGGTCATCCGGGTTATCGATCGATCAGAACGACGAAACGGACCAGTTATTTATCGAGTGGAACGTTTAATCGATTGGAGAATTATTTTAAAGTCTGAGAAGTATCCTTAACCCCGTTTCTTTGATCGGTCAGTTTTGTGAATAAATATGTAACGTGGTAATTAATTCAAGGGATTGGAAAATTATATGGATCAACGCTATCAGAAGTATTAGAAATCTATTTAAAAAATTATCGTAATTGTACTTTTTATTTTAAGCGTCTATCTAAAGATTCATTCGTAAAATAAAGTTCCTCTCTCGAAAGAATTTGAGAAGCAATAAATGCAAAGTAGAATTACGATTATTAACGCGTAAAGAAAGAGGAGCAATCTTTTCGATTTCGAAATAAAGAAGAGATACAGACAAACGTATAATTTTCGTATTTTCAGGGTGCTTCTCGCGCAAAACGCATTACGTAAACGAGAAACCTATGGCGAATTAAGAAGAGGAACGCGTCTAGACTGAAGATCTTAAAAAGGAACGTTTGTTTCCCTTTGCAGCGACGAGTTCTTCTCGAAGGCAGAGGATAGGAAAGAAAGAAGAACGAATGAAACGGGATCCGTATTGAGATTTCTTGAGTTCTGCTATAAAAGGCAGATCGTCATGGAGGAAATTCGGTTCGAATCGCTAGAATTTCATTGCACGGTGCATTAAAATGATGGGTTCGTTCAACTGTGTTTACCTTCCATTGCAACTTTCTGACATTGTCCAACGTTTTATCTTGCCTTTATTTATACGCGTCCCTTCGGACGCTTCTCAAGCTGAAAAGAAACCAATTCCATTCTGGATTCAATCTTTTGTCGCGAAAAAGTTTCTTGGAAGCAGTTTAAAAAGATAATTCGTAAATTTTTACGATGTTCAGGCTTTCTTTAGCCTTTTAACACTGCTGTTACTTTGTTTTATAGCGGATTCTCCTCTTTTCTTGCGAAAACGAGAAGTTTTATTACTCTCTTAGTTGTGAAGTATAATAGCGATAGTGATTGCGTTTTATATTCCTTGATGTTTCGTGATGAAAATGTTGGTATATTTTTAAGAGTATTTTTTTACGAGTAGAAAGTTTCGCAATAAATTATTTCTTTGCGTTAATCGTGACAATTTCAACATTCTTCCCCTGGTCTTTATCTTAAGAAATAAACGTCCAAACATTTTCCAAAACACTTTATTTATTCAATTTACACGATTTATCTACATTCCGTAGAAAACTCAAAACTCAAAACAAAATGCCCATCAATTTTTATTTCCACGTGGCGATCATCTCCTCTTACCCGTTCTTATTAGTGAAAGGAAAAAAAAATAACAAATATAATTTCATCATATATACATCGTCAACATCGCCAACAATTCAGTTATCTTCTTACAAGACGACACACTGTTCCAAATATCACGTAGCGATCAACCCCCAAATTCTACCTATACCACTTCGTTGTTCGATAAAACCACCCCCGAGTCACGTTCCTCAAATTCCAATACACCCTGGATCCACCCAATCAACCTCTTACTCGTCAACATCTCGATGCATCTCAACGCCAACACCTTCGTACCATGTGGAAAGAATCCCTACCCCTGTACCATCCCTATTTTCCTTCTTTTCTTAGCGATATGAAGCAAGTGCACGAAGACGGTAGGAAGCAGAGTCGGAAAAAGGAAACGGAGAAAGGAAGGAAGTACGGAAGGAAGTGCGGAAGGAAGGGTGCAAGTGGTGTTGGTGGGGGTTCTGGTTGTACCGTTTGAAGGGGGTGCGCTGCAAGAAGCGCGTGGTAGGTCCGGCTGCAAAGGTATCGTCACGTGGCCAAGGGGGCGGTACCGTTTTCTCGTGGCCGCCCGGTATAAAAGAGAGACGTAGCACCGGTGCATCCACCAATTACTATTGCACTTTGCCACCGGGACGGAGGCAAGGTCGTCGCCGTTACGACCCTCTTCTCTCAACTCGAATCGTCGTCGTTCGCCGTCGTGCGTGTGTGTCACGCTGTCCGTTTCTATTCCCCGTTTCACGCTCTTCAATGGACTAAAACACAGTACTTCGCTACTGCATCGTCGCGCTCGTTCTGCACGATTTATCCGCGGGGACGCGTGCCCTCACGCACGAATTTCCACGCGGCTGTCGACGCACGCCACCCTTAAAAACACGGACCAGCGACACGGTGACTGGTGATCGTGATGTATGTAAAATATGTTCGTACATGATATACACGTAACCGCGATTTCGTACAAGGAATTCGAAGGAACTCGATGTCGGGGATATCCGCATCCCGTCTGCCTCGTAAAACTCGCGTCGCTCACGCAACCGCGTGTTCGTCGGTTTGAGGGTGCTCGGTAAGCGTCAACCCTTCACTGCAAAGAACGACACAGATACGGGGGATGAGGTTTTTCGCTACTTGCTTTTCTGCGAAATTTAATACTTCGCTTCATCTTGCTGTGGGCTTTGTCGTTTTTGAAATTTGCCGGTTAATTCTTGTTAGGATTTTATTTTCTTTTTAAGAGTGGTTGGATTGCTATTATAGATTATTGTTTGCAGGCAGTAAAGGATTTTGCTTTCTTTGTTTGTCACATCTTCTTTTCCTTTTTTTTTTTTTTGTTTTGTTTCGAGAGTCACGGGAGAACGTGTTTGTTTTCAATATTCTTGTAGAAGGGCAAAATTGCACGATACGAGTAGCAGAAAAAGTAACGTTTTTAAGTGTTTAGTCGTGTAGCAAACGAATAAAACGAATCGTGAAATTACATGTGTTTTTTAAAGTATTGTTTCATATCATTTTATGAGGTCGTTCAATTGAGAATGTTTATGACCTTTGTACGAATATGGTGAACATATAGATTGTATAAAGTTAAGAAGGCTGTAGAAATTAATTTTTATTTACGAAATGAAAAGATTGGTTCCAATTAAAAATAAAAAGAAATTTCGACTATATTCGACTATATTTGTAGCGTGTTGTTTTTCGTCTGTTTTTAGAACTTTGATTTTTCTTTTAATTATCGAGTTGTCAATTTAGAGATCGAGTTAAAAATTAAATCATGTACTTTAATTCATATAATTCAGAATAAAAGAAAAACGTAGAAGAAGTTTACAACTCAAAGACGATTGAACTGAAAGAATCGGTGTAAAATCGTTGGAGACAGGGACAATTTTTAAAACTAAAGGAGCAAAAGTTTGCGAGCGGATGAACGAGGTGCAACCAAAAACTTTTCAACTCTCGCGTTCAATTTTATTCGCAGACTGCAAAACAAACCGCGGTAAAAGTACTAATAACAATCATTAAACCGTTACACGACTCGAAGGAGCAAGAAAACAGAATGGGCCATTTAGTGCAAACGGAAACTGAAGAAGCGAAACCGAAACGGGTGAAAGGAAAAACGCGATTCTCGATCGTCGACTCTATTGTTTCCTCGCTGCTATTATTATCATTTATGGAGAAAAATTTCTCGATTCAAACGTAGAGATGAAATTGTAGGAATTTTTGCGCGAAAATGAATTAAAGTGCGGATTACCGTCTCGCCTTCTTTTTTTCTATAAAAGTTTGGAAGTTTATCGCAGGTGTATTTAACAAACATAACTTGTAGCACTATCCATGGTAATTTCTACAGTAGTTTGTATAAAAATAAAATTATGAAATTTCCGCACGACTTTAAAATTCAAACAAGTTTTTTAAAATAAAATGGGACCGTAATAAGTGATCGTAGTTTATTCGCTTAAAAGATAATAAAAATTATGGTCTTTTCACAAGCTTCGTTCTATTTATTTTTCCCACTGTTTTTTTATTTTCTACTATATAAATAAATCGTGTGCTATAGTATGCTTGAGGACTAAAAACAAGCCAATCGGTTGATCACGAAAGTCATTTAACTATGTTTAAAAGCTTTTATCGCGAAAAGGAAAAAGAGCGTTTCTAAAGAAAGCTATTTTTTTCACGCAGTCGATTTACGCTCGAACGCGAGAATCGTCTTTCGTCGCACTTGCAATTTCGTCCCCTCTCACCGCGCGCGACGCAAAAAGAATCCGAAAAATCCGTCATCGGAGGGACTAGAGTTAACGACCCTCGACGAGGGAACAAAGAAGACACTCTCGACTACTTTTCTTTTTTACTCCCCACTTCTCAAGCTTGTGGATCCTCGTCGAAAAAAGAGGCCTTACACAATTTATGCATCCGAAACAAACAGAAACGCGGCTGTACTATAAATATCGCGAAACTGGGCAAAAAATATCTGGACGTGCGGTGGGACCGATCCTCCTGTTCGTCCGGCGGACGACAACCGGACCAAAATCGAATCTCCCGCGGCGTGTACTTTCCTTCCACCATCCAGAGACGAATACCGGAAGTAAAGCAAAAGAGAGGGGTATCGCGAACCGGCGAAGCCTAATAGCCGGGTCCCGACAAAGAGGCGCGTCTCCTTCGCAAAAAACGGAAGGACGAGAAAGCGAAGAACCACGGAAGAGTAAAGACGACCAGGAGAAACAGGAGGAGGAGGAGGAGAAGAAGAAGAAGAAGAAGAAGAAACAAACGTAGACGACAGGCGACAGAGAAGAAGAAAAATAGAAAGGAGAAATAGAAAGAAGGAAAAGAAGAGATACACTGAGGTAAGAAAATGAAGAGAAAAGAAAGAGATGGAAAGATAGAAGAAGGAAAGCGTAGGAGGAACGGCAAGATAGAGAGTGGAAAGAACGTATGGAGCAGTTTGGAGGAAGGAAGGAAGGCAGTCTCGGGGGCCGCAGCGAAGGGAGGCAGGAGGATGCAAGAAGTACGAGGAGAAGGAGAAAAGAAGGAAGAGGAGTAGGAGTAAGCAAGGAGAAGGAGTAAGTAGGAAGGAGGAGGTCGTCGGTGGTGGAGAAGGAGGCGAAACGTGCATGCATGCATGCATGAGACAGGCAGGCGGACAAACAGGCAGGCATACAGGCAGACATAGAGGAGGAAGGCAGGCAAGGCATAGAGGCATACAGGCAGATAGGCGAGTCGCTGCCGCAGCCGCAGCCGCGATCGCGCGCTCCAAGAAGGGAAGTGGGGACAACATAACACAGCGCGGCCGCGTGTGCAGACCGCTTTTGCAGAGCTTCGCTCGGCACACGGGGAAACGTTCCGCCTTGTACCGCTGCTGCTGGCTGCTGGCTGCTGCTGCTGGCTGCTGCTACTAGCTGCTGCTGCTGCTGCTGCTGCTGCTGCTGCTGCTGCCGCTGCTGCCTGCCGACTGTCGACTGCCGACTGCTACTCTCAGTCTGCCGGGCGGCCTCGTGCGCGCTTGGTTTCCATCCGACGAATCCGCGCGCCACGAAACTACCCGCGCTCGTTCTCGAGGCGGAACGGTCGAGCAAACGATTACGAACGAACGAGCTATAGGAGACGAGACGAAGGCGAGCGAGCGGGCGAGCGAACGAACGGACGAACGATCGGACGAGCTCTCACAGGCCGTCGTCGTCGTCGTACGTTACATCGCCGCCGAAAGCATCGGCTCGGAAAACGAGAGGTGCTCGTCGTCACTCCTCGCCGGACGATCGACGAGGATCCGTGAGTGAGGCAGGTCGAGGAGCCGGCTCTCGTTCGCCGCGCGAATCGTTGACGGCTCGATAGCCGCCAAAGAGACCCCAGGGTGACCGCGTTTTCGCGCCTCGCCGCTGTTCTTCGTCGCTTATCGTGTCCACGTGTTCCGCCAACTTTCACGATTCGTCACGGTCGCAGGAACGGGGAAAAAATAAAGAAAAATAAGGAGGAAAAGACGAAGGGACAGAAATGAGAGGATGATGTTAGTACGCGGGTGGTGAATCATCGAGTGACGTGATCATGAGACGATTTTCAGTTCGGAAGCGGAAGACGCGTGTCTTTTGAAATAAAAAGAGGAAAGAACATAGACAGAGAGACGGAGTCCGAGAAAGCAAGCCGCTGGTGGTGCACAGGACAGGACACTCCGTTGGTGCTGTTCCAGGCTGGGGACCACACGCCGGAACGAAACGGAACAGAAACACGTCGCTTCTTCTACAGGTGTTTCGAATCGATTTCTCGGCTTCCGCCAAACGCTCTTTTCCCCTCGTTGTCGCGCCGTGCTTTTCCTCGTGGATGGTGTGATGTTCAGTGAGTTTCCTTCACCGGACACGTGATCCGCTACTCTCGCACTGATCCTGTCTCTCGCTCTCGTCGCGTGCCTCTTTCGGCATTACAGTTTCTCTCGAGAGTCGCGTTTATCGGACGTGAAGTTTCACCGGACACACGGATTCCACGCGGATCGTTAATATTCCATCGAGAACGAGAAAGGACAGTGTCCCTTTACCGTAAGCCAGTTGTCTTAAAACCTGACACGAGTGTCAGTTATTTCGAATCGTTCTAATTCCATTCTATATGACAGGAAATTAAGCAAGAAGAAAGAAAGGAAAAAAGAGACGATCGTAAAATTTTCAATCGCGAGGAAGTCGGTAAAATACAAAGGCGGTCGTTCCGATGGATCTTGACAGGCGGTGTGTCGCGTCACAACGACGTGTACGTGAAACTTTCTCGCGAAAATGCAACCGATATTAATCGCGTGCGATCTCGCGTGGCACCGTCTCCGCGCGTCCTTATAGTCGCGTGACACCGATTCTCGGCGCAGAGCTCAGGTTGGACGTGGAACGGGCCGCCCCGTAACCGAATTTTACGTCTTACGCACAGAGGCAGATGGGACGTTACGTGAAAGACATATAAACAAAATTTCGGAATTCAGAAAATCTTTTCGACTCGAGTTCTACTCGGTGGTTCCATACACGTACATATATATATATATACACATACAGACTACGTCTCAACGTAAACTAGATACACGTAAACGTATACACGCTATACATATATACAGTACAGAGACGTAAGTGACAGAGTGGCCCGGTTAACAGTCGGTTCGAAAGGAGCCGGCACACGACTCGAGTTGGGGGATCGTGACTGTAAACGATCGAACGTTTCAGCGAAACGGTGTGTTAAATGACGAGGTGGCCTAAGAGGTGGAGGTGGTGGTGGCCCGATACGTGGTAAAACGGTCCGGACGAGATTCGGGGAAAAGGACGGTCGCCACCGGACGGGGAAGAAGCGACAGCGGCGTGGCAGATGAGATGTGAAGCACGAGGACTACGCGGCGTGGAGCTGGCAGGAGCGAAGGCGGAAGTTAAGAAGCCAAAGCTGCCGAAGGCGGTCGCAGGGGCGGCGGTAGCTCGAGGGGGCACCTGGCGGGGGCCGCCTGAGATGACGACCCTGCGACGGGGTATCGTGGCACCCCGGTACAACACTTACGTCCTGGTTTCGCTGATCGGACTATTGCTTCAGACCCAGTCCGCCACGGGTGAGTCCAATATTTACTTTATGTTAAACGCAGTAAGTTGTACAGAGATGAAATTGATAAACTTTATCGAGATCAATTCATCGTTTTCGAGAAATTAGAATGTTACGAGATATAATAATCTTTTTATTCAAGGATCTCTTGTAAGTCGTTTTGTTTCTGTTGAAAATACACAATTGGTTCGCCTCCGCTAAATTTTATTATCTTTATGAAAATTATAAGTAATATTCAATGCAAAAAAAAAATGGTCGCAAAATTCGACAGTCGCGAACGTTGATTTGTTCGATCTTAATGTGCCATGATATTCTACGCTACATAATTATACGACGATCATTCGTACGAAGGATAAAATCACTGTAATTCCACTTAACTGTAATTTCGTAATTGAGTTACATGCTACTAAATATAAACAAGTGTGCGGATACATTTCAGTAAAAAGTCAAAGTAACAACGTGAATATATGCGTAGCGTCTAAATGATATTTTGTACAGCGTGCAAAACACTATACTCGCAGCGATGAGTATAGGAAATAGCGCGTCGTCTATGAGAATCGTTCACGTCCGGAGTATTTATGTAGTATTAAAATTAATAAAGTCATTGAGTGCGATCAGACGATACAGCTTTTCATAGAGTGAATCGAACTTTGAATTGACCACAGATTTGTGACAGTTTTCTGTATAAAATCATTTACAATTTTTTTTTTATAATTGTAAGAATTCCCTCAAAATTCAGCTTTATCGTAATACCGAGATTTTCGGGTTTCTTATAATTGTTAACTTATATGTTTCATTGTAACTAACATCTGTCAGTTAATCGTAACCGACAAAGATTGTTAGTGTTTCTTCTTCCGAATAGTTAAGATGTTTGATAAAGTGTTTATAGCAGATGGTTGGGAAATTGGGAAATTATTTTTGATGTAACGGGCTGCTGATTATGTGTTTAACCTATAAAGCATGTTGAACGTTTTAAAGTTATTTTTGATGATGGTGGTTCTTGAATTATGTGGAACCATTTGTAGCGAAGTACGATTGAAATGTAATTTCTCTGGTATTTGTTCGTTAATTAATTCTATACGATTGATTTAATATCGATAGAAAATTGTTTAGTTAATACTGTATAAACAAATCTAATCTGTATATTAGTATTAATACAAGAAAAGAGATAAATTCGAAGAAATTTACGAAAGATATTTAAGAAAATATATAAATAAATATATTCTCTTATCTTTATTACTACGATATTTATCGAAACCGGTGTTGTTCGTATGTTTAAATTCTTAAGTTAACGACGTTTAATCGTACGATTAATCGCGCGATTAATCGATAGAAATCATCGTCCCAAATTTCTCGCGTCGCCTGTATTAAAACGCAGCTGCTCCGTGTCATAAAGATGTCAGGATGTTTCGAAAGAGTGGATCATTGTACTCCTACATTTTTCATTTTTATGTGCGAAAGACCTTCGTTATTGGACTTTTACTTTAATAATAATCGTATAAAGTCCGGCAGATATTGCCGTTCTGATTAAGTAGGTACGCTTATGTTGTACATATTAAGAACATCGGGACTCGATGTTCTTTATGTTTCTTAAAGTTGCTGCTAATTACATACAGCTATCGATATCCTCAATAAACGTCACATAACAATCACGTATATTTATTAGCAATACTTTGAGCAAGTCGCACGTATCCTGTTTAAAATTATACGCGTGTAACACGTATCGCCACTATTAATCAGCGTGCTTTCGTTTTTAATAGTTACGGACAAGAATATTTGCCACTTACGATTTCCGTATTTTCTGTCTTATCACGATACGCGCCCTCAATTATTTTCTGCAAAAATTTGAACGTCCGAGAATCGGCTACGAACCGATATTGAATTTATCGTCGACAGATGTGTGAAAGGTAGAAAATCGTTATGAATCCAACAAAAGTGCGATGTAGCCTTGAAGATAGCCTGATGACTTTCACATTCGCGCGCCATTATTGATATACGTATAATAAAAAAAATCTTTTAGTTGCGGAAGAAAATGTTTTCGTAATTGAGTAGTCAGTAATGAAACTCGCTAGATACTTCGAAAAAGTAACAGGGGACGTTCTGAATCTTCGAAACATCTAAATTTCTTTTCCTTCTAAATACTTCGACAACAGTAGTCGCGAAACATTTCTTAATTTCTCCTTTGGGACAAGAAATTGTGTTAAAGAACGACACGAAAACAAAATAAACGCAACCGTTGTAAAGATTAGCTGTTTTACTGTTGCTTTCCAATTTTTTCAAATCAATTATCATTCGTTGAATTATAAATGATATAAACACGTTAAAGATATAAACCATTAATCTGTAAGCGATACTTGTATCTAATTAATGAAATCTTTATATGTTTATGGAAAATAAGTGCGTAAAACTATGTAAAATATCAAAAATAAAGTATCCCTTGTAATATTTAGCGGATGAAACAAATTTTCATAAACATTCCCAGTCTATTAATTACCATTTATAACTATGCCAAAGCAAACGAATTTTATGCAACCAACGACAGTGATATTCTACGAAATTGCGTGGGGATCGATTCGGTCGATCGAAGATCGTTCGATTGGTTGCAGACCATTAGCGAACACTTTGCAACGGTGACAATGGTTAACGTCTAAATGACAACTGGCGTTGACGTAACACGAACCAGGGTGTGTTTCGATTGTTAGCAGGATCGCAATTCTCGTTATGCAAACAACGGTGAACAATCGATCAAACGGATTGTTTATTTATCGCGTTTAGAATAAACTGTGTCACCGTAAACGCGTCTCGATTCGACGTCGATCGCATTGTCGATTCGTTTCCATTTTATTCGTGCGTTCGTAAGTTTCTATTTTCCAACGTAACAGGTAGACGATTGGTACTTATTTTTGTTCACGTCGTTTATTTTGGCTACTTCCCGCCAGTCTGTTAAGAAGAACTTCACCGAGAAATGAGACTGCAAAATGTTGTAAAACGAACGAATTTGCTGGAAGCATATAAGTATTTATAGAAAGGTATTTATTACTTAATACCTTAAATAAGCATGATCCAGTTTCTCGTAGTATTCTTTCGTTTCGATGTATTCTACGAAACTTGGTTCAGGGTAACTGCGATTTTCGATATTTCTTAACTTCGACTTTTAGAGATTCCCGATAAACATGTAAACTTTCACGAAGATGTGCACTTTCGATAGAAATCGTTATCGTTTCGGTGTATGGCAGTGAAATTTTTTAGAAAGTATCTTCATCTTTATTCGATATTCGAAGACAATTATTCTTTTGCCAATAATTGAAGATAAAGTAGACAGATTTCGTGAAATTCTTGTTATACTACTGTCGCGGTTGGCCGAGCTACTGCAAAAGCGTTAAATGTTTTTACCTCGCGGCAAGACGCGTAGCCGGTGTTCTCGTTCTATTATTGTCTACTTTGCACGTAATTTAAAACGGTTGCTAATCGTCCAACTGTCGTGCATTACGAGATCGCAGGCTTACGTACGAAAGAAATCACGCCCCCTTCTTTAAAACGCGACCTACACTCGCAGAAATCTCGCAATGGACACTTTATCGGCCAACGATAATTATCGTAGACATACACGACCAACTTTTGCAATATGTTACGGGAGAATATGCGAATAAGGCAGAAATTGTCATAATTGAAAAGGACATGCTGGCGAGTGGACTGTGTCGCGTAATTTATTTTCGCTAGGCACATGAAATTCGTGACACTTTGGAAAAGTTGCTGAAACTATCCGCAAAGCTTTCACGTTGGTTCGAATGTAAAATAAAAAACTTGTTAAATTTAATTTTCTCACGTGTACAAAATTTTAAATAAACTTCTACAAGGGAATAAAAATAACAAAATAAACGAAAGACAATTTAAATAATTTGTAATTCAAGTCCAAATAATTCGCCCAACGTTTCAAATTTTTGTGAATTATTTAATGTTTAAAACTGGTTTAAACTGCGGTTCAGATGCAACGAGATTATCCTTCAGATTGGTTTTTCTCTTTCAACTAGAACAGTCGCAATGCTTGTAACGAGGACGATTAGCTCATAGCCAATAATAGGTCGTAAAATCGAACTTAATTATCTAATGCAATTAATTGGATTCGATTCGTATTATTTGACGCGTTGCTCGCGTCATTGCCTCGTTTCTCTACTCTAAGAACTAGATAATTTCTATACATTCACGGATACAAAAAGATTTGCAAAGTTAACACTGCAAAATTTGTTGAACACGCCTGCTGAATTCTTTGCTTGCAAGAGTTTCTTCGAGCGTTCTATATCTACTATTTTGGATACACAAATAAATGAAAATTATTTCACACTACCGAGAAGTATTCCGAGAGAAAGCAACAGGGTTACGTTTTGTATTATGGAAGATTTTTAAACAGATTACAGAGATATAGAGAGCGTTGAGCATATTCCGCACGAATAACAAATAATACCGCAATGCTAACGAGCTTCGTTTTTCAAAAAAATATACATAACAAAATACAAGTAAAGTACATATACATGTAATAAAATCAATATAATATTAACAGAAAGGAAAGACGAATAATTTTTATAAACTGTCTGACTAAAAAAAAGTATGAATTTAATAGCAACGAGTATTCGACGCGTTTAAAAATAAGATTGTACATATCGCAATTCATCAGAAATAACAAAGCAATATACAAGCCATGCCTACGTTTTTGCATTTATCACGTCATGTCAAATGGACACAACGGACGAATAACTATTACCTCCATAAGAATAGAAGAATTTTTCCAACGATCTAAACACAATATCCCGCTTGAAACTCTATCACGATCGATAGAACGATCGTAAAAATGACGATAGAACAACAGTGGGAAGAAAAACCAAGCAACGAGAGCTGCCTTTTCGCGATTAATCATCGATCGATAAATATAAAAAGAAAACCGAAGAAGGACAATCACGATCGTATCTTGTTTCGTATCGAACGTTCGATCCGATTCGATCCATCGACGCTAGAAAGAACGGAGTACTCGCGGAGCATTTTCAAACACTTATCGATCGCGCGTCACGCGAGAGGAAAGCGCGTCTCGAAGGTCTGTTTGTCGGCCGGCAGCAGGACGCGGAGGATGCGGTGAACAATCGCGAGCCACGATCGCCAATTATCCGCGCGTTGCCAGCGAAATTAGTGGCGTTGATGCACGCCGAGTCGGGCGTGGAAACGCGTGGTCGCTCGCCTTCGTACAGGCGATAAAGTGCGAATTAATTCAGCGCTAATTCCACGTCTGCCGGCGCGACTGGCCGCAGGGAAAACGCGACGAACAAGCGGTACACCGTCTGGCGAAACAGCTCTCGGAAACTCCATTAGGTCACACGTAGTTCTGGCCGACGACAATGCTCCGACGAATCGTCGTTTCTCGCGAATACTTGCCAATTGTTCCTTGGAAACGTCTGAGGTTATGGTTAACTGTTTCACTGAAACGATAAAGGTTAAAGATCGTCTGTCCGCCTTAACTGTGACTCGGCTCTTGCAGCTTTTACGACCCGAGTTTCTTACATCGGCAAATAAAGCTTCTAGTTTTGGGGAAAAATAAAGCGAAAGAATAAAGAGAAAACATATCGTTTCACTGGCGATGGAAAGAGTTTTTGTAGAAAATCCCGAGTCGTATACTTCGATGGAAGACGATTTAAGGGAAAGAAGGAGAAAAGCTCGAAGGGTATCGGGCCTGTGCAGTCTTGTCGAATCTGCGGCGGACTTGACGAGGTCGATCGTCCCGTAGGGGGTTGCAGAAGCTGACACGGACGTAGGAAGGCTAATTGTAAGTAAAAGAGACACAGAGATCGGGCACGAGGGGAAACGGAGAAAAAAAAGTGAAAGAGAGAGGGAGAAAACTAGAGGGAATCGAAGTGATCCAAGACGATGAAACAGAGGGACGAAAGGGGAAGAAAGGGGAAGAAAGAAGTCGAGGGGGCAATCGTTGGAAGGGAGGAAAGAGACAGGGATATCGTAAGAGAGAGCAAAGGGTGGGAGGGGGAGAAAGCCTGGTGTAATGGAGGAACCAGTTTGCGGGTCAGTGCTCCGCATCAGCGAGTGGAGCTTCAGAGGCTGTAGACGCGAGGACGATGCCACCGAGCGAAAGAAGGACGACGACGGAGGCAGAGGGACCCTGTAGGTCCTCGAACAGGGAGGCGAGGGAGGAACGAAGGGCCAGAGAGGCAGAAGAGGGGCCAGAAGGGCCTGGCGAGTCGCGAAGCCGCTCTCTCGACCGAGAGAGCAAAGAGTGTAGGGCTAGCCTGACCAGCGTGAACCACGCGCGAGGGAGAGGACTCTCCACCTTCTCTGGTCTGGTTACAATCCTCTCTCTCTCTCTCTCTCTCTCTCACTCTCTCTCTCTCTCTCTCTGCTCTCTGGCGCCATTTTCCTCGTTCCACCGAAACAAACCAACATTCCTCGTTGCCTTTCGAAAAAAGTAAGAAAAAAGAAAGGGGAAAAAAGAGAGGAAAGGGGGAAGTTTTCCGCCCTCGTGACGACGACTCCACGAGGGGAAGTCCGACGGGGCTCCTTGGCCCCGTCAGAGAGGGAGGAGTGGCAGGCCTTTTCGCCGGCTCCGTCTCTGAGGCTACGAATAGTAGACGCCGGCGACCGATGATGGTGCTTTCGAATACTCGGGACAACGGGGCGTTCGCGACGGTTATGGAGGATTTCAGAGATTCTCGAGATCCGACGCGACTGACTACTTCGTGTCCATTATCGTTTTGGGGATTGAACGGCCGAATTAGCAGGAAAATGTACGGCTAGGTAGTTAGGTGTACTCAGGGGATGAGTTGGATGGTTCGAGGAATTTCTAGAGGTATCTGAGCTGGACCGGCTGCATGAACGAGCGTACGAGTTTAGGAGAACGAATCTGCGAATACGAGAAATTGTATTTTCGCGAATTTCCTGGTATTTTTGTTTTTTTAATTCTGCCAGTTGCTTCAACGACGATCTTGGCTCCTTGGGGATCATTATTCGATTAGCGTTGTAGGATTATGAATAATTTACGTTTTGCAGCGATAGATATTAAAAGTGGAAGCTTGATTGGAAGAAAATTTATAGGCATGTTATTTGAACAAATTGTGTAACTGCATTTTTTTTATAAAGGCAATAGCGAATAGATTGCGAAGTAACACAGAACGGAATTGTTCAACCGTTATACAAAGCAGTATTCAGTTTCCTCGTTAACTCCTTTCGCTCCAAATGACAAATAGGTTGGCGTTAAAACTGCTCTAGGCATCGACCTGGTTTTTGCACTATTGCAACGTCTCTTTAAACGTATAGGAATTGAAGCATTATCTTACACCGGTCAGTTCAATGTATCGCTAATTGAGAGAAGATATTATTTTTTTTTTTTTTACACCAGATTTCTATTTCGTCTTAACGTTTTACGTTTTTAATCGAACATTATCGTACAATATTTTTGATTCTGTTATATTCCGATGATTATGAATCTTCCGATGCTCGTGAAAGCGTATACGATACCCAAGAAAAAGTACCGCTATTGTACTATTTAAAGCATAAAGTAAATCTCTATACTTGGCTTCAATTTCTTTACTTCTGCTCATAAAAATACGAATTTGCATAAAAATTCGCAGTCCATCGATGAAAGAAAGAACGTAACAACTCTCAGGATAAGTAACGATATTTATGATCGTATTTATAAAAGTCAACTGAAAACAGAGAACGAAGAACGACGAAAAGAAAAATGTTCCTCGTGCATTGCTGGCAACTTGACGGAGCGAAAGCGCGCCGTACCGTGTAGCTCCTCGAGCGCGGCAATCAGCCGCATCGCGTTGCATTTACGCGATCACGTTTGCACGTCGTAAATATGGCTGTTCGCGTGTACGCTGTCGATCTTATTGATCGTGCCGGGCCACACGGGGCAGCCGGAACAAACGTACTGTCGTACGTTCGTTAACGCGAACGAAAATTTGCTAAGTCCAGCGTTATTCGATCGAGCGTGTAACGTTAGATGCTTACGGAATATAATCCTCGTGTTCGATATTTTTAGTCAAATCAGCTGCGTTACGTAATCCGGCGCGCACGAGATCCTTTTCGCTCACACAACTAAAGGAATTTTTCGATTTTTTTTTACGCATATGCATGCTGCGTTGCTTGTTGTCTGTCTTTTGGACTTTTATGACAGTTAACTCTGAAATAGAGAACACTCGTTTTCCAGAGAAGTCCGAACTTTTATTTCATTGCTATGATTTAGAATTAGAATCTTGAAGAATTTTGCGAGCTTCAATTTAAGCAGCTTTAATTATAAGAGACCTTTAATAAACAAATATAACTAGATCGATAGCGTGATCTAGAAGATTACGATAAGAGGAGATAATAAATATTTTGATCTTCATTTTAATTTAAGACAACCGAGTAAAAAGCAATATGGTATACTTCTATGAATTTTTTGTGAAATTGTCAAAGCGGTCAATTTGATCAATTTCTAATTTTTCATAGGAATTGTACAAATTTGCAAGGACACAGTTTGAACGATTCTTTGCACGTCGTTAGTAGCTGTAGCGTTAAACAAATATCCTGTAATACAATACACATGGATCGCGTGTTAGGCTCGAAATCATGATTCCAAAATCAATTATGTCGTGACGTTATTGAATAATGTTATTGAACGCATTATCGAAAGACCTGATCGAACGATCGCGAAAAATAACGGATATGGCGTTACGTAAAATTATGCTACCGCGGGGTCGGCGAGCTCTTTAACCTGCACTTCGGACGAATCAGTGGGCGGCATGTTTGTTTCACAGTTTCGCCCAAGAGAAGCATCGCTTTCGTGAATTAATATATTCTTACTCTTTTTTTCTCGTTTGCATCTGCGAAACATCGCGCCTGTATCTGTTTACGTTGTTTAGTACATTATCAGATATTTGATGCGAGGAATATCGAATGTGACGAAAACGTGCAATCAATAGTATAAAATACGATGAATTTTTCATATCTGCTGGTACGATGTCACAAGGACATGTACTCATTGCCTGTTAATGGAATATCATTCTTAATTGCAAAGCGTAAATCGACCATCAAGCATATATTATTCATGAGGACGAATAATATATTATGCAAATATTGCTTAGCAATTTTAACGTAGCACTTGAATAATAAAAATGTTTAGTAAAGAAACTACACGCAGTTAAAGGTATCTTTGCAAAAACGACGTATATTATATGTGCCAACCTAGTACAATACATTTATACGAAATTCAATACATTATGTAACAAACGATCTTTTGTCGGTATATTTTACGATGCATCGGTTTAAGGATACTTATAAAAAGATTTCACGTGTATCTGATAAATTAACCCATTATTAAAAAAAAAAAAGCTGTGGATATAACGTCTTAGTCTTAAAATTATGACACGCTTCCACTCGAATAATAATAGGAAAGCATCTGTTATTATAAAAATTCCAATAAACAACTGGGAAATACGTTATAGACGCGTGAAACGAACCCGAAACACGCGATACGACTTCATCGAAGTAACATGTAAACCGTATATCCGAATTTTCATTGTTAGGTTCGAACGTGAACTCGAACGAAACGTACGGAACGCAGTGCGAGGGCTTCTAAAAGGCGGGAAACGAGTCTGACAGCAAGATGACCGAAACTACTTGGCGATCGGTGAAAACAGAGAGTCTGACTCAAGGATAATGAGCGCGGGACGAAACAATAACGCGAACGAGCGTTGGTTTTTCAAAAGTTAGGAGCGAACCGGAGCAGTGTATTTGAATATTACGAAGCGAGTGGTTGTGTATACGTGCGTATGTAAGTTACGTCCCGTGTACACACGTATCGGATTAGCACTTTGACTCGGAGGCCTTTAATATGAGTAGCGTAGCAAAAACAGACCGACGCGACGTGCATGGCCGAAGGCGCAGTCTGCGGTGATGATGAGGTTGCGATAAAACACTTGAGTTATGCGCGCGCGTGCGGTTAGTTTCAAGTTCCAACAACGAGAGTGATTACTCGAAAACCTGCACGATAAAAGCGACGTTATCGCAGCCAAGTCGGAGAAATGGTCGATCGTTGCGGATAGAGTTTGCTGTGAGAATAGTATTCGATCGTAGATCAGGATTAGAAAAATGACGGACGAGAGGGAGAATTAAGGAGCAAAGGTTAAAATTTAACCCTTTTCAAATAGATCTTTCTCATAAGAATGATCGTGATAATGTAACAACATAGATAACGATACGTTCGAGTTTCGAAGAATATAGCGATCGTAATCGAAGATCAGAGGAGAACATTTTCTTCAAACTCTATGATTAAACGATATCGAGAATGAGAAGGTTCGAAGATACAGGTGTCAATTAATTAAGAGTATTTGATAGGTTGACGATAGGTATTGCGCAAGTAAAACTTATATACATCGTACAGGATATTTCCAAACAGCCGTAAATAGCTGGAAATCTGTCACAGACAAGTGTCAAAGAATCCTCGAAAAGAAGATTTTCTTCTTAAAAGTATCTCTGATGAAGAAGCCATCGTCTGCTCAATTTCCAAAGCCGGATGAAGCGCCAAGCGTCGAAAAATTACACACCGTGGCAGCGTGGCGGAGGGTGCGTCAGCGACCGCAGCGGGCGTGTCCAAGCTGTTGCGATCGACGGCGACGAAAGGCCAGACCGAGCGCAGTCGACCGACCGTGGATCCTCCGTGAAACGACGATAAATCGCGGGGCCGAGTAAAAAAGCGGTGGGTTGGATCGCGTGAAAGCTGCCGTGCGACGGAAGGGACGTTCTCGACGGGGACGCGCAACAATGTAGCCATCAATACCCGATACCAAGTTGACTTTATAAGATTACTCGATCTCGGTTGGCATCGGACGCTCTGGTGACTCGAGACGAAGGCAACCGCGGCCACGAAACGCGGAGGGAAATGCGCACCTCCGACGACAGAGAGTTAAACAGAGAGCAAGGAGCGAAAGAGAACGATAGACAGAGAAAGGAGAGGCTTGGGCAAAACAACCAGGGAAAGGGGGAAGAAGGAGAGCACGACGAGAGTATACAACGAACGAACGGTCGAACGGGGGGAGAAGCTTGTGGTTTTGGTCAACCGGTCGGGTCGCCGTCCGCGGGAATAATCTCCGGACCTTGATGACTAACCGCGTGGCCGTCTTGCCTCGACAAGAACTCGCCTCCCTGCGGCACGTCGCGAATGCCTGCGCAGCGTCTGTTCGGCCGAGTACCGATCTTTTTACCACCTGCTGTCGCCCGATCCCGCGATACTCCTCTCGTGTTATTTCATCGGAGCCCTGGTGGGATCGCTACCCCGGAAAAGGCTCGCGGGGATACGTTTACGCTTCACGCTGATCCTCCACGCTTGAGAAGGTGTGGACGTCGGGATTTTTGGTACTGTGGCGACATGGCGTAAAAGGTATTAGTTTAGTCGAGTAGCAAATGGATAGGCCTGTCGAGAACGTGGACCAGTTTAGATCGTGGCAATGATGGGAGCTTTAGTAATCGTGGTGTAATTTCGATTTGTTTCATCAACATCTTGTTTTGTTTCGGTTTTTAAACTAAGGATGCCCCTTTTTGGTTTCTTTCAATGGAGAAGTATAGAAATTGACAGTGTAGTCAGTTTACAGACAAACGATCTTATATCGAATATGTAAAACGACGATAATATTAAAAGAGCGACACGTTCATGAATTCGTCAACTTTGAAATATCTATAGAAATGAACTCTAAAAGCTACTGAAATGATAGGGTAATAATTATTACGTAACAAGAGATAGAGCTATATTGAGCGCTTTTAACTTTTCATTGGTAGTAAGCAGTGCGCTCTTCTATAAAATTAACAGCGTACAAGCAATTGAAATTGTAGATTCTATCAATAATCGTTCTCAACGAGCTCCAGATTCTCCGATTAGTTCAGGACTTATTCGAATGCATCGCTTCCTAATGCAGTTTCGTAATATTCTTTGGTCTCTGACATCACCGATCTAATCATCCGTTTCACGACCTAGATTCAGACATTAATCCAAACATCGCATTACATTAACATGCGAATATAGAATCGGTCTGGGATATTATATCACGATCTATATAGGAGGTCGAGTCTGGATTGCTTCTCGAAATATCGACGGGTTAATCACGATGAAAATTAAAACGGACGTATTAATGAAGTAAAGATTTGACGCGAAGGAAATAAACTGAAGTTAACTGACTGGATCGATGTCTATTAGGGTATCGTTTAAACACGTTAATCGTGCGA
The DNA here is from genome assembly GCF_024542735.1 of Bombus huntii. Lineage (NCBI taxonomy): Eukaryota > Metazoa > Arthropoda > Insecta > Hymenoptera > Apidae > Bombus > Bombus huntii. Next base: position 6,634,500 of record NC_066249.1, on the reverse strand, counting down.
GCCGTTCTTGCGTCTGAATTATCGCGTTGAATTATCGTCGATCGTCGAACGAGAAATGAAAACCGTTCGACGTGGTCCGATCAACGAAAGAGTCGCTCGGATTTATAATATCGTAATGAGGGGAGGATGTAGAACGAACATGGTTAATTAACAACGTAAAATAACTTGTTTATTAACGCTGAAAAACGTGATGCAATCTCGAAAGGCGAGGCAATCCCGACGAGCGGAACGTCCGCCGAAGAAAACACGCAAGATTAGATCGAAGCTCATTGAGATTATCTGCCGGATTTACCGTTAATCGGCGTCAGCCGCGGTAGACGTATCTGTGTGCGCTGTTATTGAGAAAGGAGCCGCGGGAAAATAAATTTAGTTAAACCATTCACATACATCGCCGTCTGGTAGCCGGGTGATGGTAATTAGTCGATTAATGCACACCTTGGAAAAACTTTTAAACTGTTTCGTGAAATTCTGCTTATCGTTAGTGGATATCGCGATAGTTTAATTTCAGCTTCGTTTTTCCAGAAGATTTGTTCGGTTTTTCTAGGTAATCTAACGTAAAGTTTTAAAGCAATTAATTTCTGTACGAAGAAGAAAAAGGAAGAAGACGAGACGTTGTATGCGATACGTTGGAAAAATAACGGGATTAATCGCTTCTAAGTTTTTGTGCAAACGTCATCTGGTGGTAATTAGCGGTATTTTAAAAGTTATGTTTGCATATGCAAATAGCAACATATACCATACTAATTACAACGATTAAGGCGGCAGTATCTTAATACATCTGGTTTCTTTCATCGTACCGCCGTTGCACGTGAATTTCTATCTGAAAGGCAAACAATGTCCATTCGATTTGCTTCTCTACGATTACTTCCAATTTACGAGACTTAAACTTGCAGAGAACGACCCATAACGAATATATTTTAACAGAACAAGCGATCGAAACGATGGTGTTCAAAACGATTCGAAAAACAGATCTTCAGAATTGTTCTTATTTATTGAGTATCGTCGATACCAAAAGTACCATTCACGATATCTATGACATGAAACGTAGATTGAAAAGAAATCAAATATTTAAAAATTAAGTATCCCCGTTCCTCTCTCCTTTTAATCTAACGCGAATTATCTATATACTAGGTGACGATTAATAAATTATCGTTATTTTTCACATATCCTATGCATAAAGGAACGACTAGAACGGTAAAAAAAATGGCAAGCGAATGGTTTAATGATCGTGGCGCGATCAGAGAAAGGAAATGAAGGGGAAAAGTGAAAAAACGACCGATCTTTATGGATTTACGCATTTCGTTCGACGATCTTTCGTACGTTTTCTTCATTTTCAGCTACATAATCTCTAGTTGATGACGTTATCTATAATTTATCTACGATTAGATGGTAATTTATTACTTAACGTGATAACGTAATTCTTCCGTAACGTAATTCGATTTACGTTGTCGCGAACCGATGGCGACCGAAGAAGTTAATTTATGGGAACACGTTGTCTCGAATGTTGTTATTTCGAGAGAAATTATAGGATCGGTTTATACCGACCGAGAAACTGTGTTGCGGCTTAATTAAATGATTTTCACAGACGCAGTTATTACCGGTGGATCAGGAATGACCGGTGAATTTTAATTGACGAAGAAGGTAAACACAAGTTTTATCTAAATCGTTCTAAATTTATTGCAACTAATTTGCTACCTTACATGTTAGAAATGAGTTTTGCGATATCGATATCGATATAAAGTAGAGAAATAGTTACACGCAATAGTCGCCCAGGTATAAAACTGAAACATTAAACCTTTCTAAATTAGTCTAATGTATTCATAAATTATAAATCCAGTTGATTTGTCAGTTTGATTTATATTTTCCTATGATTAAATTACTCTACGGTTACGCACTGTGCCAGATGTGATAAATATTGTCATAAGTTTATTGCCCGAAAGCAACATGTGACACCATAAATATCTCCGTAGTGTCACAATAATTTATTCATTAATTTAAATTAAGCGTATTTACTTTAGTGGAGCAGTTCATTATAGCAATTTAGGATTACATTTTCAACCTTCGGCAATGCCGTGAAGGTTATTTGCAGCTGTCCGGAATTAATTGAAGTATTCGAATTGGCGAGACAGTAACACGCGATATAAATAGAATACTCGCAAGAAATTTGATAAAATGAAAGTAACGCAAAAATCCTACTCGAAAGAGCTAAAAATAACGTATCAATGGTAAAAAAATTCACATTAACAACATATCACTGGTTAAGAAAATATCAATCGTTTAATAGCTCTATTCTCGAGAGAAAATATCGGATCCTAGTTCTTCCTGCATCTCTTTCTTTATGCAAAACAGTTGCATTCATAACGATAGGTTTCACGAACGGAGAATAGAAAGCCAGGCTTTCGAACAATCTGTCTTTGGAGAGCACATTCCATGGCTATCAAGATATTTGCACGGGTCTTTTGTTCGATGTAACGGCATTACAACGAGCGGGCAAACGGCCGACGGAACACCGTCGGAAGACTTTGTATACTCTCAACCATTTGTAGCCGTATTTGGGAAAGTCGCGCTTCCTGAAAAGCATAATGATCGGCGCACGATCGGAACCGAGATAACCGGTTTCCGGTGTTATCTCGCATAATAGGAAGAGCTAAACGTGCGAACGAGCCGGAGAACAATGAGACATACGGTTCCTGTGGATCCCGGCCATGTGTGTGCATACGAGACCAGCGTAACGGGCGTGAAATTACGAATTGGAAAAGCCACATAGCGCGGACCGTGAAAAATTCGCGTTTGCGTGGGATTTTCGCACAGCCCGTGTCGTTATAGTTCATTTTTTAGGGCAAGGAGGATGCTGTTACCGCAACGTTCCATGAGAATTTCTCTTACGATCGACGTAGTTTCTTAGAATGTTTAAAAAAGAGAAAAAGGTTTCTTTGTCATTCAAAATGATTCAATTTTGACAATTAAGGATAATCAAGGCGCGTATTCCACAAACAAAATTATAAATTACCATTCGCTGTTGGTATCAAACATCCCTTGTACATTCTATCTTCCGTACTTCGTTCTATCTTCTAAAGATACTATTTTCAAACTTTCTTCGGACATAGAAACGCGCAAGAGAAACGACGAATATCTAATACATCAACGATACCGCGAGTTTACGATCCGAACTTTCTTTCGTAATGCGTTCTTACATTCTCTTCTTGTATTCTCGAACCTGTACTCCAAGAAAAATTCAAATGATCCGTGTGAAAACCTTTTCCATGTTCTCTCGTTGTATCGTCGTTTACCACAAAGAAAAAGTGGCGTTTCAAAGTATCGTATCGTGGTATACCGGTTATTTAACACTTTGAAATTCAAGAGGCCTTTCGATAACCGTCCTCTGAGGTCGGTAGCAGGGATGCGCCGAAGGCTACCGTTGAAAATCTCCAGTTTTTGATACACGAGAATGGCAGAGTGCATCCGCGAAAGCCAAAGCAACAGAATGTACATACAGGAGAACGGATAGGAAGTTTAATCGGCAGCTTGTATCTCGCATACCGGCGTGCCTGGCACTGCCTAGAGGCTAGAGCCTAGAACCTCGAGTCTAGACCCATAAGTCTTCCGAGATTTTTCCGGCTCGATCGCATTATCCTCCTGTTTACGATAAAACCGTCTGACAAGCACGCCTGTTCAACCGACCGAATCTTCCACTTTGCGAAAATCTTCTTCCTCGTTTCGTGCAATGAGAAACGAGTGCGGCAGATGGATGTTTTTATCCGAATACAAGTAAATTGGTTTTATTTGTAATCTTGAAATTGCAGGATATACGGTGGCAGATGTCTGATAAGTGTCATACAAGTGGGACATTAACATTAACATTTGAGATTTTTGTGCGCCGAACAAACGTTATTTCGCTTATTTCGTGATCGAAGAATATCGTTTTCGATCGAATAGATCGAAACGATCGATAGATCGAATAGATCTTTTTTGTTTAAAACAGAAAGCGAATTCTTAGCTGTGAACTTCGAGCGTCTGTGCTACCTGCGGACCTTAAGTTTGCTCCACGCTGTCAGCTTTAAGCAACTTAAAGCCACCAGTTCGCAACGTGATAAATACCAATACGTGATAACGAGCAACTTGACCTTGGCGAACATTTTATATCGATTTTCAATGAAAAATGAAATTACTGCGATTTCTACGGTTTTTATGAAAATTGTTGAGAATTTCTGAATAATTCTTGAAAAGTTTTGATTCGCGATAAAGCGTTACGCAATTCGTGTTACGTCTTTTACACGTTTTTTTTTTAAACGCACGTATTTTTCTGCTAATAACGGTACACGTCGCGTCGGTGAGCGTGAGAAATTCAATTAGTTCGGTTAAATTTAGGCTCTAAATTCGTCGAAAGCGATCACCTCCTTCGCTCGAGTCTACCAGAAAAGCAACGTAACATTTGAGAAAGAGGTTACAATGTTACCATTAACCTGGTGAACGTCGGTCACCAACAGGCTGAAAGATAAAGTACTCTAAATTTAGAGTTCCTTCGTTACAAACGATTCCCGTTCTTTCAACCTAACAAATCAATCTGCGTAACATTCGAAAAGGATCTATTTTTAAAAGACACTTACATTCTGTCAATCTTTAATTTCAGTCATTGGCAAAATACGAGAAGAATGACATTAAATTCTAAATTTCGAGAGTAATTTCCTTTTACCATATCGTTGTATCACTTTTCTCACTGTGCGATGGTTCTCAAATATTTTGCAAACACGAAATTGCTTAGAAAAATACCAAATTTTCAAGCTATTCTTCTATAACCAATAAAAATGCGACTTATTTGTTCCTTCTTCTACAGTCTTCGTTATACAAGAACAATATGCTTCAAATTCAAATATAAGCAATGATTATGAAGAAATAAATTGCTCCATTTGCCCAATTTCGTTTCAAATTATAAAATACGATCACACGGAACAACTCCCGTTAGAAATACCGTAAGAAAAAGAGAGAGAGAGAGATCCGAAAATGATCTGAAAATTTTCCAAACCCGACCATACCGCAAAGTCGAAACGTTTCGTCGTAAGGAAAACGCGACGAGGAAAATAGGAACGACGTAAGAGACAATCGCGAATAGCGTCTGGGGTACACGGTTGCTCGAACGGCGTGAAAAAATCCTACGCCCGCGGGGGTGTGTCTCCTCCTCGTGAGGCTGCATCAAAGCCACTCGCAGTTTCAGTGCGCGACGGGCAAAAGAACGGCGGCATTCGACGAATCTCGTGGCGAAAGGTGTCTCAAAGTCAGCGTTGACCCGGCAAACGCGAGTCACAGCGCGACGCGACGCTGACGGATTGCTACGAATAATGTTCTGCGAGGTGCCAAAGTCGGTTCTCGGTTAGGTCCGAGTGTATGTGGCGGCTGAGTTGTTGGGTCGGTGACGTAAGCGGTAGAGAGAAGCGGAAGGACTCGAGAGTGAGAAGACTTGGCTCAAAGTTCCGTTCATCTGGGCCAAGCTCGCAAATAACGAACTGTAGAACCGGAGGCGAAGCACACACCGGTGTGCGCGTTACGGGTTACGGTGCGCTTGGTGGCTCTCAGCGAACTGCGAGAGGGAGGTGGGGGGCGAACAAGCGAGCGAGCCACCAAACGGAGGGAATGGCAAAGCGACGTAGTGTGCATTACACGAAGGGAAGGACGACGACGACGACGACGACGACGCAACGCGGGGAAATCAACCAGAGGGGAAGGTAGACCAGCGGAGAGAAACAGGGAGAGAGAAAGGCCAGGGAGGAAGAAGAAGGGCGTAACTGGGCCAAACAGTGGCTGTGTCGCGCGGTCTAGACACCGCCGCGCCGCGGCGGTTGCAGAGAATTAATGTTCTCAGTTCGCCCAGACTTTCCTTTTCGCTCCGTAACAAGCAGGCGGTTCCGCCATCGGCGGATCGTAATCCGTGATGTCTGACGGCCCCAAAGGATTACTAATTATAATGGCTTCGCGGCACTTTTGTCGCGGAACCGGGTCGCAACACACACACAAACTACCGAAGCTATTCTCAGACGAACCAGGCTGTTTCTTGTTTGCACGTTTCGATATTACTTGCTCGGCAGGTAACTTCCGTTTCGCGTAAGAGTAAGCGAGCTTTTTGGGATCGTAGGCGAGTGGATTAGGAATAGTTTGACCGCTTGGATCTTTAAACTTTTTCTCAGGCTTGCTTTCATTTTAGCAAATAGAAAAGATACGTAATGTCTTACGAAGATTTTTCCTATGAAATTATAATAGTAATTGTTTCGCGTCTTGTCCAGATTGAGATACTTTTTAATCTTAAACAAACGCAACTCGATGGAAAGAACTCAGCAACGGGGTGAATAGGAGCTAACGTATTAATAGAAAAATTGTTTGAAAAATTGATTTTAGATTTTGCAGGGTAGGATCGAGAAGGGTTAAGAAGGATTAACTTCGTGACTGATTTCGAATTCAATTTTAGTTTCCAGATGGAAATTGATTTTTAGTTAGGGAAGGGATTAAGGGGATCTATTCTACCGTCTCTCTGTAGAAAGTATACACCAGCAGGCAATGAAATATTGGCGCTAGTAGATCCGAAAGGAGATGGCGATGGTAGATACTGCAATGAATGATGATTTAGAAGGATTGAGATAGCTTTAACGTTCAACCGTTCTAATAATGAATTATTAGCTTGTGTAGGAATCGATATAGGTAGTCAGATTTTTGTTTTTTTTATTCCGACGTAGATTTAATTAATAGAGCAATTTTTAAACTATGATTAATGAAATTATAATTTGTGAATAATTTCTCTAAAGAGGAATGTCGTTTATTTTCCAAGCTAAAACATCGTCGTATGTAACAGTAATATAGAACATCGTTGATTTAAGATATTGACGATAAATTTAAACAAAAATATATAAAATTTAGACGAATCCTTATTTTTTTTTGACAAAATTTTTATCATCTTGGAAAAGTGCCTTTGCGAGGGATGTTAAAAATTTTGTTTTTGAACAATTGTTGTCCAACAATGTTTTCCAACACTACTATACATATTAAAGTCATTTGCATGGGCATTAGTCGATAGATCAGGAATATGTGGTTCGTGTGGTCATGATCGTATCGAATATTATGTAAGTCAGGTATACGTGAGTAATAAAGTTCACCAGGTAATAAGAACCATCGCCAATAATTTCTGTCGCGAAAAATAGTATGCTATGATATTGTGATACAACATCGATTTGCGGTAACCACAAACGCGATCACTGAATCTTTTTTTTCATATATCACGCAAACATCACATTTTTCATTAGCCATCTCCATGCATAAAGATACAAATAATTACAAATAATTACCCTATAATTCTTATAGAATTTATCAAACCCTTATTTCTTGGTTATTTAACAAAAATATCAAAATTGCACAGAACATAAACATTGAAGTACCGGTATCTTAATTCATGTAGATATTACTGAGACAAAGAGAAACGGAATCTCAGAGCTTAGCTATTAATACAAATTAAAAGATTATTTAACTTCCTAGTGGGACTCTAAATAATTAAAATGCTAAATACTATGCTCCCCCGTTCGTTTGGTTAGAAATCTATGTACTGTGAAGCTGAGCAACTAAAATTAAATGCTACGATACTCGTACGTTTCCACGCTTATCTTCCATAACCATCTTTATTATCATTTTATTATTCCACGTTATTTTATCGCGTATTCTTAACGTCGGAATGATTTCACAGCGTGCTTCGAGTCTCGTGATAAAAATCTCTCTCTCTCTCTCGAGAAAGAGAGACGGCAGGAGAAAAGAAAGGTAAAAGAAAGAAAAGAAAAAGAAGACAGAATCGAGAAGCAGTGTGTTCCGATGAAGGCCGTGTGGATCGAGCAAAGGCATCTCGGTCGTTCTTTGACCGAAATAAAAATAGGCGCTGCTTGATTTTCGTCTGTGTGAAAGAAGGCATTTCGCGCGGCGTTAAGGGAGGTCAGTGGCAAAAGGCGAGCCCACGGACGGGGGTGGGTCTCGTCTGAGAATCTTCTCAGACCGCTTGGCCTTTGATCTCAATCCCTCAACCGGTGACTCGCTCGTTTCTAATTAATTTTTTGATCGTCATAGGGCTGTGTGCACCTTCCCTTCTTCCCTTTCAATTTTTCTCTGTTTCCTCAGTGGTGAAAAAAAGGGTAGTTAGAAAAATTAATCATATATGAAAAATAGAAGAATTTTTGAAAAATACAGTAATTTGCTACCTAATTATTGCAATTTTTAATGACGCTTTACAAAAAAATAAATTGTTATATTTAGAAGTAAATATTGTATTTAAAGATTACCTTAGAAAACATTGTTTTTTCTTTTATATAAAAATGAAGTAATTCTTGAGAAACTTAAGTACTTGATATGCTTAATTTTTACAATTTCCGGGAATTCAGTATACAGAAGTAAATATCTTATTTTGGAAAACAATTATTTTCTGATATTACGATTCTTGCCATAAAGTAGGATATATACTGCTGGAAGTTCAATTAATTATTTTCTATTTGATGTTATTATCTAACTTGTCAAGTTCGCGTGAAATTTCTATTTTCGATAAGGACCGCGTGAATATTCTTTGCTAGACTAAACTTCAACATTCTTCTTAATAATTTTGAGGACACGACTATTCGTTGTACGCTTGATTATAAAACTATTTTTATTCCCAGGCGTAACACGAACCATTCGAACGAAAACTGTGCTGGGTTCGAAAGGTTCTGCAGCTATTTTAGCTAGCAACAGGGCGTCATGCTTCTATCAGCTCATTCTTGTTACGGTTCACGAGATTTAGTCAGACAGTATTAGTCTTTACTTTTCTTTCTTGCAAATTGCAGAAAGAAAAATGTTCGTCTGCGTTTGGGAAGCATGCGTGTTTAACTCGGCAACGTATTTTTGACTTTGAATGAACTTATTTTATGTGTAATAAATCGAGAAATGACTACCAGTGCAATATTTATGCAGTATTTTACACAGCTATTTTCAACTACATCTTTCAATGTTTTGGATTAACTAAAAAAAGAAATTATGCAAACGATGAATAAGATTACCGAGACGTACATTCTATTTCTACGTCGAATTCGCGATGCTGTGCTAAATTTAATTCTCTTTTATGATTTATAATTCTTTTATTGAGACGAATTTTTCGATTATGTGGAATCAAATTTGGCGAAAAAAAATCTATGGAAATTTAAACGCACCACCGAAATAATATATTTATTTCTTGTAATTGTAAATTATATTAATATTAATAATCGTTCTCTCGTTCATGTTTTTTATGTATTTATTGCTCGAACGTTGATGATTTTCTTCGTAAGTTTAAGCGTTCAAATGAAATGAAAGAAGACATGTGGAGAGTGGACAGAATTTAATACACTCGGTAGTTTCATACAATTAAACATCGTAATTTAACTCCAATGCGTGGTTTAAGGCTCAAGAATCTCGAATTTCGCGGTGCGATAAAAAAGGTACAAGCGAAAGTCGCCCGCCAGAAAACTTAATATCAAATCACTTGAGTCACCGTGTTGTTTAGGTACTTTACGAGCAATGCAGGTTACACTATGGTGACTATGCAACGAATAGTGTGACATTTCATGTGCACAACTTACGAGCTTTCACAATGTCATCATTGTTATCACGTCTTTTCTCTATTTAGGTGGCAAATTAAGATTGTTCCGATAACACTGGTATTTTAGTTTCAAATATTCGTTAGAAGTCTTGGACAAATTTTAGCAAATTTTTTAAAAGAGGAAATCATACTCCAATTTCTTAATCAACCCGATACGCGAAATTCCGATAATCGAAAAGTCATCAAGGAATTCTATAAGATCTCCAAATTCCTTATTACTCGTCCTTTAAAAATTGTTTGAAATTTCTTAATTATCCTATTGTTAGTTGCCCTAACAAGTCTACCAAATTATCTATCTATATATCAAAAGGTGACGATAAAGATAAATTAACAAATGACCGAGGAAATAGCAGGAAAGACCAAGCTTTTGTTACGCAGTACTTTGCAAAATCACGAAAACAGTTTATGGAACGGGTTGATCAGCGTAAAACGTTGGAAAATATTCTTCTGCAATTGCATCGAAGTAGCATCTAATCCTATAGTTCCGGGTGCTTATACGTCTACTAGAAATGAATAAGCGGTTGCTAAATTTACTGCTGATGATCAGTGGTATCGCGTTATAATGGAAAAAGTTTCTGCTACGAATGCCAGTGTGTTTTACGTTGACTATAGTAATGGAGAAACAATTAATGTCACAAGAATTGATTTACGTCAGAAATCTGCTAATGATTAGATTGCAAATCTTTATACATTTGTGGGAAATTTAAATGTACGAAGATGCATTCTACGCACGATTCTGTGCATGTGCACAGAATGCATCTTCGTACATACTAAGTAAAGTAATCGTTGTACAATAATTTTGTATTTAAAGAGTGAATTAATTGAAATTCGCTTAATAAAAACTCGTTGTACAATCTCGAATGATCCGAGACACGATTTCCTATCATTTGATTCTACTAGGACTAATTTCCAATAGATAATAAATAAATAATTCAAAAGCAAAGTGGACAATAAATGGTAAGTTTATCCAAAAACGACTGAATTAATTTCCATTGCGTTCCATCCCCTAAAATATGCTTATAAAATTACGAATTTGCACAAACATTTGCAATCTACTAATACAACTGTTAGAGAACATCGCTCGTGGACGTGTTTATGTCGTTTTAAAAACTTTAACAATAACGAAAACTTGCGAGTATTCGGATAAACTTGCGGATTAACGGAAGTTCCTTTCGGCGGACGCAAGAATCGATCCCGCTCTGCGACTTGTCTTCGTCGACGAGACGAGCAAAGTCCTTTCCGCGCGGTTAACCCGAAGGACGAGCGATCAGGGAGAAGAGCGTCTGACATGTGGCAAACGATCGCCAACGATTGACTCTACCAAAAACCGAATAAACTTCGCTTAGTCGTCGTCCATTGCAGTCGTTCCGTTTTTTCGTCTCTTTCGAAAGAAATAATCGACGAACAGTCGGTGCTACGAAGGAATAGAGAAACAAATCTGCAGCGTGACCCCGTCAACCGAGGTACAAGCGTAGCAATGAAGATTCTACGAGTTGAAACAAGATAAAAGTCAAGGATAACAAAATTAGATCGAGGGCTTCATTTTCGAGAAAAATGCATTTGAAGATTGATAGGATATGCGTGTATTTGATTATAGGAAATACGAATTTCATTCTAAGTGCTTTTGTATTAAATTGGTAAATAAGAAGTGGTTTTTTTACAATTAGATATACGTTCTACTTGATTGAAATAATTTTCTTCGTAAATGAAATTTTCGACAGAATTTTGTTATTCTTGATTCTCGTCTCGTGTTGGATCATGGAATCTCTGTTATTCCAGTCGTACCATAAATTACGATCCATGCTATATTTCTATCGAGTCAGAATGAAACTAGTGCAAAGAAAAGCAACAGAATGGGGAAAGTAGAAAAATGAAGCAACGATGAAAGGAGAAAAGGCGAAGGATTCGAGGATTCGGGACAAAAAGATACGGCAGTAGTCGGAGCAATTCGTTGCCAGACGCTGGCCAAGCTTGCGAAAAGACGGGGAACCGGCTGTTTCCAATTGCATTATCGTGCGGTGATTAATTGGTGCCCGAGGAGTTCCATTGTCTCTGAGCGACGTCTCGGTTCTGGTTCCCGTGGTGTATCTCGGCCTTTTTATGCCGCCACGCAAAACCACGCCGTGTGCGAGCTCTCTCTTTCTCCACCCCTTTCGCCGCCTCTTTGCGGCTTTTGGCCAGCGGAACGCCACGTGCGTGTCGGATGTTGTATTTTTTAATTTTGCTTCCGCGATGCAGGCAGTGTCAATCGGTTCACGATGAAGTTTTAAGGCCCGCGTAGAATTTTTTAGGCACAGTAGTTCACCAAAGTACTCGAATACTTTTAGAAATCTTTTATCAGCATATTATGTTACGTCACCAATATGATTACCATAGTCGTCTATTTCAAAATATTTCGTATAATACACGTTATAGCGTATTCATAAAGAGAGTTTACGAATGATCGAATACATTCGCGAGCAACTGTACGTACATCAAGCAAAAGATTAAAAATTTTAATTTCAAACGCACAGGTTCTGCGTCGACGATATTTCCTTTCCATAGCGATGAAAGAAAATGTTGACGTACGCAATCAAGCGCTACTGTGCATCGCAACAAAACCTGATTGCAGCTAATAAATATCAAACTGCGTATATACATGCGTAATGAACGGACATGCATAAATTGCAAGTTGAAATAAGATGTCTTTTGCATTGCTTCACTATCATTGTGGAACATCATCTTCGAATGAAAATGTAAAACGTTTACGAATCTTTTATTCGCGATGAAGTCGACGTGTATTTACCTCGAATCGGTGGCGCATTTATCGCAACGATGAATCAGTTTCAAATTATTTTATTTAACATTTACCCGCGATCGTAACTGACGTTATTAACTAATCCACTTGGACGTCCCGTTTATAACTGTTCAATGACGTTTATTGTTACAACCTCTTACGACCATAATCGCTTTATAAACGCATTTTAAACACACGCCTTTGTTACCGACGTCTGAGTTGCTGTTTAACTCCAGTCAAAGAAAACGCGACCAAAGAGAGCAGAACAGATCCCATTACCGATCTGTTGATCCACAACCGTGCACTGCTTAAAACACAATTGTGATTCCACCAGCCGTGCATACTTTATATCTGTTAAAGCATCCTTTATTAGCATCATTCATTTCGTATTCCGTTGTTATGTTTCCTTACGACTTCGACGAGCTGAATGGTTAACGGCGAAGGGTACAAAGTTAGGGTAATCGATATATTCCTTGAATACGTAAGTCTCACGATGCAATCATATTCTTTCCAGTGATCGCTTCGGTATGCAAATTTTAATCGTACGTCACAATTGTACCGGATTACGTATCTCTGGCTTACGTGCCTCACAATACATGTTAATTTGGTAATTTAAGTTTATGGGAGGGTAAGGTAACGGTTGTCTGAAGTATACAAGAAACTATACTTGTTCCTTTCGAGAAATACTATTACGTAAGAGAATTGAGAGAATAGTATTTGTTAAAATTATAGAGTATACCCTCTAAAATTACGATTTCCGTACTTTCTTTCTAAAATTCAAGTTTTTATATTCGAATTTATCTTCTAAAAATGATCTCGATCGATATTATAAAGAAAATCTTGTACGCAATTTCATCCTGTCTCCAATATATGCGCTTGAAATATCCATCGATAACACTTTTTAAGAGCAAGAAAACGGAAAAGCTGTCGAGGTGTGCTTTGAATGCAACGCATGCGAGGACTATTTAAATACACACAATCGAAAGTGGAAGTAATTAGTACGTTGGGTTGGGAGGTTCATTGTGGCACAGACGTTAGCATAGCCGCTAACTCTTCGTCTTCGAGGAATTTTACCCTAAGTCGATGGAGAGTTCGGTAAACAATGTCGACTATTCCTAACTTGTAGCCAGGAATTGGACGAGTCTCGTGTGTGCTGATCATACAAGCTAAAGTACTTGCATACGGAGTTCACGCTGGACGTTTCCTTTATGAGTTCGTAGTGTAGAAAAATACTTAACTTTCCCGCTTCTCAGGACCTGCGACTACAGACTGCAGTTTGTCTGTCTACCACGTCAATGATATTTTTATAATTTTTTAAACACTAGAGCTATTAGAATGTTTAAAATGACTAAATTGATGGTTTTTCACAGAACTTGTATTATCCATAAGCTTACTGTACTTTTCTAATACTATTAGACGAATTTGATCATCTGTATAAAATGATATTATAATAATTAGCAGCATATAGTGGAAAGAAAGAAACGATTAAATGTACGATCTAGATACATCTTATCAACAGGTTAATTAAGATTTGAAATGCAAAACTATGCGAGTCATAAAAACTTTATAAATATTCATTTACCCAATAAATATTCATTTACTGAATGAATATTTATGACAAATGTTTCTCACAGTTTAGGTGATCTGTCTTGTACCTATTACAAATAACAAATAAAACAGTTACTGTCCACTAAGAATTTAATAATCTTTAACAAAAAGTAGTATACCTACTACGTATGCTATTAAGATTTTATTTCTGAAACCTGAATCTTCTTAACGAAAAAAGTACGAATGAATGTTTGAACTTTTGCAACAAAAAGACTAAAGTACAGTTATTTTTTTACACTATTATTGCGATATCTTTATTCTCAAGTTTAATCTTAATTTAATACGTTAAATTCGATATTATAAACAGTGAATTATCTGATCAAGAGATGGAATACTATGACCCTTAGAGTTTATTAAATTGATTTCCAAAGAGAGCAAAATATTTCCTAAATATTTATATATACTATTACTGTACTATACTATACTACCACTTCAATCAATTCTTTCTTCACACTATCTAGCTGTAATATAACGATGGTTAAGCATGAAGCAAGTCTACATATAATAATCAAATTAACGCAGCAGAAACGACATAGAAATCTGTGCAAATGTTTACTTACATAAATAAATGAGCAAAAAAAATTGACAAGTCGTTAACGACAAAAGACATCGGCCTTCGCTATTTTGTCTTTTCTTTCTCTTTGTAAACTTTACGTATGAAAAATAAGACCAAACTTTCTAGCGCATACTGTAATTCTTTACAAGTTACATTACGCATCTGCACATTCCCTACACGGCTACGTAATTTCCAATCGCACCTATTTATATTCGCATTCTTGTCCCACATTTAATTCACCACGACTTGCAGTCACCTTTCCCAGTTCATCTGGGAAATATATTGCCCGTCATTTTTCCCAGAAAATCAACGACTCATCGTTCTTGTTCCTTCATTCTTCATATCACTGCTGGCTGTCGGTGGTACACGTTCGTACGTGTACTCTTGTTGCGGACAACGTGTTTCTTTCGCAACTTTATGACACGTCCGTCGGGCTTTCTAACGAATGTCCGTCGATTTCGCGCCGAGCCTTGTTCCACTTTTTTAAAGTCGCGCGTCGCGCCCGCCGTACACGGTGTCAATTAAAACTCCTCGAAGGAATTTTCCCCGCGAACGCGTCTCATTAATACAACGTTCCGGGAATACTAACGCAAGCCGGCTGTCTTTCATTAAGAAACCGACTAAACCCGCGAGCCCCGCATTGCGCACCCAGCATAGCTATGGCCGTGATTAGGCGCGCCATGAAACAGGAAAAAAATCCTGTCGACGATTCCCGTCGAGACTCTCGAAGCTTCGTTGTTTCGTCATATCTTGTCTGGAATTCCTACAGTTGCATTCTGCCAGAGTTATTTTTGTTCCTCTCGTTTATCTCGAAAGCGTAACTGTTAGCGCGTTTGGTCGATTACAGAACATTATTTGATGTTTTTAAGGATTTTATGATTTTTCAATTCTTATGTTTAACGATCATATGGAAAAAGCAAGGCGATGATGCTTTTTCTTGATTTTTTATTTTTCTACCACTTGGTCATCGAAGAGAATGGAACGCTTTGATATAATATAGATTATAGATAGGCAGAGGAGTTTCTTTTCCGAAGATAAATGATAAATTGACGAAGATTTGCAAAAAAATTAGTCGAGTAATTAATTTCATGATTATATCGCGAAAATGTTTAGGATGCACGTAATACATAAAAATCTATAAAATGTCTAAAGTAAAATGCTCTTTGTAACAGTTAGTAGGTGGAACAAGTTCCCATTCATGTTGCATTTCTTTAATTGTGCTCGTAGAAATATGAATTTGCATAAACATCTGCAGTCTATATTTTTAAAATAGCGAATCGTATTGAAAGAGAATTGTAGCAATGCGTGACTGATCGATAGCGTATTAAACATTAAAATTGCTCCATCGTGATTCATGTTTCCCTTCGTAATTCATCAATAATTAGTTTCTCGTTGACTTTGTCTCATTATTCAGGCAATAATTCTTGTCTCTTTGATATGTTATAGGCGGCATATGCTGGTCTTCCATCAGTAACGGTCGTTGTAAGGAATTGTTGTCACAAGGAGTGACGAAGGAAGATTGTTGCGCGTCGAACGCAGCGGCAGCGACCGCATACTCCGAGGAAGACCTCGATAGTGGAAGTCTCTTTTTCTGGAAGGTACTTGGAGGAGGTGTCCAGTGTCGTCCTTGCAGAGGTAAATGAATATTTTACTTCGACTTTATATCGTATTTTCCAAAAAGCGAAAAATTCTCATCAAAGTTGCAAATAGAAAGAATCTAAAGCTTTATGATTATTATTACATACGAACCTGTTATGACAGTACGTATTTATTTATCAAGACGCGATTCCGTTCCAAAAAATATGATGTGTACATAACTTCTTAACAATTAGGTACTTTTTGTAAATATTAATCTTTAGAAATCTTCTATTAATATATCAATGCGATATATTAGTTTTTTATAAATCTTAATAGTCGTATAATTTTGATAAATAAATTAGTATAGATTCATTGGTAATTAAAGAGCTTATTCTGCGTGTTGTTTGATGAAAAGACCAATTCAACGTATTAACTATGTTTTTTAATAGAAAGCTGCACGGAAGTAAGGTGCGAGGAAGGGAAGAAGTGCGTGGTGCGTAGAGGAAGACCAAGGTGCGTGTGCAGTCCTGAGTGCAAGGCACCAAGAGGAGGAGGTCCAGTTTGTGGGACAGACGGCAAGAGCTACAAAAATTTGTGCAGACTGAAGAAACGCGCTTGCAAGAAGGGAAGCCACGAACTAGCGGTTGCCTATAACGGCCACTGCCAAAGTGAGTATGTATGAAAGAGATGGAATCATTATCACCACCGCTTCGTAATTGAATAGCCATCGAAAAGACCATTTAGGATAGATTCTGTGAAAATTTAAGAAACTATCGAGTAGATCTATATAATTTGATTTAATTTAATTGTAACTAATAATTAAATATAAAGATTATGAAATCTATCTATTTTTGGTTCAGAGATCATATGAACGCATAAATGAAATGAAATAGCTTCCTGATATCATTTGAAAATTGCTAATTTGTTCATTTAAAATACTATAGCATGTTTCAATAATTATATATAATATTTGGAATTTTCGAAGCTATTCGATTACATCAAAACATTTCTCTGGCATCAGTTACTAGGGAAACTAACATATTCTCTTCGTTCATACTTTTCAACTCTACAAATATAACTTAATAATCATAAATAATTAAAAACATATCGTCGATTATTTCTGACCACTTCGGTAATTGACTTTTATAAGTATATTAACATATACGATATCAACAAATTCAATCATATCGCCGAATCGTAAAAATCGTTCCAACCAACCAACATCATTTTCATCATCTTCCATTATACTTTCTGAAGCTAAATCCAATCAACTAACCCCAAATATTTCAATTAACTCGATTAACAACACATCTGTTACTATCCAAATTGTCAAAAACTATTCGATCTTCGACTATCTCCTATATCAGCCCCTAAACTTCCAACTCCCAAAACTGCAATCGAAAGAAAACTAAATAACCCGGGGTGGTCAGAAATCGCGTGTGCGCGCACGCGTACTAGGCAACCGCGGGAAGTTCGCGCGTGCGCGCTGGTCGGCGCGAAAAACAAACAGGGAAGGCGACGCATCTATCACGGGGTCGGTTTACGACTGTGCGTAATAACGTGTAAAGTGTCGAGCAGGTTCGTGCGCACGAGTCCGGTGCGGCCAAGGCCGGAGCTGCGTGCTGGACCAGAACCTGAGCCCGCACTGCGTGAGGTGCGCCCGCAGGTGCCCCCAGCCGCCCCCGCAACAGCGAGCCGCCGCACGCCCCGTTTGCGGGGCCGACGGAAACACCTACAAGAGTGCCTGCCACCTGCGACTTGCCGCCTGCCGCGCAGGTCGCGCCATTCCCGTCGCCTATAAGGGCCACTGCAAACGTGAGTCTCCTTTTACTTCTTTCTCCTCCTTTCTTTATCTTCGTTTCGTCGCTCAACTCCGCCACCTTCGTCGATCCTCCGACGTTCTTCTTTCTTCTCCCTCTTTTTTCAAGCCTTTCTCTCTTCCTCCTGTCACCTCGTTCCCCCTTCTTTTCTACCTCACACCCCCGTGACTGCGCGGACGCACCGTTGTTTCCGTCGGTTGCACGCGCTCTCTCTTTTCATCTCGCCCCGTCTCTCTAGCCCCTGTGTTTGCCTTTTCTTCGCCTTCTCTTTTCGCCTCTCTTTACCGTCTCGTCGTGGCCTGCTTTTTAGTCGGTTTTTCAGCACAGCGGTGCGCAACCATCGGTTCCAGCGCAGAGAAGCCTCGCGGGGAAATCGTAAATATCCCACGGGAAACAGTGGCGAGCGTCCGATAGAGAGATCCTCGTAATGGGAAAGGTTTGTCGTAATGACTGCTCTGTTGAGAGGGGAAAGGGAAAGGATAGGAAAGGCCGTTGATCGATCGAATGTTTCATTGATCTTGTCAAAATGATCAATTTTGTCATTTGCGCAGCTATGTCATTTTCGCATTGTCGAGAATTTTTTAGTCCGCGAAGTTTATTTTATATTGATTGTTGTGGAATGCGTTAATGTTGACTCCTGTTGAGATAGAAATACGGCTAGACGTGTTTATTTATTTCCTACGTAACATTTTACCTCTGATCCTATGGAGAGATAGTTAATTAGATTATTAGATTATAATTAGATTATCGATAAGTATCATACGATACTTCCTTTTCAATTTCGTTTTGATAGATTGTTTTGAAATGTATCGCTGAATTCCAATTAAAATGATCATTAATCACAAATTGATCGCAATCTTTTTACGTGTCTTGTATTCATCTAAGTTCCTCGTTTATTATTTTGATATAAATTGTAGATTTCTTCTGTTCGTTTTATTATTGCGCTTTTGTATTTTGGATTTTACCTTTGATGAGCGTGAGATTAATGTCAGAGGATAAATTTCTGTGCGAGAGAGCTCGAATACGTTTTGCGCTTTCTTTCGAAGGCACTACCTGTTGCTTCTCATGTAAAAGAGTGATTAAACGCAGGAAAACGGGTGTAAACTGCAGGGTGGCTTTTATATGGCTCGATGCAACTGGTGAATAAGAATTTTTTTAATGCAAACTGAGACCAACGTTGGAATTGAACGGTGATGTCACAGCGTATTTTTTAAGACTACGTTCTGTTTTGGTTAACGACACGAAAAATCGAGGTCCATATTACGGAGATAAACATTTTTAATATACACGATTCTTATATCTCTACGCACGAGAAATACACGTGAAAATCTTGCATTTAATAAAGAGAATATTTATAAAAATATGAAGTACTGTGTATAGCGTAATTTAATGCAGGTAATTATCCGATATACAAATATTACTTAAATTACAATAATTATTTATATCCTCGTATATAGAACATATAGTAAATAAGAGAAAGATTAAACAGATATTGGATAGATGAAAAAAGGATCGATCGATAATTTCATATCTCTCGGATTATGACTAATTCATAAATTTTAATTGCACCAAGCGTATAATATTCTCTTATCAACTTTACATAATTTCAAATGCTTATTACAAAGATAAATTCTATATGAAGAATTTACGAAGATATTGAATATATACCTATAATGATAATTATCATGAGATAATTGAAATACTCATTAAGAAATTAATGGATCGTATTTATATAATCGTAGAAAACGTAATTAATAATTTTGTACGAAAAGGAATAATATTTCTTGAGCTAGAAACGAACGCGGATGTTTTCTCTTTATTACTGGCCGCGGCGGGAGAAAAAGCGGCATGAAATCATGCATGTAAAGGATTCGAGCAAGAAAGGGTGAAGGACGGTGACGAAGGAAAGGAACAAAACAGGCGGAGAGAGAAAAGTTCAGTTCATTGGTGAGCAGGCGAGTAGCCAGACCGCCGCTGCTTTGCATCGGAATGTATCTTATTGTTGTCTGGTTTGCACAGTGCCGAACTCTTCTGACAGGTGCCATAAAGTCACCGAGCGAAGTTATGTCCAAACAAGACTTTGCAGGGAATAATAAAATCCTGTGCCTGTGCAAGCGTTTACGAGTGAATCGCCTTTCGACCTCCTTTTTCTACCAAAACTGCCTCTTACCAACGTTCTGTATTTTTCCTCTTAATTCAATAAGATGCAAATGATGGAAACCTTATTAAAATATCACATGGATAATAAAACTCTGTCGATTCCTGTATCATCTATCAATGGCATTGCTTTCTTAAACACATTACGATGAACTTAGATAAAAACTAATTTTGCACAGTTTATTATTATAAACGTCGTATTTCAACGATACGCAAAAACGGTGATTTGTTACTCATTTTATACCAACAGAGATTACCTGTTAGTTTTATTCTATTATCAGTGATATTATCGACAAATAATAAGATTATCTATCGATGATTCTATAGTCTCTAACGACTAATAACAATTCTTTCTAATAGGATTAGATCAGTTTAAGAGGCTCTTCTTAATATGTTTACGGTATCATTCAATATTTGAGACCAACACCGATCCCTGATGTCCACGTGTATATTTTCTTTTAGACTCGCAATTCATTTTAGTCGTAGCAAATTATTCTCATTTCTTATGTCATTATAGTTATTCAAGTACTTTTCCTTCCCTCTTTATTGCTCTCTATAGTTTTATAAGGCTCCGTTCTAAGAACGAAGAGTGAGATCTTCCTTCTCGGAAGATAAATTCCATTTTATTGTTCCCTTTTCTCGGCGTTCTTTCCTGCTCGTTCCTAGTCGCTTGATCTTTCAACCGTTACATTATCCTTCTTCCAGGGATAACAGATCCTGACCGTGTACGTATTCTGCGAATCGCTTTGTACCTCGTCCGAGCTCGCTTTCATTGTCTTTACCCCTACTACGTGCTTTTAGGTGCTTTTTCTCTCCCCAGTAATTGATTTTGTTATTGTTACTCTCAGCAATGATCGATTCAGAAGGCGTAAGAAGAAAGAATGGTACGTTTTATCGTGTCCTGTGACGATAAGACACCTTTGTTAGACCTTTATCAGACACAAAAATGACGCGATTTGAAAGTTCAAGCATTAGTCATTGGAGAAAAATGTTGCCTCGTGTGCCTTTTGGTCCGAAATTTAGTGCGTTCGCGCAGTTTGTTCAAAAGTGTGCTAATCGGTCCGAGCATCGTGCAAATATAGACAGCTCTCACATTTTAACGGAGTCAAAGATCTTTTTTAACAGGCCAGCGCCTTTGTACGGATGCACTGCATACATTCTCTTTATCATCGGCAATTATCGACCGCCCCAACGTAATGTTCGATAACCGGTCCATAACACGAGCGTGTATTCGATTAACATTAATACTAGCCATTAAGGCGATCGGTGCTCACAGAAGGTAATAATTTGAAAGTATAAAGAACGAAAATTATTCGTTTCAAATAATTCTATAAATTCTTTATTTTACGTATCTTTGCGCATTTAAATATTTCCCTTTATTCGGTATGCTTGCGTAAATTTGGAATTTTTTTCAAAATGCACGGATACTGGTTTGAGGTAATTTGCATAAATCTACAGATCAAAAAATTCACAAGAATCTATTAATTAGTCGATGAAATGTCGTGATATGTCATCATAACTTGGAAGATAAAACGTTTAGCAAATGATGTATCTAGTAAGTGATATATAATATACGTAATTTCTACCAAATATCTTTTAATTTCTGTATGTATTCTCTTTGTCTCAATCTATACCAATACAATCATAATAGTCAAATCTCACTACACTGCTAATGACACGAACTTTTGATGAATTCTTTTTCGGTATATTGCATACGATAGGTTCGCGAAATATGCCTATAAGTGTCCGAATACTTTCGTGAGCCACTGTATGCGGCGCTCGCGAGTTTTTCGAGGCGTGAAACACTCGTACACGAGCGTGTGTCGCAGAAGGCACAATTTTTCGCCGGTGCCTCTCAACTCGAATGTCCAGCATTGCATGGATTCAAGAAGAAAAGGAGAGAAAGAAACGTAGAGGTGAAAAGAAAGAAAGAAAAAAAAAGGAAACATCGGGAGGCAATCGCAAGATCGTTCCAGGAAGTTCATCGACCGAGACGCGATCTGCCTGGCTGTGAGAGAGAACAAAAAATTATAAAAAGAGGGAATACAGACAGTGCAAGCAAGGAAGAGAGCCAAAGAAGAGGGAAAAGAAGGAATAGAGAGTAGAGAGGGGCGAGAGGGACAAGACGAAGGAGGGGGGAAAGTATCGTTTTCTGCGTATTCCTTCGAAGAAGTCGTAATAAAGCCTGCAACTTCGTACATAAGATCAGCGATTGCGAAAGAGCTTGCCAGACTTTTTTTTAAACATGGCGTCACCATCCCTTCGAGAACCTCACGCGATCTGTTCCGATCGTTTCGCCGACTAATTGTCCAGAATGTCTGCGATCAAATCACAAAGGTTTCTGCAACTTCCACCGGCTTGACGCGATATTAATTAATGGAACTATGTTTGGAGATCGATCTGCTTTCGAAGGAACCGAAAGCTACGCGTGATAATTTCTGTGGAGATTTTGGTATTAGGAACATTATAACTTGCAACGTGATTCTCGAAGAAATTGGCAAATAATTTATTATTTGATTATTAGAGACATTTTTATAATTGACACGGTATATACGACAGCCATCGTGATATTTTCTTTTCATTTTTGTTTCTTCGTCGGAATATACGAGAAGAAAACAACATTAAACGAACTTCAAACGTGCAAAATTAAAATATATTGAAAATAAAAGATAAACGATCAGCGTGCTGTGCGAAACAATTTTCACAAAATCAGGGAAATTTTTCAAACTTTCCGTAGGCTTTTTCTCTCTCGGAGTATCTTGCGGGAGAGTCCTTTCTCGAAGCTGATCGCTCTTTCGATTAGCAACGTCGTTTGCCAGCAGCACGCGAGCAATGTGTTACAATAATGTATACACATTGAATCAAAAACTCGTTAAGGGAATCAGCGCGAGAAAGGGAGGAAGGGAAGGGGTTGAGCGCATGTAACGAGTGTATAACTCGAGGCCGTTGCAGGATAATCCGCGGTTTCGTCGTTGATTTACGACGCTCGGAATGCCGAGGACGCGTCAGCGGCGTCTTTCCTGTAATATTATCCCTTTACAGTCGAAGACCGGAATATTCTCGTCAGTATGCTTTTCCAAGCAACGCTTGCGTCACCACAAAAAAACTATCGCTCGTTTGGAAAATAATACGAACGATTTTAATACAAATTGATTACGTATTGATTACAACGTTATTATTGGATTCGTGATATTATGTATCGAAGAATAGAAAGACTGGAAGATTCATTCGACTACTCATGATGTTAGATCCGAGGTGTATTACCGAACATATTCATTCCTATTAACCATCGTCATTTACACCAGTAAATAGAAATAACTCGTAGATACTTTAGAAAACTAAACTTCCACGATTTATCTGTATTCGCCAAAATTCAATCCCCTTCGTCGTGTCTTCTCTCGAAATCGAAATTTATGGAACGGAACCTCTTCGGACATTCCGTCCACGGAATTACCGTGTAAATTCATATGAAAAGGACACGGTTCATCGTATCTCGTACGAAGAGCGTTCATCGAATGGAAGAGGCGCAAAAACAGCTCCTTCGAACCGACTTCTTTGCTCGGGTTCGGGCTAATTACGCTCCGGCTTCCGGTGGTTCGCCGGTCGCACGTTAGTCCTTCCGGTGGCGGAAGCGACGCGCCCACAAAACTAGTAGCCACGCGTGCATAGTTTATCGCGATGTAACAGGAACGTAGAAGGAAGCATCGGCAGAAAAAGAAAGAAGAAGAACAAGAAGGAGGAGGAATAAAAAGGAAGAAGAAGAAACGGCAGCGACGGCGGTCGTCGCGCGGAAAAGGGTTGACACGCGTGCACGTGCACGTGAGCGCGCGCGTGGAAGCGCGCGGACGTGTGTAAGGGCGTGTCCTTGTGGCGTCCTTGCCCTCCGGTCGTTCACCGTACGCACGCACGCACGCACGCATGCACGCACGTAAGCACGTACGCACGCACGCACGCATGCATGCAGTCGGAGCGCGCCCACGCAACGTGCGTGCATGTTTGGAAGCCGGGACACGCGGTCTTTTACGTTTACGACACTTACGGTCCCCTTCCACGCTTTCTGCTTCGACTAAAAATAACTGGCGACTCGAGGAATTCGGCGTGCATCGATCAGCGTTCGCCAGCGGCCTACCGAAAATCTAATAGAATTTTATTGCCACGACCTTGACGCGACTCTCTAATCTCTAGCATTTCAGTGTAGGGAAAATGGCTAGAATAATCAAAATGTTGGAACGATTTTCAAAGGGGAGATTGATAATGTTGTTGCGAGTAAAATGGGATATAAAGTAGCGTAGATATAGCTAGATTTGTCACGACGCGTGGGTTTGGTGGAATTATTAATGGTGTTTGAGAATGCGACAAACTTGTAGATAGAGTTTGTAGTTTTCAGAGATGTTTCTTGGGCGATTTATGAAGAATTTCATTTTACATTTGTGAATGAGTATGGGGAAATATATGAAACGCAGATTTTTAGAAACGAGTTAAGTTGCGTGTTGTACATTTTATGAATTTGCTGTGTTACGAGATTGAGCAAGGTTTACGCTAGAAAGTTTATAGTAGAAACAAATAGTTAAAGACACAATAAATAATTAAAAGATATGAAACATACATGTTTTCGCATCAGTCATTTCTATAGAGTCGTCATAAATTATAGACATGTTCGCTGTAAAATTTGAACAATAATATTAATAAATTATAATAATATTAGTTCAACTATTCGTATATACACGATGACTCTAATCTCAGTTTTTTAAAACGAACGTTGGCAGGAAAGAATATATTGAATATTTTTCATTGAACTTTTTTCGAAAGAACGCATCTAAGCATACTATGCATTGAAGGCATACTCGATAAGACTTATTCTTCGAGAAAGAGAGGATTACGTGCCGGGATTTTTTTCTATTTTTGAGTTTTAGAAAACTTAAGTGGTAGACAAGTTTTTTGCAGAGAGAGAGAGAGAGAGAGAGAGAGACAGGTATCGAAATTGGGGGCTGATCGTAATGTTTCACGAACGTGAGTAAGCGGAATTACACGAAAAGTTTAATTCGCTATGACGTAACGTGGTTTGTGGGTTTTTTCTAGAAAACGTTATGACTAACATTTTAAATGTGACTAATCTCGCCGTGGGTGGAAAGTGGGAATATGAAAAACAAACGCATTTCGAATTGAAAGTTTCTTATTTTTAAAGCGGCTCAATGTAAATTCTTAGAAGATCGAGAGAATCCTTTGAATCGCGAATGTTTGCATTCAAATACTTTGCGGAATGTAAATCAGTTGCATAACGATTTTAAAGAACTCGCTGGATACTTTTCTAAAATATATTTATTTACGTCTGCGAACGTAATGATACTTTCGATCGTGCGAAACGCTACTCTCAAGCTAGAGACATAAACTTTTTCTAATCTGTAAGCACGTTCTACGAGTATTTTATAGCTGGGATAATATTACATTT
This sequence comes from Bombus huntii, assembly GCF_024542735.1. Lineage (NCBI taxonomy): Eukaryota > Metazoa > Arthropoda > Insecta > Hymenoptera > Apidae > Bombus > Bombus huntii. The sequence goes on along the minus strand of NC_066249.1, from coordinate 6,608,928 downwards.
TGCCGTTAAAATCCTCCGATAACGGGTAACAATTTTCGTCCATAAAATGTTCAATTTCGTTTAAATAATATTTCGAGTTCTTCGATAGTTTCGAATATATTGATCTTTTAGATTTTCATCTAGAAGCATTTCAAACAAGCACGCAATTTATTTGTACTTTAAAATTCATATTAGATCGTTAATTTTGTAACTCGATATTTGTCATTCGTTAATATTATTAGAAATCACGACTTTTTTGTTAAACGTATAAACTTTTGTACAAGAAATTATCTTCAGGTATGCACAATCTAATAAATCATACTGATATATTTATAACAATCATGATTGCTTAATAATTATAAAAAAAACTAGAATATCTTCAAATCTACCTATGAAAATCTCAGAAACTAGATGTATCCATGCACCGTTCAATTTCCAAACAATCTTGATGCACTTCCTGGATATTCGAAATACGCGTTGCGTTAAAATAAATCCAACGTGTTACCGCAAAATATCAGTTGGATGCATGTAATGATGTCAAAACGATCGGAGAAACTCCAGTCCCTTGGTCGCATTTTCAAGATTCTCGTGGAAACGAAGAAGAGAACGGAGGGAGTGAGACAACGAAGCAGTTCGATCCACAAATTATGCGGAGTTAGACGTCTTCTAAAATAACAAACCGCGTGTAGCCTTATTTTCATTCCAGGCCGATAACTCGCCCTCTCGCGTGCTCTTTCGGATTTCGGTGAGAGTCGGTCGCGGATCCATCCGGCGTTGCCGCGACGGAACGTTACGACCATCTAAATCGGGAACTCGCGAAACAACAAACTATTCCCATCCCGATTTGAAGACCGAAATTTTATCCGCGGCACTCGTGAACGGCCGGTGAATGGCATCACGGCTGCCTGATGCTCCGAGGAGGTCGCAACGACGCACAAACAAAAGAACCAACAAGGGACAAATCAGGGAACAAGGGGAGAGACGAGAAACGCAGAAGAATCAAGTTTTAGCGGAAAGCTTCAGCGGACGATGAAAAAAAAAAGGGGATCTCTCTATTTTCTCTGGCGTCTTCTCCGACAGAAACCGCCCGCCAAAAGTTCCTCCAGTAGTTTCGACTCGAGAAAAGCTCGACACCGGGATACCTTTGATGCCTCCGGTAGCGTCTACCAGCTGAACTTCATCCTTTATTCTCGGAACGACTTCCGTGATCCAGCATGGTCGAGATCAAAGGCGACTCTATCGGTGGGCTATGATGGTACACACAGTGAAACCGCGGATCGTTCGTTTTGCGATTCTATCAGGTTTTAGAACGATTCCGTTTTGCCTCTGCTTCCAACCTCCTGCTATTCCTTCCCACTTTTTGCCCGCTGCCGTTGGCTGCTGGCTGCTCTTCCTATTTCTCCTCCGTGTCCGACGAGGACCTTACCTCTCTACTTGAGGAGAACAGGTGGGTCGCACGAGGTCAGACATTTACCGTCCGAGAAGAAGGTAAGAGAGGAGACCGGTAGATGCAAAGAAGGTTGAGTACCTCGCACGAAGAAGGCCTCGTGGCACGACTCTGCGCGAGGTATGCCATACGTACCGTCTTTTTCGACTGGTCGACGCCGCGGGAGGAAAAGAGAGAGGAGAGAGGGAGGGACGTGCGCCGACGACGAACAGGGAGTAGGATACGCGCGAACAGAGAGAAAGAGAACGTTGACGACCGGGGAACCAGAAGGGAGTCCTGCATATGCAGGGAGCGAAAAAGGAGGAAGAGAAATATAGGGAGACGGTTAGACGAGGAGAAACAAGAAAATGAAGTCGAAGAAGAGGGAGAAAAGGAGCCGATGGAAAGAGGGGCCACGCGAAGAGAAAGAGAAGCGAACGTTTATCCGAGATTCCGCGCGCAACAAGATTCTACGGAGGACCGTTCGATGTGCGAACGATACGTCGTGACGCACCCCCGCGGATCTCGCTTCGAGAAATATCAGTTTAGATTTCGGATACGAAGAAACTTCGAAGGTTTGTTAGCACTCCATGCTGGTCTGAAATTTTCGACGGGGGATGTTTTTGCGATTAAATAACGTCGAAGACGATAAGCGTTGTCTGTTATAGTACAAAGATGTAATCCTACATTCTTGGTGTGGTGTTTAAATATACCTTGATGTTTCATTTGCCGTAATGTTTAGGAATACTGGGAAAAACGAGGTAACGAATACTTTATCATCATTTTGCAAACTTATTTCAAGACGACTGGAATTTAGAGCCGATATGATAGCTCTTCAAGGGTGAATTGAGTGATAACTTTACAATCGTTCTGCGACCTTGGCAACGTCGAGGAGTCCATACGCGATGCATAAACATTTTACAAGATATACGAAACATTCTGAATATCTTCCTAGTTACAGCTTGGTCATCGACTTCGGTTTGTACAGAAGTGTTAACCTACCAAACGGTATATTAATTATTCTAACTTCGAATTATCTTTTTGAAGGCAAATACTTCTATAATCTATTAGAAGTACGATTCGATATAGTAAAACAAGCGACGAAACAACTACTAAAAATGTTCTAAGGGCTGAAACTTCAAACATTCCCACCGACTGTACCTACATTTCACACGATATCGATTTAATCCGCAAAAGATTCATATCTCGAAGAACGAACGCGTATCTCTCTAATCCATTCCCTATCTGTAGGATCCATCCGATTTCGCGAGCGAGTACGGGCCGGGCCGGGCCGGTTGGTTCCCTTCGAATTTCGAGAGGGGTCCCGCTAAAAAGGCAAAGTCCGGTGACACGAGAGCGGCAGGGGCCCTTTTCGAAAGTCGATGTTTTTCTCTCGTGGTCGGGAAGGCTGGAGGCGCGTTGCTCAACCTTTCCTCGTCAGTAACACCGTGCACGGTGCGGCATGGTGTCTGGTCACCGGCGAGCGGCGTGGCGCGGCGTCCGCGCCAAGCTCTTCTTTTTTCGCCGGACTTGTGCAAGATCTGCCCTCTCCTTTTCTCTCCAGGTCGATCCACCCGTTTTATCCACCAGCCGAATCCGGCTATCTCTCTCTTTCTTTCTCGCACCGATCTTTCCTCTCCGTCTCTTGCACTCCACGACCATGCACCAAGCCAGTTCGTTCGTTCGTTCGTTCGTTCGTCCGTTCCTTGCAACCATATCAACGTCCGCGCGTCTGCGTCTCGACATCGACATTCACTGGCGCATGCCTCCGCTCGAATACTCGCTTCTTGAGGCCGCGAGTCTCCTCCTTTGCCCACGCGTCTTACCCTGCTCACTCGACTTACTCGCTCGCTCGCTCGCTTCAAAAGTTTGCCCCTCGCCGCACCCTTTCTCTTCGACCTTCCACTTCTCGACCGTTCGTCCTCGTGCTCGCCCGCTCCTCAATACTGTAAACAATCGGCGAAAAGAACCTTTGCCCGTATGCAAACCGTGCATCGTCCGCCCGTGACTGCGTTTTACATATCGCCGTGGTAACGGGCCGATGCGAGCTGCATTCAACCGCGGCTGCCGCGAAATCTGCCGGATCCCTGGACTCAGGAGACACATCGACGATGGAGCTGCGGGAGAACGTTCGCAGTTTCTGAATATTCCGATCGGATAACTGTATACTCCGACGCACGGGACGATACGTCGTCTTGCGTCGCAGCGGAAATTCTGGCAGAATTTGTCTGCTCGTAACCGAGATGCGAGAAGGAGACACGTACCCTTTTGTTTTATCGTACCACTGTACTCGTATTTTATTATCGCGTTGTTATAGCGGTGCAATTAATACGCAAGGAAAATTGTAGAGATTCCTTCTGGAATATTTCGTTTAGGTTCGAGACTGTTTGAAAGTACAGTAGAGCTAAGTATATTTATTGGATGAAATTTTAAGATACAGAATAGGAGTTCACGTTGAGACAAGCGGATGAAGTCAACTGTAATTTATTAAATCGAGGTTCAACTAAAATTTCATTCCATAAATATTACAATTTCTAGTAAATTTCTGGTAAAATTCACGTTCGGATAACGGTATTAACAAGAGTTTATTATAACTTGATTGCAATAACAGAACTTCTATTATACCTTTTACCGAAGTTGTTTATCCCGCAGTAAAATTCACGAGAAAATGTCTCATCCTCGATGTGTTAACGTCTGACCCGACATGGGTTAACACTTAGCTGGCAGAACGCGTAGAAATGCGCTTTACATACATATGTATGTATTGCGTTGAACGACATGTTAATCTCCCTTTATGAACAGAATGCGTATTAGTCGAGATAAATGTCGAGACGAAAATAAACATCGTTTGTTCGTTCTTTATACTATAGTGAATTTAATTTTTTTCTGAAATGTAATTTTCTAAGTACAGGTTGCAATTCGTTTCTGTAAATAACGATACGTTTATTCAGACTGATCTCTTCGATCGATATAATCTTTGTTTGGTATCGTAAAACAAGATCCGAAGAAAGAGACAAAAGATGATTATACGTCGTATCAATGATGCACGCAAATCGAGAATACATTTTTATACTAAGCAAATAGCTATCTGCTAAGTGAAAAGAATCTCGTTCTTGTCTGGTTCGCAACAAGTTCAGGAACATGTTTTTACTTTTACTCATTGGTAACTTTAGTTCTCGTATCCATAGCAAGAAACATTGAAACATCTTAATTATTTACTTCGATAGATACTCGAGTTTTAAACTTTGTTACGATTTATCATTGTCAATTTCGACGCGAAGAGAACACTACGTTTCGTGGATAAAATGTTTATTCTTACCTCTGCCATTTTGGTAATGAAAAAATACTCAACAAATTGAGTAATTCAATGGGGAAAATTATATCAGTAAAATATCAATAATTCAAAATATTCGACTGATTTTTTTCTACTGCCTCAGTTTGGAAACAAAGGAATTACTGCCGTGATTATCGCTATTATTTTTCACCATTGTACGTCTGTAGGTATATTTCTGTTCAAAAGATGTATATTCATTACGATAAGATTAATTCGAAACCAAATTCGTTTATAAATCATCGATAATTCTTAGTCGATGTTAGTCAAGTAAAAAATACTACTCGATAAAACACCTTCAAAAATAGGTACACTTTTTACGACCAAACGTCATGCTGCAAGCATCGTGTTTTCTCGTAAAATTCCATCGTGCTCGTCGAATAAAACGCGCGGATACCGCTTGGATGGGACCTACTAAAAACCGATGGATTGTTCAGCGAGCATCGGCCATCGGCTTTTCTGTTTCTGTTTTCCCGTTCCGGTGGAATTCAGAAATTTTAACGCTCGAGTTAATAGAGGCTCCGGTGAAACGTAAAAACTTCCTTCGATCGAGACACGATGAAGAGAAGCAGTGGAGGAAGAGAGGAAAAAAGAGGGAAGGAAGAGAGGGAAAAAACGACGAAAGAAACATAGACAGCCGCGAGAGGAAGAAGAAACGGTACACACGAAGGACAAGGAAGTAAATAAGTAAATAAACCAGCCGGCTTAGCGAGGAGGTGTCGCGATGTAAATAATCGTCTTCCTCGAGGATCCGAGGCGCGAAAGTGCACGTGTCTGCAAATATGCATACGGTAATATGTTCGAGCTTTTCCCAGTCTCTCTCTTTTCTTCCTTTCCACCTCTGGCCCCGCCGGTCCGGATTCTTTGATATTCTCGGACCTCTCGTACACGCGGTGCCATCTTCTCGCGCCAGCATAGGCGTTAAGTAATTTGCTTATTTCTTTTTACTCGCCGCTAATAGCTCCTCCATACATTGGCATGGTTTTCTCGCGCATCAAATTTTTTTCGCGCCTCAACGTTTTTCACTCTTCGGGCAAGTTCCGGGGGAAATTATCCGTTTGCATGGACGTTGAAGAGATTGTCAGAGAGATTATTGCATGCGGGGTAAATGGAGGGACGAGATTGTAACGTTTCATTTTTATGGGACTTTCTGTGTTCTTGATGGTGGATGTTATTGCGGCTCTTAAGCGATATTAAGGTATTTTAACGTTATTATTTCGATATCGTTTTTTTAATGACATTTCCCTGTTCAACAAAGATATCGTAGATTAATAAAACCTTTGTTGATTAAACATGTTTGAAAGTTATTCTTTTAATTTGACACTCTTAAGTATATATCCAACATAATGAATTCTCTTTTTCTGAAAAGGAGATCCTATTTCATCAAATTAATCCTTTCTCACGAATGTTTCTTAAAAACTCATCGAATCGTGGTTGAAAATCATCGATAAAAATCAATGTTCGTTTAGAAATTTATTTTAGCTTAACAATTTTCTAAATTACAATTACGGTCACCGAAATGTGATCGGCGTAAGATAAACAGAAAATTATAACGGACAAAGAAAGCCGATCTTATCCTGCATCGTTAATTACGGGACTAACAACTGGTTCCTGCTGACGTGTCCATTTAATGCCGTTGCTAATTAATTATATCGGATCCCTAAGAGAGAACTAGCCACGAATCCGCAGCAATGCAACGTTCTATCCGTTGCTTTGTTACGACTGGTAGAACGAGTTCCGAAAAGGATATACTTTGAGCTACCCCATGTTTCCTCTGCATTATTAATAACCACGTCTCATTAATTACGATTGACGCGCGTGTCTCCGAGAATATCACCGAAACGATTAAAATCGATTGTTCTATTTGTAGATAGCATAATTGTGTAAAAAGATTGACACGACGTGACTGTACAAAATTTCGAACTCCTTTAAGATGAAGCGAAAATTAAAATATTTATATATGAAGAATAATTATAGTAATAAATAAATAAACAAGAGTCTAATTGCCATTTAACAGGGTATTAACTATCAGATTAAATTAATATAATTTCCCGTCCGGAACACGCAAGGAACCACGCGAGGTATTCCTTGGTAAAGTTTATAGCACGATCGTAAAGAGGACTACTTTCGAGTCGGAATCTTAAAGCTTATTAGGGAAGCACGAGCAAATCGCATTAAACATTTTTACTTTATTTCGCACTCGATAGCCAGGAACATGTTACAAACTCAGTATCTTCAAAGGGAACTTTGAAACCATATTGTAATCGTACAAGATACCGAGGTTACTGACCTGCAGGAGTATTGCGACCTTTCCGAAAAACCGGACATCTCGCGTCAGTTCGGGTGCCACGCCGGAAGAAGGCGCGTCAAGGACGCGTGGAAGGGTGGTCGTGACGAATTTTGAACAAACGATCAACGCGTGTCCTGAAGAAACTTGAGAGCTCGGATAGTTTAAACATATTCTAAGAGAACATGTTCTAACATTCAATCGGTATTGACATATTCTAGCATTCTATCAGCATGGACATATTCTAACATCCTAATACGAACGACAGAAATACGTACATTGCGCTGTACTCGTTTACATACCCGCTTCATTAAAATCCAAGTTCCTTGCTACTATTGAATTTAAAAGACGTAAAGTTCAGTTCTTCTTACCCAATCGCTTTGCGACGTTTGCAACTGATAACCACAGTTATTCAGCGCACAACGTTCGTGTCCAAGTCAATGAATTATCGGAGACAGACGCGTACTGTATAAGTTTATACTGTGCGATTCTGCAGATCCACTTAAACGACTTATTTTCTCGTGTAATTAAGAATCGAATTATTCGATGGAAAATTAATAGCCAGCTATTAATTTTATTTTCAATCTATCCTTTTAGCACAGAATTTGTATAAAATGAAATAACGAGGGACACTTTGAAGAGGGAGGAAAGAATTGGGTTGCGAGGAGTTAAAAGCACGGCCGTTCTTTTCATAGAGATATTCAGCGGAATACAATTTTAACTCTCGAGTAACTGCACTGTTTTAAATCATACGAACGGCTGCGTAGGCGTGTGAAATGAAACACCGTAAATTACGCTTAATTTATGGAGAAAAACAAATAAATTTCGTTGAAAGAGTTTGTTCGGTACGAAGTTATTACATGCTCTTTGACTTAACCGCCTATTAAACGGTTCATTCATCTGCTGTCCGCTTCTCATTTCTCCGTTTCCTCTTCATTCTTGTTTTTCTTTCCTTTTTCATGCACTCCGGCTTTTTATCGTAGCGATTAACATTACCACGATCCCATGCTATTTTTAGTCTGCTAAGAAAGTACTACAAGCAAAGAAATATTAAGGAAATCCGGATTAACATCGGCATTGTAATTCAAATAGCTTCGATGCGCTCGTCGCTGTCGGGGCAATTCGTACAACGGTTAATAAACACACGTGCTAATGAACGATAACGTTAAATGTTCAAAATATAACGATTGTTAAAATTTTGCAATTCTACGAACATTTTTAAATTTACGATTTAATAAAAAAAAATAGCGATAATCTTTCAAGTGACAGCAAGGACAGCAGATGAAAATTTGACACAAAGTTTCGTATACGCCGTTCAAATTATTTAAAATTAGAATAAAATCTAATAATTGTACGTACAATGTAATTACAAGGTAGATTATCATAAAATAATTTGTTTATCAATCTTTCAGTTATTTCATGATATTGATCAATCACTTATCGGAATCGGTGATCACTTCGCACGTCGAATGACGTTTGCTGTCGAACGATGTTACGTATTACAGAGAGTAAATAAATGCATAAATAAGACAATATAATGCTTGAAAGACGAAGCGTATTTCTCTTTAACGAGCACGTGCCTCACGAACATATGCCCATTCGTGAGCCATAATGCTTATACGTATACGTAATGGCTGGCCGCGTGCATTCCTTCTTGCGTTGACCCTCATCACATATATGAATCATAAATCATAAGCATGTTATATCGCGGATTTGCAAACAGTCTCGTATTCGTCGAAGATGTCGTTGGTGCTTTACGAATTTACAGCTCTATTGAGGCGTGTCAAGTAACGTGTTGCTATATTTTCGTAGACAACGGTTCAATATGATATATTTGACGAACTCGCAAATAAGAGAGGTCTCTTATGCAGATTAGAAGTCGTCAATATTTTATCGCAATCATTTCGTTAATCTTCGATATTTTTATTTATTCATAGAAATCTACATTTTATGTTATAATAATATACCATAATAATTAACAGTTTTACGAAATTGTTCTTCGTATTAACATCACGTATTTTGTATTTTTTCTTTTTTTTTTATTTTCTGTTTCCGATTATTCGATCAATAACCAGTATTCATGGTTCTGACGAGTTTGAAATTTAACTAATACGCAAATAAATAATTGTTATAAGAATACCTGGATCTGGAAATATAGAGATTCGCGGAAATCATCTGTTCCGCGAATTGCACGTGTTAAAAGATTCTTTTGAAAGGAAGAATAATGCAAACAATCTTGCTGAATCGTCTCAATAAACGTTTGTTCTGCTTGTTTCTCTGCGGCCGCGCGCCTGTTATTACATAATTACGTATGTACACTGTGAATGATTCGGCTTAAATGTCAAAGGCAACGAGGCACTGCGATTTATCGTATCGTTTGATACGTAATGACTAAGAAACAGAACGTAATATTATGCAACGCCTTGCACGAGGGTCATTGGTCATTCAACTTGGAGTAGCATTGACACAATGTAGGTGCTGATTGAACTACGGAAATGTGCACGAACCGGCATGATTACCTTGATATCTCTTTACCGTACAAATATCTTACGAAACGTCAGGTGAAATATAGTATGATTATAGTGATGATTTAAGAAGTATATCCTTTGATGCTGTCAATCCTTTTCCTTGACAACTTCGTTCGTGATAGGTTGCAGAATTATTACTTTGCAAGCATCCTTCGATCGCGAGAAATTATATTGATAAAGCGTGCGTGGCATAATGCATATGAAGTCTTTTTTCTTATTTAAAAAAATTTGGAATATATTATACCGAGAGTAAAATATGAGAATATAATTATTTTTAGCGATGACGATAAAGATACTTGTAATTCAGACATAAATACGTTATTGCAGGCTTTTTATGAAAATTCGGGTTAGACGTAAACAGTTTCGATTGAATTTAAATAATAAGAATAATATAGAATATAGTTAAGAATAATATATATATATATATAAAAAATAACAAATAAATATAATAATAAGGAATAATAAATTAAAAATAATAAAAACTAGACTTACGCATCATTTATCTCTATTTTCATTGTTAGCTATATACTGTCAACATATAGCTACGTAAATATAGCTAATATAGCCTAAGAAAATATTTAAAAAGAAAGAAGGTAATAATTAATTTCGTCGCAATAAAGTAACAATGTTATCAATAATACTATATAATAACAAAAGGAGGATAATATAATTTCTACAAATGCTTTGTCCATTACGTTCGTAGGGAGCAAGTGGTTGTTTTCGACATGTCCCATAACACGCGTTCCCATATATTTTTCTAATAAAGATGCAGCGTTGTATTCTCATTAATATAATGTTCTCGGTACTACAATTTGCGTAATGTGTCTTAATAAATCCAATTGCTCCCTCTAAGCAGATGTCTCTCAATGTATAACAATGTAACGCTAGCCAGCGTGTAACAGGCAATGAGATCCAGCATCGAGTAGACTTTCATATAAAAGTACGCACGTAGCCTAAGCATCGTGTCTAACAACAAGGATCGCATTACGGAGCGTGAATCACTTAATATTAATCTAGTACAGCCACGTGGTACGGACAACACAGACTACAACTACACACGCGAGTGATATGATGATTGCTCCGATCGTGGCTTACACGTGCACTAGGAACCCTAGACTAGACAAAGAATTTACGTCCGCCATTTTATACGTCAGACGTCCGGCAGACAAACAAATATACCTCATACGATGCTCGAGAATAATTGATATTTATAACAGTGGCCCATGACAGATCGATATAGACTATCATACGGTAGATGTGCACCATCTGCGTTATTTATCTTATAATGGCAATTAAATATACCGTGTACCAAACGTATTTAACCTCTTTGTGGCTTTGTCTAATTCATAAATTCTTGTTTCTTTTTCTCATTTTTCAATAAGCATTTCAAATTTCCTCGAAGTTCGAAAAGATATCAACTTGTGGGTTTGTTGAAAATAGCAGAAGATAATCGATATTATTGACATTGAAAATGAAAAGAAGTTGTATATTGATCGTTCTAAATTATGAATTTATTTTAAATTATTGTAAATTAAGTGATCGAACAACACTCTGAGCTCTGTTAAACGTCGGCTATGTACTTTCAAATCTCTTCGCAAAATAATTGGAGCTTCTTTTTCGTAAATTGTTAGTATCGTAAATCTACAGAATGGAGAATCCGGTTATTTTTATATTAAATATGTACTTTAGTTTCATAAGAGTGAAACATAGATAAGCATAGACCGAAGTTTGGTAAACTTTTACGTATCCGAGACTGGCTCGAAATATTTTACATCGTCGTAAATTTCAATTGTTATCGTAAATTAAATTTACGTTTTAGCGAACGGGTATTAGAGAGACACTTCACACGAACTAAACATCTTCGTGTCTCGGTATCAGCTACATCTACTCAAAACTTCAAATTGCGAATTTTGAAACAATCGTGTCGCTTGACCAAATGAGTGATTTATTCGAATGTAGACGGTCGATGTACGAATTGCGTAACGTTTCATCGGGTCGCGTACGCATTGACGACTGGCAGGATGAAAAATGAGCAATACATTACACGATCCCTCCGTGAGAAGTGGGCCATTGACCCAAGTAGGTGTAACGACATATTATTGCAGTAATCGTGTCTGCGAACGAGTCACCGCACGAATCTACCGAGTGGACGAAGATAGAGCGCGTCTAATTCGACGATTGAACCTGTCTCTCGTTTCTGCCTCGTCACAGTAGCTCTACTACTAGCCAGTTCCTTCCAGTGCCATTTGTTATTATGTAACGTGCACGTTCCCCGGTGATGTCTCGCGTTCGCGAAAATCAATCCACATCCGTGACTTTGCCTGCCACTCGATCTTCCGCGATGAGGTCAATCCGTTTGAGCTCTCAAGGTCTTGGTACAAGGAACGATCGTGAACTTGCGTTTCTCAGACGGTACCAGTTTAGACTTTCAGAGAAGGTTCTTTAATATAATCGAAATGTTTGTGGGACGTTTGTCAAGTTGGACTTTGACGAAACATCGCTCGATTCTACTATGCTCTTTGCTTCATTTTTGGCTGAGTCGTTTTTTTCTTACGACGGGAAGTACAGGGAAGCTGGGGAAGTTTGTTTCTGTGCTGACCCTTTGAGGGTCGAATCTTTTTTAACCAACGAGAAGAATTATTTTTTATCGGTCGTTGGTAATAGAAACATATGGTTTTGTATAAAAAAAGATATACCGTATACAAATTTGAGACCAGTTTTACCGGAAACAAATATATTTATGGTCCAGTTAATTAACGTTTAAAGATTAAAACTAAAGCAAGAATGGGAAGTAAAAATTTAAGGAGCGTGGAGTTAATAAAACAATGAAGTAACATCCGTATACGAAGAGGCGATCACGGATAAGTGGAGGCTCTTAAATTCAATTCCATTGCACACTTTTTCTAGAGGGAAAAGATTTTTAACATTCGGGTTACATCATCATCCATCGAGATGAAAAAAGGAGGAACAGTTATCCAAACAAAAACGATTCTGCAGCAGACTTAATCCTTCACAAGCGCCTTTATAAAACACAAACGAGCCTCCAGACTCATCAGCATACGTCGTATCTACAGTTTCCGTCTGAGAGATCATCAAAGAGCAAAAGGAATACCGTTCTACTCGTAAAACGAACTCGAATCAAAATCCATCGATATTAATCATTCGAAAAAATTTCCATTCGTTCGGTGAATGCGTGACAGCGCCGTTTTTTTTTCTATTATTCTTTTTTATAGAACGCAGACTGTACTGTAATTCATTTTTCTATTTTATAAAGAACACAGATTGCACGGTAGAACTCGATTTATCGAATCGAAATGTTAGTTGACGCTCAATTAACTCAATTTTTGCTGGTTGAATTCACCTGTCTGAACGCGAGCCTCTATTGTTTGAATAAAAATTAGTAGCGAAAAAAATCGACAACCTTTTATTACTTGAACCGCAATTACATAAATTTGTTGCGCCTAGTTCCTATAAATCGAACTCTATCGTACTGCGTTTCCTTTTGCCATTTCATAGAGAACGCAGATTGTGCTACGATTCCTCTTTTCCACTTCGTAAAGAATATACGATTCGCTTTAATATTTTTTCTGGAACAATGGCTAGGTATACTACGATTCGTTTTGCTGTTTTATAGAGAATACAAACTGTACAACGATTCGCTTTAATACTTTTTAGAGAACACTGATTACGCTACGATTCGTCTTGCTATTTTATAGAGAACGCAGACTGTACGACGATTCGTTGTCGCGAGGGGCAGACGTGTCTATCGGAGATGAAGTCGGGCCGACCACGTTGCGTGACCTGTACCTATCGGTGTCCCCGGAAGCGGGAGCGCGTCCGGAACCGGACACACCGTGATCGAGATCCATCGGCGACCATGTTGTGTGCCACCAACAATATCACCTATCCAAGCTGGTGTCACATCGTCAAGGACGCCTGCGCTACCGGCTTCGTCCTCGAGACGCGACACGCCGGCCCCTGCAACGCCTACGACACCTCTCCTCTCTATATCGGTAAGTCCTCGACACGCGATTACGTAGATAACACGCGCTTGCTAGTCAATGAATACTGTTGGCTGGGCCCTGTCTGTTCCAAGTAGCCTCTGTATTCAAGTAGCGAAGCTCGACGCTTCACGCCTATCCAAATACGCGACCACGATATTTGATTATTTTGCGCAATACTTTTACCTTTCTTATGATTCTAGCTGGTTTTATTGGATTTTACGAGTTTTATGATTTTCAACCAGTTGTTTTTGCGGCTTTGGTAGATTTCAATAGCAACATTCAGAGACACGACTTTGATTATATTACACGATACATTTATATCTTGTATAGGTTTCGTTTTATGTGTTTTTATTCGTTTGAATGAGTTTTACGGGTTTAAAAAGTTGTTTGCTGGACTTGAATGAAGTGTGTATTACACGTGTTATACATATACTCATGGATGGTGAAAGTCAGTGAATAGGTTTCTGTTGGATTAGAAAATATGTTTGTTTCAATGAGATTGATTTATGGGTGTTTTCTATTGATGCTGACAATTGGAGATGGAATTTTTAGCATTTTTCTTTTTTTTTATTATATTTTTTATTTTGAAAAGTGATTGTACGTTTTATTCTATTCTAGCAACTTGCAATACGTTGCTTCTTGCAAATGTAACTTCACGTAGGAGAATCAGACAAATATTCTAAATACTCGTGACAGACGATAACGACGTTTTATAAATCTGAAAATCGAAATAACTTGCAATAAAGCAAAATTTAACTGCTTCCTTGCTGATCGTAATTGTCCATTGAATTCAAAGTTCGGAGAATGTTTCGCGTGTTTTCTGCGTTATTGCGTTATTATTTATTTTATAATAAAACGCGCAAAGTTAAACACCATCGAGAACCAAAAAGAAAGGAAAAAGGAAGAAGGGGAGCAATAAGAAAGAGAAAAAGTTGAAATGCAGAGCGTGAACTCGTTTTTCATGGAGAGCAAGCGGAACGAGCGCAGACGGTAACAGCGTGGCGGTCGACACTTCCATTCCGATTTCATTTCGCATTTAGCAAGGGATCGCCGATGTCGAGGGGCCGCGTTTCCCATGCCGTGATAAAGCGGAATACGCGTCTGGTCATTTATCTATTTCTCTCGGAGGCGTGGGCCATTCACGAGCCGTCTGCGAAGCAAGCGATCGTCGTAATCCAGCGTGGAATTCGCCTTGTTCGAGTCGCCTCTGAGAATATACGCGCCCACACGCTCGCTTGTCTCGCCCGTTAAACACAGTCAATCGCGAAAACCCAGAGGAGAGCTAGCCATGGAATTCTAGAGTTCCGTTTGCGATGCCTCGTTGCGTGTGCACTCTCGTTTCTCGCTACGCTTCCTACTGTTGCGTTGTCGCCACGCCATGGGAACCCATGGAACTAGATCGATTTTTATACAAATTTTCAACGCGTCGCATTCGCTGTCTTTTTTTATTTTCATTCGATATTTAATGTTTCACACGAGTGATCGTTTAGGCGATTTAGAATGATTTCTTCAATGAATCTATACATATAGAGTTTCTTGAGACGCTTAATTTTTTGAAATACTCGCGTTCAATGAGCGAAGCTGTGAGTCGATTGATAGTTTGAGAGAACAGTGCTTCCTGCTAGAACATGTTTTAGTAATGTTGAGAGTTAGATTCTTAGTCTTTTTGCAAGAATGAGGGAAAAGAATAATCGAAAGTTATGCGTAATTCGAGAAGATAATACAGATGAAAGATTATGAGTAAAAGATTTATTGAGAAACTTTGAGAAATATTGAATTACTTCTCTTGTCCTTCCCAATAATCTTGAAAGAGAAATTATTTCTTATTTCACAATAAAATATAAAAGTTCTGTAATTGCATTAATCGAAGAAAAAGCTGTCGATACGATTCTTTCGTTTCTTCCAGTCGATAAAATGCTTTTGTCGTGCGTGTACAAAATGTTTGTGTAGATGTAGAAACCTGTTGCATGCCGGACATAAACGGGAAAGTTTACGCATCAGCGTCTAGCATCCTAAATTATTCTGACTTTTATCTCAGGCACGACCCACGATTTTTCAAACCCGACTAGAATTTATCGAACTTGTAGCATGCTCTACTTGGCACGAGTAAGTACCTACAGTATCAATTAAATTACGATGGTTTCTTGAATTGCTACCGGTATAAACGTATTCCGACATCGATCACCATTTCGCTAACGTTATTGATATTTATTTATAAGTTCCGATGCCCACGCTAACAATAAAATTAAAATAACTATCGTACAGAATGAAACCACTGGAAGAATTACAACAGAGTATTTTATGCTACATTTTGTCGCATATCGTGATTTATTTTGTATTGCAAAATCACTATAAAATAGACAATAAAGGGTGACTTTATAGAGCGATTTCGAGTTAAGCTGGAGAAGAAAAGGAAGTAAGGAAAATTTTATGCTGTTAAAAGTTTTATCGTTCTATTATATAGCTATATTATTCCATTCTTTCGTTATTCTACTCTATTCATTTATTTACTAACTACTAAACTAATTTTTTCGCGTAAATTGATTCCTAGTGTCATTTTATTAATAAAAGCTAAAATTATTCAAAGCTTGACACTTTACGAAATATTTAATTTTTACACCCGTGCATTTAGAAAAAGGATTCTACCACAAAGCGATAGAGCTTGTTTCTCTACGATCGTTTTTAACTTATGGAACATAACCGTAACCTAGATCAGTTGCAGATGATAATAAAATTGTCTATGTTTCAGTAGAACGATAATTTATAAATAAAACAAAGGAGAGATCGTTAATCGATAAAACGAACTGGAAAAAATAGAATTATATCGCGGTGATATAAATTTCCTGTCTGTGACATTCCGTCGGTGTATCGTATCGCATATTATATTTTTCACGCGTTTATTACCTTCAACGGTTGTTCCCGTGGAGAACAACGCGTAGAATAGGTTCCTTTCTCTAAATTATAATAGACGCAGTTGAATGCGGCTTTCTTTCATGCCGCAAACGCGCTTATATGTATCGTAATTACATCGGGAAACGATACAATGACGGTTCGCTATTACGCAAATTATAAAAGAGATCATAACACGTTCAGGAACAGAAGCTTTTGAATAATTTGCATTGTCTTTACGCAGCAAACCATAAACACGGAGTAACGGTGCAACGTTTTAGTTTTTGTTAGGTCGGATATAGATAAATCTAACTTTGTGACACGTACTAGCTGTTGACATTTTTATAAAACCATACGAATGATATCGATGATGAATAACGTGTGGTACATGCCACGTTTGCAACTAACGATCCGTATGTAAGATTTATTTATGTGCGGTATCATATATTATTGCTTTTTCTACGTACAGTTATGAAATTGTCATCAATTTATTATTTCCTTTTGTTAGCATATATCTGCTAGCGATTCTGAAAGTAGTCTAAGTCAAAGATATAAAAACATGGTACTTGTCGTACGCTTTGTGTTACGTTGATTTACATTATAATAACATTGAAATATCATTGAAAAATCGTATGAATTGAAGCGTGAAATGAAGTCGGTAGTTATATCGTTAAACAGAACTCGGTTCTTGTTTACTTTGACGTTATTTGATTGATAAATCGGCCAGTCCGTGAGAGACTTATGAATAAGAAAATCATTTTTCTTTTATTTCGTTTTACATATTTCATCGTATAATTAAAAACGTACGTCTTAATCCACGCAAAAGAAAAATCTTGAAGCGAATATCTCGAAAGAAAAAATGCACAAGATCACCTTCGTACAAGTCTGCAGGCATTAGATATTTAAATAACCGTCGTTACTTTACGTAATTTTTTTCATTTATAAAACGACGTCTAATTAGTTCGTCCTAAAATACGTTCCCTATTGTTAAACGGTATTTGTTCCTATTTAAATAACAGTTTATCAAATTCAGATTGAAAAAGATTAGCTTGCTACGACAAAAAGAAGAGAGATACGTTCTTCAAGGATTAGATTAGAGTCATCTAATTGATTAAAATTTGCTAACGATCCATTACGATCTGTCTTGAAAATCTTATATCGAGCTGTTTAGTCTGTATCCATATAGTAGAATGAATTAAGTCTCGCGTGTCATTTACATTTCAATTCCTCGTCCGTTCACATGTCACGTCATCGATCAACGCGTTCGATAATAACGAGCCAAGGGAGAAGAAGAGGAGAATAACGTATAAAATCGAAGTATGTAGCCAGTTTAACGGCATTTCTTATCGCCCACGATACAATGGATCGCACCATGTGCTCGCGATAAAAAAAAAAAAAAAAGAAAAAAGAAAAACAGCTCAGCGCACCATCGAAGAAAAAGCTCGCGGAACGTTTTCGATTCGCATGGTGTTCGGTCTCGTTCACGATCGTCAGTTGAAGATAGCATCGGTTTCGCAGCAGTTCCGTAGAAGATCGAGAGATATCGAAATCGGCGTGGCATGCCCGGAGGCGGTATATATCGAACAGGCTTTAATTTAATAACCACCCTTTTGCTTTGGCTCTTTGTTACAGAGGAGGACAACACCTCGAGCAACTACGGCGTCGATCTGGCGGATGAGGACGCGAGATTCGAGGACGCCGAATCCCTCTCGTACAACGGGCAGACGCATCGTTCTTTGGCGTTGTCGTAGCGCGCGATCGATCGATCGATCGGTCGATCCTGTTCGCCAACACGACACGAGTCGTAGATTTCTCCATAGGTGCTCGCTCGAAGGAACCACGCGGATAGGTGAAACGTGTCGCAAACGGAGAGATATCCTCCGATCCATTCGCGAATCCACGAACGATCCACGCGGATAATCGAAAAGTAATCGGATGAAATTCATTCGTTCGCGGATCTACGTGGCCGATCGAAGAATAATAAGTTAAAATTCATCAATTCGCGGATCTACGAACGATCGACGTGGGCGATCGAATAAAATCGATCGAAGAATAAAATTCAACGTGAAAGAATCAGACGACTACCGCGTCCAATTCTCTAGAACCGATCTAGATCGTATTAAGGAAATGTCACGCGAGATATCGTGTGAATTTCCGCTCGAACTTCCGGAGAACTCGAGGAACGACGCGTAACAGACATGTTCGCGCTTCCTCTTCGCAGGTTATACAAGAGCGTACATATATGAACGCCATTAAAATCGCGTGGATGCACGAGCGGCGAGATTCGTGCCGGATAATGTAGATTAAGGGCAGATCAGTATTCTTTTCTCCGTTTTCGGGAGGATTTCGAGGTTTCGCAGGTTCGTTCGCGTACAAGTGACGATTTCTTTTTGTTTTTTTTTTTTTTTTTTTTTTTTTCATTCGAAAGGAAGCGGAAAACTGGCGAATCGAGACTAATTTAACACTTTCGTGATCGAAGCGCGCGATTTGCTACCAGTCGGGAGCCATTCGCGCAGGTTTGTATCTATTGTCTCGGTGTACATAAGTATTTCACGAGTTTGACGCAGACAATTGCGTAAGAAATTGATTATTTCGCATTTTGAGAACGTTTGATAGTGTCGTCGGTTGTTCGAATAGAAAAATATCTGAATTTTTAAAATTTCCATAGTACTTTCTGTGAAAAAGGTATTTTAGAAGTATCATTGGTGAATTTATTACAAAGATAAAGTGTTTCTCCGATGTTTTTAAGAGTACAATGTTGGTGTATATGTTAACTCCGGTCGATGAAAATCACTATTATAATATAGATAGTGTACGAATTAAGCGAAGTTGTAAATTGCTGTAAGTATTGTTTCGTCATCTGCTTTCTTTCTTTTGCCTTTTTAGCGTTATTTTTATTCGGATCAGTTTTAATCGATAATGTACCACAGTGTTCTTTTGTATTAATTTATTATAATGTTAATTAATTTATTGTTCGAAATAATATGAATAAACGAAGTCTGATTGGAAAATCGTGTTCAAAACTTCAACATAATACCAGCTTTTTAATTTTCTTATTTTAACAGGATACACGGTGTAACGTGAACTTTTATTGCCAACGCGTATATAAAATACATTTATATCATACGGAGATAGTAACGCGATACAAGTCAAGTACGTGAAAAGTAAGCTTGTAATATTTTTATTATCGTAATATTATTATTATTTTCAATGTTTTCATCCATGCACGTTTTTAGCCCACGACTGCCGTTTAATATTGTAGAATTCTGTACATAGCACGTTTACTTTACGTTTATACATTATTTCTTAACGTTAGGATCGTAAATCTCTCATCGATACTAAAGAGTAACATTTACTAATCCAGCAACATTCATTCACTAATATCGTTTAAACTGTCTGGTTACATGTATCGTAATAATAATTCGCTTTAACCAATTACAGCCATACAATTGTATTGGCTCCTGACGATGTATCTAACATTCGTTTTCATAAAATAATCGCGAAAGTGTTAATGACGTCGATGAGTAATAACCATTCATGATCTTTTCGAGAAAACTTTCAAATTAATCAATCCATGTGCTTACTATGGTTCGACGAGTATTATGTAAGTAGATCATTTTAGGAACTCAAAGAATACGGAGCTAATCCGAAAGCTTAAACGACTTAAGCAAGTTTCGCAGGACTAATCGTTAGACCGCGGATTTTTATGCATTTATGAGAAATTTAAAGATGTAAAAATACACAGAAAATATATAAAATATTCAACTAATTCTCCGCTTAGGTTCCATTTTTCTAGTCGTGTTTATAAGATACGAATTTGCATAAATATCCACAGTCTATTAATCACAGTCACTTCATACAAATATCCAGACGGCCGAATTTATCTTTACGATTTTAATTCGCATAACTGGCTGGCTATCGTTACATCGTGCAAACTAGTTACACTTTATTGAAATATTGCTTCTTCGTTAACACATCGTGGATAACGTTGGCCATTAATCGGTTAATCTCTTGCCTTATAATATCGTGTAACACTCGTGATACGGCAAATGATCGACATTCAACAAAGGCACGTTGTATTTTCCATTTTAATTTTAATTTCATAAGTAGATCGACAATTTCATAATTATTAATTAACGCGAACTGAACAAAAATAAAGTAAATAAATCGTGAGGCAAGGGGTTAAGATTAAATCACGAAAATATGATCATGTCGAAGCGCGTAAACGCTGTTGAAGCTTTGAGCGCAAACGTTATTCGAAGAAAACCAGGCACAACGATGGCTGAATAAAATCTTAGAGGTTAAAACTGAATGCAATAAGGAAATTGCAGGTATCGTATACCGGCGACGTTCAGCTAGAAAATATTTGTCCGTGATAAAACTCGCCAGGTAGTCGCACAGCGCGCATTAGAAAAGTTACGGGAATTTTTCACTGAAATTGCGTCCTTGAAGAGGAAGGAAGAAAATAGAAAACCGGTGTGGGGACATGATGTATGCATGAATATTTATCCGTTACGAAGTTAATAGAGTAGAGCGGTCGAACGATGAAAAAGATTTTCAAAAAGAGGCAGGAAAGACTGAAAAGCGGAGAGTGAAATTAAATTTAACGAAGCTTATGGGATCGACGGTAATTTATGAAATTACAGTACGCGATGTGTTAATGGATTTTATAGCAGAGATTGTAATTTCATCTAAAAGAGAATAGGTGATGTTTGATGATTTTATTTATTTATTTATTGTAACTGTTTCTATGTGGAATTATTTATTCTAATTTGTGGAATTTATGATCTATTATTAGTTCTTGTTGAGCATGTTTGCCTGTTCTCTTTGGTTATATAATTATCAATGTTGAAGCTTGGAATAATTTTATAAAATTGATAAAGATTCATTGTGAGAAAATTTTTTCCAGAAAAAAGGAGGATGATATCTCTACTCTAAAGAAACAGATGTTTAATTATGAGAAATTAAAATCGAAAGTTCCATCATCTTAAAATTTAGCTTACATTTTTTGTAAAGAGAAAATGCTGACTTCGAAATGCGAGTTACTTTCTAAAAGATTCTGATCGAGTTTATGTTCCTTTCCTTTTAAAATTCAGATAGAAGATTAATTCTGAACGAATCAGTATTATTCAATTTTATGTGATGCAAGCATATACTATGTGGAATTATAATAAACGACCAAGCTGAATCAGGATTAACTCACAAGGATCACTTGTTAACAATCACTAGCATTCGTTCATTTCTTATACTAAAGAAACAAATACTAAACGCAACAAGGATTATAAATTATCAAAACAGTACGATTTTTCCAAATTTCGTAGCAGTTCAAAAATTTTCTTTAAAAATTTACAGATTCTTTCGCTTCTTGGTCTTCGATGAGTTAAATAATATTTTTTTTTTTCTTTTCGTCAAATCGACAAACTTTCATTCCACATTCAACGTAATATTATACGATATTTCTGATTCTTAAATGATAACTAGAATTCCATATTGATATCGTTTCATTTTCACTACCGTGTATGTATCAATAATTTTATCCGCATCGACCAGAAACCACTTTGTGCTCAGAAATGGCATTTAACGATCGTGCGTTTAAGTTACGTGTTCTTAAATACATGTACAATATTAGACAGACCATATCTTCGATATCAGACAGCACCATTTCCAATCGTTTCAATGCCTCCAGTCTGGCGCCAGTAGAATTCCCATAATATTCGTACTTAATTTATGTTAGTTTTACGACTTGCGTTAACAGCTCTGCTTATTCGCTTACGTTAACAGCTCTCTGCTTATTCGCTTGCGTTTTATTGGTTACAGTTACGTATCTCACATTTTTTTCGATATTGTCAACGTTCTACGTGTATCATTTTTCATCACTATGACCAGGTTAGTTATCAGCTACTATGCGATTAAATTAATAGGAATATAGAGGAAGAAAAAGATCCATGAATAAGACAATTTAACGAAGAATGATAGAATGGTCCTGATTAAATTATTGATACGATATTCTGGCGTATGATTTTCTTCGAATGGCCAGTTAAAATTAAACGAGTTTTTTTTCTTTAAAAGAAAAATTAAACACTGCATGGGAGATATAGAATTTTTAATTATCCAGAAAAGATTGTTGAAGAATTTTTTATTATTTTTGTGATAGAAATTGATTATATTTTTAATATTGTGTATTATTAATATTAAAATTGAACATGTTTTAATTTGTTAACGTTATCTGTGTTATTTAATATTTTTCAAAATGGTTTAATTTTTATGTAAAAAAGATCGTTATTATTTTATGAAGAAATTTTTAACGAAAAGCTTATAAAATTCTGTGCAATTTTTCTTTGTAATTTATTTATTAGAAAACGTGTCTATTTGATATATTGTTTAAATTGTTACGTATTATCGCCTTCTTCTTTTCTATCATTTTTACTTTACTTACTCGGTTCTTTGTTCATTAAATTCTGTCCCATGGGACTGATTTTGCGGAATGCAAACTGCTCCGTAGCTATCCCCACGAAACAATTAACGTTCCTGACAGGCGCAAAAGTGTTCCAAGAAAGGGGGAAACGTCGCGACACCCCGCATCATGAAAATACAAGATTGGAATTGCTTTGCGATAATGCCAATTGTCGCTTGAAGGGTGAAACAATTTCTCAAATATTCATACAAGGAAACATGATCCTCTGGCATCTCGAACGATCACCATGTTGTTAAAGTGTCGTTTGTTTTCTGTTATTGTTTCGGAAACAGGAAATGTTCATTCGTTCGGAACAACTGCAAATAATTTTTCGATTATGATATTTAAAATTCGCGATTCCAGTTACATACAATAATTTTACAATAATTATACAATAATTTTATATACATTAATTCTATACAATAATTTTAATCATAGATAATTGTCCATCCGTGTTATTCTTTTATTTATTCGTTGTTCTAAATAAAATTAGATTTCGATTCGAAATATAAAATATAAAAAAACATTTTTAACGTTTTAATGTATTAATATAAAATTAATTTTTTCGGGACCAAATATTTTCTGGTCCGAGAGAAAATTGTCCTTTTTAAACCAATTATTAATAATAGAAACAGATTTTCTGTCAATGTATTTTTGAAAAAAGACCTGATGTACTAAAATTTCAAACAAATAATATCTTGTCGAAGTACAACCACACGTATACGTGTGTATATGACAGACATTCGACCGTGAAATGGTTCAATTAAGAAACAAAGTACATTGATAACAATTCTTTCATGTTTCCGCAAACTTAAGAAAACACAAGAAAACGTAACAGCGCCAAATATGTTGCAATCAAAAGAATTATTAAATATCAAAACAACGTGAACGTCACGATCTATATAACACGATACTTTAAAGACAAGAATCTATGTTATTTGAATCGTTGCAATTCGAAGACAAGAAAACCATCGAATATAAAGATTCCAGCTGGATAATTTCATTCTTGCAGGGTGACGCGTGCGATAGTATTACAGAATTCGAATGGCAATAAATTTATGCTTATTTCGACATTTACGCGACCACTTGAGCAATCTCGTATTGGATATTTCTATTCAACCTTTGTCTTATGTATTCTATTCGTCTATTTCGAGGCTACGTGAACCGGAATGGACGTTTGATCCGATGAGACCTGTCTATCGTTGTTAGAAGCAAGGTGTATTCGATAAAATCATAGGGTAACGCCGAAACGACAAACAAGTAAAAGATACGCGAACGAGATGTTGGTGACACTTAGCTTTAAAGAACAGTGTCTATTACCTGTGAACGGTGAAATCGTTTTTAGATGGAAACGCAATTATATGCGATAATATAGTTCCTGTATTATATATATAAATTTAATATAAATTATTCTATTAGTAGCTTTAGATTATTCTAACAGTAGTACGTTGTACGAACCAAAAATTGCACGTCACATTAATATCTGTCGTAATTGTCCTTTCGATGTTCATTCAAACTAACTCTCGTAACTCGCGAGCGTTTAAAAGTCTGCTCGAAAGTTTTGTTCGGGAGATGTTGATTCGAGTACTGGCGACCATCGAAACGAGAGGAAAACAGTATATTATACGAGAATATATGGTAACGTCGAGCAAGAGACAATCTAAAAAACAACATTATCTAACAGATAATTATCTACATTCACTGTTTCTCTTTTGATCAAGTCGGAGACAACGTAGTAGAAGAGAAAGATAGAAGAAAATTATCAATGAAATTTCGGCAAAAATGTTTGACGTGTTTCCCTGAGTTTTTAGGAAAGAAAATCTTGCATTGGCTTGTTATTATATAATTTCGAGATTCGATTTACATATCCTATTTATTTTCGCTAAATATTATTATTATGGAACTTCATTTTCAGTGAGACGTTTGTAATAAATTCTATATTTGATTCGTTACTATAATAACTTATTTAATAACGGAGTATGGATTAATATTATAATTCTCGATTAAATTATAACGTTGTTAGTATTCATCAAGACTGTGCTTTCAATTAATTTATTGCGATACTTGATTTAAACATGTTGCCATTTCGCTGCTTCGTGTAAGAAACTAACGCATATAATTAAAATATCTGACATCGTTTCGTAATAATTCTATGCACTAACCGAGATAAAAGATAAATATCATTTACATAAACACAGGCGCAGGTATTTCTATACAATAAATATATAATGGAGGCGGACACCGAGTATAATTTCAAACGTGTTTGAGAAAAAATGGCAATTTCATCATATACTTCCTAAACTCGTGACATAAGTTATGTTATGTTATGTATAACAAATGAACGTTTATATTGGTATCTTTAGTGACGCAATGAAAGTAAGTAGAACCTTTAAGAAACGAAACTTACTTTTGTTTTTCATTTATGAAACACACGGTACAATATCTTAAAGAAAAGCTCAAACAACGTATAAAGTATTATCTAAATATAATTTTCACTTATATGTATAAAAAAGGAACAGAAAAGTTATTTTGTAAATGTTTATTTATTGTCGTGTTTAGTTAGGAAGTATATGATATATTTAATGTGTTCATGAAAAAATTAGTTCAAATCACACTCTTCAAAATACAGTTGACACAAAAATATCATACCACATTTACGTCGAAACATATAGTGTTAAACTTGTGATATAATACAAACAGAAAATATATCAATAGTTTAATCTTCATTAGATAAGAGAGAAAAACAAAGTAATGTCTTTTTCTCTGAGAGAAACAAGGAAAAAAGCGGTGAAAAACCAGAATAATTGAATCTTTCTCTCTCAAAATACGAAGCTCGGATTCATATTTGAAAAAGAGAAAAAGGAAAGTGACAAGAAAATTACAGTAGCACGACTTTTAAAGCACACAACATACAGTTTAATTTCTACTAATATCTCTGCGATTATAGCTCGAGTTCAAGAATTGCAATTGTCCATATGATTTTCCACAACACGTGTACGATATATAGCATATCGCATGATTTACATTAAATCTGTATAATTAATACAAGACAAACCGACGAATACAATAGATGATAAAGTAGGAAGCTGCTGTAAATTAAATTAAGTGTATCTTAGCTTCCAAATAATTTAAAAACAATTTAAAAACTTACGAAGTTGTCGCTCAGCGAGACGTAGAAAAATGGAGGAACGCGAAGTCAGGAATGCAGAATGTTTCAAAGATAGAACCCATGCACTGCCGTGTACCTAAAATAATCGACAGTAATCACTGTAAAGAGTATATAACATCGAAACTGCAGTCGTGAAGTCTACAGACGTAAACAGAATAGCCTAATAATCATTGATTAATTCCTTAAGTTTCGAGAATGCTTTATCTAGACGGTAACGAAGTGGTTTTAACTTATAAATAAATGAAACGAGTAAATAAATGAATTTATATAATGTATACATACTATATGTATTTATGAGAACGATCTATGTATACATGTACCGCGCGTATATGTGTATATAAATATGTGTGTGTATGCATGTATGTGAATGTATATACATACATATACATATATATATATATGTGTGTGTGTATATCGGTTAGCAACTACTTTCAAGACTGTCGAACATCATAGGTGTATAAATGTTTAAATAAATTATTATAACGTGGCAATCATTCTTTCCTGTAATTATTTCTCTATTTCCTCTAGTTCTTCCTCTTTTCTTTTCCATTCATTAGATGTTTCATAATATGTACATTGATTCATAAATGTAGAGATCATTGGACATAGACGATTTCACAAGTTTTATAAATGATATATTTTAAAAGTTCAAAAGTTCAGTCTTTTCCAATTTTCATATTTAATATTCATTCGTTTCTATTTATATTAATTCTATATTGTATTTATATTAATTCTATATTCTATATTAAATATTCTATTTATATTAATTTTGACAAAAATAGGAAATTTCCTGAAAAATTCCACTATAACTATTCCATATGAATTGAATTTTGAAGTTAATATATTCGTGTATGTAATTCTATCGGGAAATTGAAAATAATTGATCATTCAGCGGATTTCGGTATGAAAACCAAAAGACCAACGATACTACTGAAAAAAAAGGTAAATTACGTCAAAGATTGCAAAAGTATAATAGAATTATGTGTGCGAGAAAATTCCATTAATGACGTGTTAAAATGATATCATACCTTTTTTCTCGATAAGAAATAACATTCTGAATTCTTAGAAACTGACTCTAAATTTCTGAACATTCGATTCTAATAGGCAGTTTTGAACGAAGTTTAAAACAAGCGAGATTTAAAGGTTATGTATATACAGAAAATATGACAAACACACCATTATAATGTAAGTCCATTCGTCATTAGTTCAATCATTTTACTAAGGAGAATGTATTTAATATTTATTTTATATTATCTTATATGTTGTATCTAATAATAATATATTTTAGATTAGTTTATAAAATGATATATTTTATAAAATTATTACTATCTTACTATCTATACCATCTATTTACTAAGCATATATATATATACATATATGACGTGCTATATATAAAAATTAATTAATTTATTATTATATTACATCATGCATACAACATCCATTTTTGTATCATAGATAGGAAGTGATAATGAATGTACGATTATTTGAAGTAAAAAGAATTAAATTTATGTTATGTGGATAATTCATTCCATTCTGTACAACATAACCATTTTCGCTGATATACTAAAAGATTTGTTCGTA
This sequence comes from Bombus huntii, assembly GCF_024542735.1. Taxonomy (NCBI): domain Eukaryota; kingdom Metazoa; phylum Arthropoda; class Insecta; order Hymenoptera; family Apidae; genus Bombus; species Bombus huntii. The sequence continues at coordinate 6,581,280 of NC_066249.1, read as the reverse complement.
TCTGTTGATTTCATTTATTGAGGAGAGTATAACTTTTAAACTTACCATTTCATATTGCAAGTAGCCTACTTCTTTTCGAAGTCGATAATTAATTTCACGCGACATTAAATTCACACTGAATTCTCGTTTGTATTTTACGTAAGTAAATTTCTATCGTCACTTCAAATTTTCAAACGTTCGAGAACCGTTACTATTATATTTTGCTCACTTGACACGGAGGCAGCACCTACCGCTTCGATTGCGTAGACATCTGGTAGACAATACTACACCTTCTTGAACTGCTTAGTATGCATTTCAAAGGTTATGTTCATTAGTACAGTTTGTAAACAGTAGTAAAGTAGTAAAGATTACTGTAATGAAAAAATTAAATACTCATTGACAATGGAAACGGGTCAAATAAAATGATACATGTTTTATTTTATGTTTAAAAATTTGATTATTGCACATTGTTATTGCATATAAAAAGCAATAATAAATTTTATACGGATTCATGTGATACGAAATTTTATCAAAATGTATTTAAAATTTGTGATTACTTTTTGCATTTTTCATTTAACTTATGCATGGGAGGTTCGTATTCCAATCTAATTTTATAATATTTTCTAAAGTATCATTGTCGAATGCGAAAACCTAACCTTTACAGATACCGGACAACTTCGCTAAGACGGGACATTCAAATAACTGGGCAGTATTAGTCGATACTTCAAGATTTTGGTTTAATTATCGACATGTGGCAAACGTGTTATCTATTTATAGGAGCGTCAAACGCTTGGGCATACCAGATTCTCAAATTATTTTGATGATAGCAGACGACATGGCATGCAACCCAAGGAATCCTAGTCCTGCTACTGTCTTTAATAACATTAAGCAACATATTAATGTTTATGGAGACGATGTAGAAGTAGATTACAGAGGTTATGAAGTTACTGTAGAAAATTTTGTGAGATTATTAACTGGGCGGTTAGCACCAGAAACACCAAGATCCAAGAAACTGTTAACAGACGAAGGTTCTAATATTTTGATTTATCTTACTGGTCATGGCGGAAATGGATTCTTGAAATTCCAAGATTCGGAAGAAATTACTAGTAAAGAACTTGGAGATGCATTGGAGCAAATGTGGCAGAAAAGAAGATACCATGAAATTTTGTTCATTGTTGATACTTGCCAAGCAAGTTCAATGTATGAGAAGTTTTATTCTCCAAACATTCTAGCAGTTGCTTCTAGTTTAGTGGGAGAAGATTCGCTTTCTGTGAGTAATTGAAGTTATTTTCTAATTATTAACCCTTTCCTGTACCATTTAGTTCGACGAAACAGACCAGACTGATGCTCGTAAACAGGAACTAACATTCAGTCACGATCGTAACGGGCAAAAAAAAAACAGTCCGTGAGCTCGGTTTGTTATGTTTACGTTTGGCCTAAATATCTGGTCGCGAGTCAGACTCGCGATATTCATGTTTGGGCCAAAATCTTCATCGCGAGTCTGACTCGCTAAAATACGGCAAGGGGTTAATATGGTTTTAGCTGAATATTATTAATATCTTCCATCTTTTTACAGCATCACTTGGATCCTGCCATTGGTGTTTACATTATAGATAGATACACATATTATGCATTGGATTTTCTGGAAAAAGTAGAACCTTTTAGTTCCAAAACTTTGGGAGAATTTGTAAGTTATATATTATATAAAAAGCAATTTTTACTGCACGAATAAACTAACGTATCTTTATCTTTCTAGCTCAGAGTTTGTCCAAAGCATTATTGTTTGTCAACAGTTGGAGTAAGAAAAGATTTATTTAGAAGGGACCCTGATAAAGTACCAGTTACAGATTTCTTTGGATCTTTAAGGCCTATAGAATTAACCACGAATATAATGAACGTTTTACCCGTGAAAACAAATAAAACGAAAGCTATCGAGCCGGAAAGGAAGTATTCTTACGTCGCACAATTTCCAGACGTATCCAAATTTACGTGATTGATAGAAATAAATACGAATTTCTTTAAAAAATGACGTTTGCTTTCTAAATATTTAATTAAAAAAAGAAAAAAAACGTAAAATAATAAAATATGTAATGTTAATAAAAGAACGTATTTCCTGATATGCTTTGTCTCATTTTTGCATCACTATCGCAAGCATATTGAGCAAATCATACATTTATATTATACTTTATAACTATATTCTTATCGTCTTAGAAGCATTAAACGAGGTACGTGATTCTGAAAAAAGTCAATAAAGTCCATGAGAGATAGCAGATACTAAGCGTACCACACTGTTATTATATCAATTTCAGAGTAAGATTTAAAATAATTCTCCATGAAAAGTATTTAATGACTCCAAAATTTGCGAGTATTGCTACATTTTACATATTTACATTAGTTTTATGTACTATGAACAAGATAAATGGAAATCTGTGTAATTATATACTTCAACTATATAGAAGTCGCACATATGTACATATGTATGTATAAATGTGGTATCAGCGCTGTCAACGGCAGTTAGCAGAACGTGCTTGATAGCATCGTACGAGAACTTTAATCGACCTAAGTGTATACAAAAGTAATTTGGAACATCGTTAAAATTTTTCAACTATTGCGATTTTTTTTTAAAGTTAGTATTTTCGTTCTATTTACTGTTACATTTGATAATAAAAGTAGAAAATTTCAAAATTTATGTTGAAGATAAATAAATTTGATTTTTATATTTTTTTATTCATAATTTTGTACGTAAACTTCGATTGTTTGTTTTTTCTCCGTTTTATGTAAATCGTTAATATAATATGATGCACCCAGAATCAAAAGAACGTAAGTGACATTTGTTTGATATCTAGTAAATCGCATTTAAAAGTTATGAGCGTTAGAAAATATAATGTATCTGTGAAAATTAAATTATATTTATTGCTTGACGTATATTAGATATTATATACGCAAATTTTCAATGAATTCTGTTTTTCAGTTTATGAATTATCAAATATGAAGAAAACAACCTTATTGCACATTTATCCTTTCGACATCAACAATATTTTGACAAAAAAAAAGGTGAAACATAAAACGAAATATTCTAAAAATGCATTTATTGTAAATACAAATAAAATAGTTTTAAATATTATACGTATATTAAGTTTATCCTTACGATCGTCTCGTACTCGACAACCCATCTCGACAAGAAATAGTCCATAACATTCTATTGATTCTAAGTGCCTTATATATATTATCGTAATATTTTGTTTATTCCTTTAATTTTTTATATATAGATATTTAGCTGTTTGCAATTAATTAATAATTTCTTTTAATAAATCTTCTATGAATAGTGTTTTGAATATAATCTTTCTTTATGTAACATCACAGAACGTTTCAGTGTGTGTTTCAGCACAATAAAATGTATGTGTTTTCCTAATAATTTTTCGGAATCAGGTGCACCTCATCGATTTTATTGACCTTGAACTATGTCGTCAAGATCATAATTCTTAATAACTTTTCCCTATACATGCTACCGCCGCACGGACTTAGTTTCCAAAATATTCACAAAGAATTTCAACAGAATTTAGATTACATTTTTTATTCTGAAGTGGGTAGCCCGATTTTTATACGGACCAACCCAAACTTAACTCATCGATGCTAATTATCTCTAATATAAATGAAAAAAAATAAATCCTTGAGTTATAATAGGTTGGGCTAGATCAACATTTGGCCGCTTCGAGAAGGTCGGTAACGCAAGACTTAATTATTATTTCATTCGATTTTGAGGGAAAGTACCATTTATTATTATTAATATACATTACCGTAAATACTTTTGTACATGATTCAGAGACTAAGAGCATACGAGCTTATCACCAACTACGTTGTACAAGAGGGGCATGTATATATTTTGTATACATTACTTTGATCGAACGAAGGTCAAAATAGAGTGCAACTATATATTAATAGACCAGATATTAATAGATTCATTGAAAATTATTTCACGCTGGCATCGCCGACCGTCTGGTCGGATACTAATTTAGCTTAAGTCATAACGCATTAATTTCTCTTTTTCATTAATGCAATATTAAAAATAGTTATCTCTTGCATCAATGAGTTAAGTTTACGTTGGCCACTATAACAATGCGGCTACTTGCTCCAGAATAGAGTATAATCTAAATTCTGTTGAAGCTTTTTGTGAATATTTAGGAAACTAAGGCCGAGTGACGGTAGCACGTGCAGGGAGCAGTTGTTCAAAATGACGACCTTAACAGCATACTTCAAGGTCATAGAAATCGACGAGGTGCACCTGTTTTATCATATCTACAAAGTTATGAATTTACTACATGCATACTTATTTTTGTTTTTAGATGTATTTCTTGAGGACGTTGATACTAATCATCGCAGTCTTCACATTATCGTTCGCGTTTAAGTTAAATGGAAAATATATAGGAGTTTATGATATGAAGGACGTATTAAACCACAGCAGACAACAATCACCTAAAGATCCTGCAATTAATTCTTTCCCAACCGAACCAGTCCCTCCACTGATTCCAATTTGCGTGAAAAAAGGATATTTCAGAGATCCATTCAATTGCAAGAAAGTTTATTATTGTACACATTCGAAAGCAGTTCCAACGGCTTTCTATTGTGAAGATGACTTGGTATTTAACATCTATACTAATTATTGTGATTATCCACAAAATGTGATCTGTTGATCGAATATCTAGGTATAACGTTCGAAATGTTTCTATTGATTCTAGTATATTGTTTTGAGAATTGTAAATGATCTGTTACCTTCGTGTTAGTATTAACATCTATTTATATTGTCGTTTATGGTAAATTATCGTTGCGTCCATTGTAATAACTAAAATATCATAAAATGCATTCTTATAGGATATATTATGTATGTATAAAATGTTACTTGATTTGCTTGTCTGATACGAACGTAAGTTTGAAATTATAGAAGGAGATGTAAATAAAATAGAAAAAAGTTCAACAATCACGTAATTATAAAAAGGGTTTAAAATAAAACGAGACTTGAGACGTTTTATAAATTAAATTATTTAAAATATTCTTCGATGTTTATAGAAGTGAAAACTCAACGAATACAATGAATCATGATTTTATTTGTTATATAATAATATCTACAATAAAAATACCACATCGTTTGAAAAACAATTTTCGTTACAATTATATAGTAATTTTATATAATAATATAATATTTAGGTTTTCGTTCCAAATAAGATGTAGCGATGAACATACACCTCGCAGTGGGAGTGAGAAAATACATTTTTTTTGTTGCAAATTCCACATTGATTTCTTCACTCAGTGTTATTTTTTTTTCTTTTTCATCTTTTTTTTTTGCAATACGTAACGAACACACTCGAAACGGCACCACGACGTATCGTTTTCTTATTATCGCGTTTCCTCTCGCTTATTTCTCATTCGTATCTAGTGATTCTCCAGATGAAAAGATACACTTCTTTCAGCAACCGTGATAGAAGGAAATCGCTTCGAGTGTCTCGTTCCTATCGTTTTCTTTTTTTTTTCTAGTTTTTGTCTGTTTTTTAAATATTTCGCGTCGCGAGTACGCTGGCCCGCCTTCTCCGCCATTTTTTCTGTTTTTTTTGTTTGTTTGTTTCTTTTGTTTTCATTTAGCGAGATTTATAGAAATATTGGACTAGAGTAATCCAACCTTTTCCTATCTCTTTCTTGTAACGCGAACATCCGCCCGCCTAATTTTTGTTTAACTACACTTAGTTAATAGTACCGTAATGTCATCTCAATATATATCATTGTATTAGTTGTCATAATATATAGAAAATACATATAACAATTATTTAAATGACTCACAATCAATCATTTGTTAGAATGTATATATATGTGTATACATACGTGTAGATATGTATACATATATAGATACACGCATACACACATGTATACATACATATATTTATATATATTTATTTATTTATATATATATTTATATTTATTCATTTATTTATAATATTTATATTTATATTTATATTAATCGGTGTGTTAATTTTACATGATATTTTTTTTACACTCGTCGTAGAGAGAGAGGAAAAGGATGCCGAGGAAGGATTCTGCGAAAGGAGGAGGGGAAGGAAGTATCTTTGAAAGGATTAGGAAAGGGCTAGGATCAGGTAATTAATAGATCTTTCATACATTTACATTGTCCTCATCGTACTACTATTTTAAAGTGAAACTCCTCAGGGCTTAGCCGATATCTTACAAACATTTCACTTTTTATTTTGTCTATCTTGTACTGTTGTACGTATCCTAGCTCTTTTACGAACTGTTTTTTTTTTTTTTCGACATACCGTTTTGTCAGGCGCGGAGCAGATGGAATTTTTCGTTACTCCATTCCTCTCTCATATTTAATATCTCGCAATGTCTATCCAATGTCTTTTTAACCTTTACAAACGAACCTCTGCCTCTCGTGCTCCGAACACCGGGCGCTTTGCTCTTTCTCTCCTCTCAAATTGTCTTTGATGTTTTCGTTAACGAGGCATATAAACATTTACTCGTCTATATATATCTAACATATTCGTGTATCGATACTTAGGTAAATTTTCGCTTCCTCTGCCGATTTCTATTTCATTCTGTAATCGAAGTTTCAACCACGGCCGCTTCGACTCGATCTTTCAGCTGGCGCGTTTTCGAAATATTTCTTTCGCGTACACCTGCTCCTATATGGTATAAAAGGACGATAGGGCGACGTTTCATTTCTCTTACGTTATTTTCACTTTTGTAAAGGAGTCACAATCACGAAAATCGTCAAGCAATAATAACATTGATAACTACTCACGATTCAATGTGTTTTATCAGCTGATTACTTTAGCAATTTCACTCTCTGTTCAATTCTATCGTTCAATGCTTGAAACAATCTCTGGCAAACCGCTTTCCATGATTTGCACGAAGACACCGCGTCCAATCGAATGACGTAATTTGAACGATGTGACATTTAGAAACTTTAGAATCGGCACGCGATACGAAGTTGGGCAATTCGCTTATTGTACGAAGCAGGTCTTTTGAGACTGATTTTTGTGTCTACAAACAATTTTACACGCTATTGTACGTGACGAAAAAATCGTTAAAATTTCGCCGAAATATCTACATACATTCGTCTACCGTCTCTGTAAATGGTGTCGAATTCTTTAACATTAAAACATTCTCAAAACATCGTTATGTTTCTCCTCCTTTATTATCCATATTGAGCGGAAAGGTATTGCTGTGTGGTTTCTCGTCAAGAAGAATCCTGTCTTTTGATATGTCAGACGTCTAGCTGGCTCTCATTCTCTCACTCTCACACTCTCTGCTTTTGATTTTTTCTTTCTTATCCTTTATTTCCATCGAATCGCAGGGGACCAATAAGCTTCGACTCTAATCTTTCGCACGAATGTCAGTGTTTCTTGTTTCATACAAACTTGTTTCATTTGAACTCAATTATAATTGTAAAATATTTTGCACTTTCGTAATTATTTGAAACTTTCTACGCGTAATGAAAGTTCACGTCCAGGATTATTTGTACATATAATTCGAAGATTATCTGTTGCAATTTCGAGAAGAGTGGTGAACTTTTAATTTAGCAAACTAGGGCTGGTCGTATCGGAATAGAGCCGCGATTTATACATCTGCCATTCGGTAGAAAGATCAAAGTAAAACACTGATCGACCTCTGTTGACTTTTCCGTGTGCACTTGCGAATGCAAACGAATAACATCGATAAACGTGTTTGCTATGTACACACACAAAGAGCACCGACAAGAAATATGCGATAAATAAATACAACAATTATCCTAAAGAATGTCCAGTCCTATTATTCGATTAACGTGATGGCTTTTTACTTTAATTTTCCGTTCCATTAAGCACGAACAGCTTAATAAAGTTTTGCAAAGCGAAAACTATCGATGATTGTTACGAATTTTTTTTATATTTTCATCCTATTAAAAATCGTTCGATTCCCATTCACACGGTATTGGTGTTACAAATTTTCCATTATCAATCAACGAATGAAAAAATCACGTGCTTCCCATCTGTCCACGTCAATGACGACCTTTGATTAACGCTTTCGCTTTACAACGTCGCTTAAAAATACGAACAAAATTATTCGACGAACAATCCTATCGGGAGTATGGTTAAACGTCCCGATGATCGATACTCGTATCTGAATCTGTGCATTTTGATTTGGAGCTTCAGCCACGGTTACTGTGTACACTGTATAATATATGTATATCCTTCACATAAATAGTAGCTAGAACGCAGCGAAGCGCGAGCGAGGATGCGTCGATCTCTTCTCCAAAGTCGAAAAATTCTCCTTGGATCGACACAAACCGCGCTTTCCTCGCGGAACTATGCACTCGAGAGTCCAATAATCATGGATAATTGTTCTCCGAAAAGCACTTTTGATATCATTCAATAATTTCCATCGTTTACTTCTCTGATCCTTTCCTCTTTATGCAACCTTCTTCGTACTTCGACAAATTGTTTTCCATTTTGATTGTCAATTTTGATTCTTCAATATTTTCTTTGAAAGATCTTCGAATCTCGAGCGCAGTCTGTATCCTACGCGACGTCGCTTCGATCTCTTACGCGTCTAAATTGAAACACACGAGTCGTGGAATTCATGAGGAGTATCGGAGGGGCGGGGGAGGGGGGGGGGGGGGGTTGGATCGAGAGGATCGAAAGGATTTCGTGCACCTTCTTGCACACCGTTGCTCACGACACATATAAAATCCAGACTCTTTATACAGTATATTATTGCATACTACACGTTCGTCGCTCGCGGGCTACGATTCACCACATTTGCACTAACACATTTGCGCTAAAACGTACTATAACGCGTACGTAGAGACGAGTGGAAAAGGAACGAGAGTCGATTCAGCCTCGACGACGTAACTTATTGGGAGGAACGGAAGATTCACGGAACGACATACCCGAGAATTTTTCCTAATTTTATCGCAGCAGTGTTTCTTTCCTCTTTTTGATTTACTACACCGACTGAGATGATGCGTCTTTTGATTACAACGACGATATTTGGCACGGTATTTATTGTTAAGCGTTACGATCTCATTTCTCAAATAATTTCGCGTTTCTGTTTGATCTTCGTTGTTTTTGATTTTTCGCACAGTGCAAATAGTTTCTTGCTTCTTTATAGAGAACTTTGGCGAGGTATCAGCGAAAGAAATTTTGAAACATTTCTCGTACCAGTTTTGATAACCGTCAAAAATGAATATTTTGATTAGAACAGATACCTTTCATTGCTATAATAGTCACTCAACGAAATAGGAATTTAAAATTTGAAAATTTATTTTTGATATTTGCGTTTAACGTACTGACTTCGGATATTAATGTTTAGCTGGCAGAATACGATCGCAAATGAAATTTGATGACAATTTGCTTTTAATAAAATAATTTACTTATACAGATATTCCCGTACGTATAAGCGTGTATATTTTTCTAATAGCGACTGACATAGCGACAAGGTTAAACATTTTACAATAATTCGATTGCGATAAAATCTTTGATACTTTATCAGAATATATCAAATAAAATTTTTCTATTGTAAACTTAGGTACCGGCTTAGAATTCTATACATCGCGATGCACTCCAAATAAATAAATTATTCTGTGTCGATTTTGATAAAGACATCGTCTTCATCTTCAAGCCTTTCAGAATCCATCGCAGTTACAGAAATTATCATCGAAGACACAATACTCTGTTGTTCATGGTTAGACTAGACATCGAACCATTGCTTCGTGATCTTTTTACAAGTTCCGAGTCGTTTCGTTTTCTCCAAACCATGCTCCGATTATTAAAGATCGAATTTTGTTTAATTCTATCTAACTTTCGGTTTCGCCACTGGCGATAATTACCGGATCATAATCTTAAATCTATTCAAAAGAACGTAAACGTTAAAAAATATTTCGTATTCTCTCGAGTAAAATTGAAATTCTTCTAAAACATGCGAGTCGCGAAGACGCTGCGAAACGACTGTTGACTGTTCGTTTCTCGACTTTTCCTTAAGAATTTTTCCAACCTACTATTCCTATTATACAATCGTCCTCGGTATCGAAGCTCGTAAAATAAGCCAATGCCTACAAGAGTTTTAAGAGGAAGAAGAAAACTCTTCGCAAGATCGACGTACTATGTAACAAGCGGATACGAAGATACGTTATAACATACTTCGAGAAAACTCTTTATTGGCACGTGATTCAATTTGATTCTCCAATTCGACATACGCTATCGTTTAAAAATCTTATTCTTTTTTCCTTTTACACTTAAAAAACGTCTAAATTACTCATCCATTCAACCAATAAAAAGTAGCGTGCATCGTATCCGCTTTCTCTAGGAATTAAGTACACTCGTATCTATCTAAAGAATGAGAAAATATAAGAAAGAGGGACGAGGGGAGAGTATAGGGCTACAGATGGCAAATAGGCGCAATTATTTCGGCTTCTTACGAATTAATACTTTCCATACATTTCATTCATACACAGGGACACAGCACGCGCGTATTTAAGGACTAACTAACAAAGGATTGTCTGCTTAAAGGGGTTTCTCATCCGATTCAATGCATCCATGAGGCAGCAATCGCCGTTACACTTTCTATGAAACGTCCTCGAATTTCATTCGAACGCTCTCGTATAATTCGTTTCCCTCGTTACGTACTAATATCGTCGCAGAACGATTTGTTCTTTCTCCTGGAGAAAGAAATATTAAACACGATTCCGTTTAAGCGCGTCATGAATGCAGAACTCCCTCGGCCACGACACATTTGCTATCTACCGAGATCTACTATGTACATCAATTCCTTTTAGACATAGCTAATATTTCGTTCCTCGTCATAGTTAAAAAGATTATTACATTAAGTATAGAGTCGCCGGTAAGAAACGGCGTACGTACGTGCACGCGCAATCGGAACACTCGCTGCATTTCCTTCCCTAGTTCTTTTCTTTTGCTTTGTTCTCGCATCTCTTTTCTTTCTTTCGTATTTCCCGTATAACACACGGTATACACATATACATACATACACACGATGACGCAACACTCGTATTCCATTCTGCTCTGACACCTTCGCCGTCTATCGCAACACCAAACGATTTTTGCTACGAATGAAAATGTCCACATTTTATTTCTTTATTTGCTTCTTTTATTTAGTTTAGTCGCCGTTTCCTTTTCATTTCTGCTAACCGAGGATTTGGCATGGGATGGGCCCAGAGTGCACTGCGGCACAAGTGATTCTATCTTCTAAGCCTAACAACAGCTCGATGATCAATTTCGTCGTCGAGTTTTCCATCCCTTTCCCTCTTCTTACTTCCGTTCGCGAAATCAGCTGCCAACGCGATACGATATCCGACACTCGCCTCGCTTCTGGCCAACTTTCGTGGAAACGCTCGCGGTATTAAACAGCGTTAAAAGCATAGCTTTTATCTCAAGCGTTAGAAGGAAGATTTTAGCTAATCGAGGGAGTCGGTCGAGGTTTCTGAGTATGTCGACGAAACTTCGAGCGTCTCTTGCATGATAACGTGATATCATATTAACGTTTAAACTAAATTTCTATTGTATATCTCGCTGAATAAATTTGACAAGAGAATCATACGAAATAATCATTTTGATAGAGGTAAGGCTTAGTGCAGAATGGATTAACTCGAAGACTTGTTTGGAGCAATTAACTCTTTCGCTAACATAGGCACATACGCTACGAAGGGTAAAAAATTCCGACAACGAAGACACGTTGCAGAGTTAACGACATTTCGCTATTCGTAAACTTGAGATCAATTTTTTTTCAGGCAGTGGAAGTAGAGAGAAACTGAGCAATCAAAACGAACGTTTTTCTCTTCATTACGCATAATCAGACGGAAGAAACGTAAAACTAGATTCTTATGCACGATGGCAATACCTCCGTGCTTTGGCACATCGTTACGATACGTCAGAATTAATAAAACATTGTTACGAATCTTTTTTCCCAGTAAAACACTCGGAGCAATGAAAACAAGTATCGAAGAGAAACGTCGCTGTAAAACGCGGACGATTGTGCGTTTTGATTATTCGATTACTCGAATATACTTTCTATTCCATCTTTTAAATACTGTGCGTTTTTGTATTATAAAAAATACCAATCCGCATTTCAGAAATTGTCTTGTTTCTTTGCTCTTTCTACGATCGTTAAAATCGTTATGAAAGTTATTATTGATAAAATCGACGAGTCGTTAAATCTGCAATGAAATTACCGAAATTAACGTGACTGAAATTACTCGAGGAGCAGATATAGCACGGAGCAACGATCATTTAAGATCGTATAAAAAGAGGAGAAAAAGTGTATTCTTATCCTATCGAAGAACACGCTTCACTTTTCCTTCGAACTGATATCAAAAACCTTTGATTTCGTTCTCCCGTTCTTTTTGCTTCTCCTCGGTGTCTCTTTCTCTCGTTCGTTCTCTCGTTTTCTCACTTCCTCTAATATCATAGTTAAAAATCAATGATTAGTTACCAGAACACAAGGCACTTGGCTTACACATCGTACATATTTTTATTCTTTTTTCTTCATTCTTTTTTAATTTCTTTCGTTAGTCGCTTGCTTTTGGTGTAGCTCGGTGTTGGGATAGCTTGCGCAGGACGCACCGCATACACGAGACGAACGACGCGAGACATCGATTATGTTCATTATAATCGAGAAGCAGCTGACTCGATTCACTACCGCTAGTTACTATTTACAATGTGTTTACAATTGAAAAATATTGTTATAATATATCTATTCCACACTGAAAGTACCAACATTTTTTTGTTTATTAAATCGAGTTTCGTAAGACGTCAATAGCGAATAAATTAATCGACTGATAAATTAATGAGATATTTTAGGTGTTTAAAATTAAGTAATTGTAACTTGACGAATAATAAAAACAGAATCGAATATATCGAAGTAAATTGAAAAAGTCATAGAAAAATATAATGATAGAATAATCATCTGTATTACGTTTCGTTGCTCCTTAAGTTATACACAATAACTCACGGAAAATTAAATATCCTTCTTCCTTAGGAATCCTTTTAATTCGCTACGCGTATGTAAGATTATTTCTGTAACAATTTTAATTAGAAACAATGGTAGTAAGTCGTAACTCCAAAGAACATTTACATCATATAAAAAATTCTGTATACTATTTACCATACTAATATTTCGTTCCTCCTCGTACGAAAGTTTTCGAATAGATGCACGAATAACGATTAGCTACGGTCTTTTCTCGAGAAATGTACATTCAAATGAAGTTCCATTTAGCGCTACATCACATCGATTCGTCTACTAACCGCTAAATTAGCAACAATGACGTTAATATCGACTAAAATCGTTCATTTCGCGTCTCGTCGTCGGTTGCAGAGTGCCTTGCGACGTATGATGGAAATAACACGCAGCAATTACTCACAATATCAATAGAAGAAAATAGTCCATATGTATGTATATATATACATATATATCGCCACATACATATATATATATACTACGTGTGCAATGCAGTTTTAATATATATTATATACATATATTACGTATATATACCATATATTATATATTATACATATAACATATATCTAATATATAATATATATATACATATATTTATTTATTTCATATATCCATTGCTCATCATCCATATCCATTTATAAACGACGGTTAGATTATACATTACATCTGAGTATTAAAACATCATTTCTTTCTTTCTCTTTCACGCTTGTCTTGAATCTCCCGCAGCGGTATTATTCCACGGTTATACCGATCTTTTTTAATACTCTGGTGCACTCGTGAGCCAGGGTTTTCGGTAAGTTTTGCTCAATATCATCGAAAGGACAAACATCCGGATCGGTCGATCGAGGAAAAACTGAAGTTTCGTTCAGCTAATCCGTGAACAATTTCGTCGACTCATCTCGAGACACGTGAATCGTGGAATTTCTGCAACAGGCGGATCGGTGTTTCAAATTCGATCGATCGATCGTGCTTCAATAGTGCAGTCGAACTTCGATCGCGATTGGTTCACGTGCAATGATCGAAAACTGAACCAATTTTGTCAAGAATTTGATGTATAAGTTGATCGACGGTTCGACGATTGCCTTGTAAAGGATCGACGATCGTTTCACTGCAAAATGTCGTTGCAAATATATCGAAGTATATCGATAAGGATTTAAACGAACACGATCGCGACAAGTCGACTCACAATTTGCCAAGATCGTTTTCCTGTACATTCGATGACTCTGTTGGGAGTTTTACATTGTTGAAAAAACTGAACAACCGAAGCAAGCAACTGCTTCCCTCGTTTTCCAAAAATCTTCCCGTTCCATCTGTGTTTCCTTTTATCGCGTACCGAAGTCCCATCGCTCACGATTCCGAAGCGCGAGCTGTTGTTTCCTTTTTACTCTTCCCCTTTTCTATTTTAGTTTGTTTCATTTGAACGAACAACATCGAGATTTAAACCGCGACCTATCGCAAAGCGCGTGGTCGCTGCCTACTCCCTGCACATAATCGGCGCCCATATATATATAAATATATATATATATACGAATATATATATTTATACATGTATAAGTATTTATATATACAAATATATATATATATAAGTATATATATCCCCACATATCTATATAATAATTAATAATAATTAATAGTTAATAATAATAATATCGCCCTTTCATATCCAATATGTATATATATATATGTGTATATTAAATAAAATCGTATGTACGCAATATAATGTATAATCACTAGACCAATGTATATTAGTATCGCTCTTCGAACGTAATACTGATGCATAGAAGCTCGTCACTCCGGCTAAGCCTAACTAACACACATCAACGTGTTTATCTCATCGTTTCTCCCGTCATCGATGGAATCCTTCTTTCTGCTCTCAGTTTGCGTCGATGCTTTGGCCGGACCTTGAGCTCCTCGATTTTTGTCGACTGACGTTAAAAACAGAAACGTGCGCGTCTATAAACTCTCGTTGATCCATCTCTTTATAAGCTTGTTTAAATATTCACAATTCGCGCAAGGGCGTCGTAGCACCTCGGTCAAAGACTTCGTTAAAACTTCGTTAAAACGACGAAAAGCAAGCGGTTACATCGTGGCTATCGACAGACTAAAGAGGTATTATAACTAACACAGTGATCGATTCGAAATTTTCACGAGGCCATGCGTAACTGGACAAAATCGACGCTCCTCCGGTTTTCGTTTATTTAAAGGATCGACGAAGAGTCACAGACGCGCGCATTCGGTTTCAGAGGATCAGCTGCGACGTTTGTGCCGTCTTTGTTGGCCGAAGACCAATGTGGTGGAGTCGCGTGTCGAGGGGTTTTCATGCCTCCTATGGGGTCTTTCGTTCCTCTGTCCTCGTAGATCGGAGAGGAAAGTTAGTTTAATAGGCCTTCGAATCGATTTTCCATCGTTTTCGTCGACGACTCGGTACCACATCGCGCTTCAAATTGACTGAACTGTGTGTAAATGTGTGGAAAGCCACGCTATCGTTTCTCATGAGCTGATTGCATAGTATAGAATGTGGAACTGCGTGAAAGCGCAGTCAAAAAGAAATCGTTCAAATGGAAGAATTTATAGAATTAGTCCAACTAGTCTATACTATATTAATGAGAAATTTGACGAAGAAAGGTTGAAAAGCAATGTTTAAGTTTATTTAGATACTTGATAAGTAAGGGTAGTAAAAATGTTGCTCACGAGGGACGATCACGAGACGTTTCGTCTGCAAATCCCTTAAAGTGGAATCCCTCACTCGGCCAGCTGTAGTTAGCGCATACGTCATCTAACACAATTAATAATATATTGTCCATATTGCTTATGGCACCAACTTTTGAGCGATATCATTGCAAATTTTTGTTCTTTCTTTCTTTGTTTATTTGTTGTAGAGTTACGAGAGGTTCGTCTGCGCTTTTCCCGGCGTAGCCTCAAAATCGGCTTCCTCGATATTCTTTCTTTCACGCGAGTTTTGAGCAAAAGACAATACAAGAGTCGGAGAGAGAACGGTGTTTTTTTTCCTTTTCCTTCTTTTCTTTTTATCGTTTCGTTTAAAAGACTAACCGTGACGAGGATATTTTAATGTATACAGCTACACCTTACAGGTAAGAACTAGTTGAGCAGAGAAGTGGAAAAAACAACGACAGCGCGGACACGCGTCCACACCGATATTGCTACCGAGCACACGTTTCTTCTTTCACTCTATCGTAATAATTATTGCGATAATAACCGTGCGATAAAAATGTCCGTGTCACATGAATACTCTGGACCGTGCAGTTCTCACGCTCTCTATATATTCGCGATATTTTCACGACAGCAAAAAGGGATCAAAGATAAGGGCTGTCTAGAACAAGGGATCTTTGAACATGAAATCGAAAGATTGTTCGTATCGGACGAACGAAAATCGAATAATCGAAGGGTTCGAAAAATCGAACGAATCTAATCTCACAAAGTTGTCAGGCAAAAAAGACAGAGAGACGACGATGGTTTTGTCTGAACGAGATCAAAGATTCCCAATGCCTCGTGTTCTACGAATTTATTTCTTTCCCTTTTGTTTCTTTTTTTCTATTTCTCTCTTCTCTTATTTTTTTTTTCTTGTTCCGTTATCTTCGTGCATTTAGGATCGAATCGATCAGTTCTCATGTGAAACGCGACATTACGTATCCGTGGCTCACCTACAGCTGACCATGCTTCGAATACATTTAAAAACACTATTAACAATACATTTCGTTTTTTGTTTCTCCGTCGTAGTAAAAGTTATAATAGAGAATAGTATTAACATCAAATAGAAGAGTATAAAGAACCATGCTGGCGTATAGAGATAGATATTAAAGTAGGTAATAGGTAAGAGGACGATAGATTACGATATCAATATAATCCAATAAATAACTTTTCACTTGTTTAAGAGTAGTTTTTTTTTCTTGCATAAACGATGATGATCATTTAGTAGACTTTTTTTTCATTTTAATACAGTATTTTGAGCACATTCCTCAGGTGTATAACCACGCTACACTTTCTTCGCCGAGTTGTACCAATATATTTCGCAACGTCACCTCGCCATTCCTACGATTTGATTTATCGACGATATGAGACATATCTTTTTCTTTTCGCAGACATACGAGTTATGGTGTGTTAATAAATTATTAAATAAAATTCGACTAATGAAAATCAATCACATTCACGATGAACAATGGTAACGATAGACTCGAAGACACTACGTTGCCTTGGTCTGCTTAATGATTTAAATTAACTACAAATATAATATATATTAAAATATCGTTAAATAATTTTGTACTTCGTCGAAGTTTCAAAATTAATCAGCGCATTGTGAAATAATTTAAACTATACATTTTTTTTTTAACACTTAGATAAATATAATCGATAACGTCTAGTACGATATTAAATAAATTGCGTAACAATTTCGTGCTCGATAAAAATTAAACAAAACTTTTCAGGTCGTGTTTAAATAAGATTTTTGCTCAAAATCAATTTCACTCGGTCTGGATAGTCACATAGAATTAAATATAATAAAATTAATCTCCGAATTCGAATCTGCTACGCTTTTCGTTCGGCTGTACGATTTTGCCGGTAGAAACAAAAATTTCATACGATGAACGTAATCCGTTTCGTCGTCAATCTATCTCCATTCACTCGATGTTATCCACTAACTCGACTAATGGCAGTACAATATCGGTACAACTCACTAATTGATGGCACGGGTCCGCCTATGTACAAATATGTAATACCATATACCACATACCATTTAAATACATCACATATTTATCATTTTTTTTTGTTATATATATATTCTCCATATAGATATATATATATATCATTCTTTTTTTCTGTGACGTGGAGGGACTCGTTTGTACAATTCATGCATATATTCGTTACTGTTTCATTGCTTCGTTTTATCGTACCTTTCCTCAAAATTCTGAGTAATCAGCCTCCAGAATTGCCTCTTGCGTTTACATTTGCCAAACAAATCCAGAGAGTGTGGCCAAGCTTGGAACTTTCTCGTTACAGGAGAAAGAACGTAGAATAATTACATTTTATTAAGTACACATAATCTTACCCAAGAAGGCTGATTAAAAGCTAACTAAATTTTAAGTACATAATCACTTTGTTTTTTCTTAAATTCGTAACGCAATTTAATAAGAATTATTTAACTACGAAATTATCGAAATAATTAATTCGGTTGTGTTTTAACAACTAACGATCGTGATCTCTGGATTTGATCTCGCTGCTGTGTAATAATTCCAACACTTTCTTCTTCTTTTCCCTTTCCTCGACTTCTTCTTTCTTTCTTTCTATTTTTTTTTTTTTTTAATCACTAACTACGTCGTGTTTCACCTCGAATCGATTCTAAATCTGATTAAGAGTTAGATTACGTACATATAATAAGAATTACATTAGTAGAAACGTAGTTTCTGTAACAAGTGTATTGTCTTAAATGATATGTCTGCTAATTTTGTTGCATTTCGACTTATGAGCCGGACCTGCGGTCGGGATTCACATATATAACACTTTTACACCTTAAATGAACTTATGTTTAAATACTCGAATCACCTAGGATCTTAGTTAGTATAGTTAATTATAGATTTCTAGGATTACGCATCTTATTCGACTTATTTCTTTTTCTTTCTTTCTCTCTCTCTCTCTCTCTTCCTTTCCTTCTTTACTGGAGGCCGTTCACTCAGAGTTTACAAAATCGTGTGTTCTTCTATGGTCGTAAAAGAGGTATACCCATGGGCCGTAAGTATCCGTGATATTCGCGATTTAAGATTCGAAAATAAGTACACGCGTCGAACGTTTGAACGATAAAATACTGCTTCGATTTATTTATTCTTCATTGCTATCAAATGTGGTCAACGTGATAAAAATATTTCTCTCAAACGAAAACGATCCGTTCGTTGCGTGTCTGTGGAACGATATTTAGGTATCTAGGAAACAAGGATTCGTTATTTATCAGCGGTTTTCTCTTTTTCGAGAGATGATTTTCTTTCTTTAAATAGATAGAACGGTGCCCTTGGCCATACGCCTTTTTTTTTCTCTTTTTTTTCTTTTTCTATCGATACGCAATTCTTGTCTGTAAATGAACGAATGGTGCGTGGCCGGAACGTTTGTCGTTTGAACAGCGCGTTACACATTTCTTTCTTGATTTCATTTTCGTCGGTGGATCAGGGGGTTGAGAAGGGTTGGAAAGGGAAAACATGGAAGAAACACAAGACACACACGCATAAAGGACAGACGATTCTCTCGTAAGCTTAAAATCCAACGAATCTGCTCGAATGCGGAACGTCAAACGGAAGTATCTCTCCTTTCTCCTAGATCTTTCTCTCCTTCTGTTTCGAAACGTGTTTGTACGTTGTTTGTAACGATATTCTTTCCTCGCGTATTTTTCAGACTAAAAAAAGCAACATTGGAAAATGTCAAGCCATCCTTTCTTTCATTCACTTTTCTCTTCCTTTCTCCCCTTTTGTTTTCGTTTAAAACTTGGCAGATTCTTTAAAAGCATCCTCAGTCACTTGCATCTCTTTTTTTCGCTTTTTTCCCCTTTTTACACGTGAAAAGTTTAAAAAGTTAAAATGTATATCGTGGTTTTTTAATTCCTTTTAATGGTAAAAGTTAATAAGAAGAAGAGTGTTAACAATAACAATATCTTTAAAGGTAGAATTAGAGCAGCTACGATCGGCGGACAAATCTGAACGACAATCTCTCGAGTGACGTCGACCAATGGATACACATGTATACGTTTTAGCGTTCACACGTATCGTGAAACGTAGCTCGAGTACGTGTCAACGCCACGTGTAGCTTTTCTCGTATATTTGTTTCTCGTATATCTTTGCTTGTAAAATTTCGCCGGGAACGATGTTCCTATATATACATTTAAAACAAGCAAACAACGTAATACAACGTAACTAAAAACAAGCAACATATCGAATTTCTGCCGTTCAGGCCGAATTTCGTACGCCGACGTAAATATTAATTAAACGATATAATTGCTAAATAATCGCTAACGTAACTATTCTTTAATTAAATTACATTTGTACTACCTATCGGATAAAGTTTCGAAACATAAAGGGCGAGACAACGCATTGTCAACACCGCGGTAACAATTTATAAAATTAACGCAAACGATCATTTAAGGCACCTTACATACAGGAACATCGTTGAATTCCGTTAAAACGAAAGGATAAAAATTTGCGAAACTTGTATCCAGGCGATTCACCGTCATTGGCTCGAGGGTCTCGCCTCGTAGTCCCTAGTAAGGTAGAAAATCAAGCCAAGTATATATACTTTATTTATAATATAGATCCCTCCTAAAACAACCTAAAACCTATAACCTACGTATTTTTTTTTTGCGTTAAAATTCATTCGAATTGTACATACAGACACTGACGTTTAGAATTATGTACAGACATGTACACGAATTATGTACACATAGAGTGGTGATCTAACGCGATCATTATTAGTCGAATAATAATCCGTCTGTTTCTTCTTTCTTTTTCTTATCTCTTACTTTTTCTTTTGTTCGCATCTCGATTTATTTAAATAAACGCTCTCTGCCACGTGTCTGCGTTCGATGCGTGTATATATAATGTATTCATGGCTGTATGTATAATTAATTTATGTTACAGTTCGATCGCGATCGCACGATCGATCGCGGCCCGAAGTGAAACTTGAACAACGTGTCTCTCTTTCTTAATCTTTTTTTTTTTTCTTCTATAGAGGACTATATCTCGCCTAGGCTACGAGTCATCTTCAAATTACATCGATCTGTTTATACATATGTATAATATGTATATATATATATAATATATATTAAAATTTATTCTGACAAATATAGTTAATATATATATTATATATATTAAGTAACAGAGGTAACAAAAATCTTGGGGAGCTTCAACAAATCTACGAACGTTTTCTCTTGACGATTGATCGCTTTACTTATCGACATTTAAATACGCTAAATGTAAATTTAAACTAAGTAGAACTAGAGCGAACGTGCAACAAGTCGTATTAATTTTAGAAGGACGGGATGTGCTCGCGAACCGTTTATAAGATCGTTACCTTTCGTGCGTTTTTAAAAACAAGATCAATTTTAGATCAAGTTCATCTTATATTACACTACGTTCATGTTATATTTAACCAATTAGCTTTACACTTCGATTTAGACCTTTCTTTATTCTAATCGTCTTGTTTTCCATTCGAATCTCGTTGAAAAATATCCGAAAGAAAAGATTCTTCTAATCGCAGGTTAAACGATTCGATTCGTAAGCCGATCTCGTCTACGATAAACCAAAAAAAAAAAAGAAAATAAAAGAAGTAATGAAGAGTAGATAGTGAAGAAAAGACGATTAAAATTAATCTAAAATGTTTAAAAAATGACAAAGAGGCAACAGGTAACAGTTAATGTCTTGTGGCACAATCCTGGGAACATTTCACGTGCATATAGCCATAATAGGTACATCGAAAACTGCGAATAATCGTTCAACGCGTTACATCGCACTGAATCGTGGCTAATTCCCTTATCCTGACTCATCCAGTCAGGTTTTAACCTCTGCTAGATTGCTACTTTAAAAAAAAAAAAAAAAAGAAAAAAAGAAAATACTTAAAAACACCAGCCAGTGTGTCGCTCGTGTAGGACACGATCTTTCCTGTAGGCCATTTGGTTCGTCGATGACGTTTTCACGCGTCTCCAACATCCTCTTTTGTTAATCGACAAAACGAAAATGATCGATAAAACAGACGGAAAGCTTGCACGTTCGATTATTATCCCATAGACAAATCCAACCGATCGCTGTTGACCGCTGCCGTTGCTGGACCGTCGCGATGTTTCGTCCATCCCTCGTTTGACACGAAATGGGGGACTTCCGTTACCCTGTCTCCTCGTTGAACAGAGCTTCGACTACGACTGCGAAGTATAACACCCACGCGATATCTCTATCCTCGTTTCGTCATTTTCAGTATCTAGATTCTTTTTCAAAAATTAAAATTTCCATTCTGATCGTACTTATGCCATTTGTTTTTGCTTCTAACGGTTTCTTTCGAAGTCTGTTGTTACTAACAAAGGATAGAGGTACCTCGGGATAGTTTCATCCTCCGATGCACGTGTTCCGCACCTATGTGTGACCGCGTACGTATAACTTATGGTATGGCTGGTCTGGTAGAGAACACGCGTCATTTCGTTTCGCTCAAGTCCATAGCGCGTACAAGAGGTATTTCTCGTTTTCTTTATTTCATCTGTTTCTTTCTTTTCATTGTTCTTGGAACTATATTATCTATCATATGGAAGTGTCCGTTTCTCATTTATAACTCGCCTAGAACGTCAGTTAACGTTTTGCCTCTGTGTAGGAGGTTTCGAGACACGACTCTCTCTCTCTCTCTTTCTTTCTCTGTAGATTGACACTGGAGTCACTGACTTTTTACCCGTTTTCGTCGTGCCATCGACGATCCTTCGACGATCGTGATTTATTGTTTTCTAGTTTTAGTTTCTCTTAGTAGTGCCTGCCTATTAACGTAGCGCGACCGTAAAATACTTTCCTACCGTACCGTTACAGCCTTCGTTAAGGTAACTTTAGTTGAACCGGCTGGGCATCGTCCTATGGTGGTCTGAGCCGGGTTGGGTTGTGCCATAAATGCGCTTGATTCTGAGCGCCGGTGTCACTATTGCTGGGAGGCAGTTGTTGCTGATTGAAGTCTTGGGCCTGCGATGAAACGCTGCTTGATTGTTGTTGTTGCTGCTGCTGCTGTTGCTGCTGCGATTGTTGTTGCTGTGGTTGTTGCTGCTGACGTTGTTGTTGGGATTGCTGCACCTTCGATTGCTGCTGTGCAGGCCTTTTAGATTCCTGTCCCGTTGAATCGGGCGAGGGTACCGGCCTGTGAGATTTCATGTGTGCGCTTCTGCTTTTCACTTTGTTGAAAACTCTGCAAAGACAAATTGAACGATCGCGTTAGTTCAATCGACGATTTACTATAGGAATTAAGTTTGAAGGGATTAGACTGTAGATAGGTAAATATAAACACGATGCCTGGGATCGGTACATAACACACAGACTATGCGAATGAAAGAAATTGAAGCTATTGAGACGTGGGTAACATTAATAGTATCGTATCGAAAGGGGATCTTTCATTTTGTTTTTGTAATCTTCTTTTTCTTTGACAAATTGGTGTACAATTTCGATGATTTTGAGTATTTGTAATTCTTGTCGAACGTATTTTCAACGACGTGTTCGGTATTCATGACGATCGTGACGACAACGATGTATGAACATTGAGCTAATTAATGACAGATCATGCGTATGATGCGCTGCAACATTAATTATCGATTCCATGGTAATGCAAGCATTCTAAATATTTATTGCCGGAATTATTCACCTTGACGTGCGACGTGTAACCGTATTGGAACGATTGCAATTCAAATGAACGAGATCGAAATGCTGGTTTAACAGAGAAAGGAATGTAAGTGACAGCAACGTAAACGTAATTTAATGAGGCGAATAACAAATTTATAAAAAAATTATATCGAGCAAGGAGATACGGATGTACAATATTTTTTCACAGTGCATTTCCGTACGATGGAAAAGAAAAAGAAAGAAAATTTGATTTACGTATCATAGTCGTATATGCTGTTACGTATCGTTAGAAATTTTCCACTATTTTCTCTACTTTATATGTACATCGACGCTTTTGTAACATTTTTGCAATATTTTGCAACATTGCAATTCAATTCTAGATTTAAAACGTATACGGTTCAGGCAGATACATCGATTTCATTATGCACTTATGCACAGAGCGTTGCAAGCAGATTTTGAAACAAATTAATAAATCTCAAGACAAAAGGAATTAAAAGTAGAGGACAGAGACGATTAACAATGCCGTTTTAATAAATTTGCCGCAAGATACCTATGATTGTTGAAAAGATACGTACCAAGCAATTTATTTGAGTATATTATACAGAGAATAATGCGTTTTCATTGAACATATCAAACTTGCTGCAATAGCATATTGCATAATTATTGTCCTACGTTAATATATAGTAAGTAAAACACCTATTAAAAAGCGGCATTAACAGTATCTAGCAGCAAGTAGGATACAAGTATCGTAATGAGTTTTTTTTGTGAAAATATGTTTGTAGTACAGAGTGCTAATGAATACCAAGGATATCTTTGGCTTCTTCAAATCATCTTTCGATCAACTTCTATTTTCTAAACACTTATTTCGCAACTTTAACGACATAACAATTTTTCAAAAACCGTTCAATCCAAGAATTCACTCTAAATCCCAAAGATTCTTTTTCCTGTAAATAATAAATCTAATCTCTCTCTCTTTTAATTATTTAATTATAATATTAAGTGACATCCCTTATAGAACTACTATTAATAAAATATCCCTGTTATTCGCGAACTCTCCGTTGAGTATACGACACGTAACCGAAATTCGAATCTACAAAAACGAGCACTGAGAAACGCTACGTGGTTGGAGATAAAAAAAAAGAAGGGAAGAAGACGAGATAATTTAATGCAGGAAGGCTCTCTTTCTTTCTCGGCCTGTTTCTCTCGCCCTCTAAAAAGAAGCAAAGGTGTTCTCTATAGTTGTGCTTGCGCCGATACTTGCCGCTCGTAACCCGTCGTGTTAATTAATTCGCTTGTGTCAGTGGCTAGCCGTTGGTCATTTTATTCGAAATGGACTTAATTTTTTGTTTAGATTAGAGATTGGAGACTTACTTCCCGCAAATCTTGCAGGGGTAGTGAAGTGGGGTGGGCACGGGTAGTTGTTGCTCAGAACTAGTGTGAGTTTGTGAGTTGGTGTTGACTGTGGCGTGGCCGGTATTGCCGGTTTGGGCGGTTTGGGTGCTTCCGGCCATCGTTACTGTTACACTTCCGCTAAAGCTCTGACAACACAAAGAAACACAAAGCCAAAATAAACAACACAAACAAACAACAACACGTACGACGACGACGACGACGATGACGACGACGACGACGACGGACAGAGATAAGTAAACGCACAAAACGTGTTTGGTTTTAACGCAACGCACAACGCGCTCGTACCTTGTGAGAAGAAAGCGTGAGAGAAAAGTAGAAACGACAGGTCCAACAACAAGTCACATGCGACACTTAAACGTTCACGCGTTATCTACGCGTGTCGAGTGGTCACGCGCTGTACGTACAAATCGAATACGAATCGATCATTGTGAATTTTTGTAGATTTTCGGTCACATATTATGTATCCGAGTTACATCTTTCAAATTTCCAGTATTTTCAGGTATTTTCTTTTAATAAAAATGCCGTTTTTAAAAATATGCTATTTAGCTTAGTAACAATATTTGCTATAAATAATACGTTAATAATAATTTAGGAGTACATTTGAACGATTCGTATTCAATACTCGACGAGTAGTTAGTTTAATAATTAATAATTAAAAAAAAAAATAGAAAAATAATACAAGTTTCATGAAAGATACATTTAATAGTCTCGATAATCGTCTAGACATTTAACGATCGATCTATGCTTGTTGTTAAAAAAAAAAGATATACATATATAAAAGAATATTAAAATGCTCGATATTGTATCATATATTCCTAATCAAAAAGAAGCGGTGACATTAAGTTATATTCAGCAGCTAACAAACTCTGTTACTCTAATACTTTATTTATTAAAATCGTAAAATTTGTTATCGTTTGGAGTTACTCGGTTTCATTGTATCAAATAAAGCTTGTAGGTAAAAGATAGAATACATAGAGGGTGATATAAAGTAACGGTACTCACATCGGGGCAGTCGTATGCGAATAATCTCAGCTCTCCGTCGCTAGTGGTCAGAGTAGCCGAGTTTTCTCTCTCGTTTGTCTGTAACTGAAGAACAAGTTCTACGTGAAACGAAAAATCAAACTCCATACAGATAAATACAAATATCACAATATTTAGAAACACGATAATTAAACAGTCTTCGATCCTTATAGGATATAAGTATAAGGATAATTTTCTATACTTTAAAACCACATTAATATTACAAGTGAATTCTTTGTCTGTATACTTAAATATCCCTTAAAAGCATAAGCATCCGTGATTTAACGATAATGTTATTCGAATCTCGATTGAACTTACCAGAGTGCGGTGAAGAACAGATTTGTCTTCGCTGAAGTCCATCTCCGTGACCGACGCGATGGCGTCGCGAAGCTCCCTGGTGTCCTTGTAATCCTTGCTCTCTGTCTTAATCTTTGGTTTACCGTGACGAACACGCAGTCTCCTGTATTCGTCCGGGCACAGCCTCTTCCACAGATAATAGAATTGCACGCATTGTTTCGCGGACTTGCCACCCACGTCTCGCGAGATCGCAGAGAAGTCCTTGTTGTACTTCAACAGGCCCTGGTAGAATGCGTCCATTTCCTGCGACGTCCATCGGTCGGTCTCGTGGCACTCGTAACTCAGCAACGGATGTTCCGCTGGCAACGGAGGCGTCGGTCTCATCAGCTTTAACATTGCTTCCTAGAAACGAACAACGAACCACGTTGATACTATTAATGAAAGAATTTAATAAAAGAGAGACATCGAGAAGATGAGAAATCCTAGCTTTCTGTATTTGGAAAAGTTTCATAATAAGAGTATTACGAAGTTGAGATAAGTTTATGAAAATGACTAAATAGAAGTTAAACAGTTCAAATAAAATAAAATAGTTACGTATTAGTAATGTTAGAGAATGTGCTGATTTCTGTGCATGCAAGAGAATAAATGATAATGAAATATGGAAATACAAAGATGTATTAAAGATGATGATATTTCTTTGCTTTAGAACAGGAAGATATAAATCTATTCGATACTGGTTGTGAGTTAATTGAAATGTTTCAAACCATAACAAAAAGCGAACGATCAGACGTTCAATTTGATATAATTTGGGGCTATATGTAATTGATGAGAAACTTGAAAACGAAGGAAAATATAAAGTATGGAATATAGACAATGAGAGTGATTTCGTATGTACATAGAAGATAGCAGAGGCAGAATAGCACAGATCGAGTTCAAGGGAAAGATATCATTTTTTAATAATCCTGGATATTTCATGTATTTTGTATAAACAACCCCAATGGATAAAATTACGAAATGTATGCAATATGTGAAAATTAAGACACCGGTTATATACAATTTTGTTAACCTTTTTGTCTTCAACTACAACAATACATTGCTCAAAATTATATCAAGAGAAAAAGAAAAGCGAAAAGGGATGGTATAGGAATTTTAAGGATGGTGGAAATGGAATAAAGGAATTAAACTGAAAGAATCGTACATGAATATTTCCTTTGCACATGTGCAGCAGATGAAGCGCGTATTCTTTGTTCCTTCCTCCACCTGGTACCGCAGCGCAGCATGCAAATTGTAGGTACATTTCCACTGCAAAAACAAAAGTTTTTTGCTTCAGATACAAATTCGTTCGCGCGGAAACAACGCATTCTCTGGCGTGAAAGCGTAAACTAAATGTAATTTGTGTATCTGTAGCGTGACGATATTGCAATCGTTTTACGTATTATTCTCGTCTGTTTTATTACGATCTACGTTTATGGATAAAGTAATCTACTTATTCTTTTAATGCATTCCCTGCGATGCCACATAGAAACATTGGGAAACATTAATCAACGAATATCGATTATTTGCTTCGAGTTAACTTTATGGAAAATAATAATTATTACAACTGCGTTTCTTACGAAATTATTGCGTATGTAATGTGCGGTTGTATAATCACATTCTATATACAAAATGATACTTTCGATGAGAGATACACTGTACGATCGTTCACATAACCACCGTTTATATAACCAATTCCCTCTTAATTCAAGAATGTATATATACAAGCCAGAGATAGTATTGTTCATTGACATTAAGCCTCTAATACAAACGAGAGACTCGGAGGAAAGAAGGTACAAAAATCTTCAATTTGAAAAACCGTGAATCATAAAAAATTTAATTAAAAAAGGATCAAAACATTTTTACATATGTACACATATTCGTAAAAGCTTGGAAATTCCCAATAAAGTTCTCTAGCTAAATACCTATAATTGTAGATATTATATCTCATATCCATTTCGTCAGAAAGAAGAAAACAGGAAAAGAAAAAAAACATTTATCTCATTTCTCTCTCATAAAAAAACTCTCAATAAACCCAAGTCTCTCATAAACCAAATCCAATAACTTTTAAAGGCCGCAATTACTTACGTTCATTATCTGTCAGCACGTTATTTATACCGGGATCCCAGAGCAGATGATCAGCCTCAGGCTCGCCCTTTCCTCTATCCCCGTCACTCCCAACCGGCGGTATCGTCGCTTGGTACCTCGTCCCGATATTAATTCTCGGCGGAGGTCCATCGTTCCCTTGCGAATCATCCGAACTGAAGTCAGAATCTCTTTCATACTGATGCAGCCTGGCGTACAGTCCAGGTCCAGGTCTAGAAGGATCCAAAATCGGTGGAGGCGTGTAGCTACTATCCCAATGTCGATCGCAGGCCTTCCTCAATCTCGACGGATACGAGTGTGACGCATTCGCGTACAATCCTCCATCCATACGAGGCCTTTTTCTGCACTGCCTAACAGGACTGCCAGTTGGTACGTTACTAGGATTAAGGAAAACATCCTCGTCCAGAAGCTCTTCCTTGATCTGCTCCACCGGAATAGGCAAGTTTCCACTGACCGTTTTCTGTCTCATATTATTATTCTTAGCCACATTCGTTTGTATAAGAAATTTCGTCGGATTCACCACTTGCTGTTGATTGAACTGGCCAGCGTTGTACTGATGGTTAGTCTGCACGTTTAAGCCGAGATTCACAGTGACAGGTTCCATCTTCGGAGTCGTCAGCCGCATCTCTTTCTTGAAAGTCAACGCCGGGCTCAGAGAGCTCGTCTGCACCAGCACGTTCGTCTTTTGCAGCCCAGCCGTCTGAATCAGCTTGAACTCCCCGTTGTTATCTACCACGATACCAGCTAGGCTACCATTACCCAGTCCAAAATCGACCAAGTTTTGGCTGGTGATGAACTTGTACGATTGAAACTCGAATCGCCTACGGCTGGCTGTCGTGAAGTCCTTCGGAGTGGACGACAGTAGTGGGTCCTCCGAGTTGGGCATCATCTGATTCTGGAGAGCGTGATGTGGCGACACAGGGAAGCTGGTGCCCGTGAACGACACTGGTCCTGGTGACGAGACCGAGGACGGCGGTAACGAGGACAGTGGCGACGGTGCCGGGGTCGCCGACAAAGGGCTTGGCAGTGGAGAATGCGGATTCGGTGAACCGGATCCGTATAGATCAGCGTCTGCTTCGGATTCAGCTGGTAATACTTCACTCAGAGCTTCCTCCACCGCCGCCGCGGAGGACATCGTGGTCGCGTAAAAAGCCGCTGATAAGGGCGACGATACTTGTCTCACGCTCTCCGGGTCCTCTTGAGGACTCAATAGAGGGAAGCTTCCGGTTAAAAGGCCTTCTTGGCTCGCTGGTGGTGTTGGATATGTGAAACTTGGACTGTCGTGTCTCGTTAAAGGCGATGGCAGGGGAGACTGAGTTGGTAACGTGTGCGGGCTTTCTGTATATTGGGCACCGTAAGTACTGAATTCGGCTAGCGAGTCTGGTAACGGCGAGTTGACCAGCGCTTGTAAGTCGGGATTCACGGTGTGCTGAGATGGGTATCGGTCCTCCAGGGTGATGTCTTGTAACTGCTCGGCAGGTTGTTCTTGTAACAGGCTCGTTGTCTGAAACTGAATGGTTTGGTATATTAGAATTATTAATAATTCGTTAGACGATTATTATACGATGACACGATTTTTTGATTGCTCTCAAATTTCATACTGCGATTCGTGTTTAATACTTTCTAGAGTGTATTGAAATAATTTCATAAAAATCCGCCGAAACGTTTAAATCGATCAAACCCATAAACTATAGAAATTCTTATTCATAAAGTAACATTGTCCCAAGTTCTACCTAGGATACCAATCCTCATTCAGAAGTTCTCGTCAAAAATTGAATTTTCCAAGGGATTGGGGATGAAAAATTCGCGGAATAAAAGCGTTCCAATGGCACGTCAATGAATGCAGCCATTACGGTGGAATTTCATAGGTCAGACGTTAATGAGTCTCCTCGAAGACGAGAGAAACACGACGAAGAGGGAGAAAGGGAGGGCGTGCAAGATATCCGATGGATAGGTGGAGGACATAGACGGAAACGGTGCTTTCCAAACGGCACAAAGCATCGTCGACGTCATCGTCGGTGCAGTTGGTGCCAACTACTTAGATAATTCGCCTTATTAAATTCTGCGCCCGGAGAGAGAGGCGGCCCCTTGCCCCGTCGCGTAATTGAAACTAAAGCGTCTTCGACGCTTGACACGGAACGAAGAACGGGGCGCCAGGTGTAATTAGCCCATCAAAGGATCTTGGATATATTCTGTTTTGACACAAGCGACGAAAACGCGGATTCTCATATCCGTTCGCGCGTCGTCGCTTTTAGCAATCTTCTTGCCATGTACTTTTCGGTGGATGGCAGTTGCGAGGCGAAAGTTGTGCGTGCGAAGCATTCGGGGATGAACGAACGAGAACGTGTGCATAACAATGAAGTTATTATTCTGAGTGTGTGTGTGGGGAATTTGAGGGTTATTACGGAGGTTTACTATGGAAATGTAATAGCAACTGAATGTTTTAATTATCGTTAAAGTTAGGTATCATCAAATTCAACAAAGTTGAATTTTGCTATGTGATTTTTGAATTTTGGATCATGATTTCTAGTTGGTAAAAATGGTTCACTAGGTTTATAATCTTATTAAACAGTTACAGATTGATCGTTCAAGATTGTACAAATATAGTTTTCTTAGAGTATCAGTTTTCTATAGACAAATGTTATTTATTGAAATGTCAAAAAGGAAAAGAAGTCAATATTTCATAGGCGAGCAGAAACGTTCAAAAAACTTTTATTTTTACATAAATTTGATAAATTATCACCGATTGATTCATCGCCTGATTATACGACAGAGGTCAGAAAGACAGAGAATAACAAGAGAAAAGATAGGTCAGGTAACAGAAACAAACTAGAAAAAAGAAACACTCACCTGAAGAGAATCCAATTGTGTTGCATGAAGCAGAACGCTGTCAGGAACTGCGGTGACTTGCTGGAACACCTCGTCTTGAAGACTTGGGCTAAAATAGCCACCGTCTTCGGAATAACCTGTCATTGAGAAACTGTCTGTAACTGTAGGCTGAGCTTGAGGTTGGTTATTTTGCTGCTGTTGTTGTTGCTGCGCCTGTTGCTGCTGTTGCTGCTGCTGCTGCTGCTGTTGTTGTTGTTGCTGCTGCTGTTGCTGCTGCTGCGGATTGGTGGTCGATTGAACCGATGTCTGATACGTCAGGTGCAATCTTTGCCCGGGATCGGAAGTCGTTCTCTTCACAGCCATTTTGGTAGTGCCCTGGAAGATTAAATATTTCTTCTTATAAAATCAAAATGTACATCTATTACGCTACACGAAACGTTATAAATTGCCAGCTATATTTTGGAAACATATAATTTCTAAATTTCTAAATATACAGCTATCCATAAGACACTTAGGAATGATATAAAAACGTAGGTAAATCTTGAATCAAAGAACAGAAGTGCACCTTCAAGATCATGTCGGCCAGCGCCTGCGCCTGAGCCTGTGTTTGTGCTTCCTGCAGTTGCTTCTGTACGGTGGCGTGTCCGGAAACCGTGACATTGGGCTGCCGGAAGTGCTCGCCATCCGAAAGTCTGCGGACCTTTTCCGCAGTGGCCAAAGGAGGCGGTGCTGGTACCGCGAAGCTCGTTTTACCGGAAATCTGCGACGCACCGTCGGCTTGCGTGGTAAAAACCGTTGCATTCGTACGAGGCTGTTGATTTGTGCTCGTATCTGCTGCTGAAATATGAAAGAATATTTTCTTGAAATAACTGTTCGCTTTATTTCTGTGTATTCGAGGCAATAATTTTTGTAAGAGATTTCCTTTCTACGATATGAAATTTGTTGTGAGAAATGTTAGCAAATTAAGCGATAATAACATATATATCCTGTATTTCTAAAATATTCTCGTATGTTTCAACTATTTTATAATATGATGTTTGCTTTATTTATATCGTTTTCAATATTATATTTTTTACATTTGATTAATATGGAAGTGCAGGAATATTAAATACAAAAATTGAATATTACTTTTTCTTCATATTTTCAGTGATAGATTAAAATCTCCTATAATTCATTATTTGACGCATTAAATTATTACGAATGGTTATTAATCGAACTAATACCATATGAATTGTATCGAATTTCCTAACGTTTATTCATGTTACATAAATACAGCTTTTGCTCTGCAATCAAATTTCTCCTGTATTTCTTTTTCTAGTATTACACGTGACTTCACTCTAATATCATTGAAACTTAAACTTACCGACTTATAAAAAAAGAGTATATGATGTATTTAAATTAGTTTGATGATTATATGTATTTCAAATCAATACACGAAGAACTAAAAGGAATTAAAATGTCTATTGTAGTACAAATATTAATCTTATTTGGATGCAGTTAATGCAATAAGTTTGAGAAACCCTTTGGAAAACCTTTAGTCCGCTTTTCAGTTATCATTAAACGATACTTCGATAAATTCCAATTCAAATAAACCGAATTATTTACTTTATCATTGCAGTTTAATTTCTCGGAGATCGGCGTGTGTGTTTGCGTGTAACTTGCGTGAATTTTCGTCGATAAAACGTGGGATCACGGCGCATGCTTCTCGAAACGGAACTGTACCCTGTCGATTCTACGAACGAACATATTTTATTAGTTAATTGAAGTACCTTGCGGACTGTGCCGTGCACGGGTCTTAAAATTAATATCAAATCGTTTCCAATTAAATATATCTTTAACGATGAAAATACTAAGCATCGATCATCAATTTGGAATTATTAAGAGAAAATTTTCCTGCTAGTAGAGCATTTAAACACGACAACGTTATAACTGTGTTAGAATGTAGTTTGTAAACGATTCGGCGATATCAAAGTATTTTTATCTAATTTTATAGTACGACGTTTACTTTGAAAATTATATGAAAATTATCATACTAAATATTTTCTCTAATGACACATAACAGAGTGATGATCGATATGAAAAAGAAATATATTACGATCAATTAAAACTTTCCAAGTTAAACCATATTACAGACCTATACGCAAAAAATATCGTTTGTAAGTAGAATATACCAATATATAATCTTCCAGCAGACATTGGACAGTTACAAACACGAACAGGCATACAATTTTACATAAATAACGGCTTAACAAGAGAGAACTGCAGTGACGTTCTTCGAGCACGGCTTCTTCTTTGCCGAGATCTTTTTAAACGACTAATTGAAGAAACGAGAAGGGAGAAAATGAGGGGAGAAGATCAGCGAATGCAGCGGAACGATCCGTTCTCCCTGGCTCGTCTCAGCCGTACATATTCTCTCTTATAATGACGTTAATATGAATTAATCGTACTACCAGTTAAGCGAACGCACTTTCTAAGAGCGTTTCAGTTTATGGAGAATAAATTATAAGATCTGTGATCTTCTTAAACGAGCGCCGATTCCATCCATTTGTGCGTTCTTTAATTCGCCTTTTCACGACCGTACAAGCTGGAAAAGGGAATAATCTTCCGACGAAGGGAAATGGTTTTATTAACGTGTCTCTGTCAAAGAGCGGGACGCTCGTATTTATCTCGAACTCGAAAACATTTCGCCATTTCCAAGTAGATAGAACACATATGTAGAGATATATATTTTTTAGGGAACTTTTACTTCAAAGCATTAAGTAGAAAAGATTCTTGTAATTTAAAAGTACACTTTAATTTGCGTTTTCAAATTCTTCGTTGATTACTACGAAACGAACGTACTAATATGATTTTGTCGTTTTTTCGGCGTGGAATATCGTTTAATATTTATTGGCAAATTCGATGCGAATGATTAAAAGCATATAAACTCTGAAATTACTCGGCAATCAAAAACCCGTGAATCAGTATACGCATACTTCAATAATGAATTGAACGCATAATAGCGAAAATGAATAAGATATTCCAACAAATCGGCAGGAAAAACAAAGTGAAAACAGAGAAGTTTCATATTTTACGAACAATACGTTGCTCGAAAGCATTAACGTTGCTCGTAAGCTCGAAAGCGTGTATATATCCTATATTTTTGAAGTATCTGCAGAACGTGGTACTTAATGATCACATGATCCTCATTTAAAATACGTATTCATATAAATACTATTCTTTTTATTTCTGGAAAAATGAAAATTCAAAATAAAATTCATTTATCTGTAGAAGACTTATTCGGTAGAATATTCCACTGAACGGCCAGCCAATTAGAAGTAGAAATCTCGTTTCGAAGCTTATTTCTTTAATAGAAAATATATCGGCTTTTTAAACAAATTTATATACGAGCCTATCAATTTATATACGAGCTCGTTCATTACAGGATGTAATTCAATTGGAAAATTATAGATAATGGACCAGATTTTTATTAATACAGTTACATACTGCTATTGAAGATTGATTATCTAAAACAAATATATAATAACAAAATTGAATCTTTTGGATATCAAACATTGCTGAAAATACGAATTTACATAAATCAACGTTATAGTCATTAAAGTCACGCTAGGGAAGGTTCAGTATATAGGTTACTTAATCGTGTCATGCTAATTCTAATTACGGTTATTTCATCATCATCTGTCATCAACACCGATAAACTATATATTATCTACGATCTAGTTTCCACAGTGCATATGTATATTTCCTAATTAGAACAACATGTATCGTTGCCATAATTTTGATCAAAATATTGTATTGCGTGAGAGTTGGTGGAAAAATTAGAATCTTGTAATTGTTAACAATCCATTCGTAAACAATCCAATTTAGTGAAAAGTATAACAATACGTATCAAAATACATGGAAAACGCTATAAACTTGCAGAACAACTTAATTCCTAGATATTCGTGTCCTATAGGACACCTTTATAAAATCGATCAGTAGAATACGCGAGTGTGTGATCAGACGTCGCACATAAACAACCTCTACGAGTAACGAATTAACAGGAAACAATTTCCCCGTTGTAATACCGTAGGTTTTCCATCAATTCCTCGAGTGCGATCAGCATTGACAGCCGATGCATCCGCGGAGACACGACGCGGGGCTCGTTGAAAAATACATTTCGAGACGAGGAACGTCGTTTACGACAGCAACGAAACCCGACAGATATAAATGCGCGCATATCCTGGCCGAGGCGCGAGAAGGAAATGGGATACGTCGAGAGTGTGCAGTTGTGTAGGGCGAGAGGAAACTTTTCTACGACGATATTCCATGAATATTTGGCCCTCGTTCTGGCTACGAGCCCGTGAGTTTCACTTCCTCTCGGTTTTTTACCTTACGTTATACACCAGAAACCGCGAGTTGCTCGACGTTTTTGCTCATTGTCGACATAGCCCACGCGGCCAATAAATCAACCGGAAGAAATTAATATCCGTCTTTGACTATTGCTTTTCTTCCCTCTGGGGGTAAATTGAAATCGTTGTAAACGCTTTTGTTCGACCAATGGAGATGGAAATTGTAACGAAGGCGATCGATCTCCGTGCAATTTGTCGTGCGTAGCACCAACAACATTTCGACGAAATTTTCTGCCTTTTTTTTCTATTTTCTTCCGCTACCTTTACCACACGAGGAAACGCTGAATTAAGTGGCGCAATGAAACGACGCTAAATTACTCTTAAACGAGGAAATAATAAAAACCAGGTACCAAATTACATTTGAAAAATAATATTACAATCGAAAGTAAATTCTAATTAAAACAGATGATATTCCAATCGAAGAATACATAATTGTTATTTTTAAATGTGAAACATTTTTTGTATTTTAACGAACGTTTACACAAACGTGCATATAGATACAGAATAAAGCTTACAGAGGCAGCTGATCGATAAATCAATGTTTCATATTAACCCGCCGAAATTCACGCAGTGCTCGACGATGGAGCCTCGTTACATTTTTCAGTCGGCGCTTCTACGCATAACGTTATGTGGACCGCAAATCCATTTGATGGCCGCGCATTTGTACGGTCACGTAACGACGTAAATCCGCGCGGGCGAAACCGCCGGGGATTTTTGCAAATTGCCAATCATTGATCGCGGTAAAAGCAGATTGTTCGCAGTCCAAGGGGCCCTTCGATGTTGTTTTTACTTCTCCGCGAGGAAATCGTTGCGGCTTTCGCTATATCGGAGGAAAGCATGCGGAAAAGTCGAGTGGTCGATATTTTTTCAAGGTTTTCGCACGAGAAACCTCGATGGTTGAAGTAAAAGAGTAAATCGTGGCGATCGAACGTTTAAAAGTAAACGTAATAAAATTGTAAATAAGCAAATCGAAACGATCTAAATTGCGCCGATTGGATCGTATTTGTTTATTTTTTCTTTTTTTGTATTCTTTTAATTCGCAGGTTTTTATCGAACGATATATTTGACGCCGCGTTACTCGTATTTTTATTTCGTAGAAAAGCATATTTACTGTTTCAAATCATTAACTCTGGAATATCGCAAAAAGTTATAGCTTATCGTTATTTGTGATTTTGATTGAAAATAAATAGATACAAAATAGATATGAAATTTTCACGATTTATCGTCTGTTTTTATATCGTTTCTAAAACTAACAGAAAATCCATAAAAATGTATTCTTATATCTTTTGAGTGTGATTTTCAATTAATGACGAGTAGTCGTGATACGAGAAATTATTGTTGACGAAACGCTCAAAACGAGGCATAACTTGGAAGTAATATCGACACGATAATTCTTCAAGTAGAAACGACGATTTACACAGAATTTGCCGGGGATCCTGGCGGACTACGAGCCACTGCTGACGATGCATAACTCGATGCTGGGTGCATCGCTGCAATTCAATGGAAAGTACGATAAGATGACGGCGCTGGTTATGGGGAGCCGGTAAAATATCGTGGTTATCTGCTGATCGTTGCGAAAGTTTGGCAAATGGATAGAAAATATGTGTTATAAGAGATGATAATTTTAAACGTTTTCGACAGTACGAGGCATAATACCGTCAATAAAAGTGAGAAATAATTATCTTTTCCCAACCTTGACGAATGGTTATAGCGATTAAAGAATTAAAAATACTATTTTCAAAAAATCTAATTATAGAATAATAGCTTATAGAAGGAAGAGAAGACTATAAAAGACTATCTGTTCATTTTGAGCACGCATAGAAAATAAAATTAAATAAAGAAATAAATCGTTCGAGCTGTAATGTTACATTCGAGCGAATTATTTTTAATGAATGAACAGCCCCATGACCGATGTTTCATGGATTTTAAGTATTTACACTGGCATTATCGTTGCAAATTGTTTTAAAATTCGCATCATTTCTGTTATTACGTTATTACGAGCGTCATGCTTCGGCGCGTTTGCACGCCTGTGATCACTTATTCATTTACAATCAATTTATCTGCTTATGAATGTTTTGTTCGGTGAATACGTAGTTCCCCTAAATACGCAATGAATATTTATATCGTGTTTTCTGCAACGCGTGCCGTGTTTTCATCAAAGAACTCGCGTTCCTAACCGAACGATTTTTTCCTTCCCCTTTTTCCTCGTTGCGATTATTAAAATGAATAATCGTGTGGCGTAGAAACGGACAGTTAGGAAAAAGGCTACGCGCGCGCTAAGCGAAGAGCGATAGCTTTGAAGTGGAATAATAGCTTCATTGAAACGGAAATTCTATCCGTGACGTGGAATTTTCAACGTGTAGTGGAATAAATTATATTTTGACGTGCAATTGTTTTTCCTGTCGGACGTATGCATACCGGTGAAATTAAAAAGCAGCAAAACACGGGAAAATGTCGTTTTTAGGCACCGTTTTAATTAACGCGGAATTGTAAATTTATAGATCAAGCGAATCTTTTTACACAGAAAGGAAATAATTATGCGAATATTAATGATAATATAACGGGAGACGGAAAGGTATTTAATATAACTTGAATAATATATGCGTGCGATAGTACTAATTAAAGGGACGTAAAAATTAATATTGGTCATTCTAGAACTGTATCTTATTTTTTAAATCAAAAGTATCAATTTTTTCGAGCAATCGTAACTGATTATCGTCGTCTTAGAAAGAATCTCTACTTCTTAGTTAAATAAAGAATTCCAGCTTTTATTGCTAGAACTATCAATAAGTAGAATATATCAGGCTTCTATCAGACCATGAGCTGTAGCTCGATCATGAGACATTAATAACAGTTCACGAACATTAAGGATTTTTATACTAAAAAAACGAGTAAAATTTTCCAATATAATAATATCACAGTAGAACCTAGATTTTGTATGAAAACTATTTATCAACATATAGGATAAATATGACACATACGAAAGCAAAATATTTGAAAATTGTCGTTCAACTCGAAAAATGAATATGCAACATATTTTCCAAGAAAGATTCCGAAGGGTTTCAATGAATTTCGAAATATTTCGAAAGATCACAAATCAGATTTCAAAATCGTCGAATTGAATTCACACGTCAACGAAGCGTTGTCATGCTGTTCACTGTCGTTTCTCTTGAGACTCTGACCAAACATCGAGCCATTTCGTCGTCGACAACTAACTCAACCAGAAACCATCCTCTAATTGCATCGATGCGTCGACGACGGACGACGCGACGCGATGCGTCGTCAGCAAGCGAACAGTGTCGAACGGTCGATTCCACCAAATTATTTATCGATCGATTTCGTGGCCTGCCACTATAGGCTCGACTGGTTGATTTTCCAAAAAATAAATGCCAACAATTCATTCTTTATCAATCCGATGATAAACCAATCATCGACTGACTTGTAAATTTATTTCAAAAATTGAGGTGAGACACGGGCACAGCTAACCAATCACTTTTTACGTATCTTTTGCGTTAATCCACACGTTTCCGTACTTACAAGGTCATTTGTTTTCTCCTATTCTTTAATTTGCGCTTGGCATCCTATTGTATTGAAAATGGAAGTATCAAAAATTGAAATATCGTATTAAAAATGAAACAATATTGCTAAAAACAAAAATTGTACATTTACGATCGGATAGATGGAAGAAAACTGTACGTCAAGGGGCGAGTTTAAGTAGACCAATCTCAATATTGAACGAGACCGGTGATCCACGAAGAATCATCGCGGAAGAAACGACAGTTTCGTCTCGCGTTGCACTTGGCAGCGGTCGACGACGAAATAGCGCATAAATCGTTAACGACGCGCACTTTGTTACAAAAGCGCGGCATCCGGCCACCCTCGCGCCACCCTACGCCACCCAGGACCATCGCGGCACAGCTTGATTTATCGTTCGAACGTGGACAATGCGAGAAATATTCTGGCGTGCTCGCTTCGTAAATCACGATTCTTCGGCAGTGCATAGAGCGACGAGGAGGAGGCGCGATTTCTCGCTGGCTGGAATATCACGCCAGCTTCTGGCAAGTGTACACGGTTTTCACAGGCGGACAAACGTAGTATGTAGACACGGACCAAACATAGACATAGACGCAAATATAGACACGTGTATAGATACAAGAGACACGGACACATAGAAACATGGATAGATACGAAAGAGTAAGGAGAAAAGAAGAGAGAGGAGATGGGATTGGATTGAGATACGCCGTGAATCGCATGAATCATCGGAATGGCGTTCACGAATTTTGTGTTCTCAGCGTTGCCGTTCGAAGTTGATCGGATTAATATCTTGCTACGGAAACGACTCTGCGAACATTGATTTGAAGATTAACATCGATGCACTTTTTCCAGCATTCTACACTGTATCGTGATTTTGATAACGTATATAATTATTTACAATGATAATGATGATGGTTTTCTATAACATATGATATAACGTGGATTGTATTGAACGTTATGTTATGTTCATTTTCGTACAAATCGTATTGTTATACAACGTGCAATTATAGTTTTCCAATAGGAACGTATTTCTAATCTCATGGTGAATATTAAATATTTTCTGAGCTTAAATGAGATCGAAATATAAATATAAAGCAAAGAAAAGATAATTTACTAATTCAAACTGTTATTGTATTATTCACCTGTGATTATTCTAATCTTTATCGCGATTATATTAGAACGTCTTCTCTAACGCGTAGTTACGCTCTCGCTACACTTGGTGAACGAATTCCATGTTCGTTCAAGTTGCCCTAGTTCCGGTCTTAAGTATTCGCGAGTGTATACAGAGTAGCTCAGCGACAGATTCTCTGTAACCAGATGTCACGTTAGACTCCTGAATGTGTCTAAGGGAAAGTTAACGTAACTCGACAGTTAATATAACTCGGTCTTGCTCCTTATGATAGTTCGCGAAATGTATCTGTAGAGAAGACAGATCGTGATAAAGAGAGAGATTGGGAGGAAGAAAGATAGACGTAACCCAACCGAGATACGTTTCAAGGCACATAAATCATCGTGATCGTATTTCTATTCCGCAGGCTCTTTGAATTTTCACGTTGTTTGATATTAACGTCATTATTCGATATTTCATAGAACTATAAATTACACGAATAAAAGATATTTCTACCCTTATCCTCCTTTCTTTGGAATTCGCGTTTATTGTGTTGGACTTATTAGGTTGGTGTATACGAAACATCGATACTTGTTATTAAATTTATGTTAACACTAGTTATAAATATTATTGCGAGTGGCATGCTTTAAAATACGAGTACCTAATACAACTTACCAGTCGTTCTTTTCTGTATGATTTTTTCCTCGATCAGCGCTCTCACACTGACAGACGCGGTTTGTAAAGGCGGACCGACGACCTCTTTCTTCTCACTTTTCTTATTCTCAGCATCCTAGAATAAGTAGAGATAATAGGCGTCTATAAATTTCATTTCAAATCAAAGCTTTTGTTTATCGTAAATATTTAAGAAAATTAATATTTTAGAAGTTTTCAGACATTTATCTTAAAATTACCAATCGTTCCTATATTTCAATTATGTTATAAAATTTGTCCTGTATTTTATGGAATTAGGTGATTTTTATCCAATCAAAAATATTTATATTATCCATAATATGGTAATATAATAATATTTATGCTAATAACTTTGATATTGTTCGTCATAAATTTCCGATCAAAAACATTATTTTGATTCTTTTTGATATGCATATACATGCACTGCAACTTGAATGACTTAACAGAGAAAAATAAAGAAAATAACACATGAGTTGACGTTAATCCCAACAAGTCCACGTTCCTTTCAATTGTCCCACTACTTTGTACATTGAGATATACGTATAATATAAACAATGAAAACAATCAGGTAAATCAATCGGTATCAAAGATTCGGAATAAATTCGACGCAAATATACTTTCCTAATTACTAATTAGCTCATTTGACGAATCTACTACAAGTCTTGGTTATCCATCGAAAGTTCGTTGCGCAACACGATTCTATTTGACCTAGTTCAACATTCGCGAATGATTCAAAATCTAATTTTACAGGGCTTGTATTGATAAATCGATTAGAATGTTAAACGATGCTTAAACGCGACAAGAGGAAGAAAGAGAGCGAGTAAAGAAAGAGGAGCAATCCAGTGGAAAAGTAACATGGAAAAGGGGCGGGGGAGGCAGAGGGATGTCCGTGGAATGAGATTGAAGAGATCAGGCGTTTCAAGCAGGATTATAAAAGAGAAGGGAGAAGATAAAGATGACAGTTGAAGAAAGGCTAGACGGGGAAGAGGAAATGACTGAGCAATAGTGGTCTGTATTATTGGTTCTTTTTTCTTTGTTCAAGAACGTTTTTATATC
This sequence comes from Bombus huntii, assembly GCF_024542735.1. Taxonomy (NCBI): domain Eukaryota; kingdom Metazoa; phylum Arthropoda; class Insecta; order Hymenoptera; family Apidae; genus Bombus; species Bombus huntii. Next base: position 6,539,461 of record NC_066249.1, on the reverse strand, counting down.
TCTGCAGTCCCTTCGTTGTTCTAACTGCGTAACCCTGCTTTAAATAAATTTCTAATTCTGTCTGAAAGAGGTAGCATTTCAAAGAGAGATTATTTTTGGAACAATATAGACGTTCTGTGAATTAAGGGAATAAAAGAATCCTAGAAGTTTGTTACGTCAATTTCATAAAATAACGTCTCATTCGATTTTCGACGAAATTTTCTTAGAAACATTCACAACTTATCGTCTGTCGCGGATATATACTAACGCGTTGACAAATGTCGGAAATGGTAATCATACGAGGAACCTTCGTATTTGTGTGAGGAATATTAGCACCAATTAATCATAATGTTTGATAAAAATCGAGAAACGAATCAACTGTGATATCTCCCTACTTAAGATCGCTCGAATGATCTCTTCAAGGTAGTGTCAAAACTTGGCCAACTGTTCTTGATGCCAGTTCAAATGCATTACTCCGCGTTTCAACTCTTCGATTCTCCAATTGCAACGACTATACAATCGAATCACATCTTCGGACACGTTGCTTGGAAAAGTATCATTATCGTGATACGAGGCAAAGTAAAGTAAAATCTCTACACGCGCGAAAGTACAACGAAAACAGGCTACAGAGTGCGAAATAACGAAATTTTACGCTAACCAAATACCGGCGATCGAATTAAAACAATTAAATGAATTAAAAGATTAAAGAGAGTTTGCTTAGCAACGAGGATTCCCTTAATCAAACCGAAAGCCATTAATCACGAGTACACCCACAACTCTCTGATCACACCACTGTCCCCGTTTCCTCAACAAATCTTAACTAACCAAACGCATCTCGAAACCCACACGTCAAATGCTCCCCACGCGGCCCATAATCCTCCTCTCGTCTATCATGGGTGCAGCCGGTTAATCGGAAACGCATCCCTCGCCGACCGATACTTCGATCGGGTACGACTGGTTCGCAGATTAGTGGTCCCGATGAAACGAAGGGTTAATTGTGCCAGTCCTTCGGACGCCGAGGCGGCAATTAGCATACGTCCACGTCGGATGTGCTATATATCTTCGTCCTGTTTCACGTGAGAGCCAGTCCCCTTCGAGGAACCATGCATCACCGTGATACGCACGCTACGGCGTCCACGTTGTCATCTTGATGAAACCTTAATGGCGAGGGAGCAAGATAGAACGAGGTGGAGGAGGACTACGGTGAACCCGGTAATCGCTGATCGTCATCGTGCTCCTCAATTTCCTACTTCGATATGTAGCTGGGTTTCTCTGTGCTTTGTATGCGAATATCTACGGGACGTACTAGAAGTCGTGATAGGATTGCCAAGGGGGTGATTCGAAGGGGATGAAAAAATAAGTCGAGATTATAGTATAGGGTACATAAGTTTTGATTCGATATGTTTAGATTTAAATTTAGGTTCGATGTTCCCTCTTTTAATTTTCATATTGCGCTTATGCGTGTAAATTATGGCATAGATTTTTAGATATGGTATTCATTTTATATTTTTTATATCGCACATATTACATAGATACATTTTGTACTTTGGCTGCATTTTTCGTGAACCATTAAATCGAGTTACTTGAATATCCAAACGAGGATATTTTGCTTTTTATATCAAAAATATTGATAGAAATATCGATCAGTTAAATATTTCTTATTTTCTCTTCTAAATACTACAAACCCTCAAAGTCGTAGATTCAGTCGTAGATACCCTTTTTCAACACTCTGTACAGAGTATATATTATGTCACGTAAACATATGTGTGTGTAATATATAATATAATATATATAATAATATATATACTATAGTAATATATACTATGTATTCTTGTATTTTATATATATGTATGTATGTGTGTATATGACCTGCCGCGAAATTGAACTCTGTCTTTGACGTGGCGTACCGCGCTCGCTTCATGAATATTGATCGGCTGCCGTTAATGCGCGGAATTGATTGCGGAACGTTCGCAGGCTCCGACTCATCAATTCGATCCGTGTCGATTCCAGCCCCGAACGCGAGTTCTCTTGTGTGCCGTAATGTACACACGTCTGACTCTTTTTTTGTACTCTCTTTTTCCCCCCTTTTTTGCTCCCGTTTTTTTTTTTTTTTTTTTTACCACGTCCCTCTCGACACAGTTCGAACACAGGATGCTTCGTTGCGTCGATCTGTAAGTGAGTTCGAGAGTCGCCTTCTTTTTTCTTGTTTTAGTTCTTTATTTCGTTGCTCGCATATTTTTTCATCCCCTTTTTTGCTTGTTCACTTTTGTGTTTTGCTTTGTTCGATACAGTTCGAATAATAGAAAATCGATCGCCCGATACTTTTGTGAAATAAAGAACCTCGAGCGGTGACTTTGTATGTACAAAGCTTTGTTTGTATCGATTGTATCGCGTTCAATATCACAATTCGCTTTCGACTTGGTAAATTAACAAAATTTCATAAGAAAATTGTATCGTAAGAAATTTTGTACTTCTTCTCTATACTAAATTCACATATTGATTGAATTTTGAATTTATGACATGCATAACATTTCTCAACAGTTTCTAACATTTCCAATCAAAGTCTGGTATGATTTTATTGCAAAATTTAAATTTTTTAATTGAACGGTATGACGGATTCGCGATTAAAAATATGATTGAATTCCTAAAAAAATAAACGAATTGTTAAATTTGTTAAGTTATGACGAACGAGATTAATACGATATGAAGTTCGTGCTGATGATGTAAAGAACGTATACGCGTATAAATATTAATATCACTTTTAGTTGGATACCTGACTCCTTTTCCTTTTTTAATATCGAGTGTTACTATCGATCACGATAAGAGTTACTTTAATATTCAGATAACGTATTTTTACTGATGTTTAATTAAAAATGCGGTTCAACGATAAAAGAATTTCAATATGAATAGTATCGGAACGGCATATAATGGATTCGATGGGATTTTTAGTTTAATAATGAAAGAACAGACACATACAGATTGGAGAGCCGAGGAATTTCATCAATTTTCTTGAATTATACAGTTCCGACGTATCGAATTCGCAACGAAAGATTAAAAAATATAATTATTATTTTCTCCATAGCGAAACGCGAATAAATCATCATTATCCGCCTTTCTTAATGACTTTATCCTTAATTCGAGCTTTAAATTGCTCCCAATTTCTATTGGTAATCACAGCAATTGTTCCTAATTTGTCTCATAAATCCTTCCAATTTCTCAACAGAAAAGTTAAATACGGCAGCTAATTAATGTTAAAACACATTCGCGATATTACATCATTTGACACGTGTATGCGGGATTATGAAAGATCTGTTGTAAAGCTTTGCTATTTTTGATATACCTAAATCCATTTCAATGGCATGATAATAATTATTTCATATATTTACTTTCTTCTATATATGTATATTTTTACATTAGTTTAGATTAGTTTAGATCAGCAAATTTCACCAATACAATCGTGACAGTCACGTCTTGTTACGATGTTAATGAAATTTCAAAACGTTTTACGTAACACATAACAAATATATACACATGGAACTCTTTTACGGTAAGTGTCGAAATTCTTCTGTCAGCCAGTGTATATTTAATCTTACTACTAGCTTCCTAGAATAGCTTCTCTCATATACCATCGTAGAAATCAATGGTGTTTTCGGTGAATCGAACGAAACAGAACCACTACTATAAATAGAGTTACAATACTAAGTAGTTTCAACGGGTTTTCATTCAGGTATATCCGAATTAAAGCGTGTTATTTTTATTCTCAAGAAGAGAGGGAATAGAAAATCCAGATGCGGACGCGCGTTGGAAAATGGCGCGTTTCATGGAATATGTCGGTTAAATCGACATCCGTGCGTGGAAATTGTCGGGCCCGAAGCGTTTAAGGGACGTCGCACGAGGAACGGGATTCACGTGGACTTTTAAGCAATACGAAAGTGCTCGGCAAGTTAGTTTCAGGTCGAGGTTGAACATTTTTCGTCCGATTGCCGGAAAAGCTGCGTTTCTGCGCAACGACCGAGAATAATCCACGAATAAATAGAATTTACTCGATTATCTCACGAATATAAACGGTATGAAATCGATGAAGAAATCAGCTTGCGTGTGGGATCACGTGTATTTTCCTCCATTTGATAATTCGTGCCTACTCATCACAGCTTCCACTTTATGCTCTCTAAAAGATAGATTATCCATTAATCGAAGGAAAAACATTCGTGGGAAATTCCATCGTTCTTAGTTCTCGTCCTTCGAAGATTCCTCTAGCTCTCAATTTTTCACATCGACTACAGAAACATTCGTAATCGACATAGAAATAATCAGCAACCTGCGCCAGCTATCTAACACCGATCCGGAGAACATCCCCAGGCAATAGCCACGTGGTAACCCATTAACGTTGGACAAAGTGCAGGCGAACCACGTATTCAGATGTCGACTACAAATATATCCGAATGCACTCACGCCTCTGTTCCCCGGCCGTGAACCATGAACGTTCACCTCGTGTCCCTGAACGGCTACGTGGACCTCTCTGACGCTTGATCGTGAACACGGTCACGACGAACATAAAGGCCCCCGGCCGCGAGCATGAATATGAATCTGTGTATGTACACAGATCAAAATGAATGGATCCGGACGCTGCGCTAGTGCATGAACGGAAGGCTGGACGCGAAACCTTGGATACGCTGGAATGCGCGTGGATTCAACGTACACACACGTACAGAGATGGACGAGAGAGTGGCGAGTTGAAAACTCCGGGTGCAGTTTGAAACGAGAGCAGACCCCGTTGAAAACCCAGCCGGTAACCGGTTCAGATTCAATCTACATAATGGAGAAAGCTCGAGACAATGTTTGCACAGCCCTCTTCGACCGTGGCTGCTTCCCAATCTTTCCGTCTCCAGCCGCCACCGTCCAAGCAAAGAGCTTGTTAATGGGTTCATTTGGATTCGATCATCGCCTTACCATTCCATCTCTCGATTTTATTCTCTCACGATCTGCGCTCGTTTACCTCTTGTCTTTGCTCGATCGACCGATTCCTAACTTTTGAGTTTTTACTTTTTTATCGAAGATGTGTTTCAAGCGATAGTCGCAAAGAAAATTTGTGCGAATTGGAACGTCGAATTAGACGCGAGAATCAGCTCTACTACGGAAGCGAATTTACGAAAAAACGACCAATTTCTTGCAAAATGTAGAACGATACGTAGGACAATATTATTGTTGGAGTAGATTTACGAAACTCCAACTTATGAATTATTTTTAAAAGATTTACATCTTCGTACCTAAAAGATTTTCGTTTTCAAGTATACGATATTAACATTTTCCCGATCGATCATAAAATTATCTTACAATTAGAAACTTATCAAAAATATACTATCGCAGAAAATTGTCGTTTTCTCGTTTCGCGATGCATCTGCAGGCGATAATCGTTGCAGAGGCAGGAAAAAAGTGAGAAGAAATCAGGGATAGGATCACGAGGCGAGATCTGCTCGATTTCATACTTTTCTTCCTTTTTCTCTTCTCTTCGCGAGCAGAGAGAATCTGAACAGAGAGGCTCTTAATAAGGTCAAGGAAGAGGCAGGCTGTTGCAGTCGTCGGAATAGAAAGATCAGCGATTCTGCCCCCTTCTTTCTTCCTCTTCTCTGATTCCACCCTAGTCGCTTCTCTTCTCACTGATTAAAAATGTCTTAACGAATGGCGCGGCGTGTCGTTTGTAGGGATACGCTGAAAAAGATTCGCCCCAAGTTTTTTCTCGCCATTTCGATAGAAACGACATTCAACGTAAAAACGTCGTCGGTGGAACGATAATATCGTAGAATTTACGCGGATATGGATAACGAAAGACGAAGCAACATTTCTCGATTCTATTAGAAACTGGATGTAAGTAATAAAATGAACAGAAATTGTAAATATACTTTTCGATTCTATTGGACATCTTGTTCCATTTTTTCGTCCACTTTTGATCATCTATCGTTTTAATTGATATCAACGAGGAATTTGACATTTTAACAAAAAGAAGACTTCTTGTTTTTTCCTTTTCAGTGATTATCGTCTCATGTATCACGAAGAAAGGAGCGTCGTAGAACGTAACCGGTCGAAATTTTCATGAAATCACCGGTTGATTGCGTTTCGGTCGTCGAGATTTTCATGAAATCACCAACTGATTACACGAAGCTCTCCGTGCGAGTTTCTGGGATTGCGAATTCATATGGTAATGTCGCTGAACCTTGCAGGTTGCCGTAGCCTTTGGTAAACTTCATGAAATTCTTCTTGAAAATTCAATTCTGCCCCCGCGGGATGAAACGCGGTTCGTGGAAGAGGTAAGCAAAGCCCGGATTCCGTATAATTTTCATCTCGAGACCGTCTCGAGGAGAATTGATGAAGCAAGCGGAACAAACGCGAGACTAGAATTAACGACTCCTTCCTCTCAATTACTTTATCTCGCTATTCTTGTTTTCTGATATGAAATATTGCAAATTTTTATGACGATTCCTAGGATGATTCTTGCAAAATTATTAGCTGCAATTATTATATTATAGCGCTCGCAACTTTTGTAAAATTCTTCATTGTAACCTTGTCGAAGATCATTGTATTTTATCATTTACACCATTGTACTAATTATTACTATGTTTCTTATTTATATGATTACTTTTATGTAATTTATACAAAAATAACGATTTAGAAATCTGAATACGGTAAATAGAAACGCAGAAAAGGAGCAGCGCCAAGAAAATCTGCGTTATTAATACTTTATCATAATATTTCAATCTTATTAGAATAAAATATTGTCCTTTCTTTGAAAATATTCCTATAATACTATATATAATACTGTGATAATATACTGTATACGTAATAATACGAAAGAAAACACTTGAAAATAGTGGAAGGCGTAACTTGTTTACCTTCTTGAAATAACCACCATGGAGTCTCATATGACCATTGAGTGCCGGTATATTTTTGAATTTTCGATGGCACAAATTGCATTCGACCGGTTTTGGCTCGGTCTGCGTCTTGTTGGACGCCGTCACAGTGCCAGGGGACGCCGAATTTCCCGGCGACGGACTGCTTTTCCCCACATTTCCGCCTCCTGGCGAATTAGCCTGTGTCTGTTGCTGCTGATGCTGTTGCTGCGGTTGCTGTTGCTGCTGTTGCTGAGCTTGCTGTTGCGCTTGCTGCTGTTGTTGCTGCAACGAGAAATAAATAGCTGAAATTATTAGTTTGTTATTGAATTTATATATAATATATGAAGTAAGTTCGTGAAGTTGTTAAATTTCTTCTCCTTTACACTTTATGACTTGTCTCAAAATATGAAAAGAGTATCATATCGTTTATTTCCATACGAATTATTTGTTAAATATTATGCTTAACGTTTTTATATAATATGTTTTATAAATCTAGAGAAGATTATTTAAATTATGCTGATATTGTATATACTGTTATAATTTATAGGTGGTATTGCTGCTGGTATCAGCAATGCTAACTAAAGTGGAAGATGCGATGCTTCAAATGTAAAGGGACCTTCGGAATAACATTTAATTCCATAGTTCAAAGTGGTTCTTTGCCTAACAGAGTGCGAAAAGAAGAACGAGGCATTCTTTTCACACTAGCTTTGACAATTAATAAAAACATCTTCGGATTCAAGCATACTTTCCTCCACAGCTTTGAGACACCAAACGCTTTTCGAACGATTACCATGAAATTAAATATTCAACATTGTTATCGTTCCTGATATCATACAGCTTCTTTTTCTTCTCACTGTTTTAATGGTTTCTCATGCATATATTACAGTATGGTGTTTCTCGATGACAATTTTTATCATTGTTCGAGTTTATAAAATTAGCATTCGGAAAGATATTATTTCATTTGCAATCTTCAAAATTTAAATTCTAGTTTGTCTTCGAGTGCAAATTACGTTTAAAAGGTAGGCGCACATAACTCAAAATCAATTCAATCGATAGAATTTTTGTATCGTTCGTAAACATTTTTCATTCGACTTCAAACATTTGAATATCGTAAAGATGAATTATTTTTTCTAAATAGAGGAACTTTTAAATACTTTAAAATTCGACATATGACTCGTAGTAAACTATGTATTAATATTTGCAAGTTTCACCGAGAAAACGCGTAACACACGCATGACCATACACGTGCATCCATTATTGTTATAGCAAGAAAATTGAAATTCTTCGAATTGTGACAGTTCTTCGGCATGAAAGCTGCATATTTGAGCTTCAACCAACAAGAATTTATCGCTCGGTGTAATAAAAATTCTAATAAAAGCGTATGTTCGTTATTTCATTCCCTTTCTTTCTCACATACACGTTTTTCGTTTCATCGCTTTCACAAGAATAATGAAGGAGTATAAAGAATAATAATAAAAAAAAAGAACAATGCACGTAAATAATGCGGCTACATGGAATATAGAATTCCTTCTGCCCTCCAGTGAAGTCTTTCCATGAGTCTGTTCTCTTTTCTCTCGCCTACTTCAAGCTCTGAGGTAACTTTGTAATTTCGCGAATGTTAAGGGAGAAACGACGATGCCGGCGGAATGGTTAAGTACAGATCGAGAACGATGCAACTTGTTACGTGGCGTATTGTTCTGTAATTTTCGTTTCGTTGCGAGAGGTGAGAGGAAGTTTCCGTTTTATTGCAGTAGATGAGAGCGTAGGAAGAAATGCTACAAGAATATGTGTATTTCCATTCTCTTGTTATTTTCCTCGGCAAGTTGCAAAAATAACGAAAATTATATTATTCAGTATTCATTTCATCTTTTACGTTGATGGAAACTTTTGGCTATAGAGACGAAGGACAAATTAAATTAAATAGCAATTAGTCGAGATGTACGTCAAATTTATCAAAAATTTTCAAATTTATCAAATATTTCATTATCCTTTTATTTTCATGGGGAAGTTGATAGGACATTGAGTTCAAGTAGAATAGAACCATGCTTAGTCAGACATACACTGCATTCATAGCATCAAACGAAAGTATTCATCCAAATTTTCATGGAACCACGTTAATTATAGCTTTAAAATCGGTTCCCTATCATACAGGAAGTCGCGTCCATGCAACGCCCAAACGAAAATTAATCTTCATTTAATTCCTCTGTAATTCCGGGCCGCGTTAATTCTCGTTACGCCTCTGACCCCTACCAAAGCTGATTGATTCCGAAAGTAGACGCAGGTTTCATTAAACGTCGAATTAGCGCGACGAATTTGAAACGATCGATCCTGCTCGTCAAAGCGAAAACACAGAACAAGTTTCGCGAAAACAGCACCGCAGCGCATACACTTATAGAAAATTGGAAGGTGTTGAAGTAATTACTTCAAGATAAACTCTACACCTTTTCTTTTGTATATCCGTCACCTGGAGACCGCTGTTGCGAAGAAAATAGAATTTGGTGAAAAAGATTCAAAATAAGGAGAGGTCCATATTATTGTGCTCTTGAATATAAATTTTGTTTTGGGTTACAATATCTAGAAACAAAAGAGCTATAATTAGATTTCTGTTGCTGTTACACATCAAGGTTAACTTTTTGGTAATGTCCTTTGCTATAAATATATGAACGTGCTCCACTCGTTCCTCTATCAGTCAACCTCAACAGAAGGTAAACAAGTATAGAAAATATTTGCGAGAAAAAAAATATTTGTGAGATGTCAACAAAGACTTTTGGCATCAATGACGCAGTTTAGTGATAACTACATTATCAGTTAGGGCCATCTATAAACAAATGCCGGTTTCATACTTACAGACCTGATAAGTTCAATCTTTCGTAATCTGGCGCCATTCAGACGATTAATAACATTCTGTGAATCTTTTCGAAATTTACATCCAATAAAAGCTGAAAAATAAAAAGTCGACAGAACTTATGAGACAATCTACAGGTTTACTTTACCAGCTTTAGTGTATAGCGAGAGTAATCAGCTTTAAACTCGCAGACAGTGGAGGTCAGGTCAGAGAATGTGTTTATATGGACGGGATGGTTAGACGAGGATTTTCGAGAATTCTGTTGGTGTGCATCTTCCTGGTACAGGATCTTGCCGCCGCAAGCTCATCAGTATTCCAACGACGATCTCGACGCTACGATAAATCGCAGAGCATCGAATCCGTGCGATTTCAGACTACAGTGTGCAGTTCAGAGTGAAGTATTGTTCGAGTTTTCTCGAAGGGACATTCAGCGTATTAGGGAATCGAGTAGCTCGTTCGATGAAAATTTATGGATAATGTATGGCTATTCGTCGTAGAAGATGAAAAATAATGGAAGAGGAAGCAATAGTCGTATTTGAATGTTATAGATTAAGGAGAATATATTCTTGTATACGAGAGGTTCCATATCGATCACTCTTTTCGTTTTATCTTTTCGTACAATATATTATCATTGTCGTAGCAACCAAGGTACATTATTTTTGTAAATTTTTAGCATCGATGATGACGTTTCTAGAAGCTAGGAATCAAGTGTCTCCTTAGATATATTATACGTCACATTTCGTGAAAATCTTCGATTTTAGTTCAAATTAATCAAGATGCAAGTTCCTTACATTTACAAAATCCTATCAAAATTCATAGATAAACGAAGATAGGAAAATCTTTCACCAATAATTTCTGATCTACTTAAAAACGTATATCCTATATAAATCATTAAATACCTAAACGAGTCCCTACTTATATCGATTTTCCCGCGTCTGTAGCGTCAATATCATAAAACCGAGCATTTACTTTGATATTTCTAACATCCACCTTTATCATTGTCACAGCACTTGCTTTGAAAACGTACTTCATCTCAATCCTATAATATCTACAAAATAACAAAGTATCGTTACGCAGCCGATTTCTTTTTAGTAGCCAGCAGTAGTAGCAGTAAGAAATTGTGTAGTATCCAGCTTTATCAAAGCGCAGGAAAAGTTGATTCGACATTCGTAACGCGCAACCACACGTTCATCTTGCGTGGAACGCATCAGGCTCGCACGTTCTACGGAAGGTTTCACGTTGGCAAAGGATTTCGAGTCACATCTCGTTTCCGAGTGACCCTATCCGCTGTCGCGAATGTCGGCGAATGTCGACGGCTGCGAGCTGCTGAAGAAGAGAAGCAGGCGAAGAAAAACTGTCAGAAGCGAAGGCAGGGCTCTTTGCGATCGAATGGTTAATTAATGGAGTCAACAGGATCACGTAGTTATAGCGCAGACTTTCTCCGAAGGAGTTTAACGAAGAAGATTCTTTTCCTCTCGTTACGATGACACTTTTTGCGCTCCAACTTTACCAGCCGCTTATGAAGGATCATTGTGAAATGTTTGCTTCCTACGCTTATGTATCGTATCGTTAAACGACGATCTATTTCGATTCGTTTTCTTCTCTTTAATTGCTGTTTTAAATTGGCAAAATGACATTGCTTACGATGAACGAAGAAAGTTTTGTTATATGATCTTTATTTATTCGCATAGAATATCGCGAGGATGAGAATTTCTTACGTTTATCGCGAGTAATTGAATTTCAAACAAGTGTGTTCATATATATATACATTTCTTGTACGAATGATATATTTATGAATTAGTCGTTGAATATATACGTGGTTTTTGAGTTTAGTGTTATCATTTTCGGATTTGTATGAAGGTGCACTGCTGTAAAAAAACACGTTTGCGAAAGAAAGACACTTTTCGGACAACCTAATATAATACTTAATCGCGTAATCTTATATTCGATGTTGAAATTGTTTTATACCATTTTCGCATTGTTTATTCTATATATGGTTTTTCGTTCTTTCCAGGATAGAATAATGAAAATTCGTAATACGAAATTTTGAGAAGAAAAGGCAGTTCTAGAACATCGTAGGAAGAAGATCTTGGAACGGAAACGTTGGGTCTAGACACGATGGTTAGCGTTGCGATTACAACAAATTGGTACGTCAAAGTGAACAAGTTAGGATCCGTTAAAGGACTCGCCAGAACTTGGTAAACTAACGAACTCTGTGCGAATTAGAACTTTGAACTTCGTAATGTTTGAACTCGCTAAAGTATATGGACCTTTGAAGTCGATTCGACGTTCGACTCATTTAAAACTTCCTTCGTTAAAGAATAGCAATATCTATCCTCAATTTCTGACTCGGAGAATTTTTATTAAAGTACATAAAACGAAGTGAGATAGTTCAAACGAATATCAACAGTTCGATAGCTTGTTATTGAAAGTTGAATTTCATAAAAATTTTGTTCCGAGCTACAAATTGTGAATTATAAATTTCACCTTCAATTTTACATTACGAACACTCAATTCTATTTAAATCGAGTAACATTTTCGAATATTCTAAAATTAAAATTTTAAATCTTAGCTAGAGCAGAATTTCAACACATTAGACGACGATACATTCAACAGTTAATTTGTCATAAAATAAAAGAGTCGTAATCATTCTTTCGCTATATCGTCTTTCTTCGTGTCTTCGTATCTTGATTACAACGGGATGACATTTTTTGTAGCAGCGATCAGTGTACTGTCTTGGTTGAAAGGGGTAGAAGTATAGCGACAGTAACGAAATACGAGGCGTTTTTTTCTGGCTGGCTGTTTTGTTTCGGAGGTCGCGAATTGTAGCAGGAATAACGAGATACGGCAGCGTTAAAGAAGACAAAACCGTGCCACACAAAGCGAAGAAACGGCCACGTTTCTTGCGCGGGCTTGAGAAAAGAGTTTGCCCTACTTTCTATAAAAAACGGAGTAAGGTAAGATAAATGGAGAGCAAACAACAAACTTTTTTTAATTATGATCGAAAATATCTGTAAATTATTAAAATCTCTTGTTTTTTGTTATATCACTAAAAAAAAACAAATAAAATTATTATACATTAACTTCATGAAAAATATCGATATAAATGTCGAATTCAAGCTCCAATAGTTTCAAAAGATACAATAAACTTACCACGAATAAATATTTCTGAATTTACGAAATGCTTTCATAAACAGTTAATCTTATTGCCGATATACACATATTTGTTCATTTTCTTTGCCAGAAAAATAATATTCAATTATCTTTCTTGATTTTAATAAAGCCACATTTGAAAAAATTAAACGATAGTTTAAATAATATCTGAGTTTTGTTCGCAAGTGACAATAGATAAATAGATATAAAGCAGGTAGTCGTTGTATCGTGCAGTGGCTGACCAACCACTTGCTTATTCTACTGACAAGAGATAAAGAAAACATCGTTCCACTTAAATCCTACTTATCGCACGCCTTAATTTACAGCTATTAAAACAACACGCCTGTTACAAATAAATACCTCTTTATACTCTTCAAGCTACTTTAATATTTAAAAAAAATTCAACATAAAATCGTCTCGTTTTCACAAAAGAGCAATATCGACCAATTCGTAGGAAAGCACCGTGAAGTAATCGAAACGTAATTACAAGCTAACGTCAGATTCATTAAGAAAGAAGATAGCCGTTCGCTACGCGTTTGACGTTTATCATTATTTCCCTGGCATTTTGATTCCCTCCGGGCGATCTCTCGTGCCGAAAGCATTCCGTTCGATTACCTTCCTCCTTTTGCTTCATCAAATACGTAATCCAGTCGATCGACGATAATCGCGGCTCGTTTGTAGCGCCGATGCATGGCGGAGTACAGAGCGAGTTTAATTTAAGACTCGACCGCGGCAATGGCGCGCCGATAAAATCCGTTTAATTCGTGCAGCTCGACCGATTATATCCCCCTCGGTTCACTCGTTCATCGTTCGAGAAGTCGCCGCGATTGAACGACGCGACGGTCAAGTATCGATCCGTGGCCGGATAGCTTTCGAGACAATCTTCGTGTAGCTCTTTTTACTTCTCTGCTCTCCTTTTGATCGTTAACGATGCTTCCACTTTTGAAAACGATAACGCGGCCTCGTTGCAAGATCGTAAAAGACGAACTTAAACGCTGGAACACGGTTTTTAGTAAATTCTAAATAAGCTCTTAATCACTTGGCTTGAAATGCCGATTTCTTTACACGCGATTGAAATTTTAAGCGATACGAAAGATGCTTTTTTATATGCTGTGCAATTTAGCATTATTCTACTGTAACTGTGAAAACAACATACATCTGTATTATTTTATATTTATTTTATATATAATATATATATGCGTTACCGATTATTTCAATCGTGTTCAGCATTGAAAATTGTTCAACATGGCGAAATTAGGTAGACTCGTATTATGATTCATGTAATCATCGATTACACACGCCAAGATAAACATAATAGTTAAAGTAAATCAAGAAAATTCATTTCTACGACTTAATAACGTTCTTGATACCCGGTTTAAACTTTCCATTTTGGATTCTACGATTTAACGTTTCTAATACCCAATTTGAATTTCCCGCCTTGGTTCTCCTGCGATCTTCTGTTCCTAATACCTACTTTAAATCTTGCAGCTTTACGCCTGTGATTTAACGTTTCTAATACCTGGTTCCAATCTCTTACCTTGATCTCTGTGATATTCTTAAAATTATATTACTATAGACATGATTCACGATTGAATTTAATAGCCGTGGAATTATTTGTATTTAGTTCCCCAGTGCAGCATTTTAACAATCTGTTAGAAATTTGCGCGCATAATAAATAAACAATTTAAAGACATTAACGTTTTTTAAAATTCTAAAAATTTTAGTAGTAGGTGCCAGTAATTTCTGTATCAGACATTTTTTACTACATTGCCAATGATCATCTATTTTGAACTATTACGTTCATTCGTTGCTCCTGTCAATTGCAATAATTTCATTTTCTAAAATCGTCGCGTTTCTTCGTGTTACTCATCCTTTAAATCTTCTTTTGTCAATGCCACTTGTATACAACAGCCCTATCGTTCCATCTCGAGACACATAATCGGCCACGGACAACGACATCGATAAAACAGTGTCTAAAAAAGCGTAGGTTTTCTCTTAAAGTGGAAAATTACGGGGCGTTTCCGGAATACGGTCTGCCCGTGAAACAGATGAAAGACTCCATGACCAAGATTGCGTCCTTATACTCTACGGATCGTACGCTAACATGCGTGTCGTTGTTTCGTTGAAAACGTCCAACGAACGCCGGAAACGATGGTAGATTGTGGCGAAATTAACGAAGGAACAGGAGAAGGAGAATGGCTATCGAGAAAATTTATACGACCGTAAAGAGGCAGGCTAAGATAAAGAGGAAGAAATGCGTACACGTCGAAGACGTCGTTGGAGAAAAAACGACGAGACAAGGCGAGGAAAGGCGAAAGGAAAGAAGAGGTAATTGGCGACCGAGAGTAGAAAGAAGAAATAGCGAGCAGAATGAATGTTGGGGGGGATAAAGATTCCTTGGGTGTAAGCGTTGTACTGTTTGGTAAATGAAAGGAGAAACGGTGGGCGTGATTGTGGGTGCAATTTGTTGCGAGTTCTTTGGTGAAATTATTCGCTGATTTCGAGCCGCGACGGGATGGTGTGAAAAACACGTTTCATTTATAGGATCCTCTTGCGAGAGTTTTTGTAAAATAGAATTTCCACGATTTATTATTACTATCGAGTTGCAGAACGTTTACCGATAAACGCAGTACGAGTGGTTCCGTGGTGGCGAAAAACCGAACCATAGGATGACTGCTGTTCTAAAGAGAGTCGCATAATTAAGTTTCATCCCTCGTCGCCCGGATTTCCTTTGTTACATTAGCTGTCCCCTGTTCCGGCTCTTGGAACCACGAACGCGATTCCAGGCCGACGACGTTAATCTTTAACGAGCCGAGCCGCGCCAACGACGAGGATGAAAAGGAAAGAAAAGAGATCTCGAAGGCTTTGTAATCGAATCCCTTCGCTTCCCTTCGTTTTTAGCGATCAACGTGATTCGGTTTATGTATAGTCGAAGACGCGGGGACGAAGAATTTTGTCTAATGCTACTCTTGATCCGATCGGGCCAACGTCTCGTAATCTTTCGCGTGTAGGAAGAATCCGTCCAATTTGATTTCTCGAATGAAAAGAATTCATCGATTCTTGGATCGATGAAAGTTGAAGTTTTGAAATTGAGGATATATCGAATTCAGTACGACATTGTTCATAAATGAGAATAAATCCTACAAGTGAAATTCTTTATGCGATTCGGTAGTTCTCTGCTTCTCTATTAAATTTTCAAGTATAAATAGCAATAAATAATAAATTGCGCTTGCGTCACGGAAGCTATTGTTCGTTATTATAATACTGAATTCTTAAACACTGGCCACGGCGTGAAATCATAAATTCTCGAAACTCCTTTTTCACCTTTTCGCATGAAATATATGTGATGTCTAATCATAGCAGCGTCTGCGCCTCGGTAGCAAGGTAATCGAGCGTGTATTCTTGTGTGTACTCGTATCCGTGTGTGTAAAGCGAGATGCGAAACGATACATATTTTGCCAGTGGTGCTGGATGATGGAAAAATAAACGAGTATCGCGACCAGCGAGAAGAATGTAGTTACATGTATAACGAAAGATATCAAACCATCCGCCATGCTTTCTTGTATTTTTTAATTAATTTGATTAATTTAACGAACTCTCTTTTCATTATATACCCTATTGACAAACTTATTTTTCCTATCTACGTCATACAAAACAATATCGCATCTAAAATTTCCTTTTTGTAACGAACAAAAACAGAATGATCCATAGCTACACCAACCTACTCTACTTCCAGCAAACCATCCACTTGTTCCATGCTTCCCCAACCACTACTGCAGCATCCTAAACCCCAAAATTATATTCACATTCCCTCTCGATTCACCGTGTACACGAATTTCATCGTTTCTTCGATGTTTCGACGCGTCATCTTACATCGACGCGCACCCCTGTACACGAATTTACGTGCAAGGGGGTTGGAAAGGCAGGAATGACGGTACCAGTAATGGAAACAGAATGGGATAATTCCGCGAACCGCGGACGGACGCGGTAATTGCGAATAATTGCATTGTCTTCGAGTCGTTCGCTCGAGTTCCCCTGTTTCTCCTTCTCCGATCTCCGCCATTCTCGGCTATCTCGCTTCGTTCCTCCATGGTGCGTTAGTCCGTTGCTCCCGCGGGCTCTCGTCGAATTGCTTCGGGTACGAATTGAGAGTCGGCTGGTGGAAACTCTCATACCGATTAGGAGATCCCTCTCCTCGTCTCGGCTGTTTCACCCTCCTCTTTCTGGCGTCCGGTCTGGTTAGCCGGGGTCCAGATCCAGCGGCCGTGCAACGGAATTACGTTCGAACCAGAGGACACGTGGCTGCCTTCTGAATCTGATCTCATCGGGTGTAATTAATTTTTGCAGACGGAGATTGCCCGGCGAATTCCGGCTCGGTGAGTATGGACGATTGTTTCAGGGGTTGAACGTGCTAGAGGTTCCTGTGCGACGGGGGTTTAAGGAGCGTTTTAAAGAAGGGACATTGCGGCAGGAGCTTTGAAAGACTCGTGAAGAGGGCGAAAGATGACTCGTGAGAGGTTCGAAAGGTTAGATTTTGGCATAAAAAAGGTAAGAGGTATAATGCTGTACCGTCTGCAGTTAGCGGAAACGACGCAAGCGAGGTCGTAGGCAGATTGAGTTTAAAAAAGATTTTGAGAAGGGCAAATATTGTGCTAAGAATTTTGAAAGATTCGCGAAGAATATGAGAAATTGAGAAAAATTAGATGTTAAAATAAGAATGTGAAAATATAGTACCTATTACTTCAGGTATAGTCAGCATGTAAAACTACTATAAATTTGTATTATTTTACTACTAAGTTAATCTTGTCAATTAATTTTTCCTTTCGCGTTATTTATTAGATGAGAAATCAATAATCTAAGTTTTGAGAATAAAAGTAACAATCTATCAAGGTTTCCAAGAAGTGTTCCATTCAGTCAAATCAACCATAATGGAAATCGATCGCGCTTACTTAGGAAATTCATGATACTCCCATGCGACAGAAGGATCATTCAACATAATGTAAACGTTAATAATTGCGCGGATATGCGTTAGCTCATCCATGTGTCGCGCAACAGCCGCGTCGTTGTTGCTTTATCTCCGTATTTTACGTCGACTTCGCAACGAGTGCTCTCCAGGACAAGAGCCGACACGTCGATGGAGCTTGAGCCCCGTGTTGATATAACTCGCGGAACGAGAGCAGCAACGAAAGGAAAAGTGAAGCATTAAAAAGTGGAACAAGCATCGCATCGAGCTAATTACCATTCTTTTCCTTGTTGGTTCCATTTACAGGATAATTAGGTACCCTTCGAGTAAAATGCTGATTCGTACTCGATTCTAAGAGATTTCTAGAATATTAGACGTGAAAAATGGTTTCCTGAGTTACGTTTTAAGAAACTGATATTGTATTGACTATCGTGTTGTGTTCGTAAATTTAAACGAAAAATTAGAAAAGTGAATTGTAATTTATAAATATTCTCTACTAATTTTCTGCGAGAACGCGAACATTTGCAGTATTTTCAATTGTTTTCATTGTCCAACGTCTTTCGATAGAGGAAGAATGAAATTTTCCATCAATTATTTTCCTTCTTGATAATAATATAAAAATTGTAATACTTTCGTTTTCTTCACGGACACTATTTTCATCGGGTATGACAAATTATACTTTGGAAAAAATGTTTTCCTTTTCTCTTAAAAATGTCCTTCCATCTGTGTTCTTTAGATTCTTTTCACACGTTTGAAAGTGACAAGACAAACGATCATGCTGGGAAGAACCCTCTGTTACTTCAAACACGAAGCTGTTTTGCTGTAAACTGTCACATGGTTCAAAACTACCATGATGTAAGCAATATATTAATATTAATATACATATGCATCAAAATAAAAATAAGTACTAATCTAAAAACTACTGTTTTTGCAAATCTCGTTAAAAAATCTTTTCATAAAAACCAAAGAAGCAAATATATTCCTTTAGAATAAATTTTATTATCCACATAATGGGACAAGAAATTCAGTAAAATAAAACAATTTTGCTATCTAAGAAAGAATAACCTTTAAACTAAAAAATTTTTTTAAATTTTAAATGCACACATTACACTGCCAAAGCGTTTATCGTGTTCTTTAATTCGAATTCGTTTTGACGTTTGTGAAAACATTAAGGTTGTCGTCGCTATCGAAAAAGGGTACGTTTTAATTATTCGCTCCCATCTCCGGAACTTCTCGTCCGCGAAAAAGTTTGACTTCTATGCGACGGAAACAAATTATGCTGGAAACAAGGGGCTCAGCGTTAATTTTCGGCCTTGGCGTTTCATGGTTCTCGAATTTCCTTGATAAATAATGCTCGGGGGTTTGTGGAAAGTTTGGTGATTGGTGCGAGCACGTTTCAAACTTTATGCCGACTCCGTCTCGCGTTTTTCGTTTCTCACAAAGCTATGAATATTTAAACTTTCATAATTACCGGTTTTATTTGTGCCGATGGTTCGTTCGTTCGTTCACTCCTACTTTCCGACATGCTGGAAATACAAGATGCGGAAAGATACTTTCACTCTACCAACGAATCGAACGCGAGCGCTCCGTGACACGCTTGAGAAACAGATGTTGAAATTGAATCTCATTTATGCAAGCAACTTTACGTTGATTCTCATGCAAACGTGTCTTGCATTACTCTTAAATAATTCGCAGGGCATATTAAGATTGAGCTTCAACTTGCAATTGGATTTACAAGCATTTCAAGTTCTTCAAGTATTCTACGTTAATTGTAGTTGAAATTGTCAAGAAATACATCATCGCCAAAAGTTGGTTGATAAATTATATTCATTAATTTCAAGGAATATTCGAGAGACTCGTTGTGTTTTAGGAAAATATGCTATCCATGGATGCCTTTAATATTTACAAGATACTTTACATGGATCACGTTCTTTGTATTTTATATCAACCAATAAATACCCGACACCAAACCAATTCATGAAAACAAAATTCAACAGCCTATCAAAAATTCAATTTAAAACTATGATCTATATCCTCCTAACATATTTATTGTCTACTAACTGAAAGAACACAAAGAGTACAAATTAAAAATCACAAAATCTTGAGAGAGACCTTTATTACACGAAGATCATCCTCGACCAAATATACTTCCCGATGTTTACCATCCACTACCATCGTATCAAACACCAACCTTAAGCTACATCCAAGTTGCTTGACAAAAAGGACCCAACCCTAAATCATCCATGGCAGACTTGCCAAAAAATGAAGCAACGTGACCGAGGGACACGGTTAACGTAGCAAGAACGAGGACTGGAAAGCCGAGCAATCCGTTGAGAAGGGACACGGGAACAAAGCAGGTCGGGGTATCTTGATCCAACGCGACATCATGATTCATCGTGGGGGTCAAGGAGAGTGGAGGTTACTACGTAGTGGAGGGTGGATCGAGCGTTAACCGGAGAAGTAAACACGACCTCGGTGAACATTATCGGTGCACGGTGACAAATCCAGTGCGGGCGAAGACAGAGAGACAGAACTGTGGCGTGCACTCGCTTAGTCGGACAAACGTGCACGAACACAGATAGAAACCGAGCGGTACACTCTTCGCGACGATGGTGTGCTCGAGACACGAGAGACGACGAGGATATTCTCTCGGTGCAGTTCAGCCAGCGCATAAATTCCTCGAACACATGGCGCCTGAGCTTATGAACAATAACCACGGCTGGCTTCTCCACCTCCTCTGGCTGTCGACGTTGATGCCAGCGGCACGTTAGCCGACCTCCTAGCCGGTAATTACGCCAGACCCATAAACATTCGGCTCACGGTTCAATCTCGCCCGGAAGACAAGGGACACAAGTGCCAGGCGTGGCTTCCTGGCACATGTCTCCTCTGCGCGCCGCCTCGAATCATCTGCATAACGTTTTCTGCATCGGAGACCCGGCCTCCGTGGATTTAAACCGGCTTATTATGGCGGTGATGCATGCGTCCGCTACTAAGGAGGAACTCGCTGAGCTTCGCGACCATCGTGACTCAGGATTCTTCGAGAACAGAGCTGTAGGTGGATGAAAGTGTGTTGGTTGGTTAAGGCAATCGGATAGGATAGTATTCGTTCGGGGAAATTATAATTTTCTATTCTACTAGTTCTATTCTCTAATTCTATTCTGGGATACGATATGGACGAAAGATTAGTTTGGAGCCGAGAGATGTTTTATTCGATTTAGTTGGTTTACATCGAATGGAATAATTGTAATTAAAGCGTTAACTGTAGCAGGTATTTTTGATGTTTTATATGTTTTAGATTAGTTCCGCTTATTGAATGTTGTAACGAATATTTGACTTTAGATATTTTATACGTATATTTTTAAACACGCGATATGATTCTTTTATTTTTGAATTTGTATTCCTTTTTCATATTTCTCGTTCCTCTACTCTACTGACACACATTTCACTCTTCCTTTATCGATACAGTTATATTTATTCGCGTCCAACGTCACAATAACTTGACAGCTTAGTAGAATTTATTGTACTTTCCATCCTGTGTAATATTGAATATTAGAAAAATGTAGAAGATAAAAAGTTTCGTGTCGTAACTTTCTAACTCGATGTATAGATTCGTTAAAAAAGTACATGGAACGATTGATCTTGGAATTCACAATAAAATATCTCTATCCTATTGTATTTTTTACCAGGAGAAAAAAAAATGTATCCGCACTGTGAAAAAGAAAAGAAAAAAACTCATATACTGATAATATTTACTCAATAAAGAACTATCTTGTCTTTCAACGAAAATTAAGTTTTATTTATAGTGTTTTATTTTTCATAAATATTTAACACATCGGGCAAGTATATTTCAGTGAAGACTCCGCGTCACCTATGTATATAGTTCCCCATTCACTACACATGTTTGAATTCATAGCCTCGTAAATTGCTTTCAGAATCGTGGTGTTACGCCGTGAGATAAAATGTATTGAAAAATGGTTATTATAAAGAAAACTGGTGTAGCGATCGGACACGTGTAAGGAAATGGTGTAATATTTATTTATTACGATGTACCACCAACAAGGATGACACAAAATGGTATAAATGAAAAATGCAGATTTCCTTTGCATATTTCTTTGCAGAACCGTCTTCGATTACGCTCGGTACACGACTTTTCGTAGAATCGAAGAAATCCAGAAAGTCTTCCGCATGTATGAAACATGTTCCCTAAAGAAATCGAAGGAGCTTTACAGTAAAATCACTTTTTCGAGTTTATAAGGAGAATCTTTTCAAGAAATTTTTCAAGAAACATTTTGTTAAGGATCAAGTAATCCCTTTTTTCGAAACACACTTTTTCTTTTACACAAGGCTCTTGTATGCAATCTTTACTCTCATGACGTACAATATCCACAAACGTTATATAAAAATGTTTCGCAAATATCATATTTTAAAACGGTCGCTTAAGACGATTAATTATTCAACGCGACGATATTGCCAGAACAATTTTATTTAAAAGCTTTTATTTTCGTCAATAACCCGCATCAAAAATTATAATAAATATTCCAAAAATATCGATACATCAAAATACCTCAAATTTTCATCTTCTACATATTCGACATTTTCTACGTATGTTCTAAATATACAAATATTCTACGTAGATTTTATAATTTTATAAATATACAAAATTCTACATTAGTATACATGTGTACACATACTGTTAATTTTATTAATGTATCTTCAAATCTCAATAATTCTACTAACATTTTAAACAATTTCACTAACGTCCATACCGTTCATTTTCAACTAAACTAATTATCCATTTAACATATAATTCCCCCGCCCAAATTCAAATTCAAGTTCCCGTCAAGTCGATTATCACTATATGATATACCTCGTCTATCTGCATTCAAATTACCAAAAGACGTACGTTCGAATCATTCAATTTTGAACAGCCATCAATTTGTAGGAAGCATAACCAAGGAAGCTTGATGCAGGGATACGTGGTCCCATCTCGGTTCCTTAGTTCGCGAAATCACGTTACGTCGACGATAATAAATACGACGGCGTCATAAATATTCGGTTCACGATTTAATCTTGCCGACGAGGCACGAGTGCCAAACGTGGCCCCGGTAACAGATGTCCCTTATTTGACCGAGTACCGGGGATCATCTGCATAATGTTCCTGGCAGAAGTAAACGATCCTGAGATTAGGTCAGGAGTTCTCTCTTCGAACCCTCTGCTCCGCTCCGTAATGCTCTGGTACGCGCCACGTCACGTGCAGCTTGTTCTTTAAATTACCGATTGTCCCGTAGATCTTCGCGACAGAATCGAGCCGCTCTTATTTTGAAAACTAGCAAGGCATGTCCCATAAATCCCCATTATTCTCGCTTCGATCTCGAATCAGCCGAATTTCGATGTTCGACTGGAATTTGACACGAACCTTTTACATTCTTGTGAATTCTCAGAGCGAAAGAAAGATATTTTTTAAGAAATTTTGGATAATAAAATGTATGGTAGGACCACCACTTCTCATACGAGAGATTCTACTAACATCTTTTCTTTTCTTCGTTTTTTAATACGAGGCACTTTAAATTAAAATTGCACAAAGTAATTACAATTTTCTTCTTCAATCTACTACATGCTTAATGTATTTGACATCGTTGTACCTTAATCTCGTATCTGTACTTTAATAATTCTTTAATTAATTTTTTATCCAATATTGGAAAGCAACTCCCGTATTAATTAAAACCCCCTCCCTTTTTTTTTTACTTCTTCCAGTTACCCCCGCGCCTGACATTCAAAGCAATTCATCGCGTTTCGCAAGCATTCCAGGCTACTTATTTTACCCAACCATTCCTCGTCGCGAAATAAAACTTTCTCTCCGCTCTTCAACTCTCTCAGGATGCCTTATACAAGTTTGTCCAGCGAGGCCAAGCTGACGTGCCTTAAACCGGCTAACGGTTGTGTAGCTCGTTAACTCAGCTTCGTCGTTCAACCTCACCCTCTATTCCTATCTTCCTCTCTACCTCCCTTCTCCCTTCCTCTCGCGCTCTCTGATGATGTTGCACCAGAAAGGTCTAACCAACCAGGACGATCCGCATTTCGCATGCACTCCGCGCGACAATTGTGCGACGTGGATGCGTTACGCCGTTTTAACGGTACCGGACGGCGAGACTCGGTCGACGAACCAGCCCGGCAGAGGATCGTTCAATTTAGTCCCGGTGAACCTTCGTCCCAACGAATGGACGACCGTTCTCTCTGCGTTACGCTGAAAAGGCTGCGACCTCTTTATCTCGCGTCTCGAGTCCGAGAGTTTAATGTCTCTAGGTAAACTGGACGACGTGTCTAATTACGTGCTGCAAAAGCCAGCCTCGCCGTGGGCCAAGCCAAAGGCAGTTCTCGTTCTTTTTCCAACTGCTGGATGCATGTATGTATATGATGTATGCATGTATGTATGTATATAGATACTAAAGTACAGGCGCTCGTTAAGCTCGTTAGAGGTGCGCAACAGAAAATGTGCTTTCAACTCGCCGTAGAATATAATATTTTCCGTCTTTCGATTCCGATGGAGCGAGAAGAATCATGATTCTTGTGACAGGTTGAGTTTTGTGTTGATATCATTGTGTCCGTAATAAACAGCAAACGACAATAAGTTCACCTGTCATTTGCATCATTCGTTTATAGAATACGACTGGTTTTATTATCAAAGTTATTACCATTCTTGCCATTATAAAAGAAGATATGTCAGATCTAGCAACTCGTAACTTGTGATCTATGAAACGTTGCTAATAACGTTCTATCGTGCAACAAGTTTCAAATTCGGTGATCGTGTAACAAAGCTTTTGGTTTGTTATATCGAATCTATGATTCACAAGAAACACGATACAGTCAGTAACTCACTGTTAGAAATATTTTTCGTTTTACGAATGCGTTACAACAACAGCATTTTCCAAGAAACAAAATTACCTCTGAAAATGCATCGACCCATATTTCGCCTGCTATTTGTCGTTCCGACGAAATTTACCGCTCGACGGACCGCGTATCATGCTATTTACGAAGCGAACGAAATTTCGTTGCGACAAAAATTCGGTTATACGTATAATTTCCAAACGTATCGCGACGACGCGACGTTGAATCAGCAACGGAAACAGTGAAATGCGAAAAAATGCATTAAAAAAAAAAAAAAAAAAAAGAGAGAGAAGAAAATAATAAAAGAAAAAAGCGCGAGGATCTCGCTGACATTCAAATAATGCGAACCGTGTATGACGTAGAATATAAAATGGATCGCCGCGCTTCAACCTTTTTCCCGGACGGTGCACGGGGGATTTATAGGAGCCTATTTTGACAAGGGGGAATCGCACGCACAAAAGAGGTGCTTCGCGAATATTTGATATACACCGAAAATACGCGTGCATCAGACCGCGGGAAAAAATGTAATTTCGCAGAAAGCTTCCTTCGTTCGCCGACCCTTTGAGCATCCGCTGGAACACGCTCGGTACACGATGATCTCGTAGATTGCGTCAGTGACGACAATTTTCGAATGTTAAGCCGAATTTTGTAATTTCTTTTCTGCGTGACAAGTCTGGCTTCGGTTTAATGCGGTTTAATTGAGTTATGGCTTTAAAATGCACCGACTTCAAATTTGTCCATGAATCTAATAGATTTGATTTTCAGAGAAAAATATATCTCTGACGTGTATTTTAAAGCGGGAAAGATTAAATATCGATAACTAGTCTATGGACATTAGTTCTTTCTACATATTGACCGTCTCTTACTCCGAATTATATCGATTGATTTACGGCAATTTTTAACAATTCTCGCTATTTCATAAGGCAACATTGAATTTTCTTTTATCTCTAGTTTTATCACGATGTCTCGTATTTCTCTAAAGTTGGATATCTATGGCGAATCAGATGAATCAGAACT
The DNA here is from genome assembly GCF_024542735.1 of Bombus huntii. Classification (NCBI taxonomy): domain Eukaryota; kingdom Metazoa; phylum Arthropoda; class Insecta; order Hymenoptera; family Apidae; genus Bombus; species Bombus huntii. Next base: position 6,513,732 of record NC_066249.1, on the reverse strand, counting down.
TTTGACGACATACAATCTTTTCAATTACATTTTCCATTTACCTTTCTCTTCCTCATTTACCACATAAGTATTTATGTTATACGAAAAAAATTTCTCTCTGCAATGGTTACGTGAATTCTTTGAATTATAAGAATACGTGGATAGACGCGATGATATTATCAACGAATAGAGAATAAACGATGACTTGGTGGTCGAAATAGTTGGAGCTTTGGTCGATATTTGAAACAACTAGCAATGAATAGCGACAGGAAACTAGGCGATAACTTGCTAATGAGGAGCATATATCACTTTTCCGATACTGCAACGAACGCACAACGCCGGTGTTGAATGGTTCGAATTGCAATGTGGAAACGCTGAATCGTCCCCGCGAAGCAATGTACTATGAACCGCCCTGTAAATCACAACATAGTCTTGGCAAGGAAGTTAGTTGTCGAGCTGGCGCGTTTGACGGATAATGGAAAACATTAATCTCAACGAGAAATATTTGTCGCTGCCGACCGTTTTCCAACCGGTGGAATTCACGTGCATCGTTTTCACGCAACGTGTTTCGTATTATAGATCCAATCACGCGTACCGAATCAACAGATCGTAAATCGTTCTCTTTATTTGACGTATAAACTAACAAGTTGTAACATATGATCCATACATCGATGAGTATTTTTATCACACTACGATTATTGTCCGAAGATTCTTACCGTTAATAGATCACGAAAAAAAGTATAAAAACAACTTTGCAGATACGTTCTTTTAGTTAATCCATGCACGTACATAAGTATTAGGATTCACACGAGAAAGCGAACGAATTTGAATAACCATTAGAGAAAAATATTACAATATTTAGAAATTACTATCTCGTTCGAAATCGTACATTATGAAGAACGCACACATTGATATTGCTATAATATTCGATAATTAACTCGTACTTATTTTCACACTTATGTTCGTGAAATTTCGATAATTTTGGTTTTAAATTTCGGTTCAAACAGGAAAATGTACAAATTTCTTTTTAATAACGATTCAATCGCTCTCGATGCCCTAAACGAGGAATAATCGATATGTAGAAGCGAATCGTTCTATACTCGAGAAAACCGGCGGGAAAAATAGAACTATAAAATCTTGTAACAAGCTGTTTCTTAACGTTTAACCGATAACGCCACACGCACATGCTGCTCATTCATTTCCAACGAGATCGTTCGACAAAGAAATAGCGCACGCTGAAACAAAGGGACAGTTACTCTTCACATTTTCCTCTCATTTTCCAACCAGGCCACGACGAGTGTTCATCGGTGGATCGATCTAAACGCGATCTCAACACACCAGGAAAATCCGATGAAAAGTGCGCTGCGTCGAGAATCTGCACGGACAGGGCGCACGCGGTCAGAATGTAGACGTCATTGTTCCAAGCCAAGTATTTTATCAGTGAACGAATTACCGTTGCTGTTTAGAACGCTCTATCTTCCCTTCGCCCCTTCTTGTCCTGTCAATGCTGCATCCATCGTACAACATCAACCTGTCTACCCTTATCACCTTTTTCCTCTTGCTTTCTCCGACCTTTCTCCATGGCTCGTTCCTTCTCTCTCTCTCTCTCTTTCTTTTTCTCTGTCATTCCTTCGTTGATAGTAATGATTTCCCTCCTCGATCACTTTATCTTCTTTTTCCTTCCATATGTCCTATCGTTTTACTTTTATTTTAATTTTCCTTTGGAGTTTATTTCATTTGTTCTTCGTCAGTCGATGTGCCGCCCTGTCTCGTTCACTATTTGATCCTCTTGTTTCTGATTTCTTATTTAGTTCAAACGATTTCGTTGCGTTCTTTGCAAATGCAAAGCTGATGTTTCCGTTGCTCCGATATAATTCTGTCTACGTCGAGCGGGTTTAAGAGAGTTTTTCCTTGCGCTGCATCGACTTTTCTTTAGAATTTGTTCTTGAAATGAGTTTGTTGTATTGTAGGTCTTTGACGGAACAGAAGAGGAATTAGATCTGACAGGATTTCGCGAGAAAAATGTTTGTCTATTCTCACTTTCAGCAGAAAGGAATTCTTGATTCGTTCGAGTACGGATAAAATTGATAAAATTGATATAATTTAAAAACAGCTTCAAAGTAGATACCAATAACCATTCAAAATTTTGCACGAAAGTAACATAGTATGGAGTATTATTGAGGCTCCACTTTTTGTTTTAACTTTCTGCAAACACATGCTTTATTTTGTAATAATTTTTGTGCCATCTGTACACTGTTATAATCACTGGCAGCCAAAGCCACCATACGCGGCCGTCAGCTTGTATACATGACATGAAACAGTTAGGAAAGAAAAGAAACGAGAAATGACCTCCAATTAATCCTTCAGCATCGCACAGGTACTCGAATTCCATGATCGAATGTACACGATCGACGAAATGCTCCTGTGCACGATATTCGGCCGTACCTTCGACCGAGCCAGCACACAGCCAGTGATTATCATCGGACGAGGACGTTGTCGATACGAAAATTGTGCACTGATTATCTCGAACGAGCGATCTGGCGTGTACAGTTTCGCGCTTTCGGCTGCGACGCCTAACGCGGGCCAGCGATCATTATCGGTCGCATCGATTGCCATGCCGCTGCCGCGCTGCGCCGCTTGTTTCGCTTTATTGTTAGCGTGGCCCGCGTCGCTATTTGCGAGACTGGCCACGTTATTGCAGTCGTTACCGTTATCGGTCCACGGCTGATTTTGTTTTCCATACGCGCGACACCCACGTTTTTCGGGCACCACAATCCAGATAAAACCACGTGTCCCTTCTGACGATCCAACGGAATGATGGATGCGCGAGTAATCGAATCCGGGATTTATGGTGGTCTACCGTTTCAAGTGCTTTGCAACGATCGGTCCGTCGAGTTATCGTTAGCTGGTCTGATTAGTGGCACTAATATAGCAGAGTTGATGTACCCGTGTTTGCATTAGTCCATTAGATCTTTCATGGTATTGCGTTGAACGAACGATTTTTGGGGTGCGACGACTTTAGGGAGAGTCAGGCATTGCGTAACAAACGGTGCTGTATCCTGTGTTTATACGATGCATTTCAAATAACGCGTGATATCGTCAAAACGTAGCAATCGTTGCGTTACATTTTTATATATTTTATTATTTTTTTAAACGACGTGTCTAAGTATCCATCTCGCGAATGTTTTATGATTTATAAAAGTCACCGTGTGTTTAGAATTACTCCGCTCGCACAGAATGCTGCTACACCACGTTATTCCATTCCAAGAGCATCGACACTCCAATAACCGAAATTCTTCTACGAAATAATTCACCTAACGCCTATTCATCGACACCAGAACATTTTCCAGTCGATCAGTTCGCCCATTAAGTTCCAATACCTTCACATTCCTACAATCCTAGTTCAACAATTAATCTTTGTTCCATGAAATAATTCACCATCGACGCTCCTTGTAAATCGATAAACCCAATTACTTTCATATTCGCGAAGAATTATTCGTCTAGTAGCTACTCGTCGACATTAGAATATTTTCCAGTCGATCGATTTAACCGCTGATTCTCGCGAACTAGCTAGGGCCGTTCACGCGAATACGCGCGCTTATGGACGATGCAATTTTAGTTGACAGTTTAACGATCAGAAGCGTTTCGAAGCGGACGGCCTGGTTTTTCCCGCGTTGCTCTGACGAGTCGTAAATCCGCTCTGCGCGAAGATAGCCGGCTACGATCGTTCGCCACGGGAAGAGCGAGCATAATTCCGCGCGCGTACGACGCGCGTAATTCACCGCTGTATCTATACGACGCTGGCGATACGCGTCGCGCACGCGTCTTTATTAGGGCTCTTTGTTCGAATTTTTACGATTGTCGGTAGCAGCTACCGGCTCGGAACTTCGAAACGACGCGACGGGAACGACCGTGGAGATTTGTTACGACACAGTGAACGAACGCTTCGCGAGATTTTTCGTTTCACGCGACGCTTTTTAAATCTCGAATACGGCAAACCACAAGTTTTTGGTTTACATTGGAGAGTGGTTTGTTTTTCCATGATCGTCAAATATTTTTGTTTTTGTTTCGGCTTTGAGATTTAGCTTGAAGTTCTCCAAGTGAATCATTCAGTTTTTTATTTTGTGCTTCGTGTTTATTTTCGGACGATAGTGGAACGGATTTTTAGTTTCGGATGGGGAAATTTTCATTTATGTCTGATAGGAACTTGGAAATTGGAAGGGGAAAGTGCAATTATATAATTGAACGTTGATTAAAATTGAGGGACTTAAAAATTTAACAGTTGAATTTTTTAATAAATGGAGATTTGTGCTCTCAAATGTTAATTTCTCATCGGTACTGTCAAAATAATAATAATAATGAATTTTTCGCTCTTCTTATTATCCCCAAATAAAAAAATCTGCTCCTCTTCTAAATAAAATAAAGAAACTAAAAAGGCCAAGAAGAAATAAATTTCAATTCTTTTTAAGGTACTTGTCTTCTACAGAAAATACAGAAAATGGTTGCTCCAATTGGAAAAATTCGTACTATGAACAACACTAACTATCGTTGCTCCATTCGTGTCGACGCTCCATCCTATATCCGTCAATTATTCCGGCAAATTCTGACGTAACACCGCAAAATCCAGCGGAATGTAGGAAAAGCGAGGTAACCATCGAGTAATTGGACAAAACGGTAACCGAACGACAAACAAAGCCGAGTTTCGCTCGTCGACATCGTCGACCCGCTGTACGCGTAATCCCGCAGAACGGGGCAGGACAAGTTCGAATCTCCGTGTCAGAAATTTGCGACAAGCAGAGATCCGTGGCATTTCGAACGGAAATTCCGTCTGGTTCGTTCGTCGGATGCCTCTCACGGCGAGAATCATAACTTCGAGGATGACGTGCGGCGCGATAGAGGCACGGCTCTTCGCTCTTGCCATCGACCTATACTACTGAAACGGCCATAGGGGATAACAGAAGCATAATTCGGACACAGGTAACGCGTAAGTCTACTGGTCACCATTTGTCAGATGAAGGCACCGTTCTGTTACCGTCACTCTACGTTGGATAACGAATTCTATCAGTGGTCGATGTCATTACATTCTTCGATTTTCTAGACATTTATTTTCCTTTGTGTCTTCTACCTTTCTAATGAGTTTCACGATCGCTTATACAATGGCGGTATTTGGATGTGTTACATGCAGGATTTAGCAAGTTTGAAGAATAGGTATTATTTTTAAAAGTCTACTATATAAAATCATGCCAGAATTAATAATTTAATAAAAGCTTATCGTTACTGTTATTCAATTTTATGTGCAACATGTTTGTCTAACAGTGAGTCACTTCTGGAACAACAGTCGTTGCGTTTATGTATTCTTACAACATCGAATAGTTTAAAATAAAATTGTATCGATGATAAAAAGAACGTCTTTCATATTCTTCTCGCTTTTCCAAAATTATCACGATAAAAATTCCTACAGTAATAATTTCAAAAGTTTAATGAAAACTAATTAAAATAATTATTGCACCGATCGAGAAATTCCCTAAAATCGGTTCCGTTGAAATCGCACGTTTATGTCGGCGGTCCGCGACACGGTTAAATCATTTGGTGAGTGAATCGTGACACGACCGATGTATCCGTCTGCACGTCCATCTATCTGTGTCCCCTTTCCGCGTTTCGCTCGTTTGCTCGGCTCGATATGCGGTTGTTCATGCCGACCAATGTGTCGAACGAACGAACGTTGCAAAATCGTACGGGCACGGTCGCATTCGCGAACGTTGCACGTTGCCGAGTTTGATTAATTCTCGACCCAACGCTAGCACCCGCCTGATAAGGAATATATATGGTGGATCTCGAAAATCGTTTACGGTATTTCGTAAGAAATATCGTTGCCATGATAAATGGTCTTTCAGATTCACTAGTGTTGCTTCCAGTTATCAAGGAACCGTTCCTTCGGTTCTTAAAGGAAAATCTTCTGGTAAGAAGCGTTTCCAATCATTGTTTCTTCTACCGATCTTTCGATAGTTTCTTAGGATCGTGAGAACACGGTTGGGTTCAGATAATATCCGAAATATCACCCCGATACATAACGCGTAAAAGATTTTGTTGTTATATTCGTTCTCAACAATTTACTACGTTGGATAAATTGTTTGAGAATGTTTCGCGTAGATTTATTAATTGCACGCTGACTTAAATAAAGGTGAAAGCTAAAATTGTGTGTATGTGCTAAAAAAAAAAAAAAAAAAGGAGATACAAATATGACAAAATAAAATTCTTAATTGCGAGTAAAAAAAAAAATTTGTATAAGATTAATGGAACACAGAAATTTCATTTGTAGAATACTTAATTGTTGAGCAAACCATCAATATGAAGTTTTATTGTAATTTTTTATACGAATTTAAATTTGGTAGCAGTTACTCCTAACATTAATTCAACTTTCAGTGAATAGATTCAGGCAACGGACAAACTACCATGGGTATGAAAAATTAGGTCAAAATTCGTGGCAGAAGTCTGGACGAAACGTTATTTACCTGCAACGAGAACCGATAGAGATAGCCTGGTGGATACTGTTGTAGATACTGATGATGCACATGATGCTGATAGGGTTGCTGACTATACTGTTGCCCTTGCTGCGGCTGAAACTGTTGCTGTTGCTGGTATTGCTGTTCCAGATGCGTCTGATGTTGATGTTGATGTTGATGCTGATGCTGATGCTGATGATGATGATGCTGGTGATACCAGGCATGATTGTAACCATCCATATCACAACGAAGTCACGTTTCCGGTTCACAACCTCGGACGTATCCTCAGTTCGAGGTGAAAAAGGGAAGCTCGCGCAAATGGCAAACATATCAATCACCTGCCAATAGGGCCCGGACGTTCGATCGTCGTATTCCGAATTCTCTTTCGCATGGAATCCCCGACATCACATTCGAGGCGGACCTCCGCGTATCTGTCTATTGTTTGGAAGCTTCCTTTGTCCCGATTGACGGATGGCTCGGCGAATCGACGAGAAAAATTATTGCGCACCCGCGAGTACCGATTGCGAGTTTTTGAAAACGAAGCGGCCTGATTGTTCCGATGCGCGCTTCGTCCGAGAGCTCTTAATCTTTCTCCTGTATTTTTCTTCGATCACTTCGATGGATTTTAACGTATATAATTCGCACAGGAACGCTGAATAATTATTTGAAAATCGAATAATACACAAACATTTTTAGAGTCTCGAGAAAACTTGAATCAAGAGATGTTACTTCTGCCGTTATTCTACGTCGTAGTAACGAATACGTAGATCATGAATCTTCATAAGATGTACAGTTATTGGATAAACACTGAATTATTATTTGGAAGTCGAACGTTTCAAAGGATTTTCCTACTGTTTCTATCGTGATTGTATGTTGCAGTAACGAACGCGTAGATCGTTTATCTTCGAATATACAGTAAATAGATAAATACCGAACACAACGGTTGAAAGGGTTTTTAGAAATTTTCAACGAAAAGATAGAACTACCTTTATCGTTCTTCTATATTGTATTAGTAACTGATCGTGGGCTTCATGAATCTGATCCTCGTGAGTCTCATCTACGATCAAATGCGTCCTCGATTCGATAAACGAAGGTGCGCACCCAGAACGTTTAATAGCTGTAAAAATACGAAATCGCAAAAGAGAGCCACATAGAAAGTTAGTCACTGAACGTTCTACAATGTCTGGAGGATAGCACGAAACTTAGATTCGAAAACTGAAACGATCCCTCGTTCCCCAATGGTGTTACCGATTTTCACATAGTTCACGGGAACAGGAAACTTGATTCTCGTAACTTTGATGCTTGCACTTCCGCCGGATCTCGTATTGCACTCTACTAGGTGATGATTGCGGACCAACTAACTCGTGTTCAAATTGCCGAAAACGCGGTGAGCCGCTGGTGGTCTTTCCCCACTCTGCTTGACCCCCACGGACTATTATTGTTCGCCCCTTTTGAGGATTCTCTTCCTTCCGTCTCTTTTTCTCTCTCAGAGATCCGCTGGACCGGTCAGCCTTTTAGCTTTCGTTGCTGCTGGGGGTCGTCTTTGGGAAAAAGATGCCACGCATCAGGAAGAGAAGGGGTTGATACGTACACGTCGTGTATAGAATTTTCGTTTGAATCGAAAACCTGCTGGAGAGATTCTTCCTGACGGATACCACTTCCTTCGCGTTCTTTCTTTTTCATTTTTAAACAACCAATCGTCGAACGAAGATGTTTCTGTTTATAGATGGTTTCTCGAGGTTTGAACTTGTTTTTTCAGTGCGCTACGATTTTAGGATAGTTCGTAATCTTTGTAAATTGAAATACCTGTTATATTTGATTATTACAATATGTTATGAAATAGGAATCTAAGTGTCTTCGATAAAAAGGGATATGTAGATCTTGAAACGTTAGGTATAAAAGAATACACTAGTCGTTACGTTCTTGAAGTTTGTACTGATAAATTCGACGATAGGATATATTCTCAATTGTTTCTTTAACAAATTATATCCATTCGAAACATCTATTCTAAATATTCTGTTGTTCGAACATTATCCCAATTATACAACGATATTTAATTCGTAAGCGATAATAAAATTTGCAACGGGAATTTCAGTGCAGCGTATTTTTAGAAGATGTCACAACTCCGTTTCCTCATTGATTAAATATTGGTAGTACGATCCGGGATAATATGGAATTAAGATAAAATATACGACATATCGAATTCATTATTCCTGGTGAATTTCCATTTAAAGCTGATTTAAACTGGCAATTAACACTAGTATTACAGCTCGCGTGTTATCAGTTGCACGGGCACGAATCCGTTAACGATTATGCACTTCTAACACTCAACCGTTTCGTTTTATCGTGGCCAGATAATCATTAACTCAAATTAATTCTAGTCGCGACGGTCCATTACAGAACTGTAATTGCAACGCCGCGATTCCCATTACCACCCATTTAGATTGCATCATAGGCAATTAATACGACTCTGGATAGGAATATTCTAATTAATCCCGTCAACGGTACCCGTCAAAAATCTCGGTTATACGCGGCGACGAGAGAGGGAGAGAGAGAGAGAAAGAGAGAACGCAATATCGCGTGACAAATTGGACCAAATACGAGTAACTCGATCGCTGGTCTGAATAAGCGCGCGAATGAATTTGAAAAATTGCTATCTGATGCCTGTCCATGCGACACACACACACACACACACACACACACACATACACACACACACACACACACACACACAAGTTTAAAATGAAAAATTCTAACTTGGAAATGTTATATAACTTTTTTACAAAATTTAATAGCCCGTTGACTTTGATACCCTCGATACGTTTTTAATTTAAAACACAAGCGAGATATATTTTCACTTTTCTTTTTAACCGTTGGACAAAATTGGTAAAGATAAACGATGAACTATTATTTACATAGATATGGTATGATAGAGATATACGTGTAACTGATAAATATTAAGTAATGATTTTTCAATTTGTTCGATTTCCGATGATAAATTTTACAACGAATATATTCTATATTCTCCGTTATTTGTCAAAATTACGGGACTATAATTCAAAATGACAAACAGGATACGGCTCGCTGTCTTTAACACGTTTTATTTCGACTCTGTCAACTAATAATTCCCATTCAATTTCCAATTCTCTCAAACATCCGCGCAATCTCGACGTTCATTCCTATCAATGCCGACTCCATTATCATTATTTTTTAAATCCACCCGATTTTCCCCGTATCGTGGACGCATCCTTTGGGCTGCGAGCAAACAGGTTAGACAGGATTTGGTGGAATCCCTCGGAGGACGCTGCTAAAAAGGCGATTGTTCGACGAAGGATAGGGAGAAGCCGAGAGGGTTTGTCCAACCCTTTTCGCGTGGTTCGGAAGGGTAAATCTAATAATGCACGGCCCACGACACCCTGCGAAACGTCGCTGGCGACAAGTGTCCGATGAGATTTCCACGAAGGGCCGTGGAAGGGGGAGAGGAGAGAAAAAATTCGAAACGAAGCAGGGTTTGGTCGGTTCGAACTGTTCTCTTTCCCTCTCCGTCGGATTTCTGCGCCTCTTTCCTCGGAAACAATGGGGAGAGCCGTAATAACGAGCTTCCATTTTCGCGAACGTTACACCAGGCAGAAACAAATGGTCGGCAAAACAATGAGACCGAACACGCTGGTTGGCCGCTCGCGAAGGTAATTCGAAAGCGTTGCGAAATTTTTGCGGAAGCGGGATTATTAAAGGCCGTAATCCTCTTTAATAACCACGCCGGGCAGAGCATTAAGCGGCGGTTATTCTCCGCGCTGAACGGGCTAAGTGGCTGAAAACTGTCGAACCCCGATCAAATGGCCTCCACGTTCGTAGTTTTCTTTTTTTCTTTACCTTTCTGTTTGGTTCCGCGGAAATGTCGATTTCGAACAGTTCGATCAGTCGTTTGGCTGATCCGCGCGTGTTGTCCAGATGTTAATACAGTAATCGTAGCTCGCGATTCGTCGCTGTTATTGCTACGGCAATTTTGAAACGAGAGCATTAGAGAAATCGTGAAATAGGAATGGTTACTTCGCTCTAGTGGCTGGCGGTAGTACTCGTTTAGCTTTATTATTATTTAGGCTGTTTTATTTTGAGCCTGTGATTACAATCAGCTTGCATTGAGAGAATGTTGCGCGTTGCGACCATAAAAATTCACTCCATGAAATTCCCAAAATTTTTTCTTATTTTCGTTTTAGGTATCGTTACTCGAATTAATTACGATAGTCTTCTTATTAAAACTTTCTTTATTCCCTTATTATAGAAATTAAATAATTCGAAGATAAAGAATTTCCCATAAATAGTAGCAGAAAATGTCGTAAGATTTAACGATCGAGAACGTCAAATTTATCATTACGTATTCATCATATCTTTATTACACTCGTCGTATCTTAAAAAGAGCATGCCCCTATTCACCGATGCATCGTGCACAGAAGACACGTGCAGATCTTATCGAGAAGACGTATAAAACGTCTAACATAATTAAAGCGCCACAGCGTATTCCAATAACACGCATACATTTACGATTCCTTAATGATCCACAAGATAAAACCCAAGCATAATTATACAGCTACCTTCTCGCATTCTCTTTGTATGGTTTGGCGAGCCGCCCGTCAGTAGCAATTAAAAAAAAGGAAGGAGAAGGAAAAGAGAGGAGAAAAGGTAGAAAGAACATGGGAAAAGCGGGCGTCTATAACATCATTTCAAAAAATTGACGTCAGTACGCTCGACCTAGTTTTCCCTTGGCTCTACGACCGATTCTTCCGGCATGGCGGTACGCGCTTGTAAAAATCCAACCGGGATAACACGATTGTAAGTTACACGCGCTGGAAACGCGCCTGCACGTTCAATGGGGTGAGGTCGAACCAACGTATGTATATGTGTGTGCAGAGAGAGAGATAGAGAGAGAGAGAGAGAGAGAGAGAGAGAGAAAAGAAGAGACAGGGAAAGTCAAACGAGATGGAACTGAAAAAGAAATGGAAGGAGAGGAAGGGAAGAGATGAACGCGAAGGGAAAGAAAAAGGATAATTAAGAGGGAAAAAAGATGGGAGAAGAGAAATTAGGATTGAGATTTTCAACGAATATTTTTACTGAATATATCGTAATTTTGTTTAAGAGGTCAAGATTCGTAGGATTAAAAACGAGTAGAAACGAAGGGAAGTGAGAGAAAGGTTATAATTAGTGTTAGAATTAGAGCGAATCACCATAATTTGGCTATCTCTCTAGTTGCTGCTAGAATTACAAACGAACCAAAATGCAAATGTAATTTTGAAAGTGAAAATGTAAATCACGTTGGCGGTGCAAGCTCTGTTTTAAGCTCACGAACATTAAAATTGATTAAAAAAATGTTACAAAGGCTACAACTACAATTATCAACATACAGATGACAATCTCAAAGTCAACCGTTATCGTGTGCTATTTTTCATTGCTTGAGAGAATATTACAAAGAAATGTATTGTCTCGTTAAATGTATACATATATTATTATACGTGTCAACATAATATACATATTTAATTTGATAAATAATATAAAATGAGTTGGAAAAGGGGACAGAAAAATCGAAGAAAAACGAAATCGAAGGACCACGAGGATGATTAAAACGGGACATACGTTGGATCGTGGAACAGGAAGAAACGAACGATATATACGGTAGCCGGAAAATGAGGGAAACGCGGCAGCGTTGGTGAAGCGAGGGAAGTTTCGTTTCGCACGCGTACGCGGTTCCACAAAAAGAAAATCAACCAGCGCGGGGGCGGGGCCGGTGAAAAATTCAAAGCTTTACATGCAAGCAAAAAGCAACGGGATAGCATGCCTCTTGAATCTCTGTACCGACGAATTTCGACCCCGCTGGACGGAGCATCGCCAATGTAGAACTTTTTTTCGCGTCCAATCATCGTGATTCGAGGAGACCCACGCGTATGTATTCGTCGTGGCAAAAACAGCCACCGCGATGAAACATCACCTTCCTTTTCCTACCTTCCACTATAGACACGCAGAGAACTTAACCATTTCTATCGATAAACGCGATTTCACCGGCTAATGAGTTCGTTGAAACAAATTGTAGCTTATTCGGTATCTCCCTTCTTTGTGTTTTATTTTTTAGCTTTTTGAAAATTCGCTGCTTCTATTTGGTTTGGCTTATTCATTCCGACAAATAGATTATTAAGTACGATAAAGAAAATTCACTACGCGTTTTGTTTATGGATAATCATGTGAATCCATGAGTTTAGTTTCTTCGTAATTGAGGAATCATTTCGACGGATGTTTTACAGAGCAATATCTTTCCCATTTGTTTAACATCGATGCCAGGTAGGCGTTTGATTTTTTAAAGATATAGCGTAGATATACGTTTGATACTTGCACATATTTATGAACATTCTAAATCAGTTATTTGATATTTCTTCGTTTTTTATCATTGTATAATTATCAACCGAGGACCTTGATTTCAATTACGTGAAGTAGTTCAAGTGTTTTCCTACCGCACGAAATTCCGATTACTTCACAGTTTCATTCCCTATAGAACCATAAATTCTTCCAGTTTCCATTTTGTTTTTTTCTTTACCATAGTATTTTTATCTCTGCAGGGGAAAAATTCCTTTTCGAACGCTCAGCAACCGTATAGTCCTCTCTTGCATGAATGTCGCTGATGAAAAAATATGAGACTCGCGAAATGTGCTTTGGTTACTTCAACCCCTTAATTTCGCATTAATTACTTTTCGAATTCAAGCTTGAAATAATATCGGTGGAACGGCCGACAGTAAAATTTCAGTTCGTTGAGATTAAAACTTATTTATATAGAAAAAAATTCATGACAATTTATATATTACAATTTAGAAGAATTCTATTGAAATCAAACATTGGACTCGATAATAGAGTCACAAATGTGATATGCCTATATATATACAGGGTGGTTGGTAACTGGTGGTACAAGCGAAAAGGGGGTGATTCTACGCGAAAAAAGAAGTCGAAAATATGGAATAAAAATTTTTCGTTTGAGGCTTTGTTTTCGAGAAAATCGACTTTGAATTTTCGCTCGGTACGCGTGCGGTACGTTATATAACGGATCTCGCTGTAGATCGTTGTCTCGATGAAAAAATTTAAAAAAAAAGAAAAAAATTAAAAAAAAATTTTTTTTCTATATAAAATTTTTATTCATCCCCTTACCGCTTGTACCACCAGTTACCAACCACCCTGTATATATATATCATGCATTTTATTGCACTTTTTATTATATGTCTGTTTGTATATTTTTGTTATATTAATTAACGATTAACAATCAAATTCAAAACAGTTCCAAGCAACAGTCACCTATCAAAATCCACAAAAGTAGTCAAAATCTTCAAATACTTTTGGAATCAGAAAAGGAATATAGGCAAATTTTTTGAATTTTACGCATCATTACCGTCGTAATTCCTATATCAGATAAACATTAACGACACATTCAGTCTTCCGGCGTTCGTAAACGTGAAATTCGGTGGACATTTTAGTCGCCGGTTAATAACGCGACGACGCACGTTACAGTAATTCGTCGACGAGCGACGGGCGACGAACGAGCACGCGGCCGACAAGATTAAAGGATCCACGCGCGTGCACGTATAAATTCGAAATGGAGATAATTACGATAGCAGCCGTATAACGAGTCCATAAAGCGTCGCTTGGAATTGGTTAAATTTATCGATCGTATCCCTGCGATACGCAGTCGCTTTTTATCTGTACGATCCCCTGGTAATTCCATTCCACGAACAAATATACACGAGACTGCTGCACGCACGTATATATACCATCCGCCAAAAGTTTGTAATCACAATATGTTCCATAAAAGTGAAGAATTTAAAAGAATCAGCTTAGAAAATTTATTCGCCGAAAGTTTGGCAAAATAAAGGAAACTATTATCGATATTAATCCTTTAATGGTATGGTCCGAGATTCCTAGGTATTACAAGTAATAATCTTTCTGTTAGAATTTTTTGTTATAATAGAAAAAATATAATTTTCCATTGGTTAAACATTTTGTACGTGTGTGTTCATGCTCGGCGACTTTATAATTCAAGTCATGTGCAACACGAAATCTTTGACCGGTAGTGTACTTGAATGCGCGCGTTGTGTGATACAGCTCGCATTGCCTACCACGACGTTATTTGACGTTGTTTCTGCACCGAAAAATCTAGCGACGCGACATTAATTAGCAGCACTAAAGGAAACGATTGCAACTGTTTCCGTGGTCATTTTCTCGCGTGACTGTTACGACCGATGCAATAAGATTTCAAAGTACGGTTTATTTAAACACGAGAAACACTTTCGTGTCGGAGATTGATAGAACGTAGAAGTTGAAACGACAAGCAATTTACATTTACATTTACATTTTAGAATCTCGTTACCTATCGTATCAAAATAGAAAAACGCATTTAAAATTTTATACCTTCCTGATACTTTATCATTAATCGTAAAAAAACGTACTTCCATCGTTATCTTATTATGCACACTTAGTTCTTCGAAGGTTGTCCGAATCAATAAATCCGCGTGCCCGTTATCCAATATTCGTGTTCTTCGTCGGTCCGGCAAAAAGGACAGGTTTCAAAGGCTGCGAGGCACTTCGTCATCTCGTGGCAACGAGAGACTCCCCGGAGGTCTTCTGTTCCGCCTCGTCTCTGAAAGCCATCCACCACCCCCTAACCCCTGCCGGTTCGCGATCCTCTCGCCTCGTATTTATGTTCTTGAGAGCAACCTGCCAATTAGTTCCTACCCTTACTCGGCTGTTATGCACACTTTGAACAACTAGAGACGCGGCACGGTACTTGCAATTGGATACCAGTATTCACTTTCAAGAGTATTCTCGACGAGCTTTGTAGCCCACGTGCGAGCCCCCATCCCTTCCAATACTCTGTGCACCCCCTCGACCGATTCGATCCCCTTTTCCATGTCTCGTTCGCTCACGCTCTTCTCCCAATTACGTATCCGTCTCTGAAGATCGTTTTCTCTTTAGATATCTAACTCTGTCCGCCCATAGAAATCGAATCCGCCTTCGAGTTCCTGAACGCGGAAGCGTCACGAAGCCGCAAAATGATTCCCCCGGCTTGGATTCGCAATTGCCAGACGGCTGCATACCATCGGTGAAGGTGGTTAGAGAATATGAGAGAAAGAGAAAGAGAGGGAGAGAGAGAAGGAGGTAGGAGAAGAGTGCTTGGCAACGAGGGACTTGGAAAAGGGCGACGATAACGTCTGAGCAAGGTGTCTCCGATCGAAACAGCTATTGCAAAATTACCAGCGAACGATGCGTGCGTTTTGCATGTAACGACCACGGTAATGATCGCCATGTGCGGCATTCCATGGCGATCGAAGCTTCTAGTTCGACTTTTTCTCGTCGATTTTTTAAATGGGAAGAAGGAAGAACGGGTTGGGGTAGGTTGGTAAAGGATTAATGAAGTTTGAGGGATAATGGCTTTTGAAGGCATTTAACGATGTTCGCCGGCGTAATGGGGGTGGAACAATGGGGCCGAACTCTGTGGACGAAATGAAGAAGTTCAGTTTTTCAACGTGAAATACGGCCCCCCTTTGTGGATTACTTTAAATCCCTCGGTTTTTAATACTATTTCAACTTCGAGCGGTTTCCTCCTCTACTTTGGATTCTACTTTTTGCGTTATAGTTCCTATATGTGTAAGAACGATTCTGTGTTATAAAAATCCGAGTGATTTAACTTAATCGTTTGGGAAAGAAACTAGGGGAGATTAAGAAAATACGAGAGGTTAAGATTAATATTTGATGTAAAAAGATGGAATTGGGCTATAAAGATCGAGGTTAGTTAAAATATTTCGTTATATACTTTTCGATGTTTTTATGCCACATTTCAGCTAAACTGTGTGAACGGTCGTATATCGAATAAGTCTTGACTTTGATACGTTGAAACATTTCCCTTATTTGCATAGATACATTGAAATATGTATTTCGTGCATGTCTACCACGATTTCGGAAGATTTAGCAAATCAGTCCAATGTACGTATCTTTTTCGTCGAGCCCTTTTTAGTATGTCAAGCCGAGCTTTTCAGGTGGCACGCAATATTTCCATTGCGATGAAATTGTCGTTACGATTAAAAGAAAATATACAGAATGATTATTTGGTGACACGTTCAATTTTTTAAATAGACGAAGATCGATAACGAAGCATTACAAAGTAAAAATATAATGTTCACAATTCCTATAATAATAGTATAATAAATTCTGCAACAATTAATATTTTTAAATATCTAGACGATTTTAAATATATGACGAAGATACACATTTAATCCCAAACGATTTCTGACGGTATAAAATCGAATTTTTAAAAAAATGTACAACTTACCATCAAATCTTCTTCAAACTTCAAAAATGTTTCCTGTCATTAATATTAAATATATTCGCGAGTGTTTGCAAAATTTTACAAATTTGATACCTATTTTTAAGATACTCGTATCATTTCAATCAAACAGCTACCTCGATCAACAGGTAATATCGAAACGAACAAATCAATGAAAACGCATATGTGTGCTCTTCGTATTCGTAAAAATCTTCTGTGCTATTTATCCAAATATGTACTTTCACCGGTCATCGTACGAAAAATCTTACGATACAAAGACAAGGTGTTCGTTTCGTTAGTACGCAGCATTGTAGCAGCAAACGTGTCAACCCCGTTTGTCAACAGCACTTCCATTCCATCGCTTGGTCGATCGAGGGAATTATTTCCGAAGTTTGGGCGAGAGAGGACCGCGGGACGGCGAAGAAGCCGGCGTGCTTCTTGGATCGATTCGTTCGATAGGGAAGAGAGGTTCGTGTACACAAGGAATGATCGTTAATGGAAGATGTAATTGGAAAATACTTGGCGCGCCTCCGTTCAATTCGCCTTCGTGTTTGTTTGCGATACCGTGCCAAGCCGCGGCGAGTTATTGCAAGAATCCTGCTACTACCCGCCGCCATAATCCCGCGCGCTATATAAGCTTCCTGTTCCCTTGCCACGGCATCGTCCTATACGCTTTTACGCCGACATCCCCGTCATCTGAACAGAGATCGATGCCCTCCGCGTACCGGATGCCCGACAGCCGATCGGCCCCGCGAAATATGCGTTTTCATCGCTGGGAAAAAATCATTTCCTTCCGCCCTGGCGAGCCTCACGCGCCAGCCAAACTTTAAAGCGGGAATATCCAATATAAATACCGTCCCCCCCTTTTTTTACGACAAGGTTTCCACTACGGTTTTTTGTTGTTCCATTGAAATATTGTCAAAGATAGGGCTGCAGTTGTTTTTATTTCCAAGCATTTTCCCAAGACATATATTTTTGTTAAGAATTTTCGAAGAATTTGACGAGGGTGAGATACGGGTAAAATGTTGCGTTTCAAAAGAAACGTGGAATTTATTATTCTTTACTTTCGTATAGTTGACATTTGATTGGGATAATGGAGACACAGATTTGTAGTTTTGCGATAAATTTATTTGGACATATAGAAATAAGATTTCTTCGGGGACATGTGTCTTTGTCAAAAATTTTAAGACACTTTTGGGGGTTAATAAAAGCGTTGGATGTGGATTTTTAAGAAATGTAGAAACGTATCTTTCAAACGCAATATTTGTATCAGGTATTCGGTGTTCTAATCAAAGATGAATTTTATATATTTCTTCGGAATTCAAGTGAATATTATACTTTAACCAAATTACTATTATTATTACTATTATTATTTACTACTTCGAATCGTCAAAGCAGTATTATAACCGAAAAATTCTTCGGCAAGAATACCATTTTCCAATCACGTCCAGAAAATCACGATTACTCTCGGTCAATATATTTCAACGATAGCATCGACCGATGGAAATTCAGCGGGCGGACGTACAAACGGAGAAACGAAACGATTCGAGATACATGTTCATCGCCGAGGACCTCGTCTGAATACTAACGGTCCTCCGTGACCTAGAAAAAGTGGCCATCCACCATCGACAAAGAGGAAGAACAGCTCTGAAGGGTTAGTAGCATGTACGTTTCGGTTTTTAAATTTAAGTCGCCGCGATGAATCGCGGAGGGAAGCGACCAGGAAGCTAGGTCATCCCTTTAAAGTCTTCAACGTACTACTATTAACTAGAAACAACGAACTACCGACGATCAAAGAAAGATAGCAATACGAAAAATGAAAAGAAATTTCACGCGAGAAAAAGAAGAAAATAGTAAAAGAAGGAGGAGACGAGCAGCTGCTGGTCCAGACTTTCGAGTTCGTCATCGTCGAGTAATAAAAATCGGGAAAGAAAACGCACGTGCTTGACATTTTTCAAGGCCATCTGACGGTCCAACGTACTCAGAACGCTTCGAGGCAGAAAGACAGACACGCTATTGGTCGGAAATCAAGATTTTTCCTCGGCGAAATCAAGACAGAAATCTTTCATTGGCCACTATCCGGTCCAAGGGGGGTCCTTTCTCTCGTTGGAGAGAAAAGGACGCGATAAAACTTGCTGGGGGTCCTTCTAGATTCATTGGGGGTCTTCTTCTTCTTTTTAGGGGTGGACGAAGCGGAGAAATTCTTTCGTCTAACGGGGTGCATGTGACACTGGTCCGACCGGATCTAAGTGTGAGAAGATACGTTGTACGAGTCTACGTGAACCGAAGGAGTTTCGGGTTAGCCAGGTTTCACATCTTCCTCGTCGTTGGAGGCAAGCAAAATACCCCTTTACGTACCCCTGCGATGCGACCCGTTTTTTCCGCTACTCGTTCCGAGAATAGTGGGTTATTTAAAGGGAACGATGGCTTTTACTTCCGGTCGTCGAGACAGTTTGAATTTTTAATCACGCACACGAGGCACGTCGCTGTAAGTGGTCAATTTTATTATTGGTTGTTCGCTTCGGGAAACGTAGCTAAGATTTTACGCGTGCAGATTATCTAGAAGTCGTCTCACAACTTTTTCTTCCTTTCCGAAGAGCGTTATGCTTCGATTTATAAAATATCTGTCATTTAGAGTTTGGACAAAATTTTCAGGTAAAAGTTAGGAGATTCTGGATTTCCGAAATCTTGAAATTATATTTGGTATATTTTTACAATTAGAGATTGTCGATAAACCGAATTAATATCTTAAGTTGCCCTAAGGTCCATTAAGAGCTAGTTGTTAAAATTATACAGACGTTGTTTGTAAAATTAATTTTGATTTTTATTAAAGCAGAAATAATCTCGTATACGTGTTTTTTTTTATTCAATTATTTTAGACGTTGAACATTTGAAGTCTCGGTTGACGTTAAATTTTGCTTATGCGACAATGTTCAGATGTATATCCGAAAGTATAGGAGGCTATGAATTATGTTCTTAATTTTATCATAGATAATTTTGTATATTTTAGAATTTGTATTTTTGAAAAAAAAGTACCATTAAAGTATTTATGGTATTTTCTATTTGGAAGTCTATTTCTTTTCTAAATAACGAAGAGAAAATTCTTGATAAAGTCGTGTTTCGTTGAGTGGATGAAATTGTCGCGACACGAAAAACCCTCAGATATTAGCGAACACTTGGCAGACGCTTTGCTTCGTCCGGTCGGATTTAGAGCGAACGCAATGACACGAACTATTTTCGGAAATTCCTTCAGAAGTTTCGCTAGAGTTTCCAAGCTATTTATAAGATCATAGTCGTGTGTCGTTAGGATTGTGATGCATGGACAGTTATTAAGTAACGCGTGGGCTTTAATACGAAGATCAATAATATCAGTTTGCACTATGGTAACCAGTACCTATATAAAAATGTTAAAGAAAAAGAAAAGAAATCGAAAGAATAATTAAAACTAATAAATTTGAAACAGTTCGATTTAACCAGGATTTTACAATTAAAATATGTAGACCCAGCGAAATATAAGCCGGTGCTGGTCGGATATTTTCTTCGATCTAAAAACGGTGGACGATACATAGTTGTAAACTAATATGATATAATAGATATTAGGTATAATAAATAATAGACAATAATAGATATAACATGAAGAAACAGATAACTTAGATCCGCAAAATGTAGCACAGTGGCAAAAATCTCAAAACTCGTAATATTCTTCGTAAAACTTCGTAGAGAGTGTAATGATTACTGCCATTTAAGAACGGAGCAGAGGCATTACGATCATTTAAAAGCGGAGTTTCGAGAACGAATAAGAATTACGATCGAGTCGTTAGATTCGCAGAGAAACAAGAAACACAGTTCGGTAACGCGCCCCTGACAGAATAGAACGAAACGGAAGGGGAATAGGAACAGTTCCGGTGTGTCGCGGTCGTTTGCACTATCGTAAGTTTATGTCGTCGGTTGCAGGCTAACCTCTGCCAGCCTCTCGCGCCCTTTTATACGACACGATAGTTTCATCGCGAAACAGCCAGCGTTCGCATCTGTTGCCTTTCCCATTACCGTGCGAACATATACCAGCCCATTTGCTGGCCGGTAAACTCGAGTGCGCTCTCAATTTCCTCGTCTCTCTCTCACCGTTTTCTTCCTCGTCGTCTCTGCTTTTGTCGTCTCTCTTTCTCTCTCTCTCTCTCTCTCTCTCTCTTTCTTTTCACACTTTGCTCTATTGTTTCGTTTTGGTTCTGCTTTTTGGTACTTTCTTCCTCCTTCCTTCTTTCGTTATATTTCTTTTAATCATTTCTTGCTCCTTCTTTTCGATTTTTTTATGTCAATATTCTTCTTTTTTTACTGTTGCCACGTCTTCCTTGTAATTACTCGTTTTATTTCCATGGCGCTGTTCGTATCGTTTCAGCGAATCGAACTGTTCGCCCTTTTGAATGGCCGATCGATAGAAACGCAGGTTGAATTAACCTTTTGCGGCCAATGCATACACGTAAAGATACAATATGTACAAATTTTTCTGGAATTTTGATAGCATATTTTCAAACGATTCAACAGTAGCGAATAGATACCGGCGATTCGTCGAGAATCGTATGCATTGCATGATTTCGCCGCTTTTTTAAACATAATTTATTTGATATAAATATTTGGAAAGCTTCGTAATTTTGTTTCTCTGAAGTTGTAATATCCTATAATAGTAACATGCGAAACAAAACACGCAGTAGCTACGCTAAACGTAGCTCATTGAAACAACATTCGCAAAAGTTGAACCGGAAAGTTTCGCGTGTATAAATTTACAATCTACTCCAAGTATCATTTTAACCATGCGCTCTGGCATTATTTCAACTTCAGATTGAAATTACATCTCTCTCTTGCCGATATGCGAGTAAATTCGATACATTTTGATCAACGAAAGGGGCCGTAATTGCAACGGAAACGTGCTAAAACTGTTCGCTAAATACATATATAGAATTTCAGAATGTAGAACGTGAATAATTTCTCCTCGCTTGCCCGATCACAAAATGTTCTGTTTCAAAGGTCAGATATATGAAACGCAACTTCTTATAATCAATAGGAAATCATAGAAATAACTTTGTCGCTAAAAAATAAAGTTACCATATTATTGAGAAGAACAACACAAAATTTAACCGTTTTTCATATCGTTACTTTGTCAATATCGTTGCATAGATTTTAATAAATATTTTATCAACGAGATAGATGTAACAATGTAAATAAATAAATAATATTATGTACAGAGAATAAAAATGGATGAATGATATATACAAGTATTCCATTCAAAGCACGTTGAAAGAAAGATTCTATTATTGTTTTAGGAAAATATTCAACGTAATTTTTCTTTTGCAACAAAGCAGAGGTAATATAGTAGCACAAAAATGAACACGCGTTCGCAAAAATTGGTGTACATCGACGTCCGCTACGACTTGACAATTTTCTCGGAATTTTTACATACTATAGCGTTGTACTAACTCGTAAAACGTACGTTTTCGCAGCTGACTGCTCTCTTTCCGCTGAATAAACCCCTCTTATATCACGGAAAGCGTGCTTTATAGCTATGTACGTATAACTGTTTTTGACTATTTGCGGGGAAACGTGCGGGATATATATAATATACGTTCTTTTCTCTCAGTGGGATCCAAGATTTTATATCTTCCATTATGTTTTACTTTTCTGAATATAATTCAGTAATTCTAATTGCAAGTTCAACTATCTATTGGGCAAGAGATCTTCGTTTAAATCATAATTGAGTCACAACGTTCTATAAATTGAGAATTCAGACAGATATCAAAACATAAAATTGTTCTTAGAGAACGTATCAAAGAACGAGAAGCTCCATATTACGAATTTGCGCAATTTTGGAAAGTTTCTTCTGTAATATCGGAGAAGTATCTACGTCCTCTGGGAAATATACCATAATGATTTTTCTTCGAAATTTCCTTCGTGTAATAGTTTCGTTGCATTCCTTATCTTTTTACAGAAAATTCTTTAATCGTATCACTATCACTGTTATTAACAAATCGATCTAATCAAATGAAAATAAACGAATCCATGTTTAAAAAACAAAAAAATGAAATACGAGAAATCCGATTATATGAAAAATAAATAGTACATTGCAAATACGCAATATTCAGCATATATAGGATACAGATAAACGTTTATTCTCTATTATTTAGATGACCAAAAGAAAGAAAAAAAGGAAAAAATAATTACCACCATCGGCAAAGTCTACCATTACGAAAATTTTTAAGGTTTTAACGAAAAATAGAATTTCACACTTTTCTTTTCCATCTTCCTCTAACTGCAAAGCAACAAGAGCACGGAAATGCATTTGAATGCGCTAACCAGTTTGGTCCGGTAAGTCAGAAGCAGCGAGACGAAAGCGTCGAAACCCGTAAATACGAATCTCCGTGGACCAGCTGCATAAAGATAAAGCCGTCCAACGAACGGACCGAATCCTCTCGATCCCTTCATTACTATGCGAGGGCGTATCCAAGAGCGCGTACCAGATCATATTAATTTAATCCATACTCTCGTTACAAACTCTATCTTATAGCCGGTTAGGTGAAACGGCGATCCGAGGTTGGCTCTCGATCGTGTCGCCAATTTGTTTCACGAGTTTATTCGTGCGCACGTCCGCGAAACGCGCCTCTATCGCGCAATCCGGAAATATTTATTATTATTACTGGCGCTTCTATCCGCCGGTGAAACTTTGTGCAGCTTCTGATCTATCCACAACGATGGCCGACCAGAGTGCATACATATTAATGCAACCGAACGATCGTCAGCTTGCGTCTCGTCTCTTCATCTCGCCCTTTCTCTATCCTCCCTTTTCATCGCTACTCCTGTGTTTCCTTTCGACATACAATTTTCCACCGCTGTCGCTGGTTAATATTGAACACCTTTCTATGTGGTAGTTTCGACGAATTTTCGTTGTTCGAGTTTTACCGTTAACTGTTCGGTTCCAGCGGTTGAGCAGAGAATTGTACACGTGAGGTTGCATTGTGCCGCGAATTTGGACCCAAATGGGAAAATGCGGACGCGAGGGATGAGGAAGAATGTTGGTTTGGTTTTTGATGAAACACGCGATGCAGGTGCTTCGAGAATTCCAGATGCATTTAGCAATGAGGTTATTTGGAGGGAGGGCGTTCGTTGGAACAAGATTGCTTCAAGTAAGCGTAATCTTTATTGAAGGGCAGTGAAAATTGACGAGGAAGTAAGTAATCAAATGAAATTTTAGTTTGAGTAGTTTAGTCATTTTTTGATTCCAGAATATTTAATATAAAGTAATAAAAAGATGAAGTTTGATATTTTAGCATTGGTAATATTAGATAGAAAGTTTGCTTGTTTTTTTAATAATGCTACGGGTATCTTCTTTCGTAATAACTTGTTGGACAGTGATAAGACAGTGCTTCGTCTTAACGAAGTTGGACGGAAGTCAAAGCCAAAATTCCTTTTCTACTTGATCGTGACTTTTCTCTTTAACTTTAAATAGCATAGATTCGATAGGAAGATGAGACTGGCCTAGTCTATCTGATCAAAGTAAATTCCTAACTATATATATATATATATAGCGGAGTTGTCGAAATATTTCCAATTCAAAAGTGTCGAATTGAATTCTTCTTGTTACTTCACATTCGATACGTTGCAGAAAGAGCGATCTACTTAAACTAACACGGTTTACAATCTCGCTGATAATTCATATTTGAAGTTCTGTTTTAAAATATAATTAATTATATAAACGAAGCTAATGGTGTTATACGAAATAAAAATAGAAGAAAATAAGATATTATATTCCTATCGTTTCATTTCTTTCACTTTATCTTTAAGAAATATCATTTCCATCCAATCCTACTCAAGCCTGATCGAAAAAATCACACGAAATTAACTCGAAATTCAAATTTCATTATCGTTACTAATTCAAACAATTTCTATGAAAAATCCTCTTTTTGTTTCTCCACAGACTCATCTATAGAAACTAATCCCCTGCAGCATCACATTACGCCGTAAATCCAACGAATATATCCCAACACTGTCGACACGTTGAAAGAAGGTCTGAGTCGAAATGGAAGAGTAAATCGGTCGTCATTCGAGTCTTGTAACTGTTATTGCCTCGTATCGATTGGAGATCGATGAACTGGAGGCCTCACCAGGGAAACGATTTAAGATAATCGAGGAGCCAGCCCTCTCGGTTCGTTCGTCGGGCAACGACGAGCTATCGATAGAATAATTTTCGAGCGACTGTTCCCTCCGCTCAATCCCGGTTCTTTATTAATATTCGTCGACGTCCAAGAGTTAGGTTCGCAGCTGTGCCGTCCGCGGCGCGATTGAAAAGAGTCGGGGCAGGTGCTTTTGGAATTCGAATAGGGGGAAAAGTCGTCGGAGCGGGTTACTTGTGATTGCAAATCCTTGCCGATTCGATCTCGTTTCCTTCTCTCTTCTCGGTCGTGCGGGTCATTGTGCTTCGAATTGTGTCAGAAAATTGCCAGCCCGCGCCTTGTACAACACGGAACGGATTTAGAAAATTCGAATCCGTGATCTGCTCGAACAGTTCCTTCAACGAATCCTGTGGTTTGATATTCCAGATCCGATGGCAAGGCGTGAAATATGCGAGAGAAGAGAATATATGGTGCAGATCGAGGGTAGAGTGAAATGACATTTTTGAAATTTCTAACGAAGAAATTTTACCAACGATATTAGAATTTGAATAAAGAGTATTTTAAGTAAAACTGTTGCGTTTTGAGAATTTGTGTCGTAGCGTACATTTGGAGAAGTTTTACAATTATCATTGCCAGCATTCATAAACGCCGTAAATTCTGAAACTTTCGTCGACGTAATTTAACGATTTTCTAGAATCCTATCAAATTTGATCGATCAGAATGTTTTTCTGAATTTCGATTATACGAACGGATACTAGTTACTAGTGAAAATCATGAAATTCCTATCATACTTATAACCTGTTTGTTTCTCGATAGATTCATCTCGAACAAAATTCTGTTCTTTCCAGAGACTAAAATTCTATCTGTGGTTTAATCGCACAAAAGGAATCGTATCCTCGTATCTCCAAAATATTTTATATTACATGCCTCGACCCCTTTAAACGTCCCAACGTCAGCACCCAACACTATTTTTACGACCATATCACCGTATCTCTTCGCGCAACTGTACCACTCATTCGAAAGCGTCAGCGCGAGATTCTCCGGAAACCGAACGCGATGGGCTCGTGACGCGAGTCACGAAAAGGAGGAAAAAAAAAAAGATGGGCAAAAGAGGATATCACGACGCGAGAAGGAACGCGCGTGGATTTGTCGTTGACACGTTCCGTGAATGGGGGCTGGTTAAACCGAGCGTGTAAAGCCCGAAACGTTGCGTGACTGCAGTCTGCAGCCGGCTGTTACACGGAGGAAGCTGTTCATAGTGTGTGCGATGGTATCGAATAACGCATATACATCTCTTATTCGCATTTGTGCACGCACAGACACGGAATACGCTATTCGCAGCGAAAAGTTCGCCTGCCAGAACGCTGACTAAGAACACGTCGTTATTACCTGTGCAATTTGTGGTCGTCGTGTTTACTCTTTCACTTTCCCTGCCTGGCCGGGTCTAATGTTTTAGGCCGGCCGCTTTAAATCACTGCCTCGCCTCGGCCACAGCTATTTCCGGCGGAATTGGAGCAGCCGATCGGTCCGCGCGCGTTTTTCCATCTACGCGGACCGATTGCACCGTTCGTGTAATTTACGTTGATCGATCAGTTCGCGCTTCGTAACGCTGCCAGAGATTTATTTTGTCCGTAGAAAGCAGAAATATATATATGTATATATGGTATATTTTTTTTTTCTATGGAAATTGATGGTGGCGACGTGATCGATGAAGATTAGACAGCTGGAGAAACGAAGTTTCCAATGGAAAAAGTCATTCGTTGCTAGCTCGGGTTAGCTTTATGTCATCAATTACGAAATACGATAGAGAAAGAATTGAGGAAGGTTTTACGGGTTTATAGAATTTGTCAAGAGGAATAGAAAATGTTCATTTAGAATTGATTCTTAAAATTGAGCAAGGTTCGTACTTTTGGTATCGAATCTAGTTCCGTCGCATCTTCTGAATATACTTTATGAATTTATTTTATTCGTGCATAGTAGATTAAATAGAAAAGTTCCGATCAAACGTTTGAGAAACGATCTCCTTAATAAAATTCACAAAATCCTTACTCTAAGTACCACATTAATCAAGCAGTCTTTTTATTCTTTCCAATAAGTAGCGTAAGCCCTTCAAGAGCCAGCCGCTTATTTTCAAACATCACGCAGAATATCCCACATTTAATATCCTATGTTTCCAAAAAGTACAACTCTATCACAATGCAATCTCAAATGGAAAAATCGATAATTATCCACAAAAAAACCAAACCTCTAAGCAAACATTCGAAAAATAATTCCTTTAAACAACTGTAAAAATCTATCCACGATATCTTCGTCGTCAGAACTGTTCTGAATTGATCCGCTGGGTAAAAGTATTTCTCTCCAGAGTAATACGAACCATCCTTTGATCTCGCGGAATGGAATAAAGCTCGAATGCATCCCGACAGTGTCGATTGTTTCCCTGTCTCGACGAAAGCAGACCGAAAGTCCGTGAGAATTCGTTGGCCCGCGAATTCCTAGCCAATTATGAGCAGGTTCCCGTCTCGTCTTCCTATGGCAACGACGATTCCAACGATTTCTTCGTTCCTACTCTGCAATGAAAGGGGGTGGAAGGGGCGGAGGACGCGTTCATCCAGCTTCGTCGTTCTATCGGCCAAGATCTCATACATATTAATGGCGAACCGATCGATTTCGGAGCGAATTCGCTTCTTGCTCTGTTTAGGGACGTCGACGTTTCGGCGCGTAAGCCCTTCCGTCGGCCACAATGGTTATTATGCCATTAACGTAATGAAGTTAGGTGGTGGTAAAGGTTCCGGTGCCGCTGGGACGGCCTCTGCCTTGTTCAAAATACGAAGATCGTGATAAAACAGGGAACGTAGGCATTTTGATAGTAAACGAAAGACGATCTTTGCATGCGTCCTTTGGTTAATCGAATGCTTCGACCGATGTAAGAGACGTAGATATTAAAAGAGTAAAAAAAATGGATTTTTTAATGAGAAGGAATGCAAATTATACGTAGAATATGGCGCAACATAGTGGATGTTGCAGACTGTAGAATATAGAAGGCGTTCTCTTCGACGACTGATTCTTCTCCTTTGTTATAATACTTATTAGTAACGTCCATGCCTTCTTTATATTTTAATTAAAATCTTCCAAAGGGTAGAAAGGAATCTGAATGCCGCGGTATTCTCAATGGAACATTGGAATATTCTCCAAAGGTGTATACATGAAATTCATTTTTACGTTCATTCAAACAGGATCGATAAATTTTAAATAGGCGACGTATATTTGAATTTAATTAAACTGTTATATTCTTAAATTTCTATATTTCCAAGCCCGATAATAATCACGCAAATTCAATCGTTCCTCGCGTTGCTGGTTTTATCCAAAATAAAAATAGCAACACCCAGAACGTTTTAAACGAGTGCGTCAAACAAAGAATACTGCAACTTTTTTTTTACGCCTACGTGTAATATTTGTATTCCATAAATTTGCGAAGATCGTATCTCGATCGTGAATTAATGGTCGTCTAGTAAATCGAAATTACTCAAAATATGTAAATACGTGAACAGTGTAGAACTGTGTAAATTGTGTTAGCAAAAATTAAAGGCAAAGGATACCTCGGGGATTTCTCAAGGGATGTTGATTCTTGCTAATGCATCGCGATTAGCGTTTATTGTTCTTATACATAGATTGGAGCAAACGGTAAACAATTTGTCCCCACGGTGGACCGAGTAACTACTATTAGATCGATTAAGTCAACGTGCAAGACGCATGGCTGATATGTTTAGGTGGCTGGAAACTGAATTCCTTGTGGCAACAACGTGGCTGTTTGCCGATTGTATTTCTTGTATCAACAATTGAGAAATGTACCGATGTTACGGATCGTGATTGCTTTTGTTTCACGCGACCAGTCGAAACTAACTTGCATGAGACAGGATTACTCGAAATCCCTCTGTTGCTGATTCATTATTAAACGTTCACTCAGAAATAGCCCAATAGCTTACTATTTTTATACGAAACACGTCATTGACTGAAACTTTGAAACCACTTTTCCAGTTATATTTACGGTACGTAGAATCGATATCTCAAATTACACATAATTTTATTAACGACAGGACAATTTCTTTTGTAATTAATTATTGGCGTGATTACAAAAGGAACCAAACGAATACTAAAACAACGCTTGCCAATAATCTCCTTATCTTATTCCAGCGTTCGTGAAATCTAATAAATCTTATTTAACGCAGACTCGCAAATGTTCTTCGCTGTCGGTTATAATTTTTGCTAGCAATTTGCCATAGAAAATATAATTAGCTGCAGCGATAACCCACAAAAATCACGATTTAACGTTGTGATAAGCGAAACCGCTGAGGAACAATTCCAAAGCTTCCACGTAATCTCTCTTTGTGGATTTTTATCCCCGAAATCTCGCATTCATCATTACAGAAATTACCCATATAATAACCTTATTTCGAATTGAATCCTGAACCAGAACAATGAAAAACCTCTCTTTCTAAAAAGCTTCAAATTCCCATTAAATTTCACGTTCGCTTCTAAATTAATATAAATATCTAATAAATGAAAGTTCTCGTCAATTTTATTTGCTACAAAAAATCCTTTCACCTGTTAATTTTCGCCCATTTGATCAAAGAGTTGGATTATCTGGATCATACTGATTCGCGTTAATAGAACTCTGAGAATTTAACCGAATAAATCGAAACGACCAACTTCTGAGAGCGGGAATAACAGATTAATTATCATGGCCGTTTGAAAAGGCAGCTAATGTAAATTGGTAAATTATCGCAGCCAAAAAACGATAGTTAGCAGAGAACGAATCGCGTGAACGTGCTCGTTTCCATAATTTGAACACTGGCTATCGGCATTTTAACGGGTCACGCTGATTAGTTGTAATGACAAAATATATCATTAGGCACCGTACCGTCTGCTGTCTCGTTAAAATGCTTTTGCGTCCGACACGAAATATCCCGAGTAATGTATGCACTTTGCAACGTCACAATGTGCAACTGCTATTAAGTAACAGTCAACAAGATATTTCTTTGTCGCGCGTCACGTCCTGGCCAGACAGTAATTTCAACGAGTATATTGCGTATTGTCGTCGACTATTATATTGTGTGTAATGTATTTTAGATTTCAAATCTTTGTACTCTTCTGAGAATTTTTTCTTCTATTTCCTTGCTTTTGTATTTCCTTCGGAATTCTTGCTCTGTTCATAAACGCACATTTATATATACACGCAATATCTTGAGAGCAAGTTTCTTCGAGGAATAAATAAAACCGGAAGAAGTTTCGGAGAAACCTTTAAAACTTTGAGTCTAAGTTTTTCTTTTGAAAAGAGTAAAAGAAATTAGCTTTGTGCCAAGATAGAAATTCATATTTATGGCGTCAATACTTAACGTAAAATGATTGAACGGAAGATAATTTTTTAAAATTTTACTCACCTGCACGTGACTCCAGACTTTGGGTTTCGGGCTGGATCTTGCGTTGTTCGTTGCATTCGAACTTCCACTGTTATTCGAAACGTTTCCAGATGAAGTCGTGGACTTGACGGACGGCTTTTGCGTTTTTGGAATCTGTGCTGTGACTGTGGTTGACGAATTGTTACGTTGTTGCTGAGGCTGTTGCGCGGATGTTTGCTGCTGTTGTTGCTGTTGCGTTTGCTGCATAATCTGTTGAATAAGCTCCAATTGTTGCTTTGTGAGGCCGTCGTTACTGGCACCAGGAGACGTGGCACTCTGTAAAGTATAGAAAAAAAAAACAGATATATCAGCATTTTATTCGTGTTTCTCGAGCAAATCCGACGAATATTGAACTTTTATTTATCTTAAAGTTATAAAAAATACAAAAACACGTTGTTTATGAAGAAACTCAGTTGGCACTGATTTTAATATCTGTACAGAAATATCTTTACTCTAAAATGCTAGTGAATCGTTGGTGTGAAATTCAACGATATCTTTCAATTGCCTAGAAATAAATGGAAAAATATGGAATATCTTAAATAATTATTTGCAGAACTTATAAAACAATTGAGAAAGCGTGGATTATTTTTCTAATTTCGTTCGTGAAACTTTTCGTGTCCCTGTCTCGCTTAAAAAAGAACAGAGAAAGAATAATCCTACAGAAAAAATTTGACGATGACCTAGAAACCTTAATCGATTAAAGCTAGGTTGAAAATCTACCTCAAAATGGACAACTTCGTTTCAGTGTTTAACGATCTTCTCTAAGAAGTTCACTTCGTTCCGCATAAACGCGCGCAAATCCTTTAGAAATAACCTGACGAGAAATCTAATTGAAATTCTAGCTTTTTCAGCTTCTTTTTCTCACGTCTTTCGAATTCCTCGATTATAAATATAATTCAAATACATTGTACTGTACAAAGCGGGACGATATTCAAAGAGTCGGAATTTCGCACAGCTACTCGATGACCAAATTTTAAACGAACGCGATCTTTATCGATCGAATGGAACGAATAACACAGAAGAGCGGGCTTTTCCCTTCTCAAGAAATTCCATTCGCCATGAACGTTAACGACCATCGTAATATTTGCGAAAGAATCGCCCCATAATATCGGTGCGCTATATGGTTGGCTTACGCACATGCACACGCCTAAACGCACGATACGTGGCCACCAAGCGAACAATGAAACTGATAGCCAACGCATATACTGGACGACGCAGCTGTGCTATGGTACACTATACTTGTACGCATTGTTTTATAGTCGGAGATCTCGTAGTATGTGAGCTGCGTTCGTACTACTGCCAATTTCTCCAGATCGGAACCCCATGGCGACGCGCAATGAAGGAAGATGCAAGCGAACCGCGTTATTTTATTTGGATCGAGTTATATAGAAAGAAAACAGGAAAATAAAACGTACAACCGTAATTGGATTTTGTATAGTTTTATACAAACTGCGGCAGATGTTAGTGTTAGAAAAAGTTTTCATTGCAACTATTGGATATAGAGACCAATATAGAAAAAAAATTTTGATGTACAACGAATTTTTTTAGATCGACTGCTAGAAAAACGGGGGCAGTCAGCCGTTCCTTCTTTTTCTTTTTTTAATGGGAGCATTTTTCAAATCCGAAGATTCGGGTTTGTTGCAAAACTATCAGATTCCTGCCGCGGTAATTTATCTCCTCCAATTCTAAACTCAGGAGAAATAATATCCAGACGATAAATTCGGATAGAACGTTCCGCATGAAGTACAATAAAATGCAGGAAAAAAAAAAAAGAACGCGAGGGAGGGGAAAAAAGAACGAAAGAAGGACAATAAAAAAAAAGGACAATACAGAGAGAAAGAGAGAGAAAGAGAGAGAAATAGGGGAAAAGAGCGCGAGCGCCAGAGTAGACGCGTACCAACGAAAGAATGGCGGATGCGAGCAGTGGTTGTCCTGCCTGCTGATCGTTTTTCGACGACACACCATGGAAAAACCGTAGACGACGGTACGTTCACCTTTTTTGCTTTTCTCTCTTTTTCTTCTATTTCCTTTTTTTTTTTTTTTTTTATTCTACTCGATGGAACGACGAATGACGAGAGCGGTAACAAAGGGACACGACGGGGGCCGGATTTCACGATTTTTAATTAAGAGACCGGTCCCATTGGGTTACCACGGACACGCCCGGCATGCCATTCGTGTCATCGCTTTCCGAACGATCCTCGGACTCGGTTTCCTGAATTATTCGGGTGTGATCGCGGAAAGGCTGGCCATTCAATGCTCCCTTCGTTCCTGTGCAAGCGTTTTGGTTATTACGGACGGCACCCAGTCGAAAAATCTCCGGACAACTGACGGCAAGCAAGAGATATGTACGGGATATGCGCATTTGTGTTACGCGGTTTCATTGATTCTGACTTGTTTGTAAGGACCAGTCGCAACGTTAATTTCGTATAGAGAGCCAGACGTATTATTTTTCAATTTGTGGATGATGTTTGTTTGCGATTAGATTGTTGGGAATATTTTCTACTTTCAAGCAGCGAAGTGTATATTTACATAAGGGGAATAAAATAAAAGAATAACGAAATTAAATAATATTTTAAGATTTAAAACTATAAATTATTGTATTTTGAGAGAAACTATTTTATTTATTAGGCGAGGGTTAAAAAAACACTCGCAAAGTTAAACTTTTTAAAGTTTAAAACTATTCAAACACTCGTATCAAAAACCATTGAAACGATTAATTTTATTTTACCCTTTAGTCGTATTTCCAGTCAAATCATAAAGAAATAAACTAATAAAGTGTATGGATCGCTGAATTTTCATATTCAAATTTCAATACTCTACAAACAAGCGTACGCATACTTATTTTATTACGTAAACAGCTTTCGACCCTCGCACTTTATGGCAACCACGGTGTCCAATCCAAAGCCGAAAGAAAGAAAAAAACAGCTCGGATCCAGCTGACGCGAAATAATTTCGCCACGGAGGCAGCCGCTAATCACTTTTACCCGGGCGCGACGAACATGGACCGTGGGACATCTACAGGGGGTGGCGAGCACGAATTGGAGCGTCGATTAAAATTGGATTTGTTAATTAGCACAGGGAATGTGGCGGCGCGGACGTTCCCGATCCGTCTCATACCTTATTAAACCTTCATTTCGTAATTCCCACGCTACCATTTGTCATCGCTGTAATCAGTAGCCGGTTGTTTTCCGCTGGCACCGAGTTTTTCTCACCCTCCGAGCTGACACAGGGTAGAACGATATATCGGGCAAGATATTTTATGCTACCTCGCTGCCACGTCCGTTGGCTATTGTTGCGTTACGCGAACAAATCACGGTGAATTGTTGTTCCTCTGTACGTAAAAGTTGCATTCGACTATGTAAATTTGTATATGAAGTTAGCGGAATTATTTTTCCTTCCTTGTTTGGAAAAATAATTCCAGAATTGTATCTTTTGTTTATTGCGTTTTTAATCGATTAATTGTTTCACGATGTTGAGGAATATTTTTTAATACAGCGGAATTTCTTGCGAATATGGCTGTAAAATTTGATAATATATTTAACGAGGAATTTACTACATTCGTTCTCTGGTAATCGTTTGCAACTTGGTTTAGTCAAATTCAGATACGTTTATTTCACGATTAACCTGTTATCCAGGAACATACAGACACAAAATTCTTATTAAAACAGCAGAATTGTAGTTTTCTGAAACGTTCGAAGTAAATAACTGTAACATTTATAATATTGATAAAATAATTGAAAAGAACTTTGACACGAAAACTATTAAATCACTCAAAATGTTCTAAATAACATATAGTAACATGTACATAATCGTATCTTATAATTCTTTT
This sequence comes from Bombus huntii, assembly GCF_024542735.1. Taxonomy (NCBI): domain Eukaryota; kingdom Metazoa; phylum Arthropoda; class Insecta; order Hymenoptera; family Apidae; genus Bombus; species Bombus huntii. Next base: position 6,479,458 of record NC_066249.1, on the reverse strand, counting down.
ACGTCGCTAGTAGCTCATGGAACTTAACGTGGCTATACAGAACGAAAGAAAATAAAAAATACCAATAAAACGAATATACAAATGTAAAAGTCAATCAGAAATAATTTTCACTGATCCGTCGTTCTCACAAAGGTGCATAAAATAAATCCACCATATTCTTTCCCAATCAATTCGCTTTAAATCTTGCCCATGCGGTGCGAGGGTGAGCGACAGGGGGCGAAATAAAACGAAACGCGCACGGTTAACTAATGTGGCCGAGTGAATATCGAATAATTATAATTAAATATTTAGGAGAAAACGCAGAGCCCTCCGCTGTATTTTATACCGTATGAAGAATTAAAGGCGTGAGATTGCATACGTGTGCAACGTACAATGTTTGTCTTCTAAATATATATTCGTACGTTTTCGATCCCCTTAATTTTCTGCTTGGAACGGAAATCGGCTGGCGTACGTTCGCTTATTATTAATATCGGACACTTTGCGGCCGCATAAAGGCGTTGGAAAGAGACACGGCTTTCACAGGAACTCGTTTATGGTTAGAAACAAAGCGGCCCTCTACCGAGCTTTGGATCGCTATTGACTTTTTGAGATTCTGATTTTGAGCATGTTTCGAAGCGGCACAATGATATTGTGTTATTTCAATACACCGATGCACGTGCGGGGGTCGGAAAAATTTGCTGAACGATCACGATTGTTCTTGTTCAAGCGATCGTTACGTATGAATCTTTTAGAAGCGCGAAAGCCCGCCTCAATTTGAATCTTTAACGCCGTTTACTTTTCAGCGTGGTACTTCGGCGCTGAGACCACGTGGATCATTGTTTTCTTTGATTTTTCTGTTTTGATCGTTTAAAGCTTGAAACTGTAGATTCTGTTTCATTAGCAGGCTTTAAGAAAGAAAAATAAAAATTGTAAGATTGAGAGTGAAATTAGTGAATTATTATTAAAGGGCGATACGTGGAATTTATTTAATTGTCTGCTTACAGTTATTTATAGTTTGTTCGAATCAGAATACAATTAATAAATGCAATAAAATTAAGTAAAATACTCAAAGCCAAGAATTAGTTCAACTATTACGAAGAATTTGGAATGAAAAAAGAAAATGTAAAATGTTTCGACGTCTTTTAGCATCATTGAAAATTTTCCTCAATTCCTAAAGGAAAGTTTAAGATGTGTTTAAAATTGTTAGAAAATTTCTAAGCAGCAGTTCTACAAAAATAATTCTATCCTTCTCGAAGTAAGAATTTTTCATCTTATACACGGAATTATTAAAAAATTGACTTGCTTCTATAACTTAGACATTTTTCAATTTTCATCGCAAAAGTTTGACACGTTTTATACCTAGATCACACTTGCGATGCACGTACACCGAGGAAACGACTATTTGTAATCATAACAAAGTGGCTCCAGACACGGTCCATGAGGGAAACGCATTTGTTAGCCACTAGCTCACGGATGTTCGTTCTTCACAACGCCTCTGAAAGTTCGGTGTTATCTCTTGTTGGACGAACGAGCTTCCTTGACAAATCGTCGTTTCCGACGATAGGAGTATGTCGACGAACGGCACCACTTGGACTCGTTTTCACCCTCTTGCATCTTTCTTCGTTCTTACTGCACGTTCACCATATTCTCTATCCACGTGTGAACGAACACTTCCTTCTTCCTACCTTCCTGTGCGATGTATCATTGACAATTACAGGCAACATTTCGTAAAATTACTCACAAGAGCGAAAATAGCAACAATTCTTGTCAGAGACAAAGACAATTGAATTTAACATACAATAGTACTTCTTAATGATACTTTTGATAAAATAAGAAGTTATCTCTATGAATTCAATTTAAGGAGATATATGTATGTTACTCATGAAATTAGAAATATCGAATAATTCATGACTGTACATTTTTCTATTTATGTAATTATCTCGAATTTTGAATTTTTTTAATCATGAATTTATGTTACTATCTCGAATTCATCGAGATATTTTAAAATCACACAAATTACGTACCTGTTTCTTTAAATGATATCCGAATGTCTGTATATTCGTACAAGAACATTTTCGATATTTCGATTCAGAATATCACGTTGCTACAAATTCAGGTTGAAATTTCAATATTTAAAAATACCTACTTCAACAAAGAATCCATCATTTAAGCGTGAAAAGCCCATTCCAAGGCTTTCATCGCGTCCGCACGCCATAGTAATTTTCGCTGCAATTATTGGCCACGATGTCTCGCATCATCTTGCCACCCTCCTTAATTCCTTCCTTCCTACCCTCGTTCGACACTTTCCAACGGCACGGCTGGCGCGTCCGCGATTTCAGAATCCATCGTGCTCACGCGAGAATCGCATTATTTTTCTGCCAGCCTCCCTCCATCTCTCACGTCGCTACCACGCTCGTTTATCATCCGCCTTTTCTCAGAGACGACCCACTTTTCTGCGGGGCGCGGCTGTCTTCCTTCCTCCCACTGTTTATGATATTTTCGCGTCTCCGTTCTATTATTTATAAGCATATACACGGATGCTTCCTCTGTTCGTTTCCGGTGTTGCTTCCGCGCGGTCCCGCAACCACCAGAGATGCTCTTTTATTTCAATTGTTCCAGAGTGAAGGAAACGCGGCGAGCTTTTAATTATTCGACCACGTTTTTTGCGCTATAGCCAATGCAATTCTCTTTACCGTTACGTCTCCTTTCTCTCTTTCTAGATTTACCTGCCACTGTGCTAGTTTCTTTGCGTGATAGCGTTAAACTTTGTTTAGATGGGAATTTGGTACCGATTTAGCCTACCTTTAGGTATGTTCGTTTGCGATTAGGACAGAATTATAGTTAGAATGCATATGCACCAAACAATTACAACGTTTTATAAAAGCGTAGTTAAATTTCTTTCATACTATAATTTCGTGAATTATTAATACATTTTCTTTCGGTAAAAAAACTTTCAAAGAAACTCGTGGCAATTTGCAAATCGTGTCACATTGTTATGTATCATTACATATCTCTATAAATGAATTATATCTTGCGTGTCTTATTGTTTTTGCCATTAATAATTTCGTTTAAGGGAAATTCGATTCATACCAAAGCCAGATATAATCCGATCGTAACGTAACGATTATTATGAGATTACAACATTTATAAATTCTCCAACTATGTGATATGCATGCAGAAAAGTACACAAGTTAACGGTGTTGTGCAAACATTTATGGGTATGCAGCTTAATCAATTATGTTAATTATCTAATATATTTAATAACGTGCTCGATAATGAATCATGGTGATTAATGATAGCACTAGCATATTAATATATTCATGACGTGGAAGCAAATAAACATCGATTCAACATCTGCAACGGGTTATATTTTACTTTTTAGTCCCATTCACAAGAGCATAATTATTTTTCATTTTAACAGGACGCCCTATTACTTCGACGCTGTTCGAGATTCTTGTAATTTCTTTCCTCTGGTAACTCCCTTCCGAGGCAGCCGAATAAATGCGTGGAATTTCTCACTTCCATATCCGCCCCCTTCTTTCGTGTTGTAATTTCAATAAACAGTAGTGCAGATGTTAAAATCCCCGAAGGCGGCTCGCACTTCGCGTTTTATACATCGCGTGTGCAACGTCGTTCGACGATATACAGGACGTTTCATTGATTACGTCGCGAGACATTTTTCTCGAATCTTTCCATCGATTTCAAGAGACTCGTAAATTTTGCATTAGTTAGAAATACGAAGAAGATACAAATTTATATAATACGATGTCGAGGTCAACATTAAGTATAATACAACTATAGATACAATATAATTTTACTCTGCTCGATTAACCTTACTCGTTGATCGACTACTTTTAAAAATAGAATGACTCGTGTAGCTGTTGTAGAAAAATCAAGTCTTTTTTCCAATTTTCATAATGTACTTTCTATAAAATACTGATAACTCATTTAAAAATTATTTCTAAACTATATAAATCTTACATTCATTTGGCTTAACAAACAATTTGGAATTCTTTAATTCTACGATACTTTGATCTCTGAAAATTAATTCAAACTTTCTAAAACGAAATGGGAGAATAAATCACGGAAATTAACGAATACGTTTTATCACGATATACTTATTATACAATATTCCGAAACACGAATAGTGAAACGACCTATACACGCGAGGGAACGTGATATCCTGAATCGAACGTAAAGTTCGCCGCGGCTGGTAGAGGCTGAAACGATCGAAGGGCTTTTCCACGAGACAGGAAATGGGAGTTTGAAAATGTATTCCAGCATGAGTGACGCGTATGTTATTGTCGGGAGACTGGCGAACGAACATCCGGTGTGCAGGTAAACGAGCACAGGGAGGCGGAGACGCGTGGAAGATGATTGCACGCGCGTTAGTTCCCTGAAAAATTTCAGTCAAGCCCACCGAGAGACACTGACGTGCCTGGTAATAGCGTTAACGGCGCTGGAAAATCAAATTCGATACAGTACGAATAAGCAAGATGAATAACGGCGAAGACGAAGGTTGGAGAACTGAAACGATTCGTTCTGGCTTGAATCATTTTATTTAGACTTTTATATTTTTCGATAATTAAGAGGAATAAAGTAGTCGTAAATAAATTTCTTTTACTTTTATATTTCTCAAAAAATTGTTAACTCGTGTTATAAAAATTCATACAAAGAAGTCAGACCCAAGAAGATGAAATAGGCTTTCTTGCAATGTATAAACGCGGAAACTTCTCGTTGAAATAAAATATCCCACAGAAGGTATTCTTCTAACCCCCGCACTCGCCCTTTAAATTTCATTAAAGTTCTCAAGCGCTCAACCCTACGGTCTTGTCAGTAATAATTATAAACGAATAAACGGAAAATAGGGTTTCCAAGCCCCAACTTAGTTTTCATTTATGCACTTCCAGCTTATATTCAAACGTTAAAATTACCATATATTCAGAAAGCGCAAATTCTTAAATCAATCTGTCCTTTTCGATCCTTTTGCTTCGGCAAATAATTATTCTTAGAAAAGTACGTATCTCGCGCTTATATACGTTTATTCGCTGTTTATTCGCGAGGCGAAAGTAGACGGCAGGTGAGAAAAGTTAGCTCTAAGTGCGTCACTTTTCGAGGAAGTGGCGTTTCTTAATCGTCTCGGGACGAAAAGGTGCAAAGACGCGAGTCAGCCAAACTTCGAAATGAAAATTGACGGGGAAAGGCGAAAATATGTGACCACGGAAGGATCTTAACACCTGCTTTCGCCAGCGACGAGGTCCCAAGGTGGCCACGATGGACTTAAACGAAATTAAAAGTACGACGTGCTTTTTTTTCTCTTCTCCAGTCTCTCCTCGACGGTCTGCCGGAGAAACTTGTCCGTCCACGCCGCTTCTATCGAAGTTTTTTTTACATCCGTCGAGATAATCTGGCTTAATTAATTTAATTCCGGAGGAGAGGCGAAGCCAGGGCCGTTTCTCCTCGACCTGATTCTCCATCTGCCACGCCACGAAACTATGGCAACCGGTTCGTTAACGAACGTTTTATTATGCGAAATACAGCTACCAGCGGATATCGGACACGCTATCGATACGACGAGTATGGATCGCGATTGGTATCTGCGTCTTGTAATTGCATGATCCACGCTTCGACGCTCTCCCATCTTCCATGGGATTAGGTTCTGATGCTTGTTGCGTAGAGAATGAGAGGTCGAATATCCACGGTCATTTCGTAAACAGATTTTAGAAAATGAATTCTTTTTAAACGTTAAGAACTCTTTTTGTTGGATAAGCGAGGGTGGTATGTGATTGAGAAGTTTGATTTTGTGAAAGTTGAAAAACTTGAGTTTGGTATAATTCATAGGGAGAAACATTTAGGTTACTGATAAATTACCGTATAAAAATAAGTTTTATAAATAAAATTAGGTACTTTATACTATTAATTATACGAAGTTTTATTACGTTTCATAGTCCTAATCATCAATTCATCGATCACAATTTCCAATGTTCTAAATAATTCTCTATTTTAAATTATCATAGCGCAATATCTTTCGTTCTTGGAATACAGGTAAATTGCTCAAAAATCACAACTATATACAAACTTGCGAAGAAATGAAATACAAAATGATTATCATTCATTTCTGGTTCTCACAATTTAATTTACTCCTTGATTTTAAATTGACACAGTAATAGACGATCGATATATTGATAACACAAACAAGTAAATTCGCGAACTCTCTTATTGAAAATGGAAAAGGAAATAATATTTCTGGAAACGATGTGCAGGACATGTCGCATTTTTTACATTCATCGGAAGATGTAGAACTGACGCAAGGGATGGGATAGAAAAATTTGACCATAAAAATTCTGCAGTTTGTCAATCTAAAATTTATATCGTCCACGCGATACACTTGCGTGTGTATGATTCAAACTAGAACAGAAAAGAGAAAAAGGAGAAAGAAACAGGAAGAACCAGACGGAGAAAGATGATATGTTTCTCGTCTTGCGAGCATTTAATACCCAAACCAACTGGCTTATCGACCTGCGAGAGATCGGCATCGTTTCACTACACAAATCGTCAAGTTTCCATGGGAATCGACAACCAGACAACTTCGTTTGTTAGTTCGTTCGCGAAACTTTTCCAGAAGTTTCATGGATGTGGTCGCGATCCTAACTATTTCTTCGTTCCTTCTTTTAGCCAGAGGTCTGTTATTGACGAAGAAACTTCAAAATTCTTATATTCTAAGCTTTCATCCTCGTATACTATTTTATTCTCAATTATATAAAAATGTAATATAATTAATTATACTTTGTTCTTAATTCTATCTTTATTAGATGCAGTTTTATCGAACAAAAGTAAAGCTTCCGATACGTATGTACGAACAAATAAAGGAAAAAATCATAAATTTATCCTAAGAAGACGTATAATTTGCATAGTACGTTTGACTCAAGTACTACCATTTGATCTCTCTCATTGACCTAATTGCCTACAACTTTATTGGTCTGTGACTTTATAATTGGTCGATCGATAGTTGAAAACATTTTTCATATTCAGGTATTCTTTCTATCTATTCTACGTTAGAAAATAAACGAAATTCTGATTGCGTTACATATAACCATGTTATCTGTTTACAGAATAAATGATAGCGCTATAAAAGTTTTAGCTTGAAACTTCCATAAAAATAGCGAATGAAATACCGTATTTTATTAACTCACTGAATGAAACGAAAAAAGAGTTCACCGTGATATATGAGTTTGTTCGCGTAAAATTTGTCACGAAATTGACGCAACACCCTATACATACGGTGCAACAGGGTATGCTCTGTTCGATCGACTGTCACAAGCCTAATTGCAATATCGTCAGGGGGTTGGCATTCGGGGTTGGCATTAAAGTGGAATTCCGTTTCGATTGGCTACGACGCTCAAACGACATTTATAGATACATACACGTCTCCCTTCCTGCTTCACTTTTAATCTATCACCCTTTAATCTTTCGCCTGACCAGTTTATCCTCGAAGCATTTGCGAAATAAAAATTCCTGAAAATTTCTTGACGATATCCACCGCATTGAACTAAATTAATATTCAACAGGAATTTCATTATAGGCGAATTCTCGTTCAAGTGAAGTCTCATTTTTAAAACAAAACGTCTATAATGGAAAGGAAGAAAATCTTATCTGTTAACACACTATTTTACACTTTTTGTAAAATTCGAGCGAAGCAGGAGCCTTATAGTTTCATAACAATCATATCGTTCTACGATAAGATATAATTTACAACCGCGCAGTACTATAGTACGTGATTTATAAAAATCTACCTCCAACAAGAAATGAAATGAAATCGTCATTTGCAGTTTGCAAGATATAGGTGATGCATCCATTGTACGCCAGGCTATGACCATTAATATATCAGTGATTAATAGCTCCGTTAAAACCATTTCTCTCAATGATAAAGTACGATCTCTCCTTTATGAAACTTAATAAATCAAAGGGTACAAAGAAAATAAAATCGAACACCTTCATAGATTTAATCACGGGTATAGTTAATATATCATATTTATGAAACTTATATACATTAAAAATTCTTTCATTAATTACAAATTTTCATTTCAATCTTCTTTTAATAGAATTATACTCGAAATCCTAATACAGTGTCTAATATTTAAAATACTCTAGTAAAACTACATTTTTTCATTTCCTTCCAATCTATAGATTATAATACACACTAATACATAAATACCATTTTAAGAGAATTACATTCGAATCTTTCGTGTAATATCTAATACTAGTGAAACTTCGACGAAAGTACATTTTTTTTGTTCGTGCAATGGAATTGCAATTAATCCAAAGTGATGCAGAAATTTGTATACACGAACGTTTGAGACAGAAACGGGAAATCTGCTTTTTTCGCGCTAGCATTAATCGGATACGAGGGAACAAAGGGGTGAAGCTGCTGACTGCGAGCCAGAACGAACAATGAAATGTACATTAAACGAAGCCAATTTCTGGCCATCTTTGTTCGCAAACATTCGGATATTGCGTATTTAAAAAGGAAGCTAATTCGTCGTTTTTTGGCTACGATATTCTTCGTTCGTCGACGAGCTCGAACCGAAAAGCACGAGAAAGCTTGATAAGATCTCGACCCCGTTACGCATCGCGTTAAACCCTCGAAAAAATGTGATGGAAGATTTCCACTGCCACGAATGAATACCCGTTTTCGAACTGAGAGATACACCGATTTTTCTCTTTGGGCTACTTGATGCCCGTGTGTGCGACCATTCGAAGAATTTACGGTAGTCAGAAAAAAGTCCTCGCCTTCGTTTCTTTTCAGTGATGAAGCTAGGTTGCAGAGATTTTGTTCACGCTCGAGAAATAAAATAGATTACGAGTTGTGATATTTCTGTTTTTGAGAATGGTATTGTCTTATTTTAAATATTTGATTATATCTTATTTTATGTGAGAAAATGAACTCGATCGTCATCTTTGGATATCAAGCTTTTCTATTGATCTTTGAGTGCTATTAATGTTGGGCGACTGAGTGTTAAAAAGATTAGAAATTTCAGAATATTTTTATTCATACTTCTAAATGTTCTTATTTGTTTTTTTTTTTTTTTTAGAAATTATGCGAGCATTTAAAAACCTATAATACGTCTTTATAATATGTCTTTTATTTTATAAACTGTTCATGTATGCAGGAGTAGCGCGTTAATGCCATAAAAAGCTGCAGTCGTTTCAATGCATAGACATTTTTGTTCCCTCGTCAAACATAATCCACAAAGGACAAACATCGATCGACATCGAATAATCTATTATCCTGTTGATTGAAAAATCCCATTACTCATGCATGTACTGTGAACGCGCACCACGAAGAAAATTGCAAGCTATTGAAAAACTATAATTAAAATCACTTAACACACACCTCATTGGAAAATCGTGTTATCTTTAAAACGCGCACCCCTTTTATGTTTGACTTCAAGACCATTAAACGGAGACAATTTAAAAACAACTGAAGGGGTGAGATTGAAATCACGTTCGAACGTTTCGATTTGTAGTTTCTATCCTTTTATTTTATTTCTGTCTTCAATACTTTCCTACTTTTCACATTTCTCTCCTTCGAAATGCAATTATAAGGAAACCTCGAAACGAGACGAATCGACTTTTGAAGTAGGATATGCTAAGATTCCATAAAAGTAAAATTCCAAAATTTGATGAAATTATTAATTATTCAGAATCTAAACTTGATAAAACTTTTCACTATCTTTATAAGCATGAAGAAACTTAAGTTTTAACTTTGATCGCATTTTTTTTGCATACAATTTCAAACAGAGAATATTCAATTCTTTGGTTAAACGATATCGAAGAAACTCGACTGAAAAGTCCCCTTTTCTCGAACAACCTCGAAAGCTCTGCTGTCAGTGCTTTATACGATATAAGAAAGTGCGAGACATCGTCAAAAATTGCCCATTGAGTGAGAAATTTCCAAAATTGAAAAGCAAATTTTGCGGTGGGCCTCGCGTTCCGGCACGTGAAATTCGAAAGTACGAAAACTCGATAAGGTCTCGATCCGATTACACATCACATCGGCTAAAACTTTTAGGATATGGGCTTTTGTGACTTGCTTGTGTTCCCGGAGGGACAAAATCTACGCTAGAAAGCATTGCTCCTCTTTTTCGATAACCCCTTTTTCCTTCGGACAACGAAACTTCCGATCATCTCTTCGTACGGAAATCGAAGATCTTGCTGTTCGACTGATATTTGCTCGAAGTCAAAGAGACTGCTGGGAAAAGTTCGCTCTACCTTTGCCAATCGAGTCTCCGGTCGAGGAACGAACAAAATTGGAGTTAAACTTGTTACTTAAATGGAAACGAAACGTGCAATTTGATTAACTTCTCGGTAAAATTTTAATTAGTAAAAGATCAAACTGTTATGTTTTTAGTTTAATATTTTCGTAGAAAATGAAAGAAGAGTCGATGTATATTTCTTTTTTTTTTTTAATGTTTGGTAGAATCTTAGATACTCGGCAATTGCAAAACTTAAGATAGATATCTCATTTAATAAAACTTTCATTCACATAATTTACTTATTTATGAAAAAACATGTAATACGAGGAAAGACAAGACTTTATCTCTTCAATTTGATCATTCGATTGTCGCGCTAAAATCTAGATAATTTAAACGATGAATTATCAATTATCCAAGTAATTGTTTCATCCCGCATGATTTGCTTATTAACCATTTTTCTTTTAATGTATTTCATTCTCTGTATACTTAAGGTCCTCCTTACGTTCCAACCGAAATTTAAATTGCAAAGTGCACTTAAGACTTACACGAGAAATAACAGCATTCCCGTCCCTGCTCCTGGTATTAGACTGGTAAACGCGCTCAAAAGATCGAACCCATTGCTTGAACATTCGATCCCTCGTCCCATCGTCCAACGGGACGAAACTGGGTTATTCAAACAGAGAACTACTAGACGCGATAAAAGGTAAATCTTATTTCTGAAAGCAAAAATATTATTTCTAGATCCCGACCGAGCCGTTATTTCTAGGATCGATATATGTAAGTTTTAGACCTGTGGATAGGTATTCGTCTTCATATGAAATATTTTTCCTCTTCTCTTGTAGACCGCCGTCGCAATCAGTTCTGCACGCAATAACAACATCATACTTTTTATTGGAAGAATGGATAAATTCAAATAGTTTCAATTAGAATGTTAAGCTGACGATCCGAGAGAATGAAGAGTAATAATATTTACTATAATATTTTTAAATTGATTATAATTTTTTATTATTACTCTTTATTAGTAGCCGATATTTTGTTTGTTATCCATGTTAAATGAGCTGTATACGTGAACAAATTTTTCTCTTTCATATACACCGAACTTTTTCTTCCTTTATAGTATTTAATTTAGCTTTTTACGTATAACCACCGTAAATAATATTCATTCATCAAGCGTTTTAATTCATTCGGTAATAATTGGTACATTTAATTTCTCTTTTAATAAAAACGCACGAATTGCCTGGTAATTTAATGCCCGATTTTGTAAACCGTATTATCCGATTGTACGGCCAATTCCAAACGATATTTAGAGGCGAATAGCTACTTCATTAATATTTTTTAATATTACGGTAATTTTACGAGATTTCACGTATGTTTTATACATTTTGTACAATATATAAAAATATACTCTGCCATTGTGGCACACATGGCGAAATATAGGAAACGCAAATGGTCAAGTTTTACATCGATTTCTGTTCCTTTTGTATCGTTAAATTATGAATTTGTCGAGCCTTATCTCGTTCAGATAAGCCGCTTATGCGAAACAAATATAAACGATAAATTTCCAAGCCACGCATTTAATCCATTGCTGATTCAGAATGGGAATTAGAAATACGTGCTCGTAAAATTGCCATGTTCATCGTATCGTAATCGTAATGCACCGATGTTATATACAGCGTAATATTTATGTTGTTTTACTATGTATAATGGTTGATAAAGTACCTAGATCATTTAAAACTCGACTAAGCACAAGAGTATAGTAATTCGCTGCGAATAAAATCGTCTTTTAATCTTCTTCCTAGTCTTCTCTAAAAATTCAAATTATTTAAATCTAAGATAATTATCTTAATCGGTTATCGAAGGAAAACTTTTAATTCTATGAACATAGAAGTCGATAGTTAAGGTCTGACACGATTAATATTTTTAACTGTTTAATTATAATTATTAGGCTTGAACAAGTAATACCTTAAATAGATAATAGCATAAAATATCAGACAGTCATAAACTAGTTTGCAACATGATTAAATTAATTTAAAATTCTGTAAGAAAATAAATATAAAAACGATAGAGCTATTTCTATGATTTTCATTGCAGTCTGTGAATTTGATCGGTATTAGTTGTTAATTAATATTTGTAATCAAGATCATTCGATACGCGTAATAAAATACGCTACCGTGCAGCTACAAGCATCGAATTTCGTGGTTGATATAACGAAGGTAATAAAGCCACGGAATTGCATGGAATGCAACTTTTGTATAAAATCTATTAACATAAAACCAACTTTGCTTGCAATTTGTGCGAGAGAATAAGAGAAATGCTTGAAAATTAAACAGCGCACCATACTCGATTTAATTTCGATGTATCGATAAAAGAAAATACAGGAAAATCCACGGAGGTTAGTGCGTTTGCTTTTTTTAGGAATCCACTGTCACTGCCCCTGCATCGAACTGTGCTCAATTTCTGAGTCATTTTTTCGACTACAAAAAAAAAAAAAAAAAAAAAAAATCGTTTACATTCATTCGTTAGCTTTCTCTGACAATTTGTAGAATAAAAATTGCAATCGGTTTTGACTTTTCATTGTAAGTTTTGAAAACATTGCCATTGCATTTGCCATGGAAAGTATTTCTGGTATCAACAGCAGCGTATTCTGAATTCAAATATAAAACAGAAATATTGATCTTTCTAAAAAATACAATTTCGAATTAATTTTTTCCAGCAGTTTGTGAAGCTAAAAAGATACGCTTCTGGCGATTGGTCGAAGAGTGTTTCTTTAAATTTGTCATAATGGTAACTCGAAATGCACATTTTTCTGTTTGCACAGTAAATCAACTACAGATCTTTATGAGTTTGACGGGAGTAGATATTTTGATAGCGCAAAAATACACAAAATGTATTGTAAATTAGGTGCTAAAAGTCCTTCGGAAACGTGTAAAATACCAGCATGAGAATTTTAGAGGAAGTTACGGCAATTTAGTAATCGCGAATGACGCACGTGCATGTTATTCTATGTCGGCCAATGTGTAATGGCGCATGCATTTCTCGAATTATTCCGTGGAAGCATTTGCACTAATCGCTATTCCCAGGTAGTTCTCGTGAATTTCATCACAGAATACCATAATGGGATAAATGAGGCACCCAGTTAAATCGCCACAGATAGCCGTGCCAAACTACTTGTCCAAACGCAAGTTGAAACAAATGAAATCAGAATATCGATAATTTTCTCTGTGTTCAGATCCACACACATGTAACGTGTTTCTAATACTGTGATCATATACGTATACGAAGAATAATGTGAAGAATTATATTTACTTCCCTCTTTCAATAGTAAAACAGAAACTGTTTCATTTACTGCAAATTACTTCGTGTATAAAGTACTCGGAAAAAACGAAACAAATAATTTAGCTCTAAAATGACTTTTACTCGGCACAAACCGATTCTCTGAATTCCGAACTCTGACTCTCGACTAACAATGGATGCTCTAGATACCAGAGATTACACATTCAATGTCTTCCACTCGATCCTCAATCTACTTGTCATTCACTCAAATTCTCACTTGCACGGAAATTTCCTTTCCGCTTGAAACGAGTCTGATATTAGTCGTACATTAAACTATTTCTAATCGTTTCTACTTACTTCGTGTTTTACGCTTTGGAGTAACTCTAACGAAGAGACACCGAGTCGATTTTAACGCCGATCTCGCGCGTGCCCAACGTGCGGCAGACGCGCCGAGATTCCGATCTTCAATTAGCCCTATATCAAGTCGGCTGCCTGTTTGTGATTTAAATACGATCGTATGTAGCAGCAGTAGTCGCCCGAACTCGATGCGATAAATTTATGACCGGTTTTTAGACTCGTCCTCGCCTACGCGTACTTTTACGGTTCGACGAATGACTGTACCTTGTAAAATATAAGATAAAAAACGTCTGGTGTCACGGTAATGCCACTTGAGTGTTGTTTTTCCATAATATTACGATTTATTCACTCTGTTTCAGGATGATTTCATGGATAAATTAAGAAAATGTGTAAATTAAGAAAAGACGAAGAGATAGATAGAAAGAGTGATTTTTATACTTGAGAATTAGATTAATTTATGTCGGGAATATGATATGGAAGGAAAAGAAGAAAAGAAATTTTGATCAGCTCGATCTCTAAAGGAACTCTTATGCGATAACGAACAAGTGTACAAGTGTACGTATGTATGTATGTATGTATGTATGTGGGAAAGAATATAAAGTTTTAGAGCACACAGGCAACATGGAAGAAAGGCACTTGAATTCGGAATATGTGAATGGAGTAGATAGAGAACATTATATAGAGGATGAAACTTAAATGCTTTAGGAATTATTCTCGAGTATCATTAGGTACATTACAATTTGGTCTCGAAGACGAGAACAGTGCTTAATTTTGACCTAATATCGTTGCATATTTTCCATATATCTGCATAGAATTTCTAGAGATTTAATTATGAACATGTAAATTGCTTCACAACCGAATTCATACATATAAATGCATATGGGATAAAAAATTAATTTAATCGTGTAACAATATGTAAATGTCATGTAAATATATATGGATCTTCCTATTTCTGATATAGACATCGCTGATACATTTATTGTTTCAGACATGGATCAATTTAAAGCAGAATTACTTTATGAAAGTTACTTTGTTTGAATAATTTTAGCAACTTGCTGCATGCACGTCGCGATTACTATGCAAATGAGAAACGAAATAGATCCGAACGTGAATTATCATATACAAATATCGGAATATGGGAGAAATTATGAAAACGATTAATCGAAACGCAACTGGAAAAATAAGAGGATCGCGTGACGTTGAATAAATTATTTATTTCTCCATGCGTTACGACCACTTAACTCGACAATCGAATTATCACGTTCAATGATGAAATTAAATTTTATTTGTTAGATCGCGAATTTTCATTCTTCTTTGTTTCTTCT
This sequence comes from Bombus huntii, assembly GCF_024542735.1. Taxonomy (NCBI): domain Eukaryota; kingdom Metazoa; phylum Arthropoda; class Insecta; order Hymenoptera; family Apidae; genus Bombus; species Bombus huntii. The sequence continues at coordinate 6,464,268 of NC_066249.1, read as the reverse complement.
TTATTCTTTATCTTTCCCGGCAACCAGCCTTGTTTCTCATTGAATATGAAAAGAATGGAAAATAGTTTACTAATAATTGAAGCACGAACGACCAATAGTCGAATACGAATAGGACAAAAAACATTGAAAATTTAATATTCAATAAGTGAATATTTATATCGGGAAAATAAATTCTTGGAAAATCTACGCAATCCGGAATTCAATTCTCGAATTATTTGTAATACTTTTTTATCTATACCTATAACTACAAATCGAATTAATCGACAATTGAATCGCGTGAAAAATTTTGCTTTTTGATGGGTTTTTACAAAAGTGGATTTTTATTTATACATGTATCACTAATAATCCCATAAAACAATGAAAATTATCGCTTGAAGTATTTACCTTTTTTTTTTATTTTCTAAATTTCGTAGCGAATTAAATTTGTTAAATTCTCCAAAAACAATTTGTCTGGCATTTTTGTTCTCGAATTATGTTTTAAAATTTCTTTTATAACTCCTCTAGAAATATCCTCAAAGCCACAAAAATTAAAAAAAAAAACTTTCACAGTTTAAACACCGTGCAATAATAATTCCTGTGAAAAGTATAAAGCGTGTGAAAGGCACAATTCGTAAATATATTTTCAAAGTGAAGATAAAAAAGATAAAGGAGCTCAGAAGCGTGATTCTAACAAACACTTAAAAACGTAAAGAAGTCTTGATACATTTATGAAAAATACCATCAAAATTAAAGAAGATAAAATAGAGTTCAGGATTTCTGTGAATTACAAAATCTGAAAAGATCACGGAAAGGTTATTAAGGATTAAAGAGCTAAAAAAGAAAATTCCTCGAAGTTTGCTTCAAATACTTGTTCAACTCTTTTATCCTTACACTTAAACTTTCTAAAACTCCCTCATCTTAGATTCGAATTCCATTTCACCATTAATCGCAGAAATTTCAAGAAACGATGTTTGAAAGTGCCTCCATATGCCTTGCGAATCGTTCTCTTTCAGATTCCAATCTTCAATTAGCTGTTCATTAAGCGGCTGCATTCAGCGATATCTCTCGTCGTTAAGCACCTATAAATCAGCTAAACGAATATATAAGTAGATGCAGTTATGCTAATAAAAGCGTAGCACAAAAAGGGAAAACATGGTACAAAAATACGGAAAGTAGGTACTTCGATGCACGCGAGTAAATCGAGATTCACGATTTTTCACTCTTAAACATAGAAAGATTGATTCTCTTCAGTATCTTTCTATTACTGTATTTTCTATTTATGAGAAATGTTTCACTCTATTTATGAATAATTATTGAACACATATGTTCCGTTGTGATTGCACAACGAACGAATTTATTTTTACAAATAATTGTGAACGTACCCAGAATCATTTCAAGACCGTCGTCGTTTCACAGAAAAAATCTTCTACTAACCCATCAAGAAAATTCAAGATTTCGTTCCCAAAATGTCTCATGTCCCTAAAACGATTCTCATATCTGTGAAAACTGTTCAACGATCTATATACATCAACCACGTTAAGAACTTTCGTAATCAAACAAATAACAAACAAACATAAACATACCCCTTACAGTTCTTTTTAATTAGACACGTGAAATGAATCTAATTCTTATCTCACGCACTGACGCTATCTGGTCGAGCAACGTACGTCTCACTTCCTCAATTACACGCGTTCAGGCCCCAAATTCCCTCAGTGAGAGGATTGTAACGCTGCCTCGAACCAAACAAGTACACTCTAAAGCAACGCAAAACGTTTCCCTTGAATCTCGGCCAGGCAAATCGAGATTTCGATCTCTAATTAGCTTCTGCGAATTCGGTGCAACATTCCGTTACAAAGATAGAATGTTGTCAAACGTTCATTTGATTTCCGCCACTCTCTAATTCCTCTTTTCTTGCCACTTTATAAGATCGCGCAAAATTCTAGACTCGCGATTACAAAGTACACCGCCTTTTGCCTTTCTCTGTGTCGCATCCTCTCGCTACTGCTATCCTGGTGTGCGTGTGTTTGCGTTAATATCGTCGGCGCATTAATGTGTGTTGGTTTTGCGCCCCTATATGAATATGTATACGTCGACGTTGCGTAGGATTTATGCGAGGGTGCACGATCCTCTTCCATCCCCATTTCCTGCTCCTCCGTCACTGTTCCCTCCGTTTATACGATAGCACCACTGTCACCGTTTGCATACGTTTTGGTGTTGGTAGCTTTCTGCCTGTGTATGCGCGACCGTGTGTACGGATACGCGTACAGGGTGTACCGTTTGTCTTGGATTTCGTAATATTTTAGTTACTTTCGTCGATACGAATAATGGTGCCAGGGCAAAGCTTGTTGATTGACAACAACGAATATCGTGTTTCGCGATTTCTTTTCTCCTACAATTATTTCTTTTTTAGCTCTCATATTCGATCATTTTCTGTGTTTTTCACGGTTATTATTAGTATCAGATATTTTTTATTTCTCCATCGAAAGGTAATTTAAAATATAGTTTAATTTTGCAAAACTCAGCGTGGACAAAGAAACCGAGGAAAGTGGAAGTTTGTTACAAAGAAAAGAAAAGAAGAGTAACTTGAACGGGACAAACGGGCACGTATAAGATATAAATTGCCAAATGCTAAATATTATTTTCGAAATAAAATTCAAGGAAATATTGGTAAAAATAGTTGATGCATTAAGAAATCCAAGATAAACGAAACACCCTATATATGCCTACATATGTGTACATATACATGCGCTGTGTACAAACGTCGCTTCTCGTGTTTCTGCATCTTCATCCAATAGCTGGCGAGACTGTCAGTATCCACGTGGAATGGTGACTTTGATTTGTAACTCGCATTCACCCTTGCAATCAGTGGATCGACCAATAGATGGACGGATGAAACATCTATGTACCATGATCGGTGGATGATTAACAGTTTTCGGCCGAAGCTGACACTGGTTATCTCTTTCCCTCTGATTCTCCAGCACATAGGGAGAAGACGATTAGGATAATATTTCTGATGAGATTGGCGTATGTGGTTGGTGGATGAGCGTTTCGAAGGGAACTAGGATACCTGGAGATGCTTTAGATAGGATTTTAGAGTAATGGCTCAATGCGATCGTTTGATACGATACCTTCTGTGAAATGGTAGATCAAGAGGTTTTAGGTTGCAGGTTTCATCTATATCTATTTTATAATCCAATCTTCCGCATAATATACATGGGACTGTATATCATACACAGAGGTATTGCACGTATAACGACCATGACAAATCTATATGAAAGTGTATGAAACGCGTATATATAACGGCAGTATAAAATTTATGAAGTTACTCGGATTAATTAATTTTAAGAAAATATGGAAATGTTATTAAAATTTACAAGCTATAGGCTATTTCATGCGACACAATTACGAGCTTATATCGTCCTTACAGATCTTTCTGTACAAATTCTGCCGTTTTTTAAAATTCTTATACGCTGCTATTTCACACCAAAAACCAAGAACGATTCATACGCGATATCTTCGAATTATCTTGCCGGTCTCAAATCCACTATTTTCTTGAAGGTACAAGAGGACTCGTTTGCAAACGGAAGTACATGGTATAGTAGCTGGCGTATTTATCTGCGCGGAGAAACTGGCGCGTGTACACACACGTGTATGAGCACTTTAGATTAAAGCTCTCATCGAGCACTTTGTCCGTTGGGATGCTTCAGGAAACTCGATTAATTCCATGGCTCGAAAGGGATACACGACTTTTGCGGTGCTTCGGCCAAAGATAAAGCCAATGCTAAAGCGAGATTCTGGCTCGCACGCCCGTTTGATTAAAGCCTCCCACAAACCCGATTACCTTTTTATATCTATAGATACGGATGAACAAAGCAAAGTCACGAAAACATTCAAACACTTGTAGAAACCTCTTATGAATATAATATCTCTGTTATACGAAATATTTTTACATCTCATTAGCACGAAGAGTTACGAGACTCGACTATTACGACTATATTGGTATAGTTTGATATCAATCCGAAGATATATATGTAATATCTAGAAATTATCAGGTATTTAGTGTAAATAAACCAGTTAATGCCTGCCTTATTTATTAGTAAATTTTAAGTATCTAAAAATTAAACCAAGATAACGTTGTCGAATGTATTATTTTACCTTCTACAAGGATATGGAAAAATAAATTGGAGAAAATAAAAAGTATAGGAGAAATGAACTTCAAAGGAAGAAAGAAAACCGAGCATAATAGCCAAAATAAGGACAATAATTGTATTTTACTATATTCTTCGTACTTTAAATTCCCTTCTTTTTTTAAATTTCTTCTGTTTCATGTACGTTTGTGATCGTCGAAAATTCACGATAAATTTGCAGCTACGGTCGACAAAGATATTTCTCTGAAATTGGACGATCACAATGACGGGGCACTCGATCGCCTCGATTACAAATCGTTCAAAAGCGCAATCGCGCTCTCCAACAAAATGCAACGCAATAAGTGCATTTCGCTCCGATGATTATTCCCCTAATGATTGAAATCATCCGTATGCAGTGAAACATTTGAAACGCACAATTTCGAGCGTTTTACAACCAGCTACGAACGTTTCATCGTCAAAACGAACAAGTGATCCCTCTACTTATTAAAACCCGTGCTGGACGACGTGTTTTCAAAATTATTTCAATGAGCCATGCTGCGAAACAGCTAAGCTACAAATAATCGCGATATCCACCTTAATTTTTGGGTTTATACGAACCCAAATTTATATTTATATTTGACACCAAGAAATTCCAGTTTTACTCTGCTTGTTTAGCTTACATATGTTAACCATCGAAATAGAAATAAAGTCATACGTTACTCGTATCGTAGTTGAAAGATATCGAGACCACATTCGGAGTTATAAATGTTCTAGAATATACGTAATATTTTAGTAAAAAACCAATTTGCCTGTTTTATAGCGTGAAACCTCCATTTTCAAGCTTCACGATATTAAACAGTTGATTAACTAGTTCTAGAAGCTAGAGGAGAAATTTAAACAAGAGGTAGGGAGTAGATAGAAATCGAGGTATTCAGCGTTTAAATCGACTTCTCATCGAGAACGTCGTCGATTCGACCAGACACGGGCTACGTTCATTCGGTTCGTCTCGTCAAAGGGCGTACATAATTTTTTTTCTCTTCTTTCTTTTTTATTCAACGTCGAATTATTCTCCTCCATCGAGAGCCACGGCGGCCGGACGATACCAATTTGCCTGGGAATTTACTTTCCGTCGAACAAAAAGGTTCCCTTTCAGCCGTATCCGACGCGAATAAGAGAATACGGACGTTCCATAAAAATCGTACGTGAACTCCCATGGAATCGATGGACTCCCCCTCGTTCGAGTGGGTACTTCGTTTTAAAAGCTCCGCGGAGCGAAATTAGAACACGTCGAGACCGCCGGGAGAAAGGAAAGAGTGGAACCAGACGAGAAATTTCGTTGCTCGTTCCTGACTGAATCGCGGGTTATTATGTATTTGCATCGTTGCTCCTCGATTTCGTGCTCTACTCGAACTTGGAGCCGAGCGGATTTTCCTTTTTCTCCCGTTCCTCCACTTGTTCGTCGATGATGGCCGGACACGAGAGTTTTGTTCGAAATCGATCGAATTTGCACCTGATACGTGCGATAATTTCAGATAATTTAGCTAACTGAAGGGTATCTGAAAATGCTCGAAGAAAACGCGGTGAAAGCGATTCAATCGTTATTATTCAAATTGAGCTCTTCGTGTTCTTTTCACGCGTTCGATATATCGTTGAATTGTTACGCATCTTAGAATTTCAGCTTTTATCGAGGCAAATCGTGTTCTTCATGAACTTTGCCTGCTGCGTTCTTTTATAATTCCTATGTTTACAGAAATTGCTATGATACTGTTGTGCGTTGAATTTTTATTCAACGAATTCAATAAATAAATTACAATTAATAGATAGAAAGGTATAATGAAATCAATAAACAACAACGATGTCACGTATGATTCGAGAATTACCAGACGATATAAATACTGAATTCTGAAAAATGTTAATCCTTCTTGATTATGTCATAAACTTAGTCTAACAACAAACTCTAACACCCCTATTTCGAAAATACCAAACAACGATATCTCTATGAAAATACACGATCGATGAAATTTCATTCGGTTATCCTTTCGCGCTAGGCCAGCCAGTATTAACATAAATTTCCATTGTCACGCGTTATTTACGACTCGATGCCGCTTCTGGCGTTCACGATTTATCCCCGTATCGAGCGAGCCGTTTAATAAATTTCGCTGCACCGCTCGAACGGGTGCTTGTTCGCCTAAACGCAGCGCGATATCGCCGGAAAGAGAATCGAAACTGTTCTCTTTGATAACGTACTATCTATTTACGGTGGATCCGAGCGACAAAAGGACCATTTTTGCGATATAATTCGTGCAGGAAGTCTGCCTCAGACGCGAATTCCGCCACAATCCACTTTCCAAGCGAAATTTCGCCAGGATGATGATTAACCGTCGACTAATTGACGCGTTATGGAGCAACAGGGAAATTAACCTCTGTTGCGAAATTATAATTTCCAGATCAATTTCGGTATACACCATCCGTTTGTTTGACTTTCAGTTTACGCTCGGAAAATTATTAAAAAGGGAAAATTGCCTTCACGGATTGTATGCGTTTTAGATTACCTTCTCTTTCTCCTTATTTTATAAGGGGGAACGAAAGAACGAAACTTTTCTTTGCGTGTTCGTGTTATATATAGAAGTGAGACAATTCAGACGACTTAGCAGTTAAGTTATTGATATTGTTACGAAGAAATATATAACTACAGGTAAATCGATAATCACAGGTCCAGTATAAATTATTATTCCAGGTATAGAAAAAGTAGTATACATAACGGAAATATTTCGAATAATCATAATTAATTTATCCACTTTATTCCTGTAACCTGTTCCTCGGTATCGTATGAATACAAAGATCTATCGTTTCATGCTTATCAACTAAAATGACTAAAAGGTTTCTAGCAATAATTTCAACAACAGATTCGAAGAACGCTTTCCAACAGCACGATCATCTCCAATATTCAATAAGCCCGTTAGCCGTGACAGAAATTCTTCGCCGAAAATATGATTGGCGTACTTTTCGGTCGCATAAAAAAGAGGCATCCGCGTGCTCTGCATAAATTCGACGTCGCCGTCGCCAGGATTCTCCCGATTATTTTTGTCCCGGGGAGCTAATAGAACGCGAATAAAGTTTCCCGTGAAAGTCCCTGGAACAAAATTTCATTTCACAGTCCGTCGTCCAACTCCGGCAAATATTATCGTAAATTTTCAAGCCCCTCGCCGACCTCCATATGTATCACCTGCGCGATTCTCCGTCTTTTTCTCTTCGTCTTCGTCCTTCGTCTCTTCGCCTACACATCGTGAGAATATTTCTCACCCGTGGACCGATAAATCAATCTAGCCCATTCGACACGTTGGTCATCAATAACTATGGTGCTTAGACTTTTTCTTCGAGGCTTCGACAACGGAATATCGAAAGCATGTTCTGCAAGAGAACAATGCGCTCACTAACTCACCGCTGTACTCTTTTTTTCTTTACCTTCCTTTGTGATTTTTCTTCGTTTCCTTCGTTTCACCCCATGACAAAAATCATATTCTTTCTCTTCCTATTATTTACAATAAGAAAACTCGGTACGCCGTACGTTATTGATCGATACATACGATGATTGAACTCTGTTAAAATCGCCTTATGTGATTTGTAGAATATGTTGTAAAATTCGGAGAGAAATTAGCAAAATGTTTAATTTGAGAAAACTTTACGGGAATCCGTATGCTTATAAATATTAAAATAACGAATAGTTCGAGTAGAAACCTATTTCGCTTATTTTTCATTTCTCTTTTCTTTACAGATATTTTTTAGGTTGTTGTAATAACATCGTGAAAGTGTCGTTGCGTAGTATCGAACGGCCATGTACAAAGATACGCGCAACGCCGTAAAACTCGCGAACCACCGCCATTTAATGACCCGGAACAACGTTGCAGCCGGTTGCAGCGGCTCGTTTATTTTCCACGACCGAGGGGAACGAAGGAGCTTGGGACGGGAAATCGGTGGCGTTTCCGGTTCTCGTTTTTATGCGGACAGTCGAAGGAGAAGCTGCTTACGGAAATCGAGTCGCGAGATTTACGTTTGGAAACGTAATTATTCGAGGGTTGTTCCGCGTTTATTCCGTATTCTGATTTTTACTACATCAGCATAGCAAATTTTTCACGCTGAAATTACGGTGGACGAGAGATTGGATAAGTTCTGCAACTTTTTGTCCCTTTCTCATTTTCTTCTTTCTTCTTCCGTAAATATTATTCCGTAAATCTATATAAAAGTGTGTCAACTAGCTAAAAAATCTTAGATTCACCGGTAATTTCTTTCCTAAAATGCTCCCATTTAAATAAACGAGTTCTGTCGCTAGAATTTCGTCGTAGTTCGGGCACCAACTAAAATTTCGTTTCGATAAGTAGAATTCCGCTATAGGTTAATTTTCCATCGACAGAACTCTTTTGTGAAATAAATCACTCAGAGAAAATCAATAATTCATAGACCTTCTTCTCGAAAGCAACGAAAATAGCGTACTATCCAAAGCATTCAGATTTGAATTCCTCTTAATAAAGCTCGAACAAATTCAATCCGTATAAGCACACGTGCAACATCGAGAGCAAAGCGACCACGAGGTAACGTTGTTAGCGCAACGAAGGAAGCGAAGAGCTTCTCCCAAGCGAACCGTCCGAATTGTCGCTAATCGGATACACTTTCAGAAGGAGAGTCGGCCGATATCGAGCCATTCGCCTCCCTCGCAGCTAACTCCCACGGGAAAGTACGTCAATTTCCGCTCGCGATGGCGATTCGTCGAAATCCCACACGACGATGCTTAGAAACTGCTGCTCCAGCCGATGCCCGGAAATTTATCCTCTACCTTCGTTCTTTCCTCTTCGTTTACCTTTCTTTCTCCTATTCTCCACTTTCACGTACAGTTTCGCGAGTCTCTAGATATTATAGATATTTTCAGATACAACACGACCAGCTTCTCCTAGTCGATGAGGTGAGAGTCGATGAGACTGTTCTGGAGACAGGAGGAAGATAGAGGAAGTATCGAGAAGAGAAGGTTTCTGATCGTTGAAATTGAGATAGTATTTTCAACACTAACGTTATCGTAAATTATTTTTTTCGATAATTGGATCATTTCTTTCTTCAAGTAATTTTATTCCGCATTAAGACTTGCAGTTTCGTTCGAAGAATTCAAATATTATTTATTTATCGTCGTTATCGCATCTTCGTCGTAAATACACGAAAGCTATAAAACTAAAAATATTCCAAGATTATCTATCTAATACCATAAAATGATAGAAATACAATAATCCTTGCTAATCATATAAAAACTAAACTTTTATCTGCTCTACTTTTGTCTGCTCTTTTAAATCCAATTAATCAAATAATTCCGCAGAATTTTTCTCGTCCCAAATAACATTATATCGACAATAATCTCGCCTCAACTACTCAAACCAGTCAAAAACATCGACCGGTTGCTGTAAGCGTATTAAAAGATACCTTCGCTAGATAAAGCTCGAATTAACAAGTCGGAAGGATGAACGTCTTCGCGGTGATCGTCTGGAGGTTTCATTAAAATCGGTGAGACACAATTCTCGCCGCTTAAAAGTTCGCCTCGCGAAGCGTAGACGATAATTGCAATCGTGCGATGGCTCGTTCCGATTGGGAAAGTAGATAGGGATCAGAGCTGTAGCTCGCGAGCTGCAGGCTATTACGCCGTAATTCCGTTTAAGATGGCGCCACGGAGATACGATATATCCAGGCCAGACGAAACGAAAACGCGACCGGGCGACAATTTTGCTCCGAGAAATCGAAGGAAATTCGATGACGAGCAACGCGCGAGGATTACGAGGGATTAATCGACGACGACGACGACGCGACGACACCGGGACGCGATTATGCAACTCAAAGAAGTTGGACCTCCTCGTCTCGACAGCCGCGCGAAGAACTCATCTCGAACGATCCTTTGTACGGGGAAAACTAAATTCTGCGGCCAACAGAGAAATTCTCTTTTTTCTTCGCGAAGCTGTAATGATTCGTTGATAGATCTCTGTCTTGATGTTTTTGTGGCTTGCAACAGGGTTCACTGGTATATTCATCTTGTAGTTACGGTTTTATTTTTTCCTAGCGATGAGATTTATTCCTTTTTCCATAGTGGTTCTATGGTAGCTTTCCATAGTGGTTCTATGGTAACAGATTTAGAATTATAAAACGGAATATTACAGGTACTAGGACACTTACTGATCTCATATAAAATGTAGTAATTGGTAGAAAGTTTAGTTATTCATTGTTCTACGATATCAAGGAATTACTTTTTACGTCCTGTTACGTTTTTATATGCCGAGTATATCTGCGGTGTATGTATTTTATGAATTTAGAGATTTAGTGTTTAGTATTTTAGTAGTTGAACCGCGTGTTCCATGAATTTCGAAATTTAATTTAGTTTTTACGCTGAAAATGGTTCTCGTATTTGTTGTGAATCGCGTTGTTTCCTGATTAATCTTTTTAGTTACGGTTTTATACGTTAAACCTTTGTGAATACGCTTGTATCATGATTTTTCGGGATTTACTATATTGAAGAGATTTTTTTTATCCGTCTCCCGTGTACAGTATTTAATTTATAAATTTAGTTACATTTCCGAGTAAAATGCTGTTATATGTAGAAATTGAAAAAAAAAGAAAAACGTTTTTTCTATCTGATTTAAAAAGTGTATTCTTTAATTACGTTTCGATGTGTTGACTTTTAGACCCACGTAAGATATTTTTCTTTTAATTAAACATATGATTTCTTTGTTATATTTGTTTCTTGTGCCCTTCGTTACACTTTGTTACACTGTGTTCTTCTTGGTTGCGTTTGAAAATAATTTGGAACAATTATTCTTGTTTTCATACGAAAGTTAAGTAGATATTGTCGTTTACTAATTAGTGTAATCGGGTTATACCCCCAGCGAAATAAATCAAGGGATTAATTAAAATCATGAATAGTTAATAAAACGAGGACACGTCTCGAAGTACAGTCACTTCCCTGGCACGATCTTCTCATTAGCTCTACTTTATACAATTCCGTATTCATTAATTTTTGACATGAAAAATTTGTTTCGTTAGCGATTGTCCAATGAAAAATGCGAATAAAAGATTTCCCAGCGAAATGTCAGTTTATTTTCATAATTCAACAAAAGAATTTACCTTTTTACATGGACAATATACATAAAAACGCGTATCGTTAAAAATTCATAAAAAGCATTCTGCCCTCCAACTACAATAAATTTTATCCTGAAACGCCAATTCATTCAAAAAGTTTACACTATTTGAAAACTTAACTTCGCGTAACCATAATATGCTCACACCCCTCCTCCCTCCCCCGAACTCTTTAATTATGTATCCACTGTACCAAATCTCCCTCACCAATCCATTCCAAATCAATTAGCCAAAACTATTATAAAACATTCGAACCATAGCGTGTCAGTCGAACCATTCACCGCGAAACTTTATCGAATTTTGTCTCTCGCAAATCCGATTCTCTCCTCTAATTGCTTCGCTTTCCAATACAAAATACAAGCACGGTTAACAAACGTTAACTTGCAGAATTGTGAATTTCACGATTGACTTGCCGGTGATCGTGATATGCTGTCTGTACGACTGAAAGGGTTTGCTGCGTGTGTGGGGGACAGCCACGAGGCCGGAACACGGTCGAACGTAATTTGCAAACTTCGAGACACTCCGATTCCGATTTCGATTGAGATTCTAAAGCCGGCGGGCACAAACAGTCAAGAGGAACCACATGAGCGCGCATCCCATGTGTACCGTTCGTACCGTGGCTCTCGTTCGACCCAGTTTACGATGTCTCCGCGCTAAGAAGATAATTCCGGGCCGGAGCGAGCACGGAACGAACCTCTGAAACGGTAATCACGATCGTAGCGAATCAAGGTCGAGTGGGACTCCGTAGGGAACACGCGTTTACCGTAATTATACAGAGCTGTAGGAGCCTGGAAACGAGGGAAACTTTATGCGCTGGGATTTTCGGAAGTTCGGTGAAATTTTTGTCGTCAGGTGGTCGCTCGAGATACGATTCTCGGTGCTTGGGGAGAAATTTTAGTTTTTTTCTGTTCTTTGGAATCTGTGTTAATTTTTTAAGCGATTTGTTCAACTTTCCTACGAAGATATATGAAAAGAATAGAAAAATTATCGAATAAAAGTATTTTTTGACTACACAAGACAAGGTACAAAATATATTTATTAAAAGTACTTTTTTTTTATAAATAGTATTAACTATCAAAGATTATGATAAACGAGGTACGTATAAATCTTTAAAAATGAAATCGAGAAACGTATCTACGGTAATTCACAATTTGAATTTTCACTGAAACATTTATAATACGACATGAACCAGCTGAAAGACCTACATTATATCAATTTTGCAAATCGATAAAGCGCTGTTTTCGATTTCCATTAACGTATTTCATGCTCAAATGGTTTTTAAAATTCCCGAAACGCCTATGTTCACCGAGAAATAAATGAAAAACAACAAACGGTTCACGGGTGCACCGTTGTTTCGTTTCATAGAATTCATCTGCAAATTAAGAATACCATCGACTTCCGGCTATAAAGTGCATGCGCGCGTTCCTCGTCGTCTATGATTAAGGGCAATTCATGGAATTCGGGCGATTCGCTTGATTCCAACTAATTACTGGCTGAAATTCCATCGGCTGCGTATCCTCTGTTCCATGAGAATGTTTTTCATGGGTCTCGACGCGTTTTATAGCCAACCACGCGCGCGCTTGGTACTTTCGGTTCGATTTTAATCATATTAAATTCGAAGCTACCGGGAGCTCTTTCAGCTGCCATTAATATTGACAAAGAGTCCCGGAATTTCATATTACACGTTCCTGTTTCCATGAGTGTGCATTCATTCTCCCGTGAATATCGTTGTCGTTGCTATAAAATTGAACACTGCCGTGCGATATACCCCTATTGTGCATACATCGCTTAATGTTCATTAGCTGAGTGCATTAGAGCTACTAGGCTTAGAGCGTTCATTGCTTTTTTTTTGTCTCAGGATAAGAATTTGCCGGAAGAAATGCCAATGGAAATGTCTATAGAAACTAGCTATGGTTGAATCGATGATGAAATGTTTCATGTATATCCATATCGAAGATTTTACGATTTCTTACTTATTATCATAGTATTTTAAATATTCTATCTTGTAAATAGTTTATACCATACAATATTCATTATATAATAAGAATAACTTGGGAAAATGAGGAAATGAAGATCCATTTCTTCTTGGTAACACTTATGCCAATTTCTTATCAACTTTGAAATTTTCTTACCCCTTTTTCTCTTCGTCCTCAACTATTCTCCGTTTAATTCTAATTCAAAGCTCAGAAGTGTCTTTAGTACTCCAAATCTAATATACGAGACATTCTTTACGTAGCTATTGCTATTAATATTTTCATATTACAAATTAATTACAAATTAATCCGAACGAAAAATTCAATTATAGATGCCGAAAATTTTCAGATCAATAATCGACATCTCCTAAATGATGTAATATCAAAAATGTTATTTTACCGTTGAGGAAAAAGGTATTTCTATCGATACAGAAAATTACCGGATTACTAGCGGGTGACCAATACACAGGGACGAGCAACACGAAAGACAATGCCAAACCCGATGCCACGTTGGACCCCTTTCCTTTATGGTTCACCTTGCCCTTTGCCGCTTTTGTCAAGCGTACACGCTTCCGCGAGCAAGAAAGTGATTTTCTGCCGCGATAAACGTGATTTCTAAGACACGCTGCCTTTACCGTGCAATCAGAGGATCGGTTGAACGACCGACAGACGCCTTTTGATGTCGAATCACTGCCAACGTCCCTTCTACTGGCTCATCTTTCCGCCACTCTCGAGTGGATTTCACGCGACGAACCGCTCTGTACATCTGCCTATTACGTTCACGCGTCATCCTTCTTTCTAAGACCTTCGATTACTTCGTAAGTCGTAGCTATCTCGTGTTGTAGTTACATTTGAATAAAGAAAGTAGAGTTCCTCGTATTAGCGGATAATTGTGATTTGCCTGATTCCTATTAATAAATGAGAATATGTAACATTATAATATCTAGATCATAATTATAACTAAAAATTTAAAAAACTTTTTTTTTGGAAGAATCGTATATTTTATCAGTTATAATTTATGTCGCAATGGGATATAATTATCATCCAAAGTTTGAGCAACCATTTTTCATTAACAACGATTAAATTAATCTTAGTTAAACGTACACTATCAATTAATCAGAGTTGCTGTAAAAATTTTCCAATAGAGGCGTTGAATTTCTTTTAAACTTTATAGTAAACCTTAACACCTAGAAGTAATTGATAATCCTCCGAGGGTCTATAGTCGTCGCTGTTAGTACGAAATACATTTGTACCAAACAAGCCCGAAAAATGATTTTCATCCCTTTAACGTACAATAACATACACTGGGGAAAATAGTCTCAGCTTGTGCTCTCTTGCCGCTATCATAGGGGACTTTTAATAAAGGTACTTCAACGTTTTTACGTCGATACATTCACGGCGTATAAACTGACCTCTTCTTTGCACTCGTGTCTGGTGTTTAAAGAGATACCTCTGCGCTTCTGGCAGTATTTTTCTACTTTGCATTTTTAGCCAGCATTGTGTCTGAACAAACGAAACGAGCGACGAGCCTTTTGCGAATTTTTTGAAAACTCCAACCTTTGTGAATAAGTTGAAAATCAAATAAAAATACAAGATAATGTGTCAGATCATTTTTACGGTTGTTTCAGAGAACGATAGAAAATAAGCTAGAGCAATATCTTATTATCTTCATCATCCTCTGCAGAATCTACAGGACTAGCCTTATTATTAACGAATTATTAAAGAAATTAAATTATCCGTATGAAATGAAGTTTCTACAGCGCAACCACCGTTCGCTCTGCAGCAAAGATTCACCAAGGCGAATACGTATCGTCACTGTACAAATCTTTACAATCGAAAACGACGAAGATGAAGAAAGAAAAAAAAGAAGATGATGAAAATACCTCGGTTGAGCGACGCTGGAGCACCTGCCCCACGAGGAACTCGACGATAACCACTCGGGTTACGCGGGTGAAGAAACTCGAGGTCTGTGTAACGTCCGATGAAATATCGTAAATCACGGAACTCGTTGTGTCTGCGAAGTTTTCATAGACGGCCGATTCGACCAGCCCTCTCCGGTAACACCCAACCACCCCCAGGTTTCACCTCTTTCCGCGTCTCATTCTCATTACGAAGTTCCCGGTCATCAAATTTTATTAGCCCCGCTTCAAGGGTTCGCCTTACTTCTAACTCAATATCGTAGATTTGTAGTCTCGGTTTAACTACCCTCGTTTCTTTCACCTTTCTCTCTTATGCTCGCGCATATACGTTCTCCCTTCGCTTCTTCTCCGTCCTTCTTTTCGCTTGTACTTTCTCGGGCGCCTCAGTGAGAAGGCCAAGATGTAAGCACGGCGAGCTCGAGCTCCAGCGACTTTGAAAGCAGCAATAATTTCGTGCTCCACGGCCGAGAACTAATTTCCACCGGGTCTGAAGGCGGCTCTGGTGGACGGGGGATCAAGCCAGATGAAGAAGGGTGGACTCACCAACGCCTCCTTTCGTCCTTCACCTCTGATTCTCTCCTCTACTTTCTTTTCCTCTTTCGTCTTCTTCTTTTTGGTTTCTTGTAAGTAGTTCGTTTTCTCTCGCGCCCTTTTACCGCCCGACAATGGCCAACCAGCTCCACCTGCTGTACCAGGTCGCGAACCGTCGCACCCAGTACGGTTAAGACGAAGCTGCCTGATACCGCGGAAAAGCGCTACAGCGAATGCGACGGCCAAGTCGTGGCATTTCCGTTCGTCGAATTAACCGATGATCCTTGATCTTGAATGGGAAATTTTGCCATTCACTGATCTATCGTGTAATTTATGTACGATAAGCATAATTGGGGAAGTAGAATCTATAGGCAGAGATCTCTTACATTTTTAGTTCATCTGCTGTTCTATCAATGTTCAAAAGAACTTGTCTTTGTTAGTCCGGCTTACAATTTGGAAGTTTCGATAATCGAAAATGTCAGTTTTCCATTAGCACATAACTATTTCTAAAGATCAACTTAATCGCATCATAATAGTGTAATGCACGCTGCTATGATCCTTATAAAGAACAAAGTTAGTGCAAATCGATTTATCCATAATTTTTAATTAAAGTATGTGCTTACGAAAATAGATAAATCTTCGAATACCTATGAAATATTTGCATTGTTTACAGGTTATAGGCATAGGAACATTTAATGGCAATTCGATAAATGACGTAAATGTAATTTTTGTTATTTATTTTCACAAAGTACTATTCCACCTAATATCCACTACTATCGTCATAGATACTACTACTGGCGGTGTTTCTACAAACTCCTGTTAGTGTCACGGCTGGCTGATTATGCTAACCAACTCTACTATTAGTAGCGTCCGTCCCTGTGTGCCAGTGTAAACGATGGCTGACTGATACGGCTAGTTTCTACTGCGTTGGTAATCGCCCGCAATATTAACATTCTGTTTGTCTAGGACATCGTATTACTACATCCTTGGTAATTATACGCTCAAGTTGCTTATATCGCATTCTTATTATGAAGCTTAGAATAATATTATTCCTTTTCTATCCAATATTGCAATAAAAATAAAATTAGTCGTTCAATTAACATTAATGCGACGCTTCTTCAAGATAATTTATCCATACATAATACAAATACACGATTAACCAAAACGTTGAAAACAAAATAACAATATACAATATCGCTAAAAAGTTTGAAATATACGTTTCACAAAATTAAAGAGAGTTTTAACGAATCAATTGGAAGAAAAGAACAATTCCAATAATATTTCCAACCATTCCATCACGTGTATCATTAATTCTCCATTGAAAGCTAAGTGCCTTATAACACGTGCAAACAACAGAAACCATTTCGTACATTTCTCCATCGACCTTATAGTTTTCCAATAATTACACTTAGCAATAGATGGAGGAAGAAACGTGACAACAAATGTCGAACGACGTTATTAAAGAATTTTTCGCAACGACTATAATCCCTAATCTGTCTCTGAACCGATCTAATTCCTTGAATCCAGTTATCGGAGTCACTGTACCGAGCCGGACAAATTGAAGCTCGTGAATGACGTATAAAAATTAATGAGGGTGCAGTTAGAGGTCGCGTAACATCGCTCGACGATCAGGCAGATCAACGTAATCCTCTTATGTCGCTGGATCTTCAGATCCACGTTGACCGGACTCATCCAAGAGAGCCGCTATTCCCTAAGCCTTTAAACCTATCTCAGACGAACCAATATCGGACCAATTTCAAGAAAACGGTGTCACGATATACATATATCTATATATACATATATACAGACGCGTAGACAAGCTTCTGAACTATATTAGTAAACGAAATGATAGATGGAAAAGATACTTTCGCAGGAAAATTTCGTTTTCTTTTCGTTTCTTTGACATCATAACTGAGGTCGTTTGTATAATTGAACAAATATTAAATAAATTATAAATTATCAACTTATTAAATATATCTCGTAGAACAAGCTCGATTAAAAATGGATGAAATTTTAACTTTTTAAATATATGACAATTTAGTATATTTTTATAAAAATATATTCTATTTTATAAAAATATTTAGTATATTTTTTGTTATTTCCGCTATGTTGTTTCAGCTAAGTGAAATGTGAAATATATGCAAACTTACCTTTTGCTGTTGCGCCTGTGTCGGTTCTGTGGCGAGCAGTTGCTTCAAGGCTGGATGTCCGTGTCCATTCGGTGTCGACGTTGCACCTGGTGTGCTGGGCGTACTGGGATTGCTCCCTGGAGTGTTTGGTGTATGCGGGCCCGTAGTTGGACTGCTAGGACTCACGCTTTCATTCACCTTGCTACCGGCATGATGATTCTCCGTATGCCTCCTCAGACTCCTCGCGTCGCAATACGACTTGCCACATCCTTCCGCCTTGCATTCGTATGGCTTCTTGTTTCGATGCGTTAGCATGTGTCCGTTCCTGGAAAATAATACAGGATAAGAATTATTTTAAGTTCGAGGAATTCCTATAGTAAATTTTGATAAATTTTGATAAAAACGATAAATTTTTAGCGAAATTCTTTGAGACCGTTTTTCAATATGATAATACGTATCAAGAAGTATCTCCGTCCTAATTAACAATACCAAAAATACGTAACTGAACACAGTAGTAAAAGATTTATACACAGTCGGTGATATTATCCATAAACCCACATTCTACAAGAAACATGGGATTCCTGTCACGTTCCACCGAGATCAGACCAACACTCTGCCAAAGCATTCATAATCCACCACCGATATACAAGAAATATCCAAGAGAACTCGATCATCCGGCGCCCCAATCATGCGTGGAAAATTATGTCAGTCCAATTAAGTCCTTATCTATATGGAGGATCACTGAACTCCGGAAATCCTGTACGAGTTACACGGCGATCTTGGCATCGAGTTATCTGCGAGACAGATCTAAGCTTACCTCCGACGTGACAATCTTACGACCGTTTCTCTGTGCTAAAGACCGATCTCTCCAGGCTATTTATCTGATAACCATAGCGTGCAACGCCTTCAATGATGTTAAACGTACCGAATGAGCAATGCATGAAATCTTTCAATGAATATACCGACTGACTATTATCATGTTAATAATATTCGAATACATAATACAGGGTGAGAGGCTAATCGTAGTACAACCGGACAGAGGGTGGTTCTATGTGAAAGAATAAGTCGAAGATGTGGAATAAAATTTGTTCATACGACGCCTCGTTTCTGAAAAAATGCAAAATTTGTAGTATACCTTAATGTATATAATTATATATCTGATGTGATATATACACGCGCATGGTAAAGTTTCAAATTTATTTTTCTCGCAAATGAAACATCTTACGAAAGAATTTTGTTCCATATTTTTCCCAAAAACGTGACATTTTTGGGAGAACAATCTCTTCAACTACAACTACCTGAAGAGTAAACAAATTTTGCTACTTTATTCATCAAACACTTCAACACTATTAATACTTCATTAAACAAGTTTTAGTTGCTTACCAGTTTCAATCATTTTCATTTGTACTATAAACCATATCCCTATAACCCCTGTTACCCTAAAAAAAAAAAAAAAAAAAAATAAAAAATAAAAAAAAACAAGAAGAGTGCGAAAGAAAAGACGGAGAAAGTGCAACAAGTTGGCCATGTGGCTGACGAATAAAGGGCATCTTTACTACCACCATGAATCGTCTGATACGTTCATCTCCCATGATAGTTGGCCCTATAATTGCATTAATCCAGCAACGAGGTACACGGTGGAAACGACATCGTTAAACGCCATTGTCTAGTCGTAACTATAATCTAGAGATTGGAGATTTAACGCGGATAAAACAGCCAGTAAGTACGAGGGTAAATCGTCGATCTGTATCACTGGTGGCGCTATGCTTACTCTCGTTGTCGCCATCGATACGAACCGCTATGCTGGATCCGATTTCTCTGGACAAATATTTGCCTGGAATATCAATCGCGACGACTGAGCCGAGAGGGAAACGACTCTAACGGAGTATTTTTCAGATTACTCGATTAATTTGCACCGTCGCGTCGTTGCGTGGAAAACGTAAACGAAAACGATTTCGAAGTAAACGACAATCAGATATCTCGTCTCGCTAAGAGACTATTTTAGGAATTTATTTAACCGTTAATGTTGACTTTTAAAATCACGGACGAAGTGACATTTTCATTCGGCGGTGCTTTCTACGGTTCAATCTGTGAAAGTACCATCTTTCCTTTTTTGTCGTTTATGGAATCTTCTCGACGTTAAATATCAAAGGTTTTAATTAGTAAATTAGTAAAGGAGCACGGAGATGGGCAAAGTTCTTTTAAATATTGTTCGCTGTTTAAGGAGATCGTTGAGCTCGTTGAAAAAAATGTTACCTTTAACCTTTCGCCTATGCGTCAACCTTTAATTTTTTAAGAGTGAACCACTTGCTTCTTCTGTTAAGAGTAAAAGCAAGAATACTTGGAGCTTTATAAGTAAAAAGTAAAGCGCGCACCTCAATTAGGAATTGTATAGAAGTATGCAACGTGAGAAATATTTATATTATTCTCGGTTCTCGTGGCAGTTGGAAGGAACAATAAATTTTAAAAAGATTTTTCATTTTGTACGAATCTTATTTTATAATCTTTCTTACTTTCCAATACAACGCTTTTTTTTTTATCAGGTTCCACGTTTCATTTTCATAGCTATCAAATTTTTGTAATCATACGAAAATATTACCAAACGATACGAAACTTAATATACTTGGATTTAATTAATTAGTATACAAATGTTATGATAAATGCAATGGTACACAAATACTTTTTATAATCGCTATATATAACACACATCATACGATATACTCGTATATGTACAATTTTCCTATAGTAAGCGATCGAATACTTTTCTGAGTCACTGTGTATGTAACAGGAGGTTCATCGCACGAATCTATCCATTTCAATGTATTCCAACTAGCTATTCTCATGTCGCAACCCTTTCTCCCTTCTTGTGAAACTTTAACGAGCCCTGCAACATTGTCCACGTCTCGTATCTTTCGACACAGAGAGGATTCTCTTGTGGTTCGCGCTAAGAAGTGGCCAGAGCATAGCACGGATGACATCGTTTCCAGTAAATTTTCCAACAGTCCACCGAGGCCATTCTCTCACTCTATTGGTGCAAGTTTTATAGTCCATCGATATACGAACGAGGTCTCTTAAATTCTATCGCAGGATGAACTTCCAACTGGGCAGGGTTTAATTTGTAAAAGCTAATTCGTTCAACTTTAACGTATTTCCTTTCTGATCCGCACACATTTCACGCACACGCACAGACACATTGAATCCCGTGGGAATCTGCATCCATCCGGGAATCGATCGACCTATTCTTGCGACTATTCGTTGTTAAGTGGTGAAAGAGAAAAGCAAATAGCTATTTGCAAAGATATTGGAAGAGTAAGAGACGGGGTGAATAAACAGTGGAGTAATTTATTTCGTAATTTTCTCATTCGCTTTGATATATAGTGCAGCGGAAAGTGTAATCTGAATAATTAGATTTTGTAATTTATGGAGTGATTAATTTTGTTTGATACTTCATTTGTCTGTGTAGATCAATTGTTAAAGTTGTAGCAAGATTTTGATTCACGTTTCAGATATACAACAAGTACACTAAAATTTCAAAATATTAATAACATTAATCCACCTGAATTATAATTTAATTTTTAATAAATCTTGAATATACTCAACGAGTAGTATGCTTACTGAGAGTTTTTGGTGTTTGTTGAAATTTTGTAAAAATAAATGATAATTTTTCTTTGCGCATGCAAGTCATTCTCAGAGTTAATTTTTGCAGATAATTAATAGTTTAACAAATCGCTGACATTTGTTATGATTCACTACGTACGTAATATCATTTCGCTTCAAAAACCATTAGGAAGACCTCGAACTAACATTGATTAATTTTTCGTTGATTCGAAATAAACTTAGGTTTGGCCGTGACGGAGATAAGAGCGTGAAAGATGGAAGATATACACTTCCATAATTTCTTTCGTTCTAGTTCCTTTTCCACGGCGAAACGTTTTTAGCTCGACGAGGGGAAAGGAAAATGTACGAACAAAGACCGTATTGAAGACGTCGAAGCAGGAAAGGAAAGCTTCGTTGTTGAAGGAGAAACAAAAGAACGAGAGTTCTGCGGATCCTTTTTTTCCTTTAATGACGATGTACCCTTTAAAGAACCACGTTGAAACTATATTTCTAAAGTAGAATCGATCGCCATATCAATTTTTAAGGCTAATGATGCCGCTGGATAATTAGCGCAAATCTTAAAAGCAAAATATTCGATTCCTTAAAATTGAAATAGAAAAGCGAACGTTCGTCGTCTCTTTTATTTTAAGTTCCGTAAAAAATTTAACGATTTACATTCCACGTACTTTGCATACGATTCGGCGACAAAGGAAAGGAAAGGATAGTGCTTTCCTCTGAAAACGAGCCATAGTTCTTGTTTAAAAAAATTCCTCTTGCAACGAGGATCCGATGCAAACATGAGAAACAACTCAGCAATGAAAACACCAAAGCTTTTATGACAGCTTATTCCCCTTGAAATACAACGCGCTACGTTAAAACGAGGTTACATAGACACGGAAGAGTTCAACATCTATATCCTATCTTTAAACATGCTGCTCGATCAACCGTATTAATGCGACGCGAGTATATATCGATTAGGATATTTTATTTCGGTGAAAATGCGAGGTAGTAAATTATACTTTATTTTAAGAGTCGATGACAAATGTTTGCGAACGGTGTAACATGGTAATTATTAAAATTTAAGTTAGAAAGATATGTGGACTATATATAACAAGCAAAAATGTCCAAAGTTAGAATATTTTGGGAGTGTAATAAAATAAACCTCTATTCAGTTTTGTTCGTAGATACATAGATTAATTATGCATAAATATCCTTTGGTTTAATTATTCCAACGAATTAAACACAGGATCGAATACAATTATCCATCGTGAAGAATTGTAATATCCTTTATAAAGAGGGAAAAGTGTTCCATTCGCCATCTCAACTCCTAGCAATTTATTTATCTACGCGCATTTTATCTTTCATTCAGGCTTTCAAATATAATCAACTAGTGACTCTTTTCAATAAATCCAATTTCAATCCTTTTTCATAGATTCACCTCCATAGCCATTTAAAACGATACTACGATGTTACACCTCTTTTCGCTGTTTCGCAGACGTTAGTAGTGCGATTATATTAGGTTGCCCGAAAAGTTTCTTTCGTTTCGTAAGGTGATAATAGGTGAACAACAATTTCTGTTTTATATTACTTCATTGAATTAGGTATGATCCATTTCGTTCTGTTCCTATTATTATGTTCGTGCATAATTCAATAAACTAATATAAAAGAAAAAAAAATTGTGTGTCTATTATTTCCTTATAAAACGAAAGAAACTTTTCGGACAACCTAATATAATAAAACAAAATACACAGATCGCTGAACAAAAGAATTCCTCGAACAACCCTATCACCGTAAAACATCTCCAACATCGATTCTTCCCTCTAAAATCATCCAACAAACTCTCTAAACCCGAACAAATTTCCCACGCGAAAATTCCCTCCTGGATTCAGCTGTCGGGATCGAAGATTAAATTCGCGCCAATTATCAACTCTCCATTAATTCCAGCAATGACAGAGAGACGGCAGTAGGGACTAGGCTCCCACTAAAGAGGAAGCACTATCGGGTTCGTGGAGGCTGTTTCCCCAGGTCTATTTTCTTTCATTTCACGGGGTCAGAGCATTCTTAATGCGAGGCGGACGAGACGGAAGCGGAGGAACAAAGGGGGTATCGACGATATCGAGGTGGGAAAGCAAGTCCTCTTTACAAGCGGAAGACCGAAGAAACGACCAGGCTCTCTCCCTACTGGCTGCATCGGCAACGACTCTTTCTGAATCCCACTCTCCCTGTCCCTTCGCCCTCGCCACCTCGAAGTTGTCGCAAATCCCTTTCGGACGGAGAGACTGTCCTCCGCTCTTTCTATGTACAGGGTGTCCCAGGAGGAAATCGAATAACTTTGTTAGAATGTTTGGTAGGTTATTCTGGATGAAAAAAGTCAGAGTAGACTATATGAATCTTAGTCCATTTAACTTTAGTTCATTTCAACAAATAAATAAATTCTATATATATATATATAGCTGGAGTAGAGAAATAGAGAAAAATTCTTATCTTTCTTTGCTTGTACATACTAAAAGTGTTCGAAGTGGTAGCTCCTCGTTTCATATTTGTTTTGCATATAAATTTTGTTTTTTAAATTTATCCAGCCATAATCATCTAATAACATCAAATTAGAGGCAACAGCGTTGCTTCTATCTTTTTCTTCTTTTGTACTTCGCACTTTTATTATAATCTTTTAAGAAAGCTTCAGATGACTCGTATTTATACGTATAACACTATCTCGTTTATACGTGTAAAATATATCTATTGTCATAGTTTGGCCGTTAAACCCTGGGACACTCTGTATATATATTATATATATTTTTCTCTCTTTATGTATACAGTATATATGTAGCCTGGCTCCCGAAGAAGAGCTCTCGAAGAGAATACCTCTCGAGGTATAAGCGCTTCCTTTCGTCTTTCCTCATTTCAAGCGGCACCGTCGCCGTTCGAACACGGGAAAAGGACTACGTGGATTTACTTCGATAACAGAGATACGCCGTAGAACTTACAATGGCGCGTCCGCTCGCTCGGCAAGAAAGGGTTGAACAGGCATGAGAGAGAAGGGTGGCAAGGCTATGCTCGCTGGACCGAGTCTGGAAACGCAGCTTTCTCCTCGCAGGAGAATAAGAATTTCCGGAGATGTTGCGCTCCTCTTTTTTTTTTAGATTTCAATTAAGCGACTCTGGAGCGTTTTTCTTTGAATAGGAGAGAAAAGAGTTGTCGTTGGATTTGCCTGTTGGCGTGATTAACGTTATAGGTTGCGTTGGAGCGGCTCGCGTTATCTGAGAATTTGATATTCACTGGTTGCTTTTCTTCTCTTTTTTTTTTGTTTGGTGTATGGATTTTTGAATGGTTGAACGTGCGAAAAGTTTTCTAATTACAAAATTGTTCAATTGTTTGCTAAAAGAATGTCAGTATCGTGCAGTTCAAATCAAAGTTATAGCTCGTTGAGAAAGCTTTTAACCCCTGGCTTATAATATCGAGCCATACTTGTGACAGAGATTATAATTCCGATTGAATGAGGGCAGTTTATATTCTCTTTCGTAACAAAGTTTACTTTCAACTCTAACTTTAGCTTCCATTCTTCAAACTGGAGATTATTAGATACAAATTGTATAGAATATTTCGATATTCTGCCATCTGACAGCGTCGCGCTCACTTAAGTTGCTACTCAAGAAATCATAAGCCAAGAGCTTAATAGCGACTTAATTTGCTCGGTAAATTCTGTTACTATAGGTTATTATAATAAACTGTAGATTTATAGAAAACTAAACGCAATTCTTTTAAATTAATTAATAAAAATTGATCATTTTCAACACTGTATATATATCTTTTCCTTTTAACGTATTTAAGTATCCGATAGAGGTACAAATATCTCCAATCTATTAATTCGATTACGTCGTTAATATCATAAATGTAATTCTACAATGACAATAAATAAAATTTGCATGCAGATAAATTTCACGAAACACCATTATAAAAATTCTCTTGAATATTTCAAGTAATAAAACGATGTATCCCAGTTTCAAAGTTTCATATAACTCTATCGTGTGCGTGTGTGTGAATTAAAATATTTCGCAAACTCTTCTCGCCAAAGGGTACACACACGAACAGTTTATACTCGAGGAAATCAAAAATGTGCAAAATAGAGAACAATTGCAGTTGCGAAGCTGGCAGCGAAGGAAGGAAAGCTCGTCGACGTTGTTCTTTTATATTTCCTCTTACCCGTTTAATTACTGCAGCCTGGAACAACGAATTCTATACAAATTCTATGTAGCGTCCACGAAATAAGAGGCTTTCAAGGGATAACAGGAAACAGGTTAAGTACACGGAGATTCTTTCTTTCCTCTTCAGTGTACTGTTGCCTAAAGTCGAACAGCAAACGCCTGTTTGGAATGTTTTTGATAATAAGAGCACGCAAATCACGGGAGAACCGTGACGCTTAGTACAAACGAAAACAAACGGGAGAACGAGGAAATTGTTGCTTGTGACCTATGATAAGTGTAAAGAATCTATCATATGTTTTCTGCGTCTACTTTTTGGTAAAATTGAGTCAAGGCAGAAGAAGATTCTGTCACGTGTTGAATGTAACAGAAATGGAATTTTCTGATCTTTTTATTTCGTATACATTTAGATAGATGTATTTTTTAGAAAAGATCTTAACTTTGTAGACTTTTTTTCAAATTAAAAAATATTTCACGTGTACTTTGAAATATTAACAAGCAGTCTAGTATTATTAAAATTATAATGAATAAAATCAAAGATATCATATTGGAGAATTACTGTATTTAATGTACTTTCATTGAAATGATTGTATTTACTTAATTCCCTTTTGAATTGAATTCTATAGAGAAATGCATGGACTAGCCACGTTTTAATGAAAATAGATTAAAATATCGAATATTAAGATTAAAACAAGAAAATGGAAAATAAAATCACACATTAATTACAAATTGTCACAACGATTCATAAGTAAAAATAATTGATTGCATTAATTTGCAGGAAATATTGGTATCTGCTGTTTAGTCTAATAAAAGATTCCAAACGAAGTAGATTTAGTTCAAGAACAATCGCCCGCCGGTATGAAATGGAAAATTAATTGAGAAAGAAAGATGTTTTCATCCTTTTTCTTGTGAAAAATTTCCCGATAGCTCTACGAACGCGTTACGTGATCTAAAACCGGCTCTTTCCCCTATTATATAATGATGAGAGGAGAACAAAAAAGGAAGTTGAAGGGCTAGATAACAGAAAGTACCAGCAAAAAGTGTAATTCGATGCTTATTAGTTCGTGCAAATGGAATTAAATTACGCTCGATCATGGGAGCATTACTTTTATTTCCTGATCAGCCGTCAAACTTCCTCTGAACGATGAGAGCTCTAATCACGTTTGGTCTGAGGGTGCCTATCTCCGCACTTTTCCTGTTGTCAGTAATTCGAGGCTCGTCTAAACGTCACAAAACATTTCAATGACAAGAAAAGCTATAGACAATCTCCTATTTCTGCTTTTTCTATCGAATCGATCTCGAGTTCCTTTTTTCTCGATTTTTCTTTCCTTTTTAATTATAACATCGAACGATATGAAATGAAAATCGAGATATTTATATGCCTACAAGTATTCAACAATGACAAAATTGTTCTGTCTTTCCAATTTAGATAATAGTCTTTACGTTTTTGGGATTTACTTACTGTTTAGTATTTATATTCGTGTATTTTATTATTTAAGACAAAAGTTCAAAGAATTCTGACATTAATCATGTTAAATGGTGTCATCCCACTTGATTATATTGTGTTATTGACTACAAAATATTAACAAAAAGAAATTGGAAAAAAGAATAATTGTGCGCCTCAGTCAGTATTCGATTGCCATTAGAATAATTTATCAGAGTGTTTAAATTGTTGTTAATTAATATTGACATCTTTACTTAACGATAGTACATGTACATACAGCGAGCAGAATTTTACGAAGATACAAAAGAAAGAAATAACAAGGATTCTTGCACGCGAGAAAAGCACGAGGGACAACAGGCAAGCTTCCTTTTGCCCTCGATTAATTAGTTGATTTTCTTTATGCAATGGGAGTTTCTTACCAGACCCGCGCTCCAAGAAAATTCTTTGCTAAATACTTGAAAGGCAAGAGACTTCAAAGAAGTATTTCATTCGCGACAATTGCAATATTACATCCAGCCGGTTGAAATATTACGTAAAAAGCAGGCAGGACGTAATTTTTTTCTCTTCACTGAACCTAGGAAAATTTTCAGCTCGATGAGCACGAATTAAACTTCACGCTGAACTCGCGGGACAAGAATCTCGAAGTGCAATTATACTTAATTTTCATACGTAATAAACTGTACGGCGTGGGAAAAAAGAGAAGGAAAATGTTTATTTTAATAACAAACAATTTCTACTTTCTTTTTGCTTATAACAATTTATAATAATAAGAGACATCCACAGTGAAACAGGAATTTTTGTTGTGAATTATAAAAACTTTAATTTGACAAGGAATAAAAATGTGTTAAGTAACAACCACTAAAATATGAAATCTCTCCAGTAATTCTATTCTTCGTATTACTAACATTACTTTTTTTCAAACGAAACATTTCTCCTAATGGAACATTCAAACGACATTCTACTTTTATTTAAAAATTCAAACAAAATCTTCCGAATTTTCAACATTATCAATACCTAAAAATTCGACATAAATTTGCACAATAAATTTGCCTCGCTGTCAAAATATCTTGATAATCTTTTATCGAATTTTTGGGAACACGCGATACAGATTAATAATTTTATTGCCGATTACAACAGTTGCGAACCGTATCGACAGGCTCAATACCAATTTTATCGATCCCGAATACGAATCATCGAGGATCTTATTTTTTTGCCATTCGAAAAGCAACGCGTTGGTTACCGGCAAAGTTTAAAAGGATTCGTAGGGAGGGAAAACACAATTCTTTACGATTCCGTACGTACAGAGTTAGGTACTTAAGTCCCTCATCTCTGCGAAATATCCGAGGTTAAAAGGATTTCAATAAAAACAGGAAACAGGCCAAGGACTTTTTCGCTGATCGGATAAAGTCGTCCACATCGTTTACTCGAATCCCGGCATATGCTTTCTTGAAAACGAGTTTCCAAGTAACCGACCAGGAAATTTTATGGACGCAGGCCAAATGGAATGACCGCATGGGCCAATGTTTTTTGCCGAGCTATTCTTGCCATCGTGTGCAACTTGTTAGGATTGATAAAAAAAAAAAAAGATCGTTGAATTCTGGAATCGTGGCTCCTTTGGTAGTTTGGAACTGATGAATGAGTTGTTTGAAGTGGAAGTCGATGATCGATAAGCTCAACTTCGTTACGATCTTCGAGTCTACGAATCGAATTCCTCGTATTCAAAGAAACAGATTGCATGAATTGAAAGTAGTATAAAGTAAGATAACTCACACGATCCAACCGTCAAACTTTAAGATATTCCATGCAAAGGTAGTAACATATTTGAAGAAAATTCTTCAATTCAAAATCGATAAGAGGGAATTCTCTGTTGAATTTTCATGCCAAAAGCAAGCGTACAGTAGATTGCAAGATAATTGATCTTGAATCTCAGGCCACGGAAGAAACTCGAAAAAGGAACAATCAGCGAGACGATACCTTTGAACAAAGCAACAACAACAAAGAGGGGGGAAAAATTCTGGGAACCATGGACGAAACGAAAGTAATTCTAAGGGCTGTTCGTCAGCTCGTATTGAACTGAGTGTTGAGCGACCCTATCGAATAAAATACGTACATAAAACGAAGGCGACATAGTGGAAAGGTCGAGGAAAAGAAAAATACGGTCTACTCGAAGTGGATCCAGCGCACGTAGCACAGACGGAATCAAGCACAAAAGAGGATTGTGCCGATTTCGACGAGAGTACAAAGATAAACTTTCGTACGTTCCAGTTATAAAGGATTCTTATTAAATATCTGATAATTGAAATTACTACAAAAATCATCAATACTTCTTTGTCCTGACGTTTCATTTAGTATTACTAATTTACTTAGCATTTAGAATTTATATCATGAGCCTGAAAACTTCATACGGCGTCGTATCTAATAAAATGTTTGTCTTTAAAAAAACATTCTCTTTCTCGACTTTTTCGAGGCAATCCTATTTTAAAACAATTGACAAGGAAACCATAAAATGTATAAAACAATTAGTTCAATGAACTTGCTACAACTAAAATGCTATACGAATCAATCAGGGTTATCTTAATAGCAAAATTAATCTGCGTAATATCAACAACAAAGTTCCCTTAAGAACAAACAACTCGTATCCAAAGAAATTCACAACGAGGTTTCGATCAAACATACATGATTAAATATCCTAAATACGAGAAGCAACATTTCCATGACGTATCAATAAGTTTTCGACAAAGTATTCAACGAATCGCTAGTAATACTGCAAAGCCGAATTGAACGTCACAGAGAGAGAGAGAGAGAGAGAGAGAGAGAGAGAGAGAGAAAGGGCATGAGATGCTGAGGAAAAAGGAAAACTTACCGAGGGGAAACGTGGACGAAGATACGTGGCGAATCTCGAATGAGAAGGAAGAAGAACCGTTGAGAAAGTAGAAGAAACAGAGGGAAGATTTGTAGATCCGTCTACGCAAAAGGTAATACAAGTCTAACTCCTTCCGACCAACCAACAAGTCTGACCAAGACTAGCAACCGTTGCTGCTACTATTGATTCCCCTTTATTTCTTTTTCCGTTCTCGAGAAGAATAGAATCTTCAATTCTCGCGATCCTGCGATCCTCCAAAGTCTTTCTCTTTTCACGCCATTGCCCACGTTCCACGCCTTTCGACTGTTCGCAACTTTGACTCACGATCAGCGAAGAATAATCATTTCGAAATGTTTCTTTGATTCGAACGATGCAAGACAACGTATTGAATTCGACCTTTCGAATTTTATTCTGCGATATAGCGAAGAGTTAAAAATTAAGAAACGCAGAGGTTTGGAAAATCGAGATTGAATAATTCAAGGATTCAGAGATTCGCAATTTCGAAAATGCAAAGATCAAGATATTCAAAAATATAGAAATCCAACGATTCGAAGATTCTAAAATTGCAACGTTAAAAAATTTAAAAATATAAAATAACTACTCCATCGTGTGCATGTGTAAACGATAAGAGGCAACATCGATTCACCAAGTTGCCGAACCTTTTTACCGCAGTTCAAATCAGCATTCAACTAGCACCAATCGCAAGCAGCGTGGCTGGGAACAAAAGGCGAGCTTTCCTCTTGAAATCCGGCCTAGAGAGCAAGCTGCACTCCAGTCGTGGCCCACTCGTGCGTTGCCTCGAATCGCATATCAGAAACAATCCTCTCGTCGAGTGTACAAAGCACCAAAACAGCTATTCCATAATATTATGTAATGCACAAGCCTTAGGAAGCCTCATTCTCTACCAGAATAGCGTCTATTCGTTGAGAGGCTTTGGCGGACGTACACGAAAAGCTTCGGTTTTTAGACAGAAGCGTTTTGTTCAAAGACTCATTGAGGATTCACTATCGATGAAAGAGGAAAAGAAGCAAAGTTTTACTTCCTTTTGAGAATCGAAAAAAAGATATAGACAAAAAATACTGATTTTGCGCTATAGGGAAATCTGCTCCAATGACCTTGATACAGGTACGTATATCGTAGAAGTGACGATCCTAACAATGAGTAACTTTCAGAAGGTTTTAGTTATCGCTCATTGTTTATTAGGCAATTTAAAAAATGTGCCACTTATTTTGAATAATAAAAGACATATGTAGAGTTCTTATTTTATAAATAAATATTTCAATTCGCTATACTATAATTCCACTGTAATTCTACGATGTTACTGTAGAACTGATCGACATTGTTTCTTCGTAAATCCTGTGTTATTTATACCCCAAACTTAAACTATACAGTGTTATAAATTTGCATCGTACAAACAAAATATTTTTCTAAAGAAGAATTACAGATATGTCAACACATCGTTGTAAAAGATTAAAATCTAAAATTACCCCGAAACTTGTCATTTTTTTTTATTAATTTTATCACGACGAACGATTGAACTGGAAGAGATGGCACAAGTGTTGGTTAATTGACGCGGAAAAGGGGCGAATGGTGTGCATCTATACTCACAAGTGGTCCTGCCGCTTGAACGCCTTGCCGCACATCGTGCACACGTATTTCCTCTCATCGCTGTGCGTCAGCTTGTGCTTCGTGAGCGCCGATGCGTTGTTGAACACCTTCCCGCAGACCTGCAGACAGAAACCGTGCTACGTGTCAGCGCGTCTTTGTGCTGATGCTCCATCCCTGACAATCGGCTTAATTGGCTATTTACGCTTTCAAGGTTACACGATTTTTCGCCCTTACGTACTAAATATATGCTTACGAAAGTATTTGAACATATTTTATCGATATATTACGAGTATTAAACAAAACATATTGAAATTTCATTCGTGCTACGCGTTAATTTTTTGCAATTGCAAATTTCTTCTAAATTTTACCAATTTAATCATTGCAGTCGTGTCATCACGGGGCTAATAAAATTACAAAAATTTAGATATTTTGGCACCACATGTATGTGAAATCCTATTTAATTAATATCAATTAATGTATAATGTATTATAAATCAGATATAATATGAATTATATGGAACGTATTATATACATATACCAAGTCGGAGTAGTAAAATCTTAAATTTCCGTTGAAATTTTTTTCGCACGTATTTACGTGAAAAATCAAACTGACTTTTAATAAAATGACTTTTCACGAGCCATTCGACCATCGTTGACAAACAGGGAAAATGTAATTTCAGTAAACCTATATTTGGCCATTAGCATTACGCGGAACACGTTTTCAGAACCGTCTAACATTTGACACATGTTACTGCCAAACGTGCGAATGTGCTTGACGTAGACAGCGCTGCTATATGCCCGCGTACACACATTTCCTAGCATCCATTAATGACTGCGTTCTAAAAATACACCCGGTTTCCTGTGTTTTTTACGCTACAAAACAAATATACACAGTCGCGCTTCTATTTCCCCCCGTTTTCCACCGGACAACCTTTGCTTGAAACATTACAAAAATATTTGAACGTAAAACGTATAAAACAGACCTTAGCGACAACAATTTAAACGAAAATATTTGTGCATATTCAAAGCTCATTTCGATAATTTAGAATTTCTACAATATTAATCGATGGATTAATTAATTATTAAACTGCAAACATGTTACTATAAATTTATCTTTTCACGAACGAGTTACGAATGAGTAAATAGAAATTTGTTTCGTCAATTGAACGCTATACTAATTTTACTCTCTTGAATGTTATGTCTTTTAAATATTTCACAAACGTATAATCATCCGTGGTGTAATAATCAAAAAATTATTAAAAAATCAATCAAGTGATGAAAACGTTATCAAACCATAAGACAACATTAATTTTTGGCCATTTATAAACCTTTATAATGGATCTTCATTCAATGATCCAAAACATAATTCTGGCCATAGCTGGAAAGCATAATTTAATCCAAGTTATATATTCTACAAATAGATTTGCGATCTTTTATAAATAATTTTACAATCTCCGGCACACTTCACCTAAAATTTCGCATTGATTTCTTCGTACAAGTTCCATATCTACTTTAATCTCGACAATTAAAGTTCTGGTATCATTTTCCTATCTATTCGTTTCTCGCGAAAAAAATTGTATCTTATTTTTTTAACGCCTCATTCAACTCTTCGTTTCAACCTTTGAATTACACGAAACTATCTCGATTTAGCTAACGAATTCTATCGAAACGAGAGAAAATTTCGGTCTAACGAGTATCACGAACGGCGATCGACGTCGAATCAAGTGTAACGACTTCCAATCGAGACTGCCGCGCTTTTAATACACGGTAATCGCAGCGCGTATCGCGCGAATGTTCGCAATTCCGCGCGGGCCGTCGCGCGTTTCGAACGGTTCATTACGGACACGTGAAACGGAACGAGGTTGGACACGATTTTCAATTACCACGCGTAGCCGTCGTAAAACCAGGCCGGACGCGCTTTACGACGGACATTAGAACGTCGATAAAGATACCATTGCGCGGCGTTTCCACGTTCGCGTTTAGCATGCGTCAGGGTGGTCTGACTCTGCCTGTACGTTATTGCGATCTCCTTTTCATTCAAACGAATCACGATCCATTTCAGTAGCTCGAATTTCTTTGGTTACGTCGTCTATGGTTTAATGTACAATGGGGCCTCTCATAGCTAAACTAATAGGGTGGCAAAAATATTCGGAAAACAGAACAATCTTTTCTCTGATACGAAATTTCATTTGTTCAAATAGCGATCGAGGAAATTGTCAGTTAACTTTTTACCGCCAAACTACATAAATCATACATACTACATAAACGCAAGAAGATGGCTATATCTTCGTTATTTTCATTTGCTATTCATTTATTTTCGTTTATGCTGTTAGAGAGAGAAAAAATCATCTGTTATTAGCAGACAGTCTGTTCGCATAAGAGAATACTCGGAGAGTAAAACGTTCAGATATTAATAGACACATGGTGTAAATTTCAAATATCACAGTTCTTCGAATATAACGAAAAGAAAAGAAAAAGAAACAGAGAAATCGACAAATTTGATTGCGCCATTATTAGTGAATACATCATAGCGTACATGTCACATAGTAAGTAGTTCGGAAGAGTTCAATACATAAATAGATTTTTTTCATTACAATTCATTCATACACAGTAGAATAGACGAAGCATCAAAATCAATAAGAATTTTCTACAAACATCTTTAATTCATAACAAAGTTACAAAATAGAAGTCTGGAGAGAGAGAGAGAGAGAGAGTGAGAGAGAGAGAGAGTGAGTGAGAGAGAGAGAGAGAGAATAGTTAAATCATTTATTATCTTATGTATATTTTTAAACAGAGAAGTTTTTCGAAGTCGAATTCATGCTGTGTGAAGGAAGATAAGGCGAAACTCCGTTCTGCACAATTCTCAATTAACGTGAGACGTCGGCACAACATTTCACGTGTTAACAGCAGAAAGGCCGAAGACACGGTCGAGGGTGTTAGACATGGTATGCCTGTTAAGTATGTAGAATTGGGTTTATTTCTCGGGCAGGGGAGTGTACTATTACAACAACTATTTCAGGAAGCCAAAGGCCGAAGGCTTGCGCGCATAGGCGCCGTTTCATTTGAAAGACCCACAAGCCGTGCAAGAATATCGGGTATTGGCGTCGAATTTACCGTCAAACATTGTGCCAAATTCCCTGACTTGAATTCGTCCAGGAACGAATGGCTTTTCTGATAGAATTTCAATGAAACTCTACCGCTACTTTTCACCTTTACTTTCTATTCAATGTTGCGTTCGACAAGGTTTCCTCGAGATATATTGGAAATTGTGAGCTAGTGTTAAATTGCTATTTAGAAATAGTAAAATAGGTCGCATTTTGTTGAGTGATATTTCAGTAAGCTAATATTAAGCTTATTGTTATGAATAAACTACAGATGCTTATGCAATTATGTAAAATTGAAAAATGGAGGAATCTACAAAATGCAAATATATATAGAATATCGAAAGTACAGCGTTCAAGATATTTAATAGTAAGCGAAACAAATTATTTCCAAGAGTCTGTATTTATATAAAAAAACATGTAATGCAAAGTGTATACAATATGAGTTTACATAAACATCCATGGTTTAGTTTATGAATTTATTAAGATTAACAGAAATATCGTGGTATTGCATTTATACCGATAATTTTGGGTCAAATAAATTACGACACGTCTTATTTTTGTTATTTATCGTATCACGTTGATGTTGTTAATATCCAGTTTTTCTTCATTAATAGAAGTTACACGGCTTCTACATTCAAAAGTGACGTAGTGAAAGAGATACTGAAAAAGCCTCTCTTATAAGAAACAGGAAGCAAATATGTACAAAATAAAAACGCAGAAATGTTTATGAATATAAGTATAAATGAATCTGCAGGAATATTTATGTCAGCTTATCCGGGAGAATATGTGAAACACGAGCTCACAGAGAGATTTGTATTAAGAAAAACTAGCACACATAATTATATCGTAATTATACTATCAAAAGAGCAACTGTGCTATTTGCATTTTGTACAACATTTCATCGCTACGATAACGACGCTTAAAACATCGAGTTAGAAGTCAGATTTATTTATTATACTCACAATTATCCTCAACATTTTGATACTTAAGCTACTAAGCCTTTTAACTTTCAACAATGGATGGAAAATACATCAAGTTTTATGGAAAAAACTAAATGTATACTAAATATGTATCTATATGATAGCCAATGTTTTTCAGATTAGTATTTTGGTGTAAATATTTTTCAAGAGAATTCCATAGCCAAATTTAATGAAAAGACAATTTGATAATACGTGACTACTGGACAAGATACTAGCTGGCAAAGTTATTGTCATATGGAAAAACGTTTTTCCTGAAGAAGTAAAAGATGTCTCCCTATCGGTCTTCACAATTCACTGTACATATATCAGCCTGTGTTTCTAGCAGCTTTTATTTCTATTCCAAGCCAAAAGTCTAAACATCCCTCGTACGAATTTACGTCGCATAAAACTTCATCAAACTTCTATTTACCGCATTTCAATAGCAACTAATATATTTCCAAATTGCCGAACAGCCATCATCCGCGCGAACTTCGAATCGTTACCTCGAATCGTAAAATCCCAGGGAACAAACTCGACTTTCGATTCCGCCCATTTACTCTTCTCGTCCCTCTGGAAATCTACACGCATCAAAAACTCGTAACGCATCGGAAATCCACCGACACGCCGGGTTCGGAATTCGCATCGTTAAGTCGAAATTAATTTCCAATGCAGCTGCGGCCAGCACGTGGCGACGGATCCACGATTCTCGGCTCCATTATCGGAAAACTTCTTTCCACTTTTCGTTTCGCCGTTATTTTCATCGGTTCGATCGAGCCTCTGGCTTCGACGACGACGACGACGAACGCGAATAAGTCGCGCACTCGACTCGTCCGTAGAAATTTCCCTCGCCTTCCAATCGAACCACCAACTTTCTTCCTTCTTCCTTCGATCCATGCCCGGAAACTTCCGTTTTCCTAATGGAACGAGAAGAAAGGATAAACTGTCGGCTCAGCGATCGCTGATACTTGAGCCGTGAAATTTACTGGTTTTCTGTGGACGATCGTACGGGAAGACGGCTGCTAGAATTTCGATACTTCCAGGAAATATGTATCCTATGCGGCTTATGAATTCTTCCTCTTTTTCTCTTGTCTCTTCTTTTTCTATCGTCATTCATCATCCAAGGTGATCTTTCGAAAGAAAGATACGAGGCATCCATCATCTTTACTGGGCTTTGGCGCTTTGATCGAATATCAGGTGATTTCTATTAACCATTTGAATCTTACTCGGTTTCTTTTGTTTTCAGCTTGCTGTTCCCTTTGGGTCAATGATTTTAGTATTCGATATATTTATATCTTATTATCTTTTCTGTATATTACACTGTTCATCCACAAAGTATTTCAGAGTCTGCTAAAAATGATCTCTCAAGTTAATATTGAGAAATTTTTTACATTCCATGCGGAACACTGTGTGCAATATCTTCATATAACCACATATCACGTAGGACACGTGAAAGATCCATAAATGAAAACTCGCACGCTATCTTTTAATGAAATTCATGAAGAATCATAGTTCAAGGCTGGTTATTAAGGTCACTAATTTAAATAAACCGCCGTTACGCGCATAAAATGCAACCTCTTATCAAAAAGAGAAGTTTATTATTCGAGATAAAACAAAACTATGTTTTCTCGCGGAAGATATACAACACCCTCTCTAACCCTCTCCCTCGCATTCTTTCTCTATCTTCTGCACTTAATGCAACTACGTCAGTAGAATCCAGGTTAATCGAAAGACAAGTTAACCATACAATTCGTTGTATCGGGCTTTTAATCTTAATTAAACTACTGCTTGTCAGATCTTTTCTATCGTAATTAAAAAAAAGCTAAATTCTGTCAGATATCGTATTCTTCTTCTTTTCTTAGCGGGACCTCTTTTACTCGATCTGCATACGTACAGGAAATTACTATAACATTCGTGACCTACTTATTGCGAGGAAATTCCCTTGCAAATATTTCTCTCTATTTTCCAATTGGTAAGCTTGAAACTTTTGCTTGTACCAAGGCGACGAGAAAAATCAGTTCCTGTTACAATTGCCTAAACTGGTATAGTTGATACAGTTGAGAAAAAATTGAATAGTGTTATATACAACCACGAAATCTTGTTTATAATTTATTGTATATATCCTTACATTAACTTCAAACCAGATAATAATTCTTAAATAGTTCCCTAACCATTTCTGAAGATAACTTCTGAAGATCGACGAATCCTACGGAAAGGGAGGAGACCGAGAAAATCATACTGCCGGTTCCTAAGCAGAAAATCTAATTTACGTAGCCGAACTCGTAAGGTGCTGCGGATAGACGGACTTGAATACATGGGAGTTTCAATTTACGAAGCAAAAGGACCGCTAGGCCCGAAGAGAGGACCATCTAGAGAGGCTGACGAAGAGACGGATACGAGATGAAAAAGAACGGAGACGTTTGAACGGGCCTCGACACCGGCTGGTCGTTCCACCCCTTAACCATCATCTTCGTGCCAAAACCCGTATCTTCCAGTCCCGCTAACGGTCCTTCCTCAAGAGTTAAACAAACATCATTACTCCTGGCCTTTCTCGATCCCTCTGCCGCCACCAGCAGACACGCCACTCGGCTTTCTGCCACCCCCGCTCTGCCCGGCAACGTATCAACGTGCACGTCTGCAGCAGCAGGCTCCTCGTGTCCGCGCTGCCAAACCCGCCAATGTACACCGAGCAACGCCGCTCCTGAATACGTAATCCGCCGCTGGTAACATTGATACTTCGTTAGGGATGAAGCTTCATCCCGGCTGCTACCGGGAAAGGAAGCTGGAAGGAGAGAGTCGATGGATGGAGTTAGACGATGGCAGGAGAAACGGCGATTCGTGGTCTGAGAGGCATATCGTCGGTTGGTCGATTCTGTTAACGTTTGTTTTCGCCATTCACGCTGTTACGCCACGCTGCTAAATGAGGAGACGACCTACTTCGAGGATTTTTTGGGATTTATTATAAGCGTCGAAGAGATTAGTTAAGAAGGATTCATTTGTGCGATTTTTTTTTAGGATTCTCGATGTTTTGTTGCTAACGACGATTAAGATGATCGTTAACGCGCGTAAAAAATACGTGGTTATAAATAGTATCTGAATATCAGTGTATTTGTTATAGTATCAGCATTTTAAACAAACAATTCCATCAGCATTTTAAACAAACCAATACAAATGAAAATAAACAAACCAACACAGGATTCTCAGACAATCCTCCAGTCTATCTACCCTAACCAATCTCGTCTGTCCACATGCTCAGCCCTCTACTTCCTAAAACCAACCACAAAAAAGGGAACAAACCTGAAAAAAAAAAACAACAGTGCAGCTTGAAACATCGACACATTCCCGCATTAGAGTTTACCTCGTTAATCCTCCCCTGGTTCGAAGGCAGCTGGTTGATTCGAGCTTAAAACGCGTCCACGGTACTATCCGGTTAACGTTTGTTCTGGCTAACCACATTCGTCTCGACGAGGTTGCCTCAAAGCAGGGCGGTCTGCGAGGACGCTAGATGGAGGGTGAAGGGTTGGGCAATGCAATTTGTTGCAGGCGGAGTCCTTTAAAGAAGTGCATCTTATTACCAGCAGCCAGCAGGCAGACGAGAAACTCGCGCCCCCGTAAATAATGAGCGAGCCAACGTCGACGAGGTGAACTCGTCGTTGGCTGCTGTGTCGTTGCTGGGACACAAAAGTGAACCACGCCACGACTTCGTAGTCCTGGGATATTATTCGCAAGTAGGAGCTTTGGAGGCACGAACGGAATACGTCGCGAGGAAAAGGAGACGACGAGCGTCGCGACGCTACTTGAAGCCCCTTCATTGTAAGCGAACGACAATCGCGCCGAGTCACTCGCTCGAGCTCCAGCCCCGTTTTGAGTTCGTTTTCAATGGGGAATTATGGAATTACCGGTGCGGGAATGCGAGCCCCTGTCGCTTCGAGGGATTTCTTGTCTTGACGAAGGGTTTATGGTATTCGTACGGAAGATAGAGGTTGGTGATTTTGTTTTAGTTGAGAGTTTTGGCAGAGTGAGGAGGAGTATTTGTTGCGAGTGTATCTGCTAACGATGATGTAGGGATAGAATGTAGGGTAGAGGAGCAGAGTAGAATCGCGTATTTGCTGCGATGGTAGGAAGATAGAATCGCTTAATTGCCGAGATATTTTTAGCGAATTCAAAATAAAAGACGGCCAACTAAAGTACAGCCTCGTAATCGAATTTCTTACTCGCACGCCTTCACTAATCTCAAGTTTGGCACGTGTCATTTGTCAATGACAGATGTCGAGCGAATGTATTTTTTTGATCATTCAGTATCGTGAAACGTCTAAGTTATTTGAAGGTTAACGTTCTTATCAAAATACTTACATTTTCCACTATAATTTATTTCACTTTATCTCAAAATTCCTATCCTCAGTTCCTTCGAATTACATTTCCTCCGCTCAAAGAACCTCTCTACCACCCAGAAGTATACCCATTGAATAAAACCTTTCCAAGTATCGTTCAACCCCCTTCCCCTGCTACCTCTCGAACTCTCTGAACCATAAACACAGCTGCGCCAACTACGAAAATACCGCGTAGTCGGACGCACATAATCATCTCCATAAATCCCGATGAACCACTTCATCGATCAGCCGAAGTGTTTCTCCACCCATCTTGCCGGGGTTGCAGGCGGATCTTTGCAAGTGTTCTCGGTGGAAGCCACGTAACGTCGAGCGAGCCGTACAACCGGGTAACCTCCTAGTCAATTAATTAACTTAACGACCTGCACGGTCCGCGCAACGGCACGCTTTAACGTCCCATAACTCGGGAAACGGATCGGCCGTGCTCTCTGAAAGAGGTGCGCGCTTATCGGGTCCGATCGTTGGCGAGTACGTTGTATGCCAACTTCGAAGAGTTTCGATTCCGTGTGCTCGAATCGCGAGAGGATAATCGGAAGACGAGGTCAACGACTCTCAAAACCCTTCTACGAAGTTATCGGATTCAGGACTCACTGTGTAAGCGTGTTGTGTGTATCGATGTGAGAGTCTGCGAGAGTGGTGAATCCACGAGAGAAAAGAGGGAAATGCTCGACGAAAACGAGACACAGAGGAGAACGAAGAGAGGTCGAACTTGGTAGAGGAGAAGGAATGCCATCAGATTTCGCTCGGTTCAATCGGTTTACCCCCATTGTGCTCGGTGTTCCTCGCTTTCAGATTACCGTGAATCGACCACCGACGCGCGTACACACACGTGTACGTATGACCGACAGGTTTGGTATCCTGCTGCTCCTTGAAAGGATCGATGCGATCGCTCGAATTATCTTGGACGTTCCTCCTGCTTGTGATCTTCGCGCATTCCGTTCGAGGATCCGTTACATTGTTCTGCGACAATGGACACGCGGCTACGTCACTATGAGAATTTATACGCTTCCCTATGTCCCAGGCACCGGCAATTGCATGGCCAGCTACGCTCACGTATACGTGCATTTGCATTGTTTCACAATTTAACTTGGCAAGTTAATTTTTCATCGTTCTTTTCTGAAAATTAAATTACCGTCCAACGCAAGGTCAAAAAAGTTTTTGCTAAGTAGAATGAGTAGCTTATATTATAAATGTACAATGGAGACAATATAAAGGTGTCAAGGCTAACATTTGTCAAGGTCTACGCTTGACGTATAATTGTCAGCCGCTTTTTGAAGGATACAACCTGCTTCTTTTATCTACTTCTTAATGCTATATTTAATAACAGTAATGCTTCTCTTGCAAAATCAGGATCGTTTCACATGAAAGATACATTTCGTTACGAAGATAAATTCTCTCAGCAACTTAGATCGAAAGAGTTCACAAAATCCATGTATTTCGGTTTGTTATCTTGTGCAAATATGAAACTCTAATCGATTAGTTCTTTTCTCAACAATTTGAATCAATTATCGTGAAAAGAAAGCAGCAGATGTGCTACTACTTAAATTTTTCTCAGAGTAAAAGTAATTTTTCTCAAACTCAACAAGATCGGACAAATTTTACCAAAAATCACGAAGGGGCTTATTAAATGTATCTGCGTATTTGAAAAATACAACTTTAAGACTAGCAAACCGATAAAATCGAGGAGATCGAAGACGAAGAGGTTCGAATGGCTGTCTGAAAATGAGCCGTCAATTAAAAGTATGAAACGGCGAACGACGAGTTGCCGATAATTCACGGATCGATTCGCCAAGGTTTTCACGATCCCCGCGCAACCTGTAACTATTAATTTCCTGTAAAATTACGGCACGGTCGTCGTTTAGAAGCGAGAGAAGCACGAGCTAGGAGCCACTTCTGCTCCAGGTTCGCCTTCTCCTTCTCCTTTGTGGATCCTTCGTGCCAATATCCGAGCCATAATCGAGCGGTGGAGGATCAGCTTAATTCGTCGCTAACTCGATACATCGACGGGGCTTGTCAACAAGTCGGCCAAGTCATCATTTAATTATGTAACAAGGCGACCCGTAATTCACGGCCCTTCGGTTCTCAGCTATCCAAGTTGCTAATACAAAACGAAGATGCCACTTTGAGGCCAGAGAATGAGACTAGCTATAGAGATTCGAATTATCTTCAGCTTTGGCCGGAAAGTTGTATTTAGAATAAAAAAAAGAAGTTGAAAACGCCAAGGAAAGTTAGTATATACATTCCGTAGCTTTCAATTTTTATAACTTTTATTCCAGTTATAAGCTCAATACCAAGTTAGCACAGTATTTAACGTATAACACAATATGTTGTACAGAAATGATTGTAATTAAAGTCATACGAACTTTGCAATTTTAATGATTTCTTTGCTTTAACAGATTTAACAGAATTTCCTTTCTTATTATCCTTCTTAAGAGTATATTCATTTGATACTTTAAAAACAATTACCGAAGAACAATGTGCTGTTATTTTCAACAAACCATTAAAAAGGTCGCTCGTCCTTCTCTCAACTCAAAAACTTCCGTATAATTATTCTTCTCGCTGAAAACAATCATTTCTGCCGATTTAATAACGAATCGGAATAATCCAGCCGATCTTTCAGGTATTCAACAACATTCATTTTTCTCTTAAAATTACAATGTCTCGTTCTATCGAACAGCTTGCTAAAAAGTGTCAACGTTCGGTCTCAGTATTCGCTAAAAGCAGAGCAGAAAGAGGAGGAACGAAGCGAAAGAAGAGAATAACGGCAACGTGACGTAACTTAAACGGGGTGCGCGAAGACAAAGAAAAGAAAAAACAGTCGCGCTTCCTTAAATGGTCCTTGACGTAACTACGCTGCTCGGTTACGCGAACGAAGAGATATTGCGTTCGTGTGTTGTACTCGACGAGGCGGCGTGTTCCCCCTGGCTGCTCGAGGATCGCATCGCCTGAATATTCAACAGCCTTTCCGAGTTACACACTATCCATCGTTGTTTGTGTAATGTGGCCTGCCTGTGTATGTGTGTACACGTGTGCGACGACCAGTTTGGCCGCTGTAAGCTCGCCTGCATAAACAGTCCGGCATCGATAGAAGCGTGGCTTTCGCGTCTCGGTCGTTTCATACCAATCTGGGTCACGCGTGCACGCAAAAACGCACACGTGCCGCGAGTATCTAGCAACTA
Organism: Bombus huntii; assembly: GCF_024542735.1. Lineage (NCBI taxonomy): Eukaryota > Metazoa > Arthropoda > Insecta > Hymenoptera > Apidae > Bombus > Bombus huntii. The sequence continues at coordinate 6,421,112 of NC_066249.1, read as the reverse complement.
TACCTATATACGACTATGATCGAACGGACTATCTTGGAGGCAGACGAAATTTCAGGGAATTTTGGAGGATTTCGATGAGATTCATGGGTGAGACGAGATGATTCGAAAACGTTATTACGGGGAAACTTTAAGACAATCGGGTCGTAAATAAATTTTTAACCCTTCAACGCACAAAGTTTTCTTTTGGTTTGTCAATGGAAAATAATTAACTCCTGTCGAAGCAAAATTTCACTCTTGAATTAGTAGAAAAAGTTTTTATTTATATCAAGGATTGTTTCGAAAGTTTTACTTAAAAAATGATTACAGAACGATTTTATACAAATATTATGGAACTCGATGTGAGATTTAATTTTGTCGTAGACTCGTCTGTTTCATTCGTTGGAAGTATCAGGATGTGTTTAAAATTTCGGCAAGCGATTAGCAATTTCAAGAGTCTCGTTTAGAATATTCAAATATCGATCTGGATATCGTTACGACTTTCAACTACTTCAACATTTATCTTTGTTAGATTAAATGTATTGCAATAACGTGCAAGAAATAACGTTGTAGAAATCTGTATAACGTTGTGGAAATTACTATACGTGTAGAGTGAATTAAACAGAGATTGAAAGGGCACAATTTTCAAACGTTCTTGTGAGAAACTGCAGCATGCGTATTTTGCTCGATAAACAGACTTCCTCTAAGAAACGACATTTAATTAATACGAATTCGAATTCTCGCTTTGACATGGCCCTTGCAAATATCTTCAAAGAGATGAAATTAAATGTACCGACTGAGCTGGATGTGTTCGAAAATCAGTTTACGTTATTCGCGTCGTACGCAACGCGTGTGTTTAATTATTAATGTTCAGGAGATTCACCGCGATGTAAATTAACAGAGAATGTTACGGACGTAGTCGTTTCTACATTTATTCTAGAGCCGTCTGTACCTGAGCGAAACGTTTGAGCATTTAACCGGTTATATGCAAACAGACTTAACTGAATTATTATATTCCCAATTACTCTTGGTTTAAGTTAGATGGTACAAAATTGTCGAGATACCGATGCTTAATTTCTATCAAACATAGTTTACATTCTTTGAGACAAATCTCATAAAGCAGAAATTTACAAATTTGATAATGTAACAAAAAGAAGATATTAATTAAAATTCTTTTATCATACAATATTATTATGTAATTTTCTTATGTTTATAGTTATTAAATTTATATATTTAAAATTATAATCAAATGAATATAACTATTACAATCACGTGATAAGTTTATGAAAATTTCACTATTAAATAGTTTGTAAGTAAATAAATAAATATAGCAAAAATAACATTAGTTTGAAATATCGGAATATACAAATCAATAGTAGGAAAGAGTCATTTTTACTTTTCATATTGATTGGGGCTAAAAGTAATAGATAGAACTGAATTGCAGATTGAGAGGTTTCGCTCCAATATTTCTCTTGACTTTGTTCACAAATTGGGAATAGAAATTAAATCGAACACGGCTAACGAAGCGGATAGCACCGAAATGGCCTTGAACTTTTGGCCTAATTCGGTTGTTACACAGATACGCTTCCGCTAAGCTGCGTTAGGTACGCAAAATACAAGAACATAAACCAGCAATTAGTCAACGATGGAATAATAATTATTCACAGTTTATCGTTCTATCATAATCGACTAAGTTACACCGATCCATTATACTAAATTATATGCATAAAAAGCTGTTCCTTTTTTTGTAAAAAGAATGCAATGAATTTAAAACCTCAAACGAGCGATGAAAAATTAAGAATCAAACATCAAAAAATCGAAGTTCAAAGTGCAAAATTGCTAGTTTATTTAAAGTTCTGAATGGATTCACAATGTTGTATTTGAAGCTAGAAATTCAAAATTAAAATATCCGAACAATATCATATAGTTTGAAACGCCCTTTTTTTTAACTTTCCACAGTTAATTAAAGTTAATTGTAATCAACTATATTCTCTAGTCGTTTCAAGTTCGCGAATCGCGTTGAAATCCAAACGTTTGAGTTTCGATAGCTGCGATTGCTACTCTCCGGGAAAAATCTAACAAATGTTACACGTACAGAACACGCGAGACATAAGCAAAAAGGAAAGAATTTTCTCCGGGAAATATAGGCACGCGAAAAGTAAAACCGCAGAAAAAAGAAACGAGACGAAAAAAAGATTGTAACATTATAGAACGCAGGAGCACGCGGATCGTAAACGAAAAAACGAAAAGCAGAATGCCTAGGGAAACAAGAGCGATAAAAAGTAAAGTACATGTGGAACAATAGCCGAGTAAAAACATGAAACGAGAGAATAAAAGGAAACCGGTTCGGTAAGCTGGCGTAGATTTTGTGGACTTGCGGTTTCGCGAGCACACTTCGTTGGCTATCGATCGACATTCTAATTCGATCGTCTGCATGTCGCTAATGAACTGTTCTTTCGTTTTCCGCGATTTCATTGAAAATTCTCTTTGCAGTCAGAGTCCCGACGAGTTAATAAAATTGTCAAACGAACGTCACCGGGGACGCTGATCGGACCGAGCGGCGATTCACCTCTGACGTTAAAGCATGTTTCGAGTTCTCGCTTCTCTTATCTCGACGTTCCGCGTGAATCCAACTGTGGAACGACTTCTTTTATATTTCGAACGTTGAAAGAATACTGTAATCACGAGCTTAGCTTTGAAAGACTGGCAATTCGATTTTTAATTGAAAGAAAATTGTTCGTGATAACGTATTAGTAAGTCAAATGATCTATCGCACAGAATTTTAATTGCAAGTATTCGACTGACATGTTTATACCGCTTTTACTTTGTGACTTTTGTTTGTGACTAATCTTGGGATTCTATAAGCAATCAACTAGATTATCTTTAGAGTATTTTTTAAAGTAAAATTATAAAATCTGGATAATATATTTTTTTAATAAAACTGTCATTAGAGAAAAGCTAATGTTAGTCGATGATTCTCTTTGTGAGTTTCTTCATATACGAAATACGAAAGCATCGATACATAATTCTTTCGTTGAATTATGCAAACAGTCACAGCATACACGCTCCCAGTATTAATTTTTAGTTATTTTTAACTACATTTAAAATATGATAAACTATTTATATATATATTCAGAAACCAGACTGACCAATCCCATAAATTGAAAAGAGGAAGTAAGCCACGTTCTTGTAGACATTATTGTTTGAAATTCACTTTAGGTTTTACCATTATTACGCTAGTTTTGTTACGATAAACGAAGTGAAGGAAGTAAGCCAAGTCAAGATTCTTGATAATTGAACATCGACCTTGTACTTGTCTGATGAAATTGAGAAATTTATTGAAAGAGGAATTGCAGCAGTTCAGCTTTCGAAAGACTCGTATATCGAACTAAAACAACTGAATGAAAAAGATATGCAATGTTTAAAAAATAACAACTCTTCTACCTGGCATTGCTGTGGTCCCTGTCGGTTGGGCGACGAAGCCTTCGGTCTTGCTTTCTTCACTCCCAACTTTCCAGGTTCACCAGCTCCAGGTCTCGATTCCTCGCTGCTCCCTGAAACCAAAGGACAGATCTATGAGCTGCTAACTTCCTTTCACCGATATACGTATATCTCGATGAATCAAAATATAACCCCCAGTGAAAATCGCACGATGATCACGCGTATAAGAAATCTTTCTTCCTGTTCTTGTTGATGGACGACGAAACCATTACTTACACATCGAGCCGATGTTTCGAGATTCCCGATCGAAAATTTCTTGCGACACCTCGCGAGAGATTTCGCTCTTACACGCGCGTCAGTTTCTTCGTACGATCGAGAACGTTCGATAGAACCGAGCGGCTGTTTCTTCGAAGCATCGACTTATCGAAGATTGATTGCCTGTCGCGTCTCTTTTTGCGATCAGTAGACAAGATATACTTAATGGCCGATTGGCCCGTCACCACCGATCGATTCCACCACGAAGAAACGATCTAGAGTATCGATTGGCTACGAGTAAAAAATGTCTGACTTGTTTCAGATATAGAGATTCTTTTTTGGACAGAGCTCTTCCTTTTATACGCTTCTATTGTAAAGTATTTTTTTCTGAATTGATATTAAATTAGAGGCGTATTAATAAAATATTTTATCGAATGTAGTGAAACAGATAACCCGGTGCTTTCACGTTTACAGGTTCGTACTTCTGTCAAAGATATCATAGCAAAAGTACTAAGGAACAGTTCAATGAAAATCAAATTCTATTCACTAGACTGTAGATGTTTATTCGACGAACTTAAAGACGCAGAGATGTATAGGATATACATAGTATACGGTGTACAAAACTACATGAACTATTCAAAACGAAGTAATGATTGCAGTATTTAGTAGATAAAGCAAATTTCTTGCTTGCATCTGTTCAATTATGTATACAAAAACAGGAATTTGCAAGAACGCCCGACCGCTAACTATTAACAAAGCCGACAAAAGCACACTGTTTGCTACTAATGTAGTCCACCAATTCTTCATTAAGAATCGTTAAAATGGAAAAGGAGAAAACATCCTCCTTTGATAACAAGAAACAGTGTTTGCACAGTCGCGAGAAGGATATTTGCATAAAACGGTAACGAACCGCGAGGCTCGGGAACTAAACACTAGGTTGCCTCGTATCCGTTTACGGGACCATTGTGTCTTTTGACGATAATAACACAGTTCGGCCTTGAAAGAGAGGTGGACCGGTGGATGGTCTGCCACGATGGAGTTTGCTCGAAGAAAGGGAGCACACGGCGCAAAGTCCCTTGAGTCCGCGACGACATTTTCAATTATGGCGGACACATCACAAAGAACAAAATGGAGAGGCCTTCTCTGACCGGAGATTGTACTTGGCAAGCCTCATTTCCGGCCGAGGAACAGCCCTACTCCTCCGATTTACTTTCAAGGAGAAACATGCTCTCTCTTCTCTCTTCTATCACTCCCCATTGCTCTTCGTTGAATCGTCGGTGCTGGTTCAGCCACACCTGCGTTCATCTTCCTTCGTATCTGGCCAGTTTCCCCTCTCATCCTTGTTTCATGGCGAATCTAATTAATGATTGTTCCAAGAACGACCGTTGCGCCGGAATTCTACAAGTACGGATCGTTCTACTTTATCTTTAGCTACAAAGAGCAGAGAGAGAGAGAAAGAGAGAGAGAGAGAGACAGAGACAGAGAAGTGGAAGTTTTGCGTAGGATCTAATTATCATCGTATCAAGTAGTCGAGAGAACACATCTCCCGCTATAAATGTGGATGCTGTTTATCTTTTCAAGCTTGAGATTAAGACGACGAAGCTTACGAGGGCAATCGATGAATATTAACTGATAACGATAATTGTCTTGTTATTATATTTACACAAACGAAAATTAACCGTAGCGACGAACAAAGTTTCCATTTACTCGTAAAGTACAGTTTATGCAGAATGTTTATGCAATATCATACTCATATCGCCGTACGACAATTCTCCTTTGCGAACAGCGTCTTCGAAGAAGAATATCTCTTCAGCAACACCTCTGCCTGTAACATCATAGCTTGTAAACTACCCTTCGATACAACGAGCCAACACAACCCTAGTACCACCTATCATCTGTATCCAAAAACGAATCCAATTTCACGATGTTGAACAATCAACGCATCAACTCTCGAGCCACCCTCCCATGTACCGTAACGCAAACAACCCGAGCGGATGCTCGTGCCGGCCATCTTCAGAAGGGACGATGGGTTCTTCGCGAAACTTCCCCGTCTTAAAATAAAAGATTCCTCGTCGAAACCGCCCTAAGTACACGCGGCTCCGCTTTCTTCCCACCCCGTGAAACTTTTTTCGTCGCTGTCCCGGAAGTCAACGGGGCGCAGCGACGAGGTAAACAAGTCGCTTTTCATCACCTTCGATGGAGCCGTATTTACCGGAAGAAGCTCTTCTCTCTCTCGCGCGCGAGCTATCTCGTCTCAGCGACGCAAACATCGGACGGAAGATAAATGTGTATACAGCGAACTTTAATAATTTTGTCTTCGAGCGTGCCCCCACCCATGACAACGACGATGACGACGACGTCGGGCGACGTAGGCGACGCCTCGTGACGTCGAATCCGCCGTTTAATAGATTCCTCTTTCGGCGGCACAGCCACGGTTTCATCCAGCCGCAATTTAATAAATCAACGGCTCTGTCTTTGATGCGGCGCATACCAAGCGAATTTGATAAACGAGCCGCGCCTCGCGTCCTCCGCGAGTAATTCGCTCGACCGAAACTGAATTCGGCGCCGACGCCGCGGAATTTTCAATTCTCTCGTCCGTAGCCTTTTCAACGACCCCCACCTCCAATTATAGTTTATTTGAGCCAGTCACCGACTAATTTTCGATCGTTTATACAGGCAAGAATTCGCGGTCTGGTCTGATCGATGGTTTGGAAAGCGATTGCGATGAAATGTGCTGAATTACACAGAAAAAGTAGTTGTTTCGAGTGGAGATTACGTGGTTTTATGGGATAATAATTTGTTCTTAGACCTTGAATTGTAATTCTGAATCATACTTGCATTATGGATTATGAATAAAATATGAAAACCGTGGGTAGCCGATAGCGACTCTTAGCGATTTACGAGAAGGTATTCGCTGACGGCCTAGACAGCTTCATTGGGAAGGTATCAGCCTGGTAAGAAGAAAATCCGGGTTCGAATCCCGAATCTCGAATCCAGCAAACTGAGAATATTTATTCTCCCCACAGAATGATAAATTGTATTTCCTTATATCGGAATTCAATGTTGAATCTGATTTTATTCGATGAGATGCTGCATTATCAAAGTATAGACTGTTACGCTGCTAGATCGTGTATAACGAGTACCTATCTGGTAACAAGTAAACCAAAAACTCGCCATATTTTTAATAATCGCAAAACCCGCAAATTCCGATATCAGTCACTTTAAATAAATGGTAAGTAATGTTCTAGCATTAAAAAGTGCTAACTTCAAACTCAACATCGCCAAAATCTGATATCAGGAATCCAAAAAATACCTCGTCCTCAGATACGCTAGTAACCACCATCGTTCAACTTCTTTCCATTTCCCAACAACGATCATGCAAACCAAATTAACCAAACCATCTCGACCGATCTTCAAATCGGTCCAACATCTATCATCCTCGAAGAATAGCGACTCGACTCGCTCGACGGTACTTAATTCGCGAGCACGCGGAGCAATTTCGCGCGGAGCCGCAGGCAGACCCGTGGAGGATCGCGCAAATATAACGCCTCCGCGATCGTCGGTTTAACGTGTGTACGCGTAAGCCGCGCGCAGAAGGTGTCAGCCGCAAGCGGAGATCCGCGGGCGGTGGGCGGGATGCGTTTGTAATTCCATTTACCACGTAAGTGGGTGATGCAACGCGCAGACGGCATGCTTAATAAAGTGTACTTAACCGAGTACGCCGAGCTGGTACACGACCCCGTCACGATTGCATTCGCCTCTCGCACATCCGAGGGCGACGGAGTTTCGCCCTTCCCTTCCTTGCGGCTGTAGCTTGTCTCAGAAAGCGAAGCGTCACGATGACGACGTCGACCACCAGGACGAGTGCGCATAATTGCATAGCCGATCGTGGCAAACACGCGCGTGTTATCTTCTCCGTAACCATCTTCTGATATCTTCTCTGTACTGTGACATCCTAAATGCTCCTCCGGGGATGGTTTCGCGTTAACGCTAAAGTATTTTGATATCGCGCTAAGCTCCAGGTCTTGTTCAGATTGGATCGTACGATAGTTTTTTGCAAAAAAAATTTTGTAGCCTGTAAAATCGAGAACTTCAATGGCGAGATAGATACTGAGAAATAATCGATATAAGTTGCTTTCTAATTTTTGTCTACGTACATTTTCTAAATTTTACTCTGACTGATCTATTCTCCTTATATAGATCTTATGACCAATATCGAAATTCATTTCCTACAAATCTAATGTTATGTACACAATCATGCAATATATTATATTTTATATTTCATAGTTTTTGAATTTCCTCGCTTCCATTACTTCGCATTGAATATCAATGTTTCTAAAAAACGAAAGAAGAAGGAATCAATGTACCACTGACTTGAAAAGTACTACGTAGTTGGAAATGCATTTATCACGGTAACCACATGGTACAGCGGAGTCGTAATTTGCAACACCTATCTTTTAATTGCCGTTCTTCGTTCTACTGCACCGTTAAAAGTTTAACGAGAGCGTTGCGATGCATTTTAATGGGTGGTCCAGCGCTCGTCACCCGGGGAGTGGTTAATTGGTAACAATATGCGAGCAGAGTAATACATTCGCGATTGGCCAACGTTGTTTGGTCGGTCGGTCGGTCGCATTTCATTCGCGTCCCGTTGGGTTTGCCTGTGTCTCAGAAAGCGAAGCGTCACTCCTCGGCTCCCGTGCATAATTGCATCGCTAATTTTACTAGACAAATACACGGTCTCGTAGCCGCGCGTATACTTAACAGGCCACAGAGGACGCGGCAATTGTACAACAGCTCAAAAACCGTTTAATATTCATACGGCCGGGTAACTCGCTCCTGTTGCGATTAACTTGCCAGGATATCTCGTAGAATACGTTCTGGGAATATTCGGAAATAAACGACGTTCCTTGTCTGTTTTAGTCCATCTTATGCGGCATATGTACATTTAAACGGTTTCGTAATATTGTTTTGTGTTTCTTAATACGTTACGTTAATGCGATCATTTTTGTTCTTTCTACGAATTTATAAAATTAACTGTCGTTTAATTAGATGTCTCGATGTTATTCGTACAATCACTTAATAATTTCAATACGATCAAGGAGTTGAGGCTATGAGTTTGTTGCTCATATTATATGAGTTATATTATTTTTTGGATCGATGCTGTATTGATCTTTGCATGATTCTTCATCGTATTATAAAACTGCTATTTGGAAAGTGCGAAATGTTTCTTCTGATTCTTAAGACGATCGCTTAACACGACGACTAAGATAATTATAAAGAGGATTATCAAACATCTTCTTTTCATTTATTCTAACAAGTAACACATAGTCAAATGATCCTACGTATTTTTTCGCTGAATTGTTTTGCTGGTTCGTTTGATAGCGACATGTCATTACGCCGTTCAGAGAAAAAAGACGAGACTTTAGTTAAAGGAAATGGAGCAATAGGGCTAACAGATGCCGTGAATTTTGCTGGCCTTAATTATTCGGCCCTTCGAGCACTTTACAGATCATGCAAAACATCGTAGCCGTGCATTGTCCGGTGTGCAACGATAATTTTTCACGCGTTCTGCCGCATTAAGCCGTGACCTGCAAAAATGTCGGAACGCTGAAAATGCAGCAACCCTATCCCATCATAATCCCTTGTGTCGCGGTTGGAATAAATAATGCATGAGAAATAATTGTCGGTAGCGCGCTTTTCGCGCCAGCCTCATTTGTCGCTAAAGTTTGTTCGTGAATTCCCAGAGACAAAGGGAGGGTTCGAATTGTCAATACTGACAAATCTAATTTTCTTTTCCTTTGTCAGAATTTGAAAAATCTGATGAACTGCTTTAAAAAATATTTCAAACGTTAAGAAGTGTTTCCTGTCTTTCTTTGCTACATATTATTACGAGTTTAACAAAACAAAAGAGAATTTTTAATTTCTGGATGTAGAGTTTGATAATTGTTCTTACTTCTGTACAAAATATAAATGCCATTTATTCCATGAGATATGTACGATATCTACTTTTGAACTATTAGCTGTAAGTTAAATACTACAGCTAGAACATAAATTTGTGATCTTTTATGTTCTAACGACAGGATTACCTAGAACAGAGTATCTGATAGTTAATTTAAAAAATTATGAACCATAAATCATGAAACTTGCATCGATTGTAAACTCCAAGTTACGATTGAACGTGTTATCAAACATATACCCATCTGACTCTTTTAAAATCTCACAAAATTTCAGCGAGGAAGGAAGATAACATTTGTCCATTGAGAGATTAGGAGATGTACGATCTAACTTACGTACTGCAATAGCCCATTTCGGAATTACTTATCGTTTCTCAAAAAGTGGCCAACCGGGAATGGCACGCTGATAAGTAGAGAACGGAGATGAAGATATTTGTAGAGAATAGGTAATTTTAGCCAGTAATTACCAGCCTCTGATAATTCCTTGATTGGTAACGGGAATTAGAGGTGGAATCTAATTATCTAGCATTATCGTTAAATCTGATCACTGACGGACCTGTGGTCCCCTGTAGTGGCCTCGCCTTGCTATGTTAAATCCCTGAAGCCAAAATCGATTTCACCAGCGTCGTGCTCCCAACTACAACTTCAACATGGTTATTCAAAAGTACGCCGTTTATTTGGATGACTTTGTCGCTTTCTCTTCATCCAGTGGAAAAAGGTTATCCGATATGATAACCTCGACGGACACATGGAAAAAGAAAGACGATGTTTCGTACGTAAGCTACGTTTGTTCACTCGTCTGTTCGATTTGGTCGCGAATGGTCGATTGATTTTCCGGCCGGAATATACGTATTTCCACGTCAAACAGACGGATCTATAAATATCCGGCTTTCCAAATATCGCCGATATTTACATTCCGCGGATTTGCACAATACGCGGATACTGAAAACAACTCGCGTTTATAAATGTATCGCGAGACACGAACACAGTTTATGTAAGAAACGATATTATAATTAGGAACCCTGAATCATGGGAAGGAAATCGATGAAGGATGAGCGACGAAAAACCTCGGAATAATTCTCTCCTTCAGTTTTAATATATATTTTTCAACCTTTTACCTTCCATTTGTTTAATCTACTAATCTAATTTGCACAATATGAAACATTATTTTGTTGAAGAAAAATCGGATTTTTAAAAAATTGGTAGAATTCAGAATTTAGGAAAAGTCTGGAGGATTTTTGAAACACAGTGGGTCGCGAAAGTATTTGAACAGTTATCGTATGGTCCGTGTGCAACTGTATATCACTTAATTTTCATGATTGAGTATTTGCATCGAATATTACGTAAAAATTCAAACTTATCGTTGTAACGGAATCAACATACAGGCGTGTTTTCGAAATTACACAAAGCAAGAGCTTTTCACAGGGAGAGAGCTTAAAATGATACGTATATTGGACAAACATGGAAAACGTTAAACAGTAGAAAATATATTTTAGAGGCTTTACAAATATTGCAAATGACGAGACTGGAGTATCGTCGATGCCGTAAATTAATCAGTATAGTGCGTTGGTAAACTTGATGGTATCGATTAAACCTTCGTAAAACTGTACGAACGAGTGGTTGGCAATTGTATGGTTTTATCGTGGCAAGAAAAAAGCAAAAAAGAAAAAAAGAAGAAACAGAGAAAAAAAAAGGGAGGAACAAAATAGAGTCCCTGGCGAACGAATGTCGAAACACAGAACTTGCGAGAATTTAACACGCGCGGAAAGTTTTCTGGCCCGAATACACGTGCACCTTTTACGAGGATCCATAAAAGGCTGCAGTGAACCTTAACGACTGCATAATGAAAACGGTGCGTAAACCGTGAAAAGAGGCCGCTACGGGTCCCTTGACCTGTTTTTCGAACAGAAAAAACAACCCTTCTCTTGAAGTGGTCCCTACCGTAAAAAGTATAAACAGATGTATAAAGCGAAACGATTCCGTGTAACAACTTGTAGTATCTTTTTTTACGATTAAAGCTTGGATACCGGTCACCGTTTGATGTCTCCTTTAAAATACAGTATTCGTTATTGTGTTTTTCTACGTGACATCTTGATTGACGCGAAGGTCAACTATTTTACGATGATAATTGTTGTCATGTATTGATGACAAAAAAAGAAAAAAAAAGAAAAAAAAACAATATGTTTTATTGATATTCTTAATTTGTGAGACATATGCATCTTGCTGAAATATTTATTCAGGGAAAAAATAGCTATTTTACGTGAATATTTACATATATAGGAAAAGATAACATTATATGTAGTCGCGAATTTGTGATATCATTCTACGTAAACAGCATCTGTTTGACCACTGCAATATTTACTTACATTTACCAAGCATCATGAAAGATTTACGTAATGGAATTCAAATAACATATAGAACCTGAAATTTTTCAATACTATCGATAATTTTTAAGTTCATTTCATCGGAAAGTTTTAAAACGTTAATGTTTTTTAATCGCGATACGCGACATTTCAGTTTTTTCGATGATTTTCAAGAACAGATGAAACTGAATTGCAACTTACGATCATGACCGTATCCAATTAAAACGCGAACAAAACACCATTGACGTAATTCTCTGGCACGTGAAATACAATATTCAACAAGAAACGAATGATGCAAAACTTTCGATCAATAAGTGTATTTTGCGTACGAGGTTTCACGGAAAATACGCGATAGAGTAATAAAAATATCTGGCTATAGAATACACGTTTTAATTAGTCCACACCGCGATATTACGTATCGCTGAAATCGAACTGAATCATTTCGTGTTGCACATTGAAAAGAAAAACCTATTCGTGGTTTCGTCGCTTGACATTTTTATAATTACGCAGACAGGTAATATTCTACTGTGGAAAGGGAAGATTCACAAAAGAGTTCGGTGGACATATTGGTATGGTTCGTACGTTGATCAAAATTTTAGATCGTGGCCAATTTCGTATTATTCTTTGCAACTTTGCTGCACAATAACCACACACATTTGCAGAGCTAAAGAAAAGAAGAGCGAGAATATCGTGTAGATTTTTCAAAATATAATCCCAGATTTAAAGAATTACGGATTGAGAAAATCAATTTTTTATCGTTATTACAGATATTTCCAAGTCATCGAATATTCGATAGTTGTTTAACAGCTTTTCAAGAATAAATTAAAACAGAATCCTGATCATTGCGTCTCTAGAAACGCTTACAGCATCTCGTTGACAGTTGTTCGACGTTCTATGCTGATCGATCGTCTCAATGTCGAGTATCCGCAGCATCTCCATCTGCATTCACGATGCATCTATGCAATTAAACGTACAAAAAGACACGTGCACGGAAGAGGCACTTGCGACTGTGAATGAATGCGCTGGTACACATGTGTGTTGGAGTACGGACTCGAGCGTGGAGTATGAACACGCGTACTCCTGAAGTGGGCCATCATTCCGCGCTGCAGATGCACACACCGTTCGCTAAATGCATGTTGCAATAAACATGAAAATGCGATTCTGCGTGTGGATGCAGAGAATTCCGCGCACGATATGCATTCCAGCTAGGTATCACGGGGAGAATCTTTCCGTTTCAATGCGCTAACGTGTACGTAGACCAACGCACTGGTCGTTCCCTGGTCTCATTTAACGTTGAAACGATCGTCGTTGAGAGCTCAGAGAGACGAGGATTTTTTTTATTCCTGGATCAACATGCCTTTTGTTCTTAGGATAGTTAGAAATTGTTAGAAGATGAATGGAAAATTTGTTTAAAAGCATTAAAGATGAGCAGACGGGTCGACTGCTTGAAAAGTGATCGGTCACACTGATTAACCCTTAGATAGGTACAAACGAAATTTTTCTAAGAAATCTTAATATAATTATATACATTTAATTATGCTACTTGATAGTAGCAATACTATAAGTTATATTACTGAATAAATTATACCTCTGTAATTATATATATGAATAAAATTATATACACTATATAGATTATACTTTAACTTCCTACTATTTTCATCGTCTCAGAGTTACGATAACAAAATTCCTCCAAAAGTAACAGAACAGCGACAGTGATCGAGTTATGGAACGATGTCAAAAATACGCGATACTAGACGTTCTCCCTAATTTAAAATTCATCGCAATCCTTGGTTTTATTACCGAGCGTCGCGTACAGCCTGATCTGTCGTTTTTGAATTTTGCCAGGTCGTAAATTCTGTTTAGCTGACGACGATAAATCGGAGAGGTTGACTTATGTAAAATTAATCTCAATAACTCGGGTTGAAACTGAAAAATTCTTGGTTCGAGCAACTGACGCTTTCAGCGTGATATCTCTGCAGCTATATTTCAAAAGCTGAACAAATTCATAAATTCGCGTATCCTATATGCCATGTTACGTGATGTGCAAGCTATTGTTGTAATTTTGGTTGGAAAATGTTTTTGAAAAAAAAAGAGCGGAAAAAAGCATCTAAAAACTACCAATTCCGCTGGAATGCGTTTTTCACTACAGCGTTATTTAGCAGGAACAATGTCCAGTGAAAAGAAAGATATTTATGCCTGTTGGAAGCGAATAAAGGCCACCGGCAGAAGTATTTCTTTTAACAAGGCGTTAGCGATGCAATTTGAAATTGTTCAGGCTGTACCATTCAGAACTGCGTTCTTTGTAGCAACGCGCGAAAACGTATTTTCCCGTGCGTTCCTATATTTATTCGTGGCAACCCTTCCGCCAACTTCTTCTTTTTTTCCTGCAAGCGCCGCTTACTTTTACCGCGGCTCGACCTTCTTTTACAGAGAGCACTTATATTTTTAATTCCCCTTTATGTTTTCATCGCCGCCATCCCTTCAAACCCTCCTCTCCTCTTCCCTTTTTATTACTGTGGCCGGGCTTTCGCTTTAATTTTTAATCCGCGCTGATTCCGGAATACCCGCGCAACGAAAATTCCAAAGTTCTCCGCCCGAACACTCTGCCGACTTGCCCGAGCCGCCTTCTTTTTTACGGCCTATAAAAATAAGTAGGGAACCACCGTGCCTACGAAGAGCACACGTTCAAACTGAAATAAAAGCGGAGACAGCTGAAAAGGATACGATGTAACCGAGTAACATGATAAAAATTGCCGTGGAATATTCGCCGTTTTTGTTTGAAAACGATTCGACCATCGAATGTTTTGAACGAAAGATATTTAACGCTGCAACGAAAGCTGAAGATCGTTCACTGTGGAAATATTTACTTTGACAAATGGAAAGATAGCTTTGTAAAGGTAAAAGTTGGAAATCGCTTGACTGTAGTTACAATTACGTCATTTCTTTAATCGCGAGAGCGCGAAAATACGAAAGTTAAATTTCGTAACTCGTATCGAATGATATTGTTTCACGCAGGAAGTAGATATTCTCGAAGACGTTACTTCCAGCGGACGAGCACGAGGCAATCTCGCTACTTCCGCAACGTCGCTTGTACAAGCAAACACACCTTCCACGACGAACATATTGCATATAACGGCCAGCTAACGCAACTTTCGATATCAAAAGGAAAATAATATCGAACGTTGGTTTCCTTCTCTTCCTCGTCTCGAACACACAATGATAGATACGAGGGAAAGTTCTCAAATATAATATAGAAGAAGGCACATCAACGTGGAAATGATTAAAAAGTAAAATTGAAAAACGATATACGATTTTAATGAAAAAAATGGGAATACGTGGGAAAGTTTTGCAAAGAATTTGCGGAATTTCTGAAACCTTTGGGTTTCTTAAGAAATCCGTGCAGCTTTCGAAATTAAATTACATTTTTTATTCTATCGTTTAGTATCGCAAACATAAAATAGCGATAAATTTTTATTATTCTGTAGGGTATTCGAGAATAAAATAAAATTTATATATGACAAACGTATAATTTGCTGATCTATCTCGATGATATATAAATGGTAATTATTTAAGGAAAAACGTTATGAATTGATAGATGCGTCAGTGTCAGAATATGAAAGGCAATATTATAATTAATTATCATCAAAAAATAGAGGGAAAATATCGCGTATACATGCATCTAAATATACCTAAATATTCGAGCCAGTATTTGATGGATATTCATCGTTTCGTTGCACTTTTGCGGTAATATATATAGATATATTCCAGCTCTTCCACAAGAACGTGGATCGTTGCGTTATACGAAGAATCCTTTTCACTTGAGCAAACAACAGAACGTTTATTTGTTCCGATACAATTTCAAATCGCTGTTTATTTTCAATACACTCCACCAAAACACGGAGGTACGCGCATACAATAAAAATAACATCTAAAAATACATGTTCATCAGTGACAAGGTATAAAAAGAATATTTGTACAAATGCACATGATTTTTTAAACATTTGTTGCAAAATAGGTCGAGCATCGTACTATTATTATTCATTCGCGAATTAATCAAAATTATGACGATTGTCGAACGTTCAAAACACATTTTTATAGATCAAGATTTCTTATGGCAACTGTAACCCTTTGAAGTTTAAATTATATTTTGTACAATCTTATGAAATACCTAATAATTCATCATGTTTTAAATTTTATCTACATTTTTTTCATTAGTTTCTTCATTGGTAAAATATTAAGGAGACTTTTACGTAACAAATGGTTAAAACGTTCAAAGAACACTGTACTAAAAAATATTCCTATACCACAAATGAGCGCACATTTTCAAACGAACCACATTAAAATCCCACTCTGCGTTACTCGCCAACTAAATCAATCAACGAATTCTTTCGATAAAACAATGTATAAATATGTTTGTACTCTGCGCTGGGAGGAAATGCTCGTTAAAGCTTCAGCTATGGTCAATCGATATTAATAGTGGCGATCGATGATGCATGAAATGTCTACGTCACGAAGGGCCAGAACGATTTAAAATATTCACCAAAGCAATCGTTTACGGTTTGCGCAGTGATCGATCGCGAGCCCGAGCAGGACCGGGTGAAAACAATTCGTCGTCAGCCGGCTGTCAGTCTCATGGTATTTCGCGACATCTTGTCGACTGGTAGAAACTAGCCGAAAATCCATCCTGTCCGAAACCGCCGTACTATGAAAGTTTCCCTCCGGCGAAACTCGATAAGTACACGTTTACATTTGTAAACTTAATCCTATACAACGATGAATATTTTGGCACAATTTAATTTTTTGGCTGTTTTAAATTAATTGTCGATTTAGATTAATTTTGTAATCATTTTGAACTATTTTTTAAAATAATACTTGGACACTTGTAGAAACAGTATTATTTTTCGTAATAGATGCTCGGTGCTAATAATCCTTAGTATTTTCCGGTTATACTACGCTCTTTCGTTTCAACAACTGTTTGATCTTTAATTAAAGCTCAGGTAAAATCGACTTCTTCACTTTCTCATAATCCAGTCGTTAAGTAACTGGGTCGAAGAAAATAATCTTGGATTTCAAATAACGTCAGCCCTGGTGAGTTTTGTTGAAGGCGTAAAATTGCCATGGAAGTTTTTCTAATCAGATTACGAATTCGATGGACGTTTCATGTGACGTCCGTAGAAATAAAATTATTAATGATTACAACATAAAAACATGAAATTTGTTCTCCTTCCCTTCTTATAGAATCCTATTAGATATAAATTCTCGAAATGATCGAAGAAACGGAATCTGCAACAGGTGAAACCAGGTCAGATTTGGCAATATCCTACAATATCTCGAAAGAAACCACCTTTGGGGTGGTTTTACTTAAATTCAGTTCAGAAGGAGCAAACTTACACGAGCTGTGTCGGGTATATCACGACTAACCCAATTGTTTTATCCTGTAGATTTCACAAGAAACTTACCAGCCAGTGAATTAACAATCCCGTACTGCACGGTACGGGGCAAGAAACGATCTGAAGTCATAAACGTGTGTTGGCGTTTGTCCTGGTAAAAAGCTACGCTGACGTTCTGGGGCAGAGGTAATGGATACGAGGCCGGAGCCAATGGCGCAAAATCGTGGATCGAGGGCAGGTCTGGCGATAGATAGTTGGGCTTTTTATCAACGGTCTGTGGAATATATTGCGGGAAGATGGAGAGAATCGTTAACGTCCACTATCGTTCCCTTACACGACGCTATCAATCAACCAGAGGGAAAATAAGTATCGCGCGACTGACTGCGCTTAATTCATCCCTGTCGATGGCTCTCGGATAAAGTTAGGCGACTGTGAGATCACAGCGAAGCCTCTGTAAAACCAGATAATCTTCGCGGCATACGGCATGGAAAATGTTATGTTTATGTAAGAAATAGAGATGAAAGTTCTTTGATCTTATTTGGAGATTTAAGTTGCCATTGTATCAATATGACAACGAATGAGAAATTGTGTTGTAAAGCCGAGGGATGGATGAGTTAAAAATATGTCAGTTGTTTTAAATGGACAGAGATATATATATAGAGAGATACCCTATCTTGTAGATTTATACATAAATTAGATTTGAACGTAGGAGAAATGGAAAGTATTAATTCAGGGGGCGGGGGAGTGGGATAGATAACCGCTTCTTCCAAAGACGAAGGTAATTAATTGTTTTCTTAATTGATTCTTACTAATAAATTCGAGCAGCAGTGTCTACAGATGTAATTAATCATACTGTTGTTACGTTTTCTCGGCCCTTAATCTCTTTCTATCGTGACGTATATATGTATAATTTATTTAGTAAGTTTGGAAAACAAAGATATTACTTTAAAACGATATTTCTTGGTGACGTTACCAGACGAATGTATAACTGTGTTTGTAAAAATAAAATAAAGTAATAACGAGAGACAATTTTTAGATTAAGTTTTCTATATCTTTGCTGTTACTATGCGTTATCATTTACCGGAAGATTTAAATTAAAAAATATTTAAGTAAAATTATTGCAGTAATATTAAATTAATACGAACGTGGCAAGAAAATGAAATAATTCTAAACGTAGCATCGCAACACAATAATTGTCATAATTAACACATCAATATCAACGTTCTGAGTACGCTCGACATTCTTCACTCCCAAAGGGGATGGAAATTTCGTTAATTCGGAAAACGGCCGAAAGCTGACTTCCTGACAAAGACTGGTATCTTGATTTAATCCGCGCTTCGATGCTAATTAAATTAATTAACATAGCGGAACAATACGCAGCGCTGGATGGTCTTTTGTTCCATCGCAGCTTTGATCAAGAATCTTCCTTTGTGGAATCAAACCGACGATTGTATCTGACGTTTGATATTCAATTTTGCGTTTCCATTTTTAGCTGAGGCTCCATGTGAAGAAGCTCACCCGATGCTTTCTTTCTCGACGCTTCACTTTTGTGACCAATTCCATTTCATCGTGGATGTGAAGCATTGTTAAACAAGACTATATCGTAATTATTTTTCTTTCAATATTTCACGTGGAACGCGAACAGACCGTTGTTACGCTGCGAATCTTTAATTTAACGAAATTAGGACGTTCCGTATTAATTGTTTTTCTTTTTTTTATGAAGGGAGAGGGGATAAAAAAGATCGAGTTAGAATTATTTGAATGGAATAAATCCGTAAATTGATACGTAGCGGTTCGATAAATTATAATTAATCAAGCTTTCATTCAATGAATTTTATTAGGCAAAGAACAAAATTCTATGCGTCCAACATAATACTATGCTTTTTCGAACAAAGCGTATCCTCATTTTTTAAAGAATTGAAATATTTCCAATTACCGAAGCGTTCTTTTGTCATAAAACATTAACGACTTCCTATCTATCCCTCGTTTTACTTTTAGACACTTTAAAAATTGTAATTTTTGTTCTTTCTGCATCTCGAACTTCTTCAATCTCTCTTTACAAATGGCCTTCTCGTTCGGCTTTCCGTTTTGACACTCAAAATATACAACTAATTGCAGTATCAAACTAAAAGTAGAGAATTTTTTTCTGCATCAGGCATTTTATTTTAAATTCGCGACACAAATTTTCTGCTCGCATTTCAATTGCTACCCTCTACACAACACGGTTTTCAGCTAACTTCAAAGCTCTAGAAACACAATGATTCCAAGGTATTCAACGTTATCTTAAAATACAAGTAAAACGTCGGAGAAGCATCCAGCCTAAAATAAAGGGTAAACGCAACAAAGCTGCGATGTCTCTAGAAACGCGATAAAAAAAAAAAACCTCTCGAGCTCAACATCCACGCTTCCAAAACCATCAATCCGAAACTCAACCGTTCGACAAGCACTCCGCCGTTTTCGTCAAAGCATTTTCAGCTGGCGTATCGTTTGTTTCCGCAAAAACCGTCGTCGTCTGCGTCGGCACGGAGTACATCTCTGCCATCGAAACACCGTACGCCTCGAGTGTATTTCGAACGAAACGTCGCCGTGGAGAGGAGAAACGAAAGGAACAAAATACAGCGACAAATGGAAGAAAGCGGGGGGAAAAAAAGAGAATGAAACGAAGGAAAAGAAAAAGTAGAAGGGCGGAAATCGAGGGATGGAATGGAGAATCGAGCAGAAATGGGATGTAGAGGAAAGAAATAAAGCCCGGTGGTGGCGTCGCGATACCGGCGGCCAATAACGCTCGCGGACCATCCCCGCCGTTAAAATCGCTTAAACCATTCCCCTTCGTGGGCTAGATTTATCACGAAAGGGCTTAAAAAAAGGAGACCAGGCGAAGAGGGGTGGGAGATGGTGAACGAAGGACGACGATATATATTCGCTGGCTCAGTGGAGTCCTCCTCGCGGGGGGTGGCTTTGTGAGCGAGCAGAGAAAGTACGCCAGACACGGAAAACGCGATGGGAAAGGGAATGGCTTCGATAGAAGGGGGTGGATAGAACGCGAGAAAGAAGAGTGGACGAAGAAAAGGGAACGAGGGTGCGGGGAAGGTGGTGTTTCGTGTAACCGACAGGGAGGCGAGAGCGAGGGAAACGACAGCAACCACCCCAATTTATAATATTTATCGCCGCTAGCCGATAATGGAATTTCGCCTGGCGCGTTTATGCGCGTATATGTACGGCCTTGGCCGGCCCCTCTTAAATCCTGAATCGGGACGTATGGCTGGCTTCCACCCTCTCGTAATATTCCTGGTAAATACTCGCTACCGGTCGAATATATCCTTTCTTCTTCGTTTTTTATTTCTTTGTTTGCTTGTTGTTCTTGTTTACTGATTTTTTTTTCTTATAGAGGGTTGATTGATTAGCGAAATCGAAGCGAGATTTGTTAGTAGTAGGAACAGTTTCTTGTTCGATTTGAGGATAACGAGACAGCCGCGCTGAATTCATAAATCGAACGGAATCGTCCCAATAAATTTATTACGAGCGTCTAGTTTGAGTTGTGGATTTTTTATTTATAAGTTGTACTTTAATGTTACGATTTCTTCGATAGAACGAAAAATGTACGAAAATTCTTAGTATCATATATTTCCCACGTACATAATTTCACTGTATCGTCAAATATTTATGGATCTTGCAGTTACAACGCGTATTATACGATCTCTTAGCTGTGCCGATGAAAGATTCATAAACCTACGTACAACAACGAATCGTCGAATCATTCGGAATTTTCTGAAACAACATAATTTCAATAGAAAAAGTTGGTCGCAAACTTCCTGGAAAAAGCTACAAAGAAGAATGTAAAACAGAGATCCAGCGAACAAAGAGGGATCGAACGTATCCAGCAAAGCAGAAATCCGTCAAAAAAGTCATCGCGCGGAATTCATTAGTCGAGCGATTCCAAATATTCGTCCATTGAATCGGTGCGCTTTGTCCGCGCGATCGCCGAAGCGAAATCGCCGTGTCTAGGCCGTAAATCCCGCGGCAGGCAGCTTATCGATTCGCGCGAACGAAACGGAAAGCGGGCCGAGGGAATGGCGCGTAACGAGCGGCTCGTAAATACGTTTCGTCGCGTATCAACTATCCCGTTTGTCCGGCCACAAGCTGCATACGTGGCCGTGTTTATGCTCGCGCGGATAATGCGTTCTGTTATAAATTCTGGCTCACAATGCAACGCGATCCACGTGTCTATTTGCCACACGCACGCAATTCTCTGTCCCTCTCTCGTTCACATTCATCTTCTATTCTCCATCTCTGTTTCACTGTGTTGCGAATCGAGCGAGCAGCACGCGCAAATCCACGCCGCAAACTAGATACGTCACACGGCGTGACCGGCTCGCTAATTAACCCTTTTCAATTTTCTCTCAAATATTGACGCGTGTGCGCGCCTACTCTCGCGTTCACCGGCTCGAGGTTTGGCCGAGCGCCGCGAAATTGCGAGATATCCGCGCGGCTGCTTCCCAATCGAATCGCCGATCCCCTTTTTATTCATTAACGAGAAACGGCTGGCAAAGAGGCCGCCCTCTGCGATTGTTTGTTCCGGGTATACGCTGCAGCGAATCTGGGACACATCGGATCGACTCCGGTTTTCATCGCGATCGCTGGCACACCAAGCTTTGTTACATCCCCGGACGCTCCTTAATTGCGTATTTAGCGATTTGCTCGCGGAGATGCGCGAAATTCAGACAGCGTTTCTCCATGGTTTAGTATTCGTCTTCTTGGTTCTCCTACGTTTTCTTTTGATCCATTGACGAGTGTTGCTCGCAGAGCGGGTATTTTCGTAAAATTAAATCTGGTCCTAGAGAAGGAAATGTATTTGGTTGGTATAATGGTTATTATTGCGGCAATAACGATGAGACTCGTTCTTGGTAATTAATTGGCGAACTAAATTGGATAACGAATAGGATTTGGTCGTTAAATTACGATTGTTGAGGATGGAAGTATTTCTATGTTTACGTTTGATAAATTTTGTTTCAAGTTTTAATAAAATTACGAGTCGCTCGGATGCAGTGGCGAATAAAAAGAATCAAAGCTTCGCACACTTGTGAATTTTATGACACTATGACTTTTATTTATTTGTTTCTCTTACTACGTACAATCCATCTCGGTAAAGTTACGATGGCTTTTTATATTTCTCATTTTATAAACTATCTTTCATCCGCAACTGTATATCGTGGTCAACATCAAGCATCTGCGATTATCAATTTTCAGCGATAAATTTGTGCCACGTCTGCTTGAAATCACGACGAAGACAGCTATTAACCGTTGAATGCTGCTCGGTATTCGCCTCGGTGGTGAGGATTGTTCGAGATTCTTGCAAGGTCGCGCGCACACGAGTGCGTGGGCACGAGGCGGGCAAAGGAGATGGAGCTAGTCAAGGCGAATTTCTCGATAACCCAAGTTATTAACTCATAAAGGCCAAGCTAAGTCTGGGTTAGGGGATGAAGCATCCCCTGCTATTATCGCGAATTTACATACTCGGCGGCAAGGGTGACGCAGATGAAGACACAACCACCCTCTTGTCTACTCAAACCCATGCCTCATCCTCTCACTCTTTGACAATAAAACCACGCGTCCTGAAGTATAATGATTAAATGTAAACAAGCCGTTGCTTGTCGCCGTTGACGGCGAACGTGAAAATCTGTACAATTGATTAATGGCGTTGGCAAGTATCGATTACTTTGCTCTTTGGACGCAGAATCGTATCTGAAGGGGAGTTTAAAATAAAGTAGTGAGAAACGAGGTAGAGTAATGACATTAGTAAATTATTGTTGTTAATTGGTATAATACAGAACGGGTAATATGTTTGTTATAAATATATATGTTACATAGTATTTTTTACATAGTATTTTTTTTGAGTGAATAATGGAAATCTGTTCTTTGGGGTAATACTAAGGAACCAAATGGAAGTTAGATGGTAAAATGCTAAATAACAATAAGGAACCTAACGTTATTTAATAGCGACGAAATGATCACAAGTGATGATTGCAAACTGGATGATAATAGGACATATAATTTTAGGGAATAATGTTTACAAATCTATCTCGTGATTTTTAGTTTTCGGAATTTAACAAATTTGCTTGTTAAAATAATTGTCAATATTTTGAACTTCTCAAGATGGTCGTAAAATTACATTTACGGTGTATCGACCTCAGAAATTTCCATCTGTAATATTATTGTAATAGCGTACTACGACAGCGTGATATTATTTTAAAACAGAATTTTATATATAAAAATAAATAAACATAGAAGCCTCTCCCAACTAAATCTCTGTATTATCTTTGGTATAATTTTCTAAAATTGAACAAAAATTGAATCGACGACCTTACAAACTATTACTGTCATTCTACGGTGTAAAAAGTGCGATTCGATGATGGTACTTGGAAATATCGTTCAATTTTACTCCAGTATACTTACTAGAGTATGCTAGTAGTAAATAAATTTGCATTTATGATGGATACTTCAGGTTTCTCGAAGACGCAAGAGCATTTCACTTTCGAAACAATTACGTTGGGAAAGGGGAGCAACTTTTAACAGCACCTTTCTCTTTATGGTCGTTACAGTGCCAAAGTAGCGCGGCTGCGCTCACGTAAATGAGTATGCTTTATGGTTTAGCTTTAAAACGTAAGTTTTTCATGGCTATCAGTAGGCCCCTAACTGGATTGTATTAACGCATTCAGTCGCGTATTGCCACGAGTTAATGGACCTCGCGAAACACTGCAGAAACTTGAATGGCAAGTATTTCTTACGTTGTAACTCGACGCTATTGTTCTTACGCAAAGTGAAACAAAAATCTCGGAATGTAAATGTTCTACCCTACTTTGGATGTTTTATAGGTTTTTGCTTGCTGTAGGCATCAGATATACATATTTTCGCATACTTAAATTTCCCATAAATGTATAGACATTTATATTTCCTAAAAGATTGGTTCTCAAATAATTCCAGGAGAAGATTCACCGCTCATGATTCTTGCTTTTGAAAGATCTTCCGATATTCTGAAATTTTTACAACGACTAGGATCTTGTCCAACCTTCATTTTCTCTAACTCGTCAATCGCGGATCTAATTTGCCGTGGGAAGCAAGTAATGGAAAAAATGAATGGCATAAAACGAAAGGAAGAAGAAACCAAAAGAAGAAAAAATGGGAGGTCGCCGACACAATAAGAAGAATAGCGTACAGCACAATCGGAATAAGGACAAAGAATAAACGAGATAGGGGATAGAAAGAAGGGACGAAAAGGGTGGCGGTAAAGGGAGAGCAAGCCCGCTGAGATGTGAAATGGCTTTAATTAATCTCCGCCTAATTGTGTCGGAGACCTGAGATTTCCAGGGACGTATTAATTTATGCCGCCAAATTATGCACCCACAGCAGGTGAACGCTTCTGCCATTTCTCGTCGGTTCAGGACTTCGCTGGATTCGCCCTATAATTGCATGGATTGCTCGAATAACTCAGACTCCGATGTTCTTTCTTCTTTCTCTCGTAAATTCTAACGCTACGCACGTTTTGTACGAATTTTCTTTTTAAGTACCTTATACATGTATGTTAAATAATTGGAAACAACGATAAAACGCGACAAAAAGGAATTATAAAACTACATAAACATATTATTCGTTTATACAGGAAAATGTTCTCGTGAGAACGTTACTTTGGTTGTGAAAAAAGATACCGACGTTCCGTTCTTTCGCATTGTCCTAAGACGACGATGATTGAGAAACGATTCAACTAACGCGTGAATTATCATCGATCAAAAAAGATGACAAAATAGTAATAATAGTCGTCGACTAAAATAATAATACTAAGCAATTTTCTAATTTCTAAACTACTCGATACATCGAAATCAATCCATAAAGACTACATACGTATCGAACAGTTCTATTAGAAACACTTAGCCCACGATGCTTGCTAAACAGATCAACGATCAATAATTCCCTTTGCAATATCAGGGACGCCTAATATCGTCTTTCATCACATGCTTCATATCACATTCAGAAAGGACTTGTAACCATTCGCTTGCGAAATTAGTAAGATCCAATATCTCCAGTCATCGTCATTTACTAATATCTGCATTAAAAGACAACATAAGGCGAGAAGAAGCTCCATTAACCATCGAGAGAGTCTCGTGAAAAATTTCACTTAATTCTTGTCTTCTGCGAAACAACAAGAAGAAGAACGTAGGTGCATCGACGAGAAGAAAGAAGAAAGTAGCGGTGAAAATGGGGATACTCTGTGCGCCGATCGTTGGGTTGAACGTGTGAGTAAACTAGAGCTCTTATCATGGACGAGTGTGCAGCCAAGAGATAGCGGCCGGCACGTCAAAGAGAATAAGCGATCGATACTCGATGGCCCCTTTGTCGAGGGATTAGCTCGCGGCTTCTACGTGCACATCGAACGGAGAGGCTGAAAGGGAGGAAGACGAGCCAACAGAGACCAGAGAAATCCTTGCACCGAGCGTAAACTGCGGCTGCTCGACCGCCAGGAACCGCATTACACGGCTGATCCGGGCAAAAATTGTTTCCCTTCAAACAGTATCGAAGAGGAAGCACGAGAGATCTAGCGAATTGTTGTTGTTGTTGTTGTTGTTCTTGGAAAACGAGCAGGAAAACTTTCGATGTGATGGTTCCTTATACGTATAATCTTCTATGCAACTCGTGGAACGTCGACTACATGGCAAATAAAACATGTTATTTGTCGATGCGAATGAATATTACTATTGCGATGTAGAAAGTTGGACACGCATTGAAATGAATTGGATAGATTGAAATTCCTAGATTTGCAATGCAATTGTCAGGTATTTTAGAGAATTCGAGGGTTCGGAGAGTTGATTTTAATTAACGACGTTATGTGAAATATTTTTAATATCGTTAATTAACTACATCGTCTGGAATATCTTTAATGTCGTTACAACACAACACGAAATATTCTATCGTTTCGCAGTTTAACGTCGTTCATTGTATACCGTCGAGGTATATTTTACTTCGAAAAATTGTTTTCGCATTTTTACGTCACTTTAAGGTGTAGAAAGCGCGTCGTCGAAATGAATTAATGAATTCTTGCGCTTCTAACGCGCAAACGGCACGACAAGTATCGAGAAAGGAACGAAGTTAAACCAGCAAAGCGCCGCGCTGTTCCGTTATTTCACGATGAAGGCACTTGCAGTTAAATGGAACGAAGAAATGGTATCTCGAGTTGTTCCTTCATTTCGTTTCGTGCCGTTCTCCTTTTACGGAGTTACACTGAACTGCAACCTTCCCTTCCCCGTCACTTTCATCTTTCTAAAGAATGAACCCTTAATTAACGTTTGAAAAAAAATCCATTAACCTACATTTTCTACATTGTTGTACACGTGACGTGAAATTTTGTTGAATAAAAGAGAAAGTAATTGAAGATACGTTTATCGATACATATAACAATTTATAATATTTACGAGATCTAAACGACCTTACAAAATATCATCTGAAATATTTTCAGATATTCATTCAATACATCTCTATATTTATAGAATATTTCGAAATATTTATTCAACACGTCTATATCTATAAAATATTTCTATTAATACAGAACAATTTCCATTGGAATTTTACATCCTATTTTGTCATTTCATCAAGCTTCCTGTATCTCACGCGCCATTTTCGAAAACACCTTTATTTTCATCCTTCCGGATGGGACGTTCGTCTCCGTTCGAAAGATATAACTGGAAGATGAAAGCAGGATTGAAAAGAAACGAGAACGCCGGGGACATAATTCTCAGAAATGGAAAGAACCAACGGTCTTATTGACCACGAGCACGAGACGGGCTTGGGTTGACACATGGATGCACACGTTACCTTTGCAACGTTCGATGTACCCTTTTGCCCCTCGGCTTTCATTTTATAGATGGATTGCTTAGATTTATGCTCACGCGACGAACAGACGCGGCTCCATGTTCTCTATCTTCTTCGAAAACCAATCCGTTTCCATCGAACCATAATATCCTCGCTTTTCGAACACCTCGTGTAATTCGATATTTTGTTATCGTTGCTGAAGAGAAATTTCTTTGAAAAATTTCCATTTCTGAAAACTTACGACTATAATTGATAATTATATTTTCACTCATTTTATACAATCATTTGTTATTCCGGAATGTTGGAATCCACGTAGAATTTTATATATCTGTATTTCACATGTCTATTACATAAATCATAATGGAAATCTATTATAAGATGAATATGATTATGATGAATATGAATTTATATTTAGTAAGGGAATGAATTGAAAAGTTGATTGCTCTAGCTTCCCATAAAATTTATAATTCAATAATTCTATGAATCATAAACTGGTCAGACTCGTCTGATCACGATATTCCGTGTCTACTGCACGAATCTATGAATCCTATCTCGAAACATTCAAATACCAATGTTTACCAAAGACATTACTTAATAATTCCTTTGGCATTATATTAGTTACTTAATAACAGTAATATTCGAAAAGTTTTTGAGCATGTTTCATCGATACACGAATCAATACACGTTCTTCCACTATTCGCTATTAAATCTCAGTCTAACGTTTTTCTCTATTTTTTTCTAATTTGAACAGGCAATAACGTTTCAGGGTCCACCCACGCCTATTTCAAACAAATTAACGAGTTTCATCGGTCGTAAAGATCGTCCGTTTCTTATTAACTCGGCAAACACCGAGTATCACGGAAGACCAATATTTTACACCGGGAATACTCTCTAGAACTTCGATCGTATATCCGTTTTAGAGTTTGCCTTCCTCGCTCCACCGTCGATCTGTATTTGCACCCTACCTCGTTTGGAATTATTGTACAACGTTTCATTCGTAATAACCGTGGAGATCTTCGACGATCCTCGAAGATGAGCATAATATGGAGTACGATTAAGTTTCATCCGAATGTACGACGAAGTGATCAATTGTAAAATAGAGTAGCTGTGTTTAAAAAAGCCTCTCGCGAACTTAAGAAGAGCAACGAGTATGGTAGAAGAAATTTTTCGTAAGAATATGTATCTTTCTCACAGGTAACAGGTAATTGTTGCAGAATAATTTAAGAAATACTTCTCTTTTCACAATTTCGTAAGATAAATTAGCGATATTATTATCGTAAAAACTCGTTGAACTATTCATCGAACAAAGAAATACCTACAACGACGTATGCTACTTACGCGTATCAATGTTATAATAAATTCATCTTTCGACGATAAACCTAATTGAAGAATTCGATCCCTAGTGAAATAAACGTTCATAAAGACCTGTTCATACCTATCGGTAACTACAATAAACTGAATTCTCACACGCCGTAAATCCAAGACCTAGATATCAAACATCGTGATGGAATAATCGATGAAAAAGTCCCATTAAACTGGAACCCACACACAGCCCAGTTTTCCTCCTTTCCATTAATACTCTGGGCACTCTCGCGTTAACAAAGTACCGAGAAGAATGCACGATCGCGTGGCTCGCACAAAATTCCCAATTATACCGAGAGAAACCCTGAGTTTCTGTCCTTTTCTCGCGTACAATTGTATGCACCCTTCAACGATGTTCCGGGAAAACCGAACGCGGTGCCGGTCGATCATTTTCGACTGGAGAAGTTCGAGCACCCTCGCAGTTTCGAGAGGTGGATTAACGAGTTTCCTCAAAGCGGTTCCCGACGCAGGAGAAGCAAAAGGGGAGGAGAGGCGAAGAGGTTGGCGGGACAGGCACTGTCAGAGATTCCAGGGAATGACAAAGTCTCGAGACGATCGTTAAATCCATTCGTAACTCGAGGAACTGGTCGCTTTGACTGATGGGAGACGTCGCGGTTAGAACAAATCACTTTTGTCGCTAATGCCTTAGATGTTGCTCTCGCGTCTCCTTCGAAACGCTGCGCCGTGTTTCTATCGGGCAAACCATCGGCTTTGAAACGACGTGCACCCTCGCGTAAAAGCAGAATCGTATACTTGCGTTTGATAAAGTTTTTTAAAGTTAATGTTCTGCTGATATGTATATAATTTCGATACGAAGCAGTAACGTTTATTGACAGAGTGATAATCGATATTCTACTGCTGTATTTGTTGTAAAATCGTTGTATTTGAAACGATTTAGAAATTAATGACGGTATGAGCAATCGTGTACGAAAGCTATAAATGATAATATACCTAAACCTAATCGAGAGACGACGTGTACTGTGATATAGAAAGATGAAGTTTTCTGTATGATGAAAATATTGAAAATTATTTACGTATTATAAATGTTCTAATTTATAATTTGTTAGCAAAGTGGCGATTGATCTACGTTTTTCATACCGATTTCAAGATTTAAGAAGATTCCTCAATAACTAGAGGCATAAATATAAATCGCATCAAACAATACACAATCGTTCGACACCTAATCGAACTTCCTTCTATTACGAATCACATCTAACTCCACAAAATATTACGCAAAACGCACCATTAAAGCCTCATGACCTTACGCACCCCATGTTCAATCTTCCCCACGAGTAACCCACCTCTCTGAACCAACTATTTCGTTTTATTACTAAACTCCACGTCAGAAGCATGTTCGTAGCTTTACAAGCTACTTACCATCGAACTTCCAAACACGAACATTTCTTCCCAAAGAGTTTTGCCTAACGTCCAATTCATCGTGTCTAACTCCAATAAAACGGGCCTAATGAATACATCGTTCCATGAAACGATCCATGACTGCTACAGCCTATCGCCACTTGTTGCTAGCACATGACTCGAATGCCACTTCCGCCACGAGAAACCGCGATCTCGCATCTCTAACTGTGCGTCCAGCAATGTCCGTTGAACACCTCTCTTCGCGTGTCTCATCAACTCTGTAGAATTCTTCGGGCGTGTTTGGCTTGTAGCCAAAACGCTGACTAACCGCTATACTCTGGTCAATTATACGTATTGTTATCTTGGCAGAAATCGTCGGGTATTTTTGGATAATTAGGCTCAGCTGCTGACACGACGTGGATGATATGTAGTGGCAGGCACGAGCTTACGTCATGATTCTCAGAACAATTTTATGGAAACTTCAGTAGAAACAGAGCGATTGTGTTGGTTGAGTCTTCTCGTGGCAAACTAACCAACACATCCACGTCTGGGAATTTAGATTGCGGATGATAGTCATCGCGGATTGCCAGGTGATTTTCGGTGTTAATGGACCGGTTCGAGACGCTTTTATCGCGACACGTCGTGTTCTTCATCCAAGGTGGTTTATTAACATTTTAACAGCGGGTCACGCCGCGCCAGTTGGCGTGCTGCTAATAATATGATTTGACCAATGTTAAACAACAGATATACGAGTCTATTAGGAGCCAGACTGATCGACTTCACCTTTCGATAATTTTTTACTTTCATTGCATGTGTATAGGATTATATTCTCAAGAAGAAAACTTCCATGAGTTTATTTATTGCGAGAGGATGACATTTATTTCTGATTAAATATTTAAAAGTTCTAGAATTAAGAAAACGTTCTGGAAAGAATTTTGCTTTTAAAAGTGACAACCGACAATTCTGCTAAATTCAGAGAATATTCATTTTACAACGTTGCTGTACAAACGTCTGTAATTCATTTCCTCGTAATGTTTAACTCCTTCTCATAAGTATTTCCTCGAAAGTTCAGCATGATTCACGGAAACACATCTCTTGTCCCTTAAATGTACCATAACTTTACATTGCAGTCCTACGTGAAACTCATCCTTCTTGAATTTCACCCCTTCAGAGATAATTGCCGCTGGCATAAGTGGTCTCTTAACAGCACTACGTGTCATCACATCGCGAACAAACTTCCTACCTCGCGTCACATAATTCATATATTGTGTTACCACATTCGTTGCACGTCAAAAAATTCAGTTATACGTACATAATGAATGGCAAAAAACGCGGCGAACGACGAAACTTCTATTTCGTTCGTTTAGATTACTATTATAAGACGATTAAACAGAATATTCTACAATCATAGAATTAAAAAGCAATAGAAACAAGTGTCCATTTCTATTAGGTCGGTTTTAATCCTTGCACATGTAAGTACGATATAATTCGTCCCGAATAAAAATGCAACGAAAACCGAAACCATAAAACCGAATCGGTTCTCAAATATATAAACAAAATATTATAATCAAGAGATTGACAATCCAATTCGCGTTCCACAGTGAACGATTTAATTTAACTTTTCAACTTCCAACAATCACTTCCAAAACTCCAATCTCTATCTACCCTATCTAATCTTCCATCACCAACAACGTTATGTACGATACTCACATACCTTCTCATACCATGCTCATCTCAACCTTCAACCAACAGAAACTCCTGGCTCGTATACTTTCTACTTGATCTTGATCTGCAAGATCGGCCATCACGAGGAATCGGCTGTTGCACGGTTGGCTGGCTCTAGATGGTTTTTCGCGGCAGCATACGGCGCCGACAGGTCAGAACGAAGCAAGACAGAGAGAGAAATAGGGAAGGAGTGGATAACAGGCGGGCTAACCGGCTCAGAGAATCGCGAGGAACGCAAGCTACGTGGTGTGCAGGCCAGACCTGGCCTGGATCCTCTGCGCTTGGCGTGAAAGGCTGTTAGCATAGGAATGGTTCAGCTTCGAGTGGAGTGGTCCATTGTCGGGTCAGCCGTTCGTAGAAGTGCCATCGGCCTCCGAGTGTCGTATATACTCACGGAGAAAGAACACCTAGCTCACCCTCTGGCCGTCGTATCGAGAGAACGGGACAACAATAGACGAGAGGAGCACGGTGTCCCGGCCGACTACTGGATTCTCCTTGTTACACAACCGTCCCGCCATTGTCCCAGCTGTTTGCGCTTTGCCGCGCCCGTGCGCGACGCCTCGGCTCGTTGCTCCAACCCGCCCACGCTTCTTTCAACGACCACTCGTGAAATGGTTATCCGCTATGGTTTAGAAGTCGCAGGGAATATCTCTCTGTTAAACGACACGATTCTTTTCCCTTTTTTAGCTTCCTTTCCGTTTCCTCCTTCTTTTCTTCTTTTTCTTTCTTTCTTTCTTTTTTTTTTTTTTTTCGATTGTGTCGATGCGCTTGAATTGTGGACTCTGGAAAATCGTCTTCAGAACGCGTAGGATGTCTGTAATGGAATGGTTGGGTTGTTGCAAGAGTAAGGTAAGTGTAGCACGAGAAAGTTTTCAGTCAAGTTGACAGAGTATATGGAAGTGACGATTCGAAGGGCGATTCGAATTTAACGCAGTGAAATTGCATTAGTTGTGGATCTTAATATCGAGTATTATAGAGTATTATAAATTTTGCTAACTCGTCCTATGTCGGAACAAATAATCTTCGCACGAAATTTACTTTTGTATCGCAAAACTCGATATATTACTTAACTTCGTGCAAATCCTATCAATCATTTACCAACAAAATTTCCAATACATTATCATAATACGTAAACCATCCAAAAGAATAACGCATACGGTTGATAGAGCTGGAGCGAAATAATTATCGTCTGTTATCACTTACTCATCAGCAGTAAAAATAAACGAAACGGTCAATTAGAAAGACGGGTTGGCTGAAGGGTGCGTAGAACAAACGAGCGTCTTCTATCTTAGCGATTCGACGATAAAATTGTTTTTCCGGTGCCGGTGGACAGTGAGAAACGCGTGCTAAGTGGCCAGATGTCTATCACGGTCCAAGGCTGCTGCCGTGTCAGCGTTGCGTGAAACTCGGTCGGGCGTTTATCTTCGTTTCCTCGGAAGAATTCTTCGTAGCTGCATAATAAACTGTCTCTCTGTGCGCGCTTCTGTTTCCGTCTTTTTCCATTGCCTCGTAAACACGGCAAATAAAACAATAATATTATGGAGCCGAGCCAAGCGAAACTGCCTCGCCACTCTGTTCTTTTCTACGTTTCTTCTCCTCCTCCATCTGTGTCTGCTATACTCTTCCGCTTCGTTTCCTAGCGCGCATTCCACGTACCACGCACCCAGCTTTATTATCGAATAATTTTGGAAATCAGCCAACGCGGAATATTATGTTAACTAGTACCGTCTCCTTCTTTTCGTCGTATTTGGCGTCCTTAGTCGTTCGATTGTAGATGACGGACAACTAGGATTTCTTAGATTTCATGTTTATGAGTGATTTTGGACGACGTTGGTGATGGAATTGGCGTTTCTGATAAACTCAAGTTTCAGATAAATTGTTAAATGTTTAGAATGTCGATCGTGTTATGGAATTTGGACCTTGTCGCTGGAATTTTTCCTAGTTCCGAAGATGGTTGCAAAATACTTGATGGTTCCGAAAATACTTGACACGTTCCACGAGAAAATCATGTAGTTTGAGAATATATTATGTTACGATTCTGATCATAAAATCTTGCGATTATGGTAATCCTAATTTGCGAACGAATATTCTCTGCAACGTGATAGAGACTGAATTATATTTTCTAAAAACTCGAAGTGGTTTTCCTTTCGATATGAAAAAGAAGAGTGTTTTCAACGCATGTTTTCCCATTGTACATTATCTATTCGATACAGATAAATCGCGGATAATAATTTCTCTTTTATTACATTCATGCATAGCATTACTCTGATGTCGATGAACTCCTTGTTAATGTATTAACGAATAATCGAATGTATTCGATTAATGTGTTTAAAAATATATGATTCCATTTATGAAACAACAGATTTAATGTTCATACATTCTCTACACTCGCAACAAAATTAACGATATTAAATTATGTTTCCCTTGAAATTATTCGACCTTCGTCTGAAACATTTTTCAATATCATTGATAGCTTTCAAAATATCTACATATATAATAATATAAATAATGTAAAATACTAGAAAATACCAAAATATTACTGACACAGACTTATCACATACAGACCAATATTCGAAACAAATCGAAAAAATTTCAAGCCATATATCAAGCACAATCATGGAAAGCGTAATCTGAAAATCGATGAATTCAGGAAGTTCATACATAATAAAGGATGGTTGTGAAATATACGTAACGTAGAAAGCGAATAGAAGGTCGATTGCATTCTCCACCTCCGGAAAAAGCCGGGGTATCCATCTATCGACAAGTGTGGCTCGTCTTCACTGGAACTTGCCTATCGATCACTTTGTCTGCCCTATCGTCGTGTTCTACTACTGCGACACTCGCTACCCTCAGCCCTATCGCGGTTGCTATCTTTCCCGGTGCCAGCATCGCTATAACCAGTGCAGACAGATACCGTCCTGGCTCGTATGTCACTATTACCAACGCCATTTCTCTTTTTGACTCTCCTTGCACCTAGTCCGCCTCTTTCGACCGCTATCGAACAGTCAGACAAACCGGGTAATTCTGTTTTTCCTTCGTGAACCGACCGACTCGAATAGATCAAAGTGCTATCGACGAGCGTAATGTAATGTGTAACGAGAGGAGAGGTGAAGCGAGGAGAACGGAGAGGGCTCGTCTAGGCTGAAAGAAATCGGTTGTGAGCGTTTTGATAACAGGTAGTAGGCAATATCGGTGATACCTACCAAATTACTTCGATATCAAATTGTACTACCAAATTTATCGAAATGACGGATTTTATATGTTACTTTTGTATAATTACCAAAAATACGTAGGTATTTTGTCAAAAAATAATTGTAAAAAGTTGCAACAGAATTTCAGTTTCGAACTTTCAAGATTTTAGCCTTTTTACAATGGAAATTGAAGTTTTGTAAATTTTGTAAATTCGAGTTCCGCGTAATTAAATATTTCGAACTTCTAACGAATTTGCTGACAGAAGAAATACTTGCGTGAACTTTTCAAATATTTTATGCCTCGCTCTTCCAAATTTTCTACTTTTCAATCTTTTACGATGGAAATTATAATATTGCAAATCTTGCATACTCGAATCTTCAAATTTCTTGCGTTCTATTTTTCTAAATTTTTCAAATTCTGGTTATCTATCAACATTAAAATATACAGATATATATCAGAATATAGATTTAAAAATATCGGCAACACAAATACTGTCGCGTAATCAAACAATGCGAATTCTTCCATTTGTTTTAAACAGGCAACGTTTACTAGCAATGATTTAACTCTTGTCAGGATTATGACATAGCGACAAAACGTGCACGCGAAATAGAAAATTACTTATAGCTATGTTGCAAGAAAGACAGAAAGCTGAAACAAAAGAGAGATAATCGAATAAAACTTCAATTTAATGAGATTCTTAATGTATCGCGAGAGCAACAGTATTTTCGTGGAATTTGCTTTAAAATCCAACTTTGAGGGAAAAGAAAGGGAAAAAAGGGAAAATCGTTAGAAAAAACATTATCATCCGCGGAGTTTCCATTCTCGCAAGGAATTCGTTTGCGCATGCATAGATAGGGGCAACATTCGGTGCTTCAACCCCTGGGCCGTTACTTCGAGGCGAAATATTAATTATAACTTTCTTTATTAAAGAGCTGTATAGTTAACGACAATGTTTGAGTTTATTATGACAACGCCGGAAGATGATTTACTCGATCGATCCTCGACGCTGGATTTTACCAGCGTTGGTAGAGAAACTTACAGCCACCGCGAGTGGCGCCGGCGATAAATTAAACTATGGGATGATGAAAAGCTGACCGAACCACTCAGAATCCTTTGAAGTAATCATTGAAAAATTGAAGATTTTTCAAAACTTTTTCTTGGAAAAAATATTTTTAATATTTTTTGTTCAGTTTTTTAGTCTGCAAGGAGGCGCAAAGAAAAAATGTACTTTAAATAAAACAATAAAATATGACGAAGTGTACCTTCATTTTATAGACGAACATATTCTTGTTAAATTAAATAATATTAAATTAGATCCAATAATTATTGTTCTTTTTAAATGATGAATTTTTTGCAGTTGGCATAAAATTAGTTTGGACTAAGAAACGATATCAAGACTTAGTCGTAGAGCCACTATCGTACTAATATCACGTAGCAATCTCGTGTGATCAGATTAGGTTTTAATTAACAAGGAGCAGCCCAACCTGTCTTTAACTCCTAAGGGTTATGGAATCCTCGAAGTTATTCGAGAATAATGAAGAACCTTGGATGGAAAAGAGATTTAACCGGCCTTCTATGAGGTACTTTTAAAAAGAGACTACGCCTCACTGGGTGGCCTATTTCAACCCCCGAATGTAACCCGAATTATAGTTAGAAAAGAAGTAGTTACTCAATATCAATCAAAACAATGAGATTTGTCTTCCAAATTATTAATAGTCTGCGGATTTTTATGTGCCCAGTTTGTTCCAAAATTCACAGAATATTTAGATTACTTTTTTAGATTTCTTTTTCTAGAAAAATTCACAGAATATCTCTTCGGTTATAAAATTAGAAATTCGCGTAAAAAAGCGATCTGATTATTAATCGGGTAATTGGATCGTTTAGTCTATTTAGAATTTCCTGTTCACTGCGGAAGTAGGAAATGACTGCGACCTATTTTCGCTCGGGATGAGCTCTTTTTTTTTAAGGAGCGAAAGCCTACTTAACGGAGCGCATAAATTCCCGGAACTAGTTAGTACACGTCCCGATATCTTCCCGAAGGAGTTTACGACGAGTAATAAACTCGCAACGCCTACAGGTTCTGCAAACACGAGTCGATTTAATAGTACGGAAAGATTCTTTCCCTTCC
The DNA here is from genome assembly GCF_024542735.1 of Bombus huntii. Lineage (NCBI taxonomy): Eukaryota > Metazoa > Arthropoda > Insecta > Hymenoptera > Apidae > Bombus > Bombus huntii. The sequence continues at coordinate 6,384,112 of NC_066249.1, read as the reverse complement.
AGAGGAATCGTGACGTTGCATCCACTGTAACAAGCAGTAAAAGGAACAAGAAAGGTTCAGAAACCGGTGTCATCGGAACACGAACGTTAAATTTTATTATCCTCCATTAGAATCGTATCAGTAGAATGAACTAGTCAGATCAGACTGATTCTACTTAAATATTTTCAAGTATTTTCGAGATAACATTTAAATTACTGTTAGAGTTACGCGCCAACTAATTAGTGCACGAAAGTTTAAAGAGCTAAGTGCTTAATTACGCTTACGGTTTGGAGTCACGCGTCATTCCGCACCGACTAATTAGTGCACGCGCACAAAAATTTAAAAGCGTAATTGCTAATGCAATTTATGGAAATAAAAATAATTTCGAATTTTTTAGGCTATAAAGGTGCTTGTGTTGCAAACAATGCCTCTTTCGAATAGAAGTGGACATCTTTACGAACGTGAGTCATGGAGCTTTAAATGTTAAAAGTGAAATACGTGGTTGAAATTAGAGTTTTAGGCGAGTGCGACTGATTATTCTCTACGAATACTTACGAAATTTACCAGAAATAATGAATACGTAATAATTACATAGGATGTCTAAACGTATATGTAATATTCTCAAAGAAATTAAAAAAGTGTTATTTTTGTATCAAATAGAAAAGTAAAACAAGCGTAATATCTCATCGAAAGGATGTCGTCGTACGAACAATACGATACGAGATATCTTATTTATAGATATGAAGGGATCAAAGATAGAATGATAAATATTTTATTATACACAACATACAACTGTCTTTAGCATTATATCTATTGGAATTTCGTGGAAGAATCAAGCTTGATCAATTCTCAGACTTCTGGCTGGCAAGGGTGGATAGTTTTCTTCTTATCCAGCAAGGACCAACTTCTCAGCAAATATATTCTGTATTCGCAACAATATTTATATATTAGAATAAATAAGTGCGTTATATTTCACTTTCTTTCTAAATACTAGATTTCGTACGCAATGATCTTACAATAAAATACAGAATAAACTAACGAGATTTAAGTTGCTAGAAGCTAAAACATTTAACTATATCATTTCTCCTTCTTAAATGAATTTTAAACACGACGATATCACGATAAAATACAAAACGAGCTAATAAAATTTCAAGCTTCCATAAAGATAACATATTTCGTTCCATTTTACTTCCTTTCGCCAATAAATACTAAAACCTTTACCTTTCTGCTAAAGATAGCTACTAGATTCTAAATGGCACAAAATTCTTCGGAATAAAAAAGAAAAAGGTGAAATAGCCAAAGAAAAAAGAAAAGGTGGCGAAGAATTCGAAAACGATGTCACCAGAACGCGATCGTTAAATTGCTCTGTTTTCCCGGTGGCAGGCGAAGTTTTCTCTATTAATATAGCCGATTGACGGCGGCGAAACGAGCGACACCGAGTTGGAAAAAGGGAGCAATGACGGGAGGACAATCGAGAGAAAGAATGAAAATACATTGGCGCGTGGCCGTGCAGTTGCAGCCGTGGAGACGGCCACGGGTAATTGAGTCGCGCGAATCGCCGAGAATTGATTACGTAGCCACGTATCTGTCTCTCTTCTTTTTCTTCTGTCCTCATCTTTCTGTCCTTTTTCCTTGAACGTGGATCTCGATGGGAAAGTGGAAGCCTATCTCGTTTGCTTTTTCTCTCTGTCCATCCAGTTGCCGGTGCACACTGTCTCCGCAAATCTTTGTGACATTTTCATTAACCCGCTACAGAGAATGCTCGAAGAACGACTGCGTGAAAGAGGATAAAAGGAGAAGAAAGACGACAGAGATAGAGCGGGTTAAAAGGAAAAAAGGGAAAGCTGCAAACTCCCGCATAGAATAATTAAATACGCTCTCGCGGAAATTCATATTTACACTCGAATCCATTATACGTGGCAGCTTCCACGCTTCTCTCCCTTTCTCCCCTTTCTCCGCTACAGCTTTTCGAAGCTTCCGCGCGCGCCATATCTCGCGGTCAACGTCTTCGTTTGTTCTCTCGTTCTACGTTACCGTTCGCTCGCACGACTGTAATTGGAACACGGCCGCGGAAAACGGGACGACATCAGCCGCGACTCCTTTAAAATTAACCATATACCGTTTATATCTCGGAACGAGCCGAGTAATGGCCGTCTAAACGGCCGGCTGAAAAGCAGACCTGTTGAAACACCAGTGTACCACTACGCGAGAGACATCGTGTTCGTTTGTTTGCCGAAACTAATACGATGCGATGGATGTTAATTATTTCGTGGAAAAACGACGCGGTGCAATGCAACGGCGGACCTGAGTGCGTTTAGCGAATGTGAAAACAGAGAGAAACGTCCAACACCTTGGAAACTGTTTAGAATGAAGAAATAAACGAACGTCTCCTCCCCAAAAGAAGGAAGAAAGATATGACACGTACATTCTCGTGGGTATTCGTATTTTAGTAATTAAAAAGAAATATTGTAATACAAGATAGCTAAAAGTGGAAAGAATATTCCAGGTCTAAAGATATACTTGATAAAGTATTGTAGAAATCAAATATACGTATGTTAAGGTAAACAATATTTTAATATCTTTACTATTTTACCATCTCTATAAGCAATATATTTAAAGTGACGAAGAAGTTCAAGAAATGCGCGTTTAATTAAAATTAAATAAAAGGACAATTTTGATTGTATGAACTCAATCGATAATGTGGTGAATTTTGAAACTGCCCTGCTGTAAAAAATGGATACGTAGATTTTTAACGAGTCAGAGAAACAAATGAATCGTTCTTAGAAATATTTGGAAATTACAAAGTAAAATGGCAAGATAATAAACGTGTTTGCATGCATGAAATTATTTTGGAAATATTTAGGATAAATGAACGGAAGAATACATTAAAACGAGTAGACCAACAGACACTCTCATTTCGGAATGCTCTGTAGAAATGTTTGAGAATTGCGAAATAGAATAAAATACATAGAATACCTGATGAATTTTCTTGTGCTAGCAAATATTCGTTAAAAGTATTTGAGAACTGCGAACTGAGATAAAATGTATAAGAGGTATTTAATAAATTCGACCATTCGCGAATTTATCTTGAAAATAGTAAGGGAGTAAATTAAAACAGGTACAGTATCTAGTAAATACCAAGATGTATTTGGATATGTTTTGTATAAATATTCAGAATAAAATACGTAAAAGGTATTTCTATTCGACATTCTCTTCGAAAACATCTAAACTTAAGAAGAAATTTAATAATTATTATTAATTATCTAATAAAAAAAGAAATACTAGAAAATTAGAAGCAACGCAAAGTCTTTCTTGGAAATATTGGAGAGAGTTGAAAGAAAATGACTGAATCGAAACGTATGCTCATTGTTATAAAGTCTCGTATTTTTGTTTCAACGGTTACTCCGCGTGTTTCTGATTTTTGAAATGTTCGAAATATGAAAGAAGTAACATGCGAGGAATTTCTTTGAAATTCAATGCCTAGGAAAAGTGCATTTTACAGTAACCTACGAAAGAAACTCAATTTAACGCGTTCGTCGGTCAAATTGACACAGCTCTTTTTAATAAAACGTCGCAACGAATTCAACATAATATTACGAGAATCTCAAGAATACCATAATGAGAGAATGGTACTTCATAAGGGAAAGAATTTAATGTAGCTCCGGTAGCTACGTACGCGTAATATGAATCTAAAACGCGAAATATATGTGTATAACTTGTGCGACAACTGGAACGTATTTTATGTGATTTAATTTCCTTTCTCTGGTTTCTTCAACCGTGTGCAGGATTCGCGTTCTTTCGAGTTCCAAACGTTGACGGTGAGCTAACGCGAGATATTTATGTTATCCAAATGCAACAATTACGGTGCTAAGCTAATTATACACGAAGCATGCGAGGATATTCCAATTTTACGTGAAACGAAGGAAATATTCGACAAAGTCGTTTAATAAATAGAAAATAAATAATTAAAGAAGCAAAATATCCAACAACACGAGTAAGGTAGAATAAAATAAATTTACTATAATATCATTTATTATAAAATCGACAAATTAGAAGTTTTAATTCTTACTGTAAAAGTAATCCGATTTCTTTGGATTTACGCGAAATTCCACAATTTATAAATCATTACCACCCTAAATTTGTTGCTAGAAATATAAATACAGCGACTATTGTAGTTTGTAAAAGACACACGTTAAATTGCACTGAAATACTTCGGAATAATTGCTTCACGCATATCAGATAATTACGCCACTCGAGTCTATGACCTTATTAATGTCATTCGCGAATATTCAGGGACTATTCCTGAATCGATATCGAGAACGATTTCGAGGACAATTCGCGAGATTCTATGCACTTCTCCGTAAAGTGCATTTCAAACGATATTACCACCAATTCACTGTCATCATTTGCCAAATTAATACTTCATTAGTAGTTTCACAGTCATTCCGAACTTTCTCTTCAATTAAGAAACGTACTGATATTGGTTTGCCCTGCTTAATACTATTTTCAATTTAAAGTCTTTTTAATTTAAATAATATCTTCTTTCATTCTTAAGTTCCCTTTTTGAGCTGATATAAAAAACTTAATGTTCTCATTCAAATGCTTCAGCAATTTTATTATCCCTTCTTTAATCTGGATAATGATTATTCTCTTTATTCATTAGTGAAGATTTTTAAATTTAAGTAATACCTCCTTTTATTCTTAAATTCACCTTTTAAACTCTCAAGGATACTGGTGATTAATTTAAGTACCATTCCGAAGAATAAAGAAATATAATGAGTGTACATAACCACGTATAGTGCATATAGTTCTTTTCATTAGTTTCGTTTTAAATGCTACAAGAATTTTATTATTCGAAAATTTCTAACCTAAATACCATTACGTAGAAATATTTATGTAGAAACAATATTAGGAAAAAATGCAAAATTAGAATATGTAAAATATTATATAGAAAATAATAGAATCATTATATTGAAATATCGCAGTATTTCTAGCGATGTTATCTACAAACATTTAGGTATCGCTGATGGACATTATTTGCAATGTAATGTTCCAAAGATGTACAGTTTTGTACTGCGTAAAGCATTTTCTTGAGAATGATTATAACCACAGCTCAATATGTTCTTCTTTGACTGAGGTGTTTGTAACGATATCTCCTTTCTCAAGGAGAAAGGAGATATTGCACGAGGTGGTTTCGTGGAAGCAAATTGCAGTTTCCTATCGCACTGGAACAGCAACGCGAGAAGACACGTAATGCTTTCCATCGTTTCTTTTCTATTTCTGTGCTTTGTTCGGGCACGCGTCGTTGAGATCGTCGAAAAGGAAGTGTGGAAATATTGAAGCCATTCGTGAATGCATTTGCCGCGTTAGATAAGCGTCGTACGAACACGAAATGTCTCTTCGTGTCTTTCGTCTAAATCGAAAACTAGAGTATCTAACATAAATCGTCGTAAAAAGCTAACTATAAAACTTGACAAATTTGTTTTAATCAAAAAATTTCAGAAATAATATTTTACGTACACGTTCGACATCTTAACTACGTTATATGTCACTTACAAATAGACAAGACTGCGAATATTATTAGCATTTCAAACATATCAAACAAGAAAACAAAATCGTAATACAAATATAAACTTCTATTTCAATCATCTGTACAAACTACGTTCACTCTGTATTAAAAATTTTTTTTATGGTTTTGGTTGTGGTATTGAGTCATGATAATTTCATAGAATACTTCATCGCAAATTGCACCACTGTTAACACATATATGTATATACCTACACTAATACATTATATACCACAGAGAAAGTAGTAAAATCAAGCACTAAATTTGTTCTTGCACGAAACAAATATTTCTGCGCTCTACAATCCTCCGTATCAATCATTCGCAACAAAAACGAGTAGAAATCCCAGCTTTGCTCACGAAACTCACACGACACGTATCTGTGTTTCATTAAGCACGCGCACGCCACTTCGCCGCGCATATTATATTTCCGCTCGTTTAACGTCCGCGTACGTCTAATTGGAAAAAATTATTCCATTTAGCCGGCTCGTTCGATACGGACGGGACTAATAAAAATTCATCGTCGCGTACGCGCACTTTGCTAAATTGCCGCCCCTCTCACCCTTCCCTCACCCGACTCTCTCTGTTTCACCCCCTGGTGTGTGCAGGCGCGCGTGTACGCGTTCCGCGTGGCGAATGCGACGCGTCGCAACGCATAATAGAAACCATGGATGTCATAGAGAAAGCTGAAACATGGAGATAGAGGAAAAGAGAGAGAGAGAGAGAGAGAGGGAGAGAGAGATTCGTGGTCGAATTTCAGCCGTCTCGATCAATTTACTTCTCGCTCGCGGCTGCATATCAATGCAGCACGGCATCGTGCACCCGTCACAGGCGAAATCGTCCGACGAAACGCTCGTGTAATTAGGTATTCCTGCCGATGTACGTCTCGCGGGAACGTTTATGATTTAAATTCTATTAATGCGTTCACCCAGGCGGATGAAAGGAACGCTGTTCTCTTCTGCAGATTTATGGATTTTTATGTTTTTCAGAGAATTCTCGTGTTGGAACGATTGGAACGCGAACCTGAAGATTCTTAAGGGTATCCTGGTGGTTCTGATTTTGATAGTTTGCTATCAAGTTTGGTATTTCAAATACGTTTGGTAATATGTAACTCTTTTTGAAAAAAAATATATTTATATATTCGTAATTATGAAAAATACATTCATCAAACATATTCTATGTACATTTCAATCTGAAGAATCCAAAGCTGTTCATGCTTGTAAAACACAATAATATTCCTATAAATATCTACTCATTTACTCGGTCAAACTACTCGAAATTGCAATATCCTTGGTTGTTGGGAAACATATATTCGTATATTCGTAACGACATAATTATCAAAGGTACATTCATCAAACGTATTCTAAATCGATCTAAAGCATTCAAAGTTTGGCGATGTCACGACGAGGATTCAACGAATATGATGGATCACCCAAGTTCTCCGGATGCTCCATTAATCCACAGTGAGAAGATACGGCTTAAAACTCGCCGCAATATTTTTCCGTGGATGTGCTGCGGGCACTGGGAAAAATCGCTCTCGTCCGGCGTAGAAAAATTAACGCCACGTTGTAACTCTCGCGATTTGTCTCGCGCGGACGTTCCAAGCGATTGTTCCGTGCCGGTTGCGATGGAACGAGCGTCGTTACCGTATCGTTTCTCGTACGGCGACGATCCAGCCGTCCGTGGAAACGCTCGTTTTCCAGAAACTTTATCGCGGACGTCCGCCGCCGGAAGAACGGCCCCCGTTGCGCTTGAAAGAGGAACGATGCTCGCAATTGCAACACCGTTTTTGAATGAATGGATCTTGCTCGCCAAATAGCATCAATGGTAAGAGGCTGGAAAAACTGTTACTTCTAGCATCCATGTAATTTCGTGAAATTCATTCTGAAAGTTTTGAGATTGCAAGAAATTGTTTCGTCGGTTTGTGACAAGTGTTTGATTCACTGACAACCAGACTTGAAACTTTTGACAGTGAAGGTTTTAAATATGTATCAGTGTACTTTGAAATTGTTATTATTATTCAGATATTATGTTATTCGATGTAGTTAATTTTATATTATTTTAAGTTTCATTTATTAAAAGATCGATCTGCAACCCAACATTTCTACGGTAGGTGTGTGACTGAATGAGGTAGAACAGTATATGTGGCTTCAAGTTAATGTTTATACTTCTTAATGGAAAAAACTATGTAAGTACTAGGTGCTAGTTCGTTAGTCAAGTTTAGTTTTAACGAAGCAAAGAGGCAACGGGTGATCAGAAGCCAATGGAACAAATTTTGAAAAATTATACTCGAAATACACTTGGTTTGAAACGAATAATCTAAAATTAGAAGGAACGCGAATCACGCAAACGTAAAATCCTTCCAACTTTGCAATATTTCAAACGTTGTTTATTTAATCAGTTTTCTCTTTCGATAAAATCATATTCGCTTGCACATTAAAAATATCCAATTATTTCCAATATTGAACTTTCCAAGAATTATTTACATATATGATACAGCATGTAATAATACGAAATCAAAACTTTCCCAATTATCATCCCAATTCTATAAATTTTCGCGATACCTGTTTCTGCTTATTTTACCTCTCGTCAATTGAGAATGACGAAATGATAAATTGGATCATTCAACTCCAAAACAAAATAACTTCACGATAAATCATCTATTTCCGTATAATACACACTTCCAAAAATTATTCGCAAATCACGAGGGCATGTGGTAATTATTCGAAATTTCGAAATTACTACTTTCGTTTCTTCCGTCTTTTTTCTTTCTTTTTTTTTTTTGCTCGAATGTGCGGAATTACAATTTCCCTTCATTCAGTTTTATAAATCTTCATTTTAATTATAAGTCAACATATCCATACCAGCACGAAGAAAATTATCAATATACTTGATGAAAAATTTTTGCAAGATTACTACACCCTTTTTTAACATTATAACATAGCATGAAATTGTTGTAAAATTACATTGTTCTATATGTTACGATAAAATTACCATTAGAAGATTAGCAAATTTTTTTATATATATTAGAATATAGTTCAACAAAACAGAATACTCAGTGTACACGAACATTTGAAAAGTAAGCTTAACTAATGTCGTTCTTCGCCACCATGTAGCACTCCCTTCGTACACGCTAACCAGCGACCTTACTATTGCAAATTGCCATCCGGACGTTTTTATTTGGCCATTCTCTCCCCGTGTAGAGCTCGTCCTTCCCATTCTCTCGCAACCTAATCGGCGAGAGCCGTTCCGGGCTAACGTTACGTTCCCGGATTAAATTTCTACGGGGTGCTTTTCAAGCGACCAGCGTTTCTCTCGCGCTAACACTTCTCTACACGCCTTACATCGTTCTGGCGCACGCTACCGTAGTATTCTCTACTTGCTGACATTCTGAACGTGTTTTACCCGTTCTTCTCGTCGTGGATGTTTAAATTTCTTCAGTGAAATAGCATTTTATGGAAGTAAAGTTGAAGAGGATGATTTTATGACGAATGCCATGAACAAAGACAAATATTTCGCTGATAGTTATTAATTAACTGTATCATGGAATTTGTAACTTTTTCGTACATTTCGAGGTTGAAGGGTAGGATGAATCATTTTAAATAACATTGGCGATAACGACGATGATAAATATAAAGAAAAATGACAAATTACGAAAATTACTGTGCCTAGCGAATTTTCAAGAAAAATTTGGATAGTTGATACATCAAGACCATAAAGACACGTCGTAACGTCACTGATCTTTAGAATGTTGAATTACATCTGTAGAATGTCTTGTCCTTTGTTGTATGAAACAGCTAAGATCGTCAAACTTCCTCAAACTCTCCTTAAAAATACAAAATACGTTCTACCTTCTAAAAATATTCTCTAAAAAAGAAAATTTTCATCGACGAAAGTGATGTTATTTCATTTCAAAGAATTTCAAGAAACTGAAAGTCTTCTAGACACGAGTTCCATTCGACTATAACACGTCAAATCATGCTCCTTTTTAAAAAGGGAATCTACGGTATGTCCGTTCACGGATCCACGCGTACAGCGAGTAAGAAGAACCGAGAGAGAAAGGAAGTCAGCTAGGCGCCACTTATTTCAATACTCCGCCACTTTTAGCCCGGAAGCGATGTAGTAGTGACAATTCGCGTGGCTTTGAGGGCGCTGTCGGATACCTGCCACTCGCTTTTGCCACGATTATTAAAATGCACTTCATCCAACCTCCGTCTCTTATCTCGGTCCTTTTCTTATATTCAGCAGACTGGTTTTGCTCTTCCTTTGCACGTCCCCTTTACCCTTTCTCCTGCCGCTGTTCCTTCTCCTTGCCGCGGAGTCGGCAGTTCTTTCAGCTATTTACTCGTTACACCAGGACCACGGGAAAAAAGGTAGAATCCCTTGGCGAAAGCATGTGACGCGGCTACGAGGATAGACGGTAGGAAAGAGAGGAGAAAACTACTACAGGCTGCACTTTCCGTGAGCTTGCTCTTCTTTCTCCCATTCCACCGCCACGTTTCGTCGTACATTGTAAAGGACACTTTCAATTTAAGTTCGTCTTTCGCGAGCTTTTCGCCAGACTTGTCCCGGAACGATCAAAGAAAGCCCTTTTCTGTATTGATTAACTCTATGGTCTTACAAGGATGAACCACTGTGGGATTCTCCGCGCTCTACGTCGTTGAATCTCGAAGCCGGAAAATTGATACGGTATCCGCGTTGCAATCAGCACAGGCTAACGTGATACGGGGCTAATTGTTTCGGGGATGAATTATTTGAACAGTAAGAGAAATATAGAGAACAGTGTTGTTCGAAGTAAATTGTGGATAGGTAGACAGCTAAAGGATAGGAAAAAAAGGGCCTGTTAAGAATTCTACCCAGGAATATTGTATACAGAAAATAAAAATTTTGGTTTATTTCAAGGAAAAGAAATATCGTAACTCTTGGCTGAATTTAACTTTCAATAAACAATATCGATCGGTCGATGGTGCGTTAAGTATTACTAGCAAACTGTGGAAAATTCTTACTCTGAAATAAATTTCATAAAAAAATCCTGTATTTCTATACGAAATTCTGTATTTTATAAATTTTTGTAATAAACGAAATTTATATAGTCTTCGAGAAACCTATGCGATTGACGCATGGTCGGCATTTCCGTCTATAAAACGAAATAATTCCAACGGCCCATTTGCTCCATCCTTGGTGGAATTATTAATTTCATTCTCACACCAAAGGGAACAATATATTACGAGTTGCATATATTATTTCGTTGCCAGTGCATTTCATAATATTTATCGTCACGAAGAATAGTACGTGTTTTCAGCAGGCTATTTTTTATTTCTCCCTCACTTTCTCGACCGTGGAAAAATAACGATCCGAGTGTGCGTAATGCGATCGCAAGTATGGCGATGATGTACGGGCGCACGTCTATAAATTCCAGCCCCGTCGAAAAATATTTTATACATTAACAGACGACGAACTGCAGCATCAAAGCTGAAAAACAAGCGCGCTCAGTTATTTTTATCAATCATATGCGACTTTCCATATGACACGTGATTTTTTATGCCGAGCCCCTTTTTCTCTTTAAACAACCAAAATTACAAGTTTCATGTGTCAACGACATCGAAGTCTGGCCCTAAAACAGGCTCCAGTGTATAGCGTAAACATCGACGAGCATATTTTTTCGTAACCTTTTATACAGCCAGGACATTTGCAAGGTTTCATTTGATAAAATATCGAGCGTTTGACATAATCGACAAATTTACGTTGCTTCGACATAAAATTAAAACATTGACAGGGGCGAGCGAACTATCGCAACAAATTTAAACAATCGACGCAATCGTAGCCGGGCTCGAGGGCGAAGGCGTTTTCCACGTTGAAAAAAAAAACGGCGATAAAAGTTAATAAATGTCACGTGATCGACGGGAAACCAATACGTAAAGCAGACTCGCGAACGGTGCCCGGAAATACGACTATACGTCTACCTCTCTCTGTATTGGTATATAGATATTATGTACACGTATATACGCGTACTCCAAAGTATTCGATATCCAATAACTCGCTTCATAATTACAAATCGATACTTCGAAGCTCGCTCTCTGGAATAAAGTCTCCGCATCAACCCCTTCTCCACCCCCGATTTCCTTTATTACAAATTTACTCGTTCCAGGGTAATTCCGCTGGAAGAAACTTAACTGACCGAGCCATTGTGACACACGGCCGTTTCCACCGTTGTAATTCGACCAAATATTCCAACGGGCGTAGGCAAATTTTATATCGTAACGTGTGCTGGTAATAACGATACGTTCGTGAGAAATGAATGCCTATATTGGAAGAAAAAAGAGGTCTCGCAGAATGGTTAATCGATAGCCGACGTGAAAGCAAGTTTCCAGAAGCGATTATGGAAAACGTGATCCTTTCGAATTTCTTTTTTTTTTTTTTGTATAAGAGAAAAATTTGAGTTATAATAAGAATTATAGAAAAATATATACAGAATAGTTTCCAGATGAAAAAGGATTTTCTTCTAAAGATTCGACTATAATAACTTTTGAAATAATCCTTTTTATTTTAATATCCCCTAACAAACTCTAAATATTTACTAGAATTATTTATTAACAACTGTCAATCAATTCTTATACCAATCGTCGATTTTATTTCACCCGCCGCTGTTCTATCAATCGATTCTCAATTTCCGATTTTCCATAATGCCATTCTTTTATTAAATCTTTCTTTCCACGTTTAAAATCCTTTCTGCGAGCTAGTCTACACTTTCCACCGACGAACAAATGAAAACAGAGCCCCACAAAACCAGCTTACGCCTATACCATCCATTCTTTTCTCATTCCATTCTTCCCACACCAGCAAAGAACTTTCGTTTAAAAATCCGTACGATCGTATTCGAGCGTGTGTGTGTACGAGCATGCGTATGTATGTATGATGCCGCGCACACATTCACAGCTAACACCTGTGCCTGTGGACGGCTCGTTGGATGTCGGAGACGGTGAAATCGTATTACTAGTGCATTGTGGGAGCTGAATAGCCCGCATTAGAGCCAACGAGGTTGTACCATCGACCTTCCTCTCCCGTTTCCCACTCTCTCTCTCTGTCTCTCTCTCTCTTTCTTTCTCTGTTGATCCCACTCACACTTTCCACGATCTCTTCGTATCATTACGCCGACATCGCCTCCTTCCTCTTCAACCTTCTCCGGCGTTCCTTCCGTTCTCCCTGGAACCCCTGCATTCCGACACCCACGACTACCTTGTTCACGAACGAGCATTCTACGACGCTGTTTACGAACGAGAAGCGAGATAGGAAACGCGAGGCTAGGAGAATTCCGGAAGTTTATGGATTACGAGGCGAATTAACGCTCGGAAGATCGTGCAAGCTTCGACTCAATCGATAAAAGAAAGGACTATGTCCAAGTAGTGTTTGATTGTTGAAATTCATTAAACTGCGGATGTTTATGCTAATTCATATTTTTGAAAATATTAGTAAGAAATGATATCTACGCTTGTTTCGTCCGATAAGATTTATAACACATTCCATGCGTTTTTCATCGTTGAATTTCATATATTAGGTTGTCCGAAAAGTGTCTTTCTTTCGCAAATGTGTTTTTCGCAACAATGCACCTTCATACAAACGTGAAACCAAGTCTGTGAAATGTCACGGTGTTTATCTCAACAGAACGAAATGGATCGTACGTAATTCGACAAAATAATATAAAACAAAAAACGTTGTACGTCTATTATTTCCTCATAAAACGAAAGAAACTTTTCGGACTACCTAATATAATGCGTGAACATTCGCAAGTGTAGAATTAAGTGTTGGGATGATAAACGATATAAATATTAAAAATAAGTTACACTAATTCCTTTCGTCTCCTAGACAACAGTAAATGCAAACTGATGGGCAAATACAAATAAAAATTAACTAATCCAAAAGATTGTTTGCCATTAATTTCTTTTCCAAGGATGATCTTAATAAAAGATATATAATCAATTTCGTCAAAAGCTTGAGTAAATTCTAGAAGAAAAACTGGCTGATTCTAGTATTAGCTACTTGATCTTCGTCAGCCAACGAAAGTTTCCCAAATTTGTAAGAGCAAATCCACAAAAATCAAAACCAAAACGTTCAACCCTATTCGATCAACCCTATTCGTCAATGATAGAAATCTCCAACGATCGTTACCTGCTCTTCTTCCCATCGAAACGCAAAAACTAAAACCCAAGGTCCCTCCATTCACCGCGGTAGAACTCGTTAAACACGTCGCTAAAACGCGAACCGCGTCGCTGAAAATTTCTATGTTCGAAAGTTGGGCCACGCAAACGCGAGACCGTGCTCTCACCCGCAACCCGTTTCGCCGCTCGTACTCGTTTACCACTCTTGTTCGAAGTTCATCTATTAGCGACGAGGCGGCATAGAGGCATAGACGCGAGAACCGAACTTTCTCCGAAATACTCGCTCCATTCGTCGTAACAATCTCGGCCGGCTCCTAGCGACGCGACAGCTGCGTCGATGGGAACGATCCCGCCTCTCATTACGCCCGAGCTTTTACGAGGTTCTCGAACAGCCGGTGAAAGACAGACAAAGACAGAGGAAACGGAGCGAGGCTCTGTGAGTGGTAGTTTCAGAGATTGGATAAGGAATCCATAAGTTCTGACGTAATCTCCACGCGTTTGAGAACAGAACTCGGTCTCGGAGGACCAGCCCCAGTGATCTCGCCGCGATGTCGTTCGACGACGTAAAAGTCGTGGACCAGAGAGAAAGAACGTTGTAACCGGGCCATTTATGTCAACCACGTACTAGAACTCTGTATATGAATTGGTGGGGGAGGGCAAGTACTTTGTTGAGTTCATGCATATAGTAGGGGAGTTCATTCGTTCTTTTCATCACCTATGTTTCTTCATTTTTGTGTATACATATACAAAATAGTATTTTCACATATTTATATTATTACATTTCGCGCGTTTATTATCCAGCATCGATTAAAATTACACAGAGTAACAGAATTTTATCGTAACAGAATGTCACTTCATTCGTATGAATAACTATGTATCAAATCAATATTAGTAAAAATGGACATTATATTGCAGACGGAAATAATTTCTTACATTTCGATAAACACAATTTCAACTGCTTTCATTTCCTCTTTGTACTTCTTCTCCGAAGTTAATGGTACGAAAATGAACAGTTCTAAGGTTAACATGAAAGAGTAACGTTGTATCGTATTACGGTAAAACTCCGTTATTATAATATCACTGAGTGCTCGATAACAAACGTAAACTCCTATTACTCTTACGTATCAAAATATTTCATAGACATACATATACATAGCTATAATTAATATGACACGATAAATGATAGCTGATAATGATAGCTCGTAACTTGAGACTCGTAAAACTTTGCTAACAATATCGATTCAATTCTGTTCAAGAGAGTGCAAATGGTGAGCGCTAAATTTGAACTCTCAAAAACAGGAATCGTTTCGGTCCTTGTCACAAAGGGAGCCCAACTGCAAGCTGTAACAGCCGTAAGGCGAAGGGAAAAAACGACAAACCAAGCTGGCGAAAAAACGGCCACGAGTTTTTCCAGCGACAACCACGAAGTGTGTAGTGTGCTCTATCCTTTTTTCTCATGTTCTGGGTATCTGGCTGGGTCGCGCGCGCGAAACGGCGATATCAACGAGCGGCTTGTCGCTTCTGCGTGGCAGTCGTTATTTACGGAAGCGAGCAACCAGTGCGGCTGAATTGGTCCTCAGTGTAACGAGAATATCCGGGTCAGCGTGTATGTCAGCCACGTTACGTGGAAGTAACGCTATTATTGTGCGAAAAATGATTGGAAGTTCTTCTATTTTTGTCCTTCTGTCTCTGCAAACTGAAGATCTCGCTTCACTATTCCAGAGAATGATGAATACATTTGTCGGCTGCGCGGTTTATCCTGGTAACTTTTGAGGCTAATGGTTGCATGAAACGGGGATGACAAGTATAGAAAGAAGATCAGGGGAAATAGAAATTGTGTTTACCAAAATGCAACGAACCTTTTGCATGCGAAATATACACGAGTTCGGATTTGCGATAAATGTTGGTTTTTATAAATATTGATTCGATACGAAGACTAAAAACACATAAATAATTTCCAGTTAATCTTGAATTAATACACATATGTTGCTGATATATTTGTAAATAATTGTGCTGTGAATTATAAACAAAATGTTACTTTATATAACGCGTGATCTAACTAGCGTCGATAGAGATATAAAAAATACGTTTAATAAAATATCAGATCAGAGAATCTAAATCCATAATTAAATATATAATCATCTAATTACGAAATACGGAAGGATCAGAAATTAAAGTTCTTTGTTTTGTGAAGATTTTTATTTGTAACTTGTACACAGGAAAATTAAGTTTCCCCCAGCACGGAAGAAACTATTATCGAGGGAAAATTTTCATTGGATTTCAACTTGGAATTCAGCTTTCGCGTGAAATTTTTAGAAGATAATAAAGTTATATAGAGTAATTCCATGGAGAATGGCTCTTTTATTATTATTATTTTAACAATCATAGAACTCGAGAAAGTATGGTACTTTCTATTACCTTCATAACTATAAGTAAATTGTAAAATGTAAAAAGGAAATTATTCAAATAGACGAGGAGTTTCCATTCTATTTATAATAGAATGAGGAATGTTTTCAACATTTTTGCATTGTCAACTATCTTCTAATGGTAATTTTGTAATATCAAGTAACATTTATCGCACTGTTTACTAGAGAAGATACCGATACGGAAGCCATGCGTTAATAGCGAGACGACAAGCTACTATTCATAAAACGTGTGGGTGTAGTTGCTGATGTAATGCTCCGGAAGAATATCAGTGGATTTCATTGCCAAGGGAGAGTCAGAAGTCACATCGTAAAAAGTTGGCACGGGTTCATCTTGGACGGAAAAGCTAAGGAGAATCGGCAATCAGCGAAGATTTTTACGATTTCATCAAAGTGCCTTCTTTGGCACTAGATAGATACTTATGGAGATTGGATTGATTAATTTTCTGCTTGCTTAACAATTTGCACAATTGCTACAAATTCCAAGACGTACTACTTGTGATTCTCATGCCAAATTTCCGACTATATTTTTGGCTTTCCCCGATATTTAAAAATATTACAGTTCATTCCAAACCTTCAACCTTGAACTTTAATGAAATCACTTTCGTTCTAATTCTTGATAGTCCGTCTTCAAAATATGTTATTGAAACGTTTCGTTAAGAACATGAAAAAGTAAGATTTATGTGCAGGCTGATACGAATAATATGCGAATAAGAACAAAAATAGAAGCAAAGAACGATCTTTCAAAATCAATCACATTCAGAACTAAGAATTTGTCTTGATCTGAAGGATTTTTCCCCAAACGTATACGTTTCACGCTCATAAGTGTCGTGCACAAAATTTCATGTTTTATATACGGAATTGTAGATCTCATCTTGAAAAATGTCATATACGAAACAAAGTGTCAAATATATAACATCCATCGGGCCGAAAAATTTCATTCCCCTAAAAAGGAGCTTCCGACACGTTTCCTATTTCGCTGTTGTTCTCGCGAAACGTTCTCGCGAATTACTCAACTCGGCGAGCAAAACAACAGAAACCTCGGCCCGATTTATTTTAGCGATCAGAACAAACGTCCAAATCCCCGAACCACTTTATCCGACCGTTCTTAACAATTTTTATACACACTCTCTCTCGCATCGAATTCCAGCTCGCCCTTCTAAATGAATAGGGCCAACATCCACGACGGGCAAGAGGGTAGAGGGTAGAGCAAGCTCCCACGCGAATTGCGGGAACAGCACACGCGAATACCCGCCACAAGATCAATCATATCGAGCAATAAACCGACGGGTTGAAACGATCGCGTGCCTGCCCGCGTACAACCCCGACCATGCAACACGCGTTCGTGATTGGGTTACGTGCGATGTTTACGGCTTCCCGTAATTGATCCTCCGGCCATCATCTAAAATCGACTCGGTCTTCTCGAAAGAGGCAGAAATACGGTGCACACGGTGGACAACTTGCGAAATGGTTGCGTACGCTAACATTTACCACCCCCTTTATACGCGTTCGTAATTATTGACCCGGTAGTTTGCTTGTAATTCGACTAGTTTCATTTCGAGCTGCAACTTTTCTCACTGTATATTAGTCGAGGGTATTAGGTGCAGGTAAATGGCTGGCTGAGAAATTGGAAATGATGCAATTTTTGGCTTACCGTTGAGTTGTGAAGGAAAGTTAGTATATTTGAAACCGCGTTCCCTCTTATTAGAGTAATTGATCATTTGACAATGTCTTGAACAGGAAAAAGTATAATAATCCGTTAGCGGCTGTTAATACACGTGTATATCGATATAGCACGACGCAAATGTGCTATAAATAGAAAGGAAAGTTGATATCATAAAATTTAATCGATCATCGAAATTTTTTTTTTTTTTTTTTTTTTTACACGACGACCAGGAATAACAGATATCTCTGTCAAATTTTGTATCGGATAGTAGCTCCACGTGAGTAAACACGTTTTAATATCGTATATATAGCTCAGAAATTTTTCCAATAGTTTTTTCTCAAAATAATACACGATCTTTAAAACCAAAGACTGAGACGAATGAATAAGCAAAATTACAGAGAATCAATACATGTTTCATGAGAAACAACTTTCAGGCGAATTTCTAAACTCGATCTACTGTTATTGGATAATAAGCTGCGATATCTCGCTGAATTTTATTTCCAAAGTATTTAGAGAACTATATCTTGTACAATTAATTTTATCGATAATTTTCATCATATCGATGTTTAAAAAATATACTATGCTATTCATAGCGTTTTTCAAGCAGAATCAAGCCGATAACGTCGAACAATTTCACAATTCGGACAAAAGTCGTAGGAACCGTATTTTAATAACCAAGTAAAGCAATGGATCGAGCTTTACAAGCCGCAAGACGGCGAAAAGCCGAGGAACACCGCGGCTAGAAAGATGAACAAAAGAAAAATCGATCGTCCACGAGGAGATATCGAGACGCGTCCTGCTCAGAGTTCCATTAAAACCGCCGTTCTACGCTTCTGAAACTGACACCTCCTGAAACGAGATCGCCGTTGCAGTTTCGAGCATGGCGAAAACAACGAAACGGGGCGCGAAAGCTGAATCACGTTCCGTTCAGTGTGAGAGAAAAGGATAGATAGCGCTCTGGACCGAGCCGGAGAAAAACAAGCGTGAAAAAGCTGGTCAACGAAAAAAGAACTCGGTTTCGCGATACACCATCAGGTTCACGTTGAAAAAAGGAAAAAAAAACGGCAAATAGACAGCTAGAGTGCACGAGGCTGCGCTTACACGGAGGTGATCGTCGAGGTTTGATAGTGTGAAAGTTGTTAAAACCTAGCTTTTTATTGTTACAACCGTGGTCGTGATAGTTTGCAGTAGGCAAAATTTAAAACAGTTGAATTTCGTGGATTTTTGGAAAAGCTCGTCCGAAAGTAACGAAATTTAGGTGTTGAAAAGAAATGTGAGATTAATTCTCAAGAATCAAATGTTTAACACGCAATGTACTATTTAATGAAAATCCCGCAACTCTGAGCAATTAAGGAAACCTAATGGCGTTTTCCTTTGCTTTGAATCTCTTACGAGTATCTCAGAAGATTCGAAGAAACTTTGTACTCTATCACGCACGCTATCTATAGAAAATAAAAAATCCAATCACCTGTACTATAAGCATTTGTCAAGTTTTTGGCCAAATAATTGAACGCCATCATCCGTGGCGGAGAATTCGCGTGAAATAAAAAACTTCCACCGAGAGAGACTAATGTCATGATTCCAAATAGAGACACGAAAAGACACAAATTGCGGAGTCTTGAAGTCAGAAATGAAGTTCTTTCAAGAAGAAGCGCAGTTGTGTGCGAAGGATAGAGAGAAACGGTAGGAAAGGCAGCGAAGAGGAAAGGGAAAAAGTAAACGAGGAGTCCTAGATACGATCCTTTGCCTGGTATTTTCTATGGTGGTAGAAAAGTGATCCTTCTTTTTCCTTCTCTTCCCTTCGTTTCTTCTTCCTCTGTTCGTTCTCAAGCATTTTTCCTTAGTAGAAAGTTTCCGACGTGTAAAGGCGACAGAAGAACGATACCTCGGCGCGCGAGTAATTGCTTCAACGTAAGAATGCAATATTCTTCTGTCTACAACGATTCCGGCGTATTTTTCCCCCCCAGGCTGAGGTTCATCCCCTGGTGACGTCCGCGTGCCAGTCTGATGTCTTATTACGAGAGCTCGCGTCTCTCGCTGAATTTAATACGAACACCATGGCATACCGGCGCTGCCTTTCTATTTCATCAAAGCTTATTTCGCGGGATCGTTTAATTAATTGTCTGGAACGAACTCTGCAACTTATCTTAAGTAGAGGATTTCACTTGCTTGCGAGGAACAGGAATACGACTCGTTGGTAATACAATGCGACGATTCTCTAGGAACAAGTAAATAATGTAAAATTGAAAATAATATGCCTTCGAGTCTTGTTTTCAAATATTTATTTATAAATACGATATTTAAAAAGTTATTGCGATTAAACGTTGAGATAGTAAACTAGGAAATGCAACTTTGTTACATTTTTTCGTATTTTTGTTCGACCAGGTTGAATATTGAACTCTAATAAGTGTTCTTAATTTCGATTAATCCATTATTCGAATGAAAATAAGAAGCAGAAAAAGTCAGAAGAAACTTCTATCTCTGTTTTTAAAAAATCAATGTTTAAATTCTATCAATATTTTCATAAATATAGCCATTCTTTAAAATATATTATTTAAAAATATTCTTTCGGGAAAGGATCTTAATTTTAAGTCAATGTATCTAATTAAAATTCGGCATCAAATGTAAATGTAAAATGAGCTTGCAATTAGATAACGATATCTATTCGATACAGACTACGTACTCACACACTACTACCATTAGTGACTTTTTATTGGGGGAATTGAAATCTCCACGATGAAATTACCTTACAGCATACAATTACATATTATTGAAGGAATTATAATTACAATTCTCGGTTTCGACGTTAGTATACAAATCCGTAAGAATAAAATGGCGAGGATCAATAACATGTCATTTGCATACGTCACTGCGAAAGAAATGTCCATTCTTTCATATTTGAAAGGGTATCAAAAATCGATTCGTAATGAAATAATGCTTTGTCGGAGTTCGTAGTGCGTAACGTTGAAAATCGAAAAATATATGTATGTCCCTTTACAACAGGAAAATACGCCGGCATTTGCATGTTTCGCGATTTCCATGTAGCTCGTTTGAATTGCAAGTCGAATAAAAATCAGTCCGTCCGTGGATTAGCATAACAACGTTTTTATTTTCCTCGTCGTTGTAATTCGGGGAATTAATATTCCCCGAACGGCAGAAGGTAGTATAAAAAGGCCAAAGAATAAGGCGAAAGACGCTCTTGACGACATTTCTCGGCACAATGTCGTCGGGATAACCTCCTTAGGAGTGGCGTTTATCGTCGAGCAACGCGTCGTCTTTCATATGTAGATCGTCTTGGTCGACGTTCGTCTCTAACCTCGTCGGACGAATAATATTCTTATCGGTGGCACTTCCTTAACTTGGAACGTCGAAAATTCGAATGAAAGGCAAGACTTTGGAGATGATTCCAAGTTTCCGTCAACAATGAAGATTTTACTTCGGATCGTTGACATAAAAATCGTTTATTAGTTACTTTATTATTATTTCTTTCAAAGGAGTAAAACGAAGCTTGTATGTAGGAACTTGCCAAGGTTTCATGAAATTTGGCAAAATTTCTCAGATAGTCGATGGAACAGTTTTTTGAATTTCAGAAAATATTGAATATTTGTGACGATATAAGAAAATGGTACGACAATGGGATAATTTATATTTTTAATTTATTGCGAAATAAGATTATACCATCTTTCAGGTGTATCGAAGCAAGCATAATTACCGTTATTAAAGCAAAGAATGTTTAATTTCTGTACTACTCTCAGCTAGACGTGTACATAATTTCTTATTCCTCTTATAAACAGCTGTTTAATTTCAACGAAGTTCCTCTAATCATTAAACATATATTACATTTACGAAATATTTCACATTCATAATATTTTATTTCTTCTCAATTTTACGTATTAATTGCCTAGTTAAACAATTTGAACGAGGTTTAAAGTTAAAGTTCCAACTTTCAAGTAACAATCGTAGATATGTTTCATTGTATTCTACGTGTTTCGTTGAAGCCACCCGTAGAAAGTCTACCAATATGAGCGAGCGTAGATCGATAGCAGCATACAGGAACTCTGTTCGTATCGCACAGTTCCTCGTAATACGGGAGAGTCGAGCGTTTCGATCTGGCTTACCCTAACGCGACATTCGACGCGACCAAGGTTCGGCCGTCACGTAGCAGGTAATATGCAAATGACATATCGTCACGGTGAAATTTATTCATGGACGCGACTGCCCGCAGCTGCGGCTTCGAAGTTCTCCCGACCACCCTCTGTGTCCCTCAAAATTGTCGTAACGAACTTACTCGCTCGTGCAAAACACCTTATTCCCCGTGATCGCGGTCTACATTTTACAAATGAAATAAATCCGTAGTTCTCGGAACTACCGTTTTAGACGTGGTTAAACCAAGTAAAATATAGTTTATCGATGATTTTGAATGTTTGCAGCTTTCGAAAAGGGTTATTGGAATTCGAGCAATTTTCAGTGAATCGAGAATAAAGATTGCGTGAATTTTGATCGATCGGTGCTATTGGAACAAATTTTATGGATTTCAGTAAACTTTAGTTGGGAAAAGAGAAAAATTTGGAGAATTTAAGAATGCGATTTATTTAGATTTTACCTCGATAAGTAAACATTTGGTAAACTTAAATATATCATAATATTACATTGATATCTTTGGAAATGCGAATATTGAAAATAGTAGTAATACACAGTGACAGAATAAGCGTTATATAAAACACGTTCTCATTTGCAAGTTCTCAATCTGTCAGACATAGACAGGGTTCAAGAGTATCGTATACCAAAGACCATACGACTGAGATCCGTCAAAAGCGCTGGGAAAATATAGCACTACATAAAATCCAATTACAATGTTATTCAGCAACAGCTCATAAATCATTATCCTCAAAAATGATAAATCTTTACTCTGTATTAATTAGAATCTGGTTGCTGTCCAACTTCACGGTACACGTGCGAAGCGAAATACCTACTAGAATTCACATACGTATCTCAGGTACAATTCCCAATTCCATAAATTATTTCCCACATTTTGACTAAAACGAAACTATAATGTCTATACGAATTTTATCGATGTGGGAAATTTATGAATTACCACGAAATAAATTCATGGAACTTTGAATATATTGATGATGAATCTTGATGGGATTTATGAAATCTAATTACATAAATTACTTGTGACATTGTAAAATAAAAATACAAAGTCAGATTTTTCACGTATTTTTCCATAACGGGTTATCGTTCGTGAAATCTATCAACAATCATTGATGATGAATCCTGACATACTTTACCCCGGTGAAAGCAACCCTGAAGACACGCGACGGCAATTAGAATGCGTCCATGTGACGAGAAAAAACAAATCGAATCGCGGTTTGACACAGCGAACGCAAACAACGCGCTTTTGGCATCGGGCATGACACGCTCGGTTGTTGGCTCGCCGCTTGAAATCCGATAGTTTTTGGCCAGGCGGCTCGTTTGTTTTATCCCGCGCGTGAATCGCGCGTCAAAGGATGAGAGATTGCGTCATGTTACTACATTCTATCGCAATTACGAGAAGGACTGGATACTATGTATTTTTGTTTCTTGTAAACACGTCTTCTTTCGATGATTTACGCGTCTGAAGTTGCGAGTATTTATCGAAAAACAGGCTTGTCACACTCGAATGCAAATTATTTCTTATAACGTTTCGATACACAAGCGCCTTCATTAAAATAAATATGATAATACAAATGGCTCGTGTATTAAAAATGGCCACAAACAAACTTCAAAAGTAAATCTTCCTGTTCTTTCATTTTCTCCATCGTTCAATTTGTATTCTTTCCAGCAACTGGACAATTTTTTTTTTAATTGTAAAACCGATAATTTTTACAAATATTTTTATAAATACGATATACGAAACTAATTGATCGTTAAGTGGAACGTTATTTCATTTAAGTGAATGACGTTTTAACGAAACAACGTGTACGTCCGTACAAAATACAAACGAGCTAAGGTTTCAATCAGAACATTAAGGTGTAGCTTCCACTTCTGGAAAGGCGTGTTGATTACCGTGCACCGTGTCCCCAGGAAACAATGCGGACATTTTATAGCCGGTGTACAACTAGTACAGACCCCTTATACTTGTCGGGAACAATGGGTATTATGTAGCGTGGCGCACGCACGGAAATAGCTTCCCCCGGACTTGTTCGAACTAGTTGTAACTCACTGTTCAACTGTACCCGTTGACGAGCAGCGCAACAATTACGCTAATGCATTGTCCTCGGTTCCTTCGCCTAACGACTCTAAACGATCGACGGCCCACGCCCTTTAGACCGTTTCAATTAAAGGAAACACGGGCTTCCACTAAAACGCCGCGACGATTTCGAATCTTGATTTATTCGTCCTTATCACCAATTTCATTTGTCGAAGGTTAATCGGTTGAGCGGATGTCTAAATAGGTCTTAATGTTGTCTGACGAATAGCGCTGCGTTTTTGAAATTTTAACAATGGGATAAAATGGATGAGATGAATTCCAACGAGATAAATTCGGGAGAATAGGATTACTGTTAAGATTTAAAGCTTGCTTAAAGAAGCAGAAAATTTGGGAAAATTTAGTTGGTCAAGATTTTAGTATTAATATTCTACCAAATCATAAATAATCGGAATGAAAATTATTAATAATTGAATGTTTCCTCCGAGAAATAGAAAATTTGATGAAATTCAGTTAATTGAAATTTTAGAATTTTGGTTGTTTACTAATTTAGAAATAAAATATCTTTGTAAAAGTGCACTCTTCTAAAATGTTATATTTAATGACTTTAATATGACTTTAAAATGTGATATATAGAAAATACTCTTCGCTGAAATATTTGTATCGCAACGCAAGTGGATAAAACGAATGAAAAATGCTGCAGAAATTTTATTTACCAATTTGTAATTTTATGTAGTAAAAGATTTTTTATGAATTTGTATACTTTAAGAGCCCCCCCCCCCCAATATCATTTCAACTTTATTATCATCATAAAAGGAAAGATTTAAGAGACGCGTTTTTGCTTATAACGTGGAGCTCAAGTAGAACAAGCACGGTAGTGGTCAGACAGCGCGCAATAAAAGTAGAATTGGAAACGACACTCACCCGTATCGTTGTCTCCTGGAACGCCAAGACTATCACTATTGTCATTGATGAAGGCCTCCGCCGTCGACGTGAAGGTCTGAGGTGATAGTGTGAGGTCCGGCCCGCTCTCACTATCGAACAATTCTAAATTCCCGTTGCCTGAAACAGAACATGTATCATACATTTTCTGGCAGTCAATATTCAATTGAATAATACGTTTAATAAATTGAAACGAAGTTTAGAAAATACACGACTAACACGACAATAAATTTTACTAGATAATTTCCTTGTATGTCAATCAGTTTCAGAATATTTTGCAGCTTTTCTTATTGTGATATCATTGCTATGAACTTGATACTTTTCATTTATTTTTCATCATATTTCCTTCGTAATTTCCACGTATTCATTATCGTTCATAATAATTAACAAAAGGTTCGAATTGTAAATTTTCTTTCGTTTTTATTGCTATGTATTACATTAAAAATAATTATCTGTTTCATAATTTATTATTTACGTTTATGTATATACATCCCCCTGCTGGTTTATAAAATTATGTAACATAATTAACGTTAATTGCATTTCCACTACTTTGCAATTATTTATCATTGTTGATTGTTTATAAATTCATCATAATAAGGAAACTATCATCAACGTTCATCTCGCCATATTTTCTTATAAGAAAACCTTTATTATTCTGTAAATGTCTCTACATACCTTTTAGTAAAAGTAGTTTCTTGTATACGTTGCTTCTTACGAAAACAATGATGAACAAAGAGAATCGCATGATGATACTAAATTTAGCAGAAATATCAAGAATAGAAGAATTCTTCGAACGAATGCTACGGGACGAAGTTAATGAATCGAGGCGAAAAATTAGCAGAAGCGTCTGCACGTGGGCGAGATGATTCTCTTGATTTCTGTGAACACGCTCGGCCCCATTCTCGTTTTTCTGACCACGCAACACGCAGAAACAAAATCTCGTTCGTTGTTGATTCTATTCGATGCCAGGTTGCTCGACCTCAAAGTTGGCGAACGGCGTCGACAGATGAACAAGATTCTTCGCGTGTTACGAAGGGCGCAACTCAAACATAATTGGCTACGTTTGTTACGATATGATCCGTGGCTAATCACCTATACTGTCATGTTTCTCTATAGGGAAATTAATTGTTTGATCGACATAAAAACTGTTTAATTTCTCCATAGGAAATAGTTCTAAGCTACGATGTGTAAATTATTTTCCCACTAATGGGAATAACTATGTAATTTAGATTCAAAGAAATCCGATTTGTAACGAATGATTTCCTCCATACAAGTTCAATAGTTTCATGAATTATTCGGTAGTTTTTTTATCATAAATAATCGAGTGATTAATCTTTATAATCGAAAAAAAGATTAATCCAAGAAATTAAGCAGAAATTTTCTAAAACTTCGAAGAATTTCTTAGAAGAAACTTAGAAAAAATTTTAAGCACCCCCCACGTACACTTTCATTAAGATTTTACGTGTTTAATAAATAACAAAACATTGTTTTAAGAACAATCGATCGAACTTGGCAAACTAAAAATAAAACCTAGCAAAACTCAAAAGGAAAATATACGTAATATGGTTCAACGAGTTGATCGATCATTTTCGTTATCAGGACGATACGTAGAAGGGATGAAAGTTGGGCAACGGGGCTGGGAGGGTTAAATGAGAAGTTCTCGGGTATGAGACGAGTGTCGCTTTCGCATATTCCTCGGCGCACTGACAACAACGCTGAAGCACTCTTACGAGAACTAGCAGCCAGTCGAGGATCTCTCGAGACCTTAGGTGGCCTTCGCGATCCGAGGACAACTGCTGCCAAGTGGTAGCAAACTTTGACTGTGGATTTTAGGTTACGAAGCTCGTCGCGCTAAGCGACCTAAACTCCGTCTTCTTGCTTGTCAGACCCTCGTTACGATCGTCTCGGTTCACTCGATTATACCGCGTCGTCAACTGGGTCTCGTCAACCATAGTCGTGTTGAGGAATCGCGAGATACACCCGTGTTTTCGTTACAGTTTAACCAGAAGAATTATGAGACAATGGTTGCTATCGACGATTAACAGGTTGTAAATTCGTTTGACGATTCAGTGGCTATATTACAAGATACGAGTTTCTCGGAAACCAAACTGATCCATTCAACTTATTGCCAATTACTTAAGTTTCATTGCACAGTTACAGGATCAACGTTCAATTCCCTCCGAGTAACAAGACCAGGTCCTTCGTAAACAATAACTAAAATTCCACGTCAGAGATGCAAATGTATATGAATCGACTGCAAAGAAATTAATTAAAGCAAGTAAATTAATCAGAAATACAATACATGTAAAAATTCTGATTTACATCGTAATAATCCAAAATCATTAAAACAAACAATGTAAAGAAGGGAAATTTTAATACGAACAGTCGCAATGGTGGCAATATCTGGAATAATTCAACGCAAAAAATATACGATATTCAGCCATTGTCACTGACACAATTATACGTTTGACGTAGGGGTACACACAAAGCATTACATGCCATATTCGTCCGCTTCGACATCGGCCGTGTACACGATTCGCGTCGTAGACGAGCGTTCGCGTTAATTCAAAGCGACGGTATGCATCTCGCGGCGGATTAACATATTCCAGATTATCCGTCCGCGTTTGCGTTAATGCTTCCGCCGTTGGGTTAGTTAAATATGTAAATATAAGCGGACCAGCCATGCTGGACGTTATCCGCGCTTACGAGAGATCGATGAATCACACGCGAACACACAGGACGCGACACAAAACGTTTGCATATAGCAAGAGATGCGCACGCGAAAGGGGGTTGAACGGGAGGCTTGAATAAAATTCTGAAAGAAACGAGAGCAGAGTTTCGACGCTGGAATAAATCATTGGAAACACGTGGTATTTTGTATACCGCTGCAACTCATTCTTAATTTATTAAATAAATAATACGTTTAAATAGTTGATGTCCGCTTCCATGATGATACTTTATGTGTAATTTTTTATAGTAAATACAAAAATAGAAGTATTCTCTGAAAAAGTGGTCGAAATTTAAGTAATGAAGTAAACCATGATTACTTTCATTGCTATTCACGAATTTTTCTAAAGTTTAATGATTTTTCAAATGATGGAAACTACCATATTTAATTTTCCTCCAAACTTGTTTAAATAATAACGTTCTTCTAATATATTGCCCGCTATTTTGTCTATCTCTCTAACAACAACCAATAAAATACGTAATCTAAAATGCAACATATACATCAGCAAATACGTTGAACCTCCACCGTAAAGACCAAAACGTTTCTCTTAATATTTCATGCACACAGTTCTCCAACTATTCACTTATGTACTCTGTTAAAAGGAACCTTCAGAAACCTAAAGAAACACCGTAGGTACGAGAAACGAACGCCTCTAACCCAATTACCTAACATAGCCTAGAACGTCGCGAATACATCATCAGTGTCATCGTGATTCGCGCAAAGGTACG
Source organism: Bombus huntii (assembly GCF_024542735.1). Classification (NCBI taxonomy): domain Eukaryota; kingdom Metazoa; phylum Arthropoda; class Insecta; order Hymenoptera; family Apidae; genus Bombus; species Bombus huntii. The sequence continues at coordinate 6,355,737 of NC_066249.1, read as the reverse complement.
AAAAAGAACCGAGGAGGATACAAATAGCAGATCCAGACGAAACAAGAATACCACACATGCTGCGTGATCGGGAACAGTCCGACGATCGTAATTCCAAGAAACAAAAGGAGGAACGAACAGTGGCGATCCGGAATTAAAGTTCCGCCGCGAAGTTATTAACGAACGCGACCGTTTTACGTTCGCGTGGCTCGTTCAGCAATGCTTAGAGCGAGGAAAAACGAGGGTGTTCGAAGACAAGGGGTTGATCATCGTCGCCCGGAAGTAGCGAGGGAGGAAGAGAAACGAAGGAGGAAGCGACGCTGGAAGGAAGCGGCCGCGCAACCAAGTTTATTCAACGCGCGAACGAAGCCCAGATATTAATTTTCTCGATGTATATGGATGAGTTCCGACTGGGCCACGGTGCACAACCCGACGAGAGAGTAAGAGAGGGTGGAAGCAGCCGCGGTAGCCACGATGATGATGATGCTCCTGCTGGTTGCTGGAGGTGGACCTACGTCCGGCGAAGGTACATAGATGTAGCGCAGGGGAGCGGTCGTACAGAATGGTGAGGGGCGGTTAAATTGCTATCGATCCCCCAAGCTTCGCAAATATCGTTTACCTTACCCTTGCAACCCTTCTAAAATCCCATCTACGCTCTGCCGACGCTCACCATCCGAACGCCATCCTTCGCTACGAACACGATTTCGTTTCACGTATCGTTCCCCGTGCCGCTTCGGTTTTTATGGAAGGTTAATGTCGCGGAGAATTCAAGCTACTTCGGATGGGTTTTTGACGAGCTCTTCGCGTGCTTTGTCTTTAAAATTGGAGTGGATATTTCTATCTTACACCAGTAAGGGGTAGTTTGCTGGTGGATGAGTTTGAAATCTGCTGATATTTCTGTTTATGAAGATGGTTAGATAAATAGGATTTCGAAATGCCGAAACTTAGAAGTTATCGTTTAGGTATTTTATTCTGACTCTTAGTGGTGGTTCAGAGGTCTCAGTGAATATGTTGAAAATGAAACTAGATCTGTAAGCACCAGTTGATACTGGTAATTGTTAGGGGATATAAGAAAACGAGGGATGAAGAATGGAGAAATATTGTTATGGATTATATCCTAACACGCTCCAAAAAAAAATTTGCAATTATTTATACAAAGAATATTGACTAGTAAAGAGTGGAAACTTAAGACAATCCAAAATATAGAAACTAAAATACAGAATCATTAAAATTCTTCATTATACATGCGCGTACATCACATTCTTCGACCCTTAAAGTGAAATACATTAAACAATGCAATCTTTATATGCAGTCAAATGGAACTCTTGCAACATCACTGAACAAAATTGAGCGTCCATGCGCCTCAATGAGAGTAGATCGACCACTCGACCACTGACCCAGCAATCATTATTTCCAAACGAGACAGGATGACGTCGAAAATTTCGAACGGTGAATAAACAAAAATTTTAATCAAATTGAAATTAATGACGGTAAACGTGTTCGAACTGTTATGGCTCCAAAAACATTTTTTAAACCATGCTCTCTCTCTTTCTCTCTCCGAAACACCTATGTACGTAGGATCGATCGATTTCAATATTCCAGCATCGCAAATTTTGTTTACCTTTCGGCAGCTGCGCTGTCAGGTTTCTATCCTGTCAGATATGTGTTATCAGTTGAATAGAGGTTCGAAACTCTATGTGCTGACAATTACGATCGGCGATATCCCCGTTTGATTTTTTTCCAATTTTTTTTCTTCTTCCGCCCCTTTTTTTGCAATTCAGTTCGACAGTGTAAACCATTTTCAATTTCCTCGCGCGCGTTAAATTTATCTTCAACCCGCGGTACAGCGAGGTTGCACTAACAGTCAATTGTAACTCTGTTAATATTGACGATCGTCCTGTCACGAAGAATTATGGAATGCTTTATCTGACGGTGCACGCAATTCGAGTCGGTGGCTAATTCTTCTTGGTATCTGGTCGTTCGTCATTACTTTCCTCCGCCATTGTGAAAGGCCAGTGATTTACGAGGGATCGATACCTTTGAAATTTCTTGATTATCGTCAAGTTTGACAAGAATGCATATCTATCGAGAGATGATATGGTAATATTTGAAATTGAACAAAAAATTGTAGGTGTACCGCTTTCCGCCAACTTGCAATTTTACGCATTCGATATCTGCCTATGTGATTCTTCAAAATCTGAAATCAATTCTTAAAATTAATATTCCTCGGCTATGGAAAGAATATTGGAAATTTTACGAACGGCTGATCACCGGAACTGGTTTCAAGATCGATACTATTATTAAATGCTTAAAACAGATACAGCTGAGTCGTATAAGGTCCAGTTGGATGGAACCTGAAACTCTGCCCTTTCGTCTATGAAGTTGCGAAAATAAAAACTGGTGCGTACATAAAACTAACAAAATATGCAAGCGAGAGTACACAATTTACATAGGGGTTTTGTTTGGCCGTTACGCGGAATCGAACGGTTTCCTCTCTGTAAAAGATATTCAGAATCACGCAGCCGCGGTCGACTCGGGATTTTATGAAAAATATCGCGTTTCACCGCTCGATGAACGGAGCTTCCGGCGGTTCTCGCGATGCACGCCGACCGTAAATGAATTCGTTCGCCAAACAGTAAAGATGAAACTTCCCGTACGAGATTTCAAGTATATTAAATAAAAATCACGTATAGGATAAACATCGTCAAATTATTTTTGGACGTATTAGCTGACAAAAATCATTCTGCATGTTGAAAAACCGTCGTTAACAAAGAGCTAATACTATAATACGGATTCTTATTTGATCGATGTTGTTAACGAATTTCAATCAAATAAAACGATGCGTATAAATATATATTTTTTAATAAATCACGAGAAATATAACATTGAGACTATGATATAAAGAATCACTGCTGCTTCATGATACATTATTTTATATATTGCGCGATGAACAGTTATTCTCTAGCTAGTTTCAAACTTTCTGTAGAATATTCTCTATACACGGTATATATGAATCATTCTCTCTACAAGACGAATACAAACACTTAACCACACTTTCTCCCAATCCCTGACCGCCACTCTACAAAACTCCGTTCCCAGTAAACAATAAAAAAGAGGCGAAAGAAAATACCCAAGCATATTCCAGACCAAAGCCATTTTCATCTGCCTGGTTCACAACCCTCTAGGGCAATGAAAACAAGCCGCACTGCTGAAACAACGGTCTTCGGCCAAAGGTCGGTTTCTTTAAGCCGAAGATATGCAAATTGCATTAAGTGTCCGCCTAACGTGTACAGTGTATCACGGCCGCTCGGCCGGTATTACGAAACTTAAGCCGTAGCGCACAAGTGTCGCGAGCTGCGGGTGCCGTCTTCCCTTTGTGCAGACTAAGCCCGAGCTATTATCTCTCGGCCAGCAGCGACAAAACTTGAACCGGAGCTACTCGCCGGGCCCTGCGCCATCTTCCCACGTCCTTGCGTATTCCTCCCAAGGATTCCTTCTCACTTTCTCCCTTCTCCGTTTCGTTGATGATCCTTCCAAGGCCGAGCCTTTGTCGACGGACGTTTCCACGCGAAATATTTCTCGGCCAGCTTGCTGCGGATAATTAAACGACTTAAACGAGGCGAGGGGACCAAGACGATGGACGGGCTTGATGAACTGAGACACCAGAGTTTGGCGCGCATTGGCGGATGCTGACTTGGGCAAATTGTTCGGTCCATGGGATGGAAAGCGGTTTAGGGTGACTTTTGGGGGTGAGGAAGACTTTATGGGGTGCGCTTACCAGTATTTGCGTTTATATCGTATACGAAGTTTGGTCTCGTAAGGGAGGCGGGAAAAATGTTCTTGAAGAAGAAAACGAAGCGAATTGTTTGTTCATTGTTTGACAATACGACGAGTAGACTGCGGCGGAACTCCGCGTTCTTCGCATTCGGGTTACATATTTAACGATCGTCGAAGTTTTGAGAATTTTCTAGATTATTCATAACGTACAAAGACATCTGTGAGGTGCACGTCAACGTCCAATAACGCTTCGACAAATTGCTACTTGTTAGAAAATTCCTTAAAGTCTCGAGGTTTGTCGTGTTTCTCGGCGTTAAGCGGTGTGGATGATATTATTAATTGTACATTTTCTTTCGTAGTGTATTTTTAACTTCCTTCTTATTACGAAGATGAACAAAGAAATTACACTACGAAGACGTACATATACACGCACATTGTGAGGCTATCATTCGGGTCTGACAAGTGATCGAATGGTGGCACCCAGCCGGTGTCGACATTAGTTACTGGGTCGATCCCAGCGTGCACAAAGACGGCCTAATCGGCACAGATGAGACGGGCAGGGGTAATCACGCTCACGGCCCAATAATCATACCATTATAATTAATGTGCCGCAATTAAGGCGGTAATATAGGACAACCGACAATCGAGCCGTGATTGTCGATTAAACGTTTTCACAGTGCGAGGCGACGCGTTTATCGGCGCGATGCGCGACCCTCGTTTCGCGAGCAACCCTGCTCGTTACACGACATGCCCTGCTGGAAAATGCGATATTTTGGTCCCTGCTTTCTATGGTCGCATTAGGATAATGGAAGGTTTTAAGTGTGGTTTAAACGGAGATTCGAGTAACGTTTCATTTTCGGGCCTGACATGGCAGAAGCTTATTTCATTAGTCAGTACATGTAGAAGAACATAACTGAGTTGAGAACTATAACTTTCGTATAAATGATTTTTCGTTGTTATTAATATTACGATATATAGAAAACGAATGTGACAGGAATATTTTGTATAATGGAAGATAACTTGGAAAATGTTTGTTGATGTTGTACGTAACGAGAAAATAAAATACGGAAATTATGGGAGGAGATGTTTCATTGAAAAAAATGTATACTTCGTATTCATTAGCAGTATGACAGATGAAATATATGTATGTTAGGTAATTTCACATGTACGAAAATGTGATAAGTTCTAAATTTTGTATTTCTCAATTCAATTAGTTCCATTGTTCGTCATATCAGGAGATTTTTAGCAAGTTATACAATGATGTAACTGTAAACAGCTTTGTTTATTAAAATTTTAATAATTTGATTTACAAGTTACGTAAGATACATTTTTCCGGAGGCAGAAGAAATTCTGGTTAAAATTAACCTGACGTATAGAAGGGAGAAGTTTATTTATCGTGGAAGGCGAATTCGTCCCCTCCGTTCATTGAAGAAAATAAAAGGTCCTAGTTGGAGGACCGCGTTGCAAAAATCACAGGGTCTATTTTCGAAACCGACCGACCATGAAACGCATTCAAATTACGCGCGCAGTGAAATCGCGCAAGAATGCACAGCGTCGGAGAATTTTCCCAGCGTGAAGTTTTGCGAAATTCCTGTTTGGACGTTGTCGGTTGGTCTCGGAAAACAAAGGCAGCTCGTGCATAGTTCCTGGCGTTGCCCATTTCAGAATCTCTGTTCTCAATTTCTTTTTTCTAACTGTAGACGAAATGGAGAATTGTTTCCAAACTGTATGAGCGCAGTTGAAAGAATAATTTTCCTTTTAATTAAATGAAAATTCAGTAATTGATAATTTATAGCTTTTTTCAGAAAGAAACAAAATCTTGTATGTCTAATGCGCTTATCGAAGTGTTAACATTATCCTTTGATATCATACTATTTTATGAGACATACACGATATATGAAAATATTGGACTGTTCATTGCAACGAGAAGACAAAGTAGATAATTACAAAATTATTGAGCTATTAGGGGAAAGCGTTCGATTATTAAATACTATAAGCTTCGACGTTCGAATAGTTTTTTCATCTTTTTAATTGTAATAGATAAGTAAAAAACTAACAGATAATAAATAAAACTTTCTTCGTTCACATAGATGAAATTGCATCTTAAACTTAACGTTGTATTTCGATCAAAAATTCTCCAAAACCTGTCGATTGCCAGTACCGTCGACAAACTCTATCAAACGTCGTTGTACGAGTCAAATCGTCTGAAACGGTAAAATCTTTGGAACGTTGATAAGTAGCGAACGAACGAAACGAAACAACGGAATCAAGATGAAGAAAGGAAAAGGAGGAGAGAAAGGGTAAAGACGAAGAACGGAGGAATAAATTGGATTACAACATTCTCGACAAACGGTCCGCTACAAAGAAACGTAGAAAGGAGACTGAAGGTAAATAATGGAGTTGAGAAAAGGACGGAAAGGCAAAGGGGAGGAAAGGGTGGAAAATAAAGGGAAAAAAAGAGAGTAAGCGAAACGCGGGAGGAAGAGCGGGCTACGGGGCGGCGTACACGTACGTTTAAACAGGGGAAACGAAATGTGCGCGTAGTGGGAACGAAACAGCGAGCGGACAGAGAAAAAGAATAACCGTAACGAACTTGGTGCAATAAGAATCGCAAGGTAACGGGCTCGCCGGTATTATTTCGGTAGCGAAGTCAATTTGCAATCAGCGGTGCAGCCGTTCTCCCCTCGTTTCCGCCGGAACGAGTATAGTCCGTATTTACTATAATGCGATAAGAGGCGAGCGGTATCGTACATTTAAATGAGACCGGCCCGCGTACTGTGTTTCCTTTCTTTATTTCCATCGTCCCGGGCTTCGCCGCCGTTCTTTCTTAATCCGACGCGAGTATCTGCTTCGTTGACTGCTACGATAAAAATGACGACGACAGCTTGCTAGATTACCAATCCCGTGGAAGTATACTAGAAACGTTCACAGACTCTATGGATTCGTTATTTTGCTTCGATTTAACGCTTTATGATTTTGTTGGTACATATACATTTGGTTATTCAGGAAATTGATAGCGAAAGTTAAGAAACATATAAAGGAACTGTGCCGTGTGTGCTTCCATAAAATTGGTATTCCATCGAATAATATACGCGACGTTTCTTTACGCGAATCTTTCGAAGAACTACTTACTTTTCTTGTTTTTGGTAATTAATTCCTTTCGGTATCATTCACAGATTTCTAGAGTATCGAATTCTTCGCTTATGTCTTTCGACTTTTTATCCTTTTATTTACACATGCCGCGAGATCGTGACTAACACAAATAAAGAGGCGAAAAATATCTTTCGAGTCGAGGGATGCTTAAATAAAAAAAGATGGAATCGTAAGAGGAGGAGGTAAATTGAAAGAGCCAGAGAAAATAGATCGACAATGCAGAATGCTTAGAAATGGCCGCATGCATGCCAAATATAACGTGTCCGTAAGTGTATTCGTTTAACAAGGGCAAAGGTACGAGCGTTGAATATAGAGGAAGCTATAAAGTTGCAAGAGCTGGGGAAAAAAGTCGACCATCCACCATCTCGAATATTTAAATTCATAAATGCGGGTCCGTTCTTCGATCCGAGCTGTCCTTTTCCCTCCGCAAAAAAAGAAGGAAAGAAAAAATTGACCTCGATTTGCTATGAATTATCGCCAGTAACGCGATCGTTTAAAAATATAAAAATACACGGTTTCGGTAACAAAAGTGTTTTACTTTTCGACAATTTAATTGCTTGTAACGATATATAGAATAATGCATCGTGCATTTTGATAAATAGAACTAACCACGAGTGTACTATGTCAACTGTACAGGCAGTTATTAATTATGAAACTAAACATTAATCGAGCCATATCAAAGATAATTTATTTAACGAACATGACCAATCGTTTGTGAAATTGAAAAATAATTTAAAACTGAGAAATTTATAAAGTTTTCTGAGAATGAAACTGTTCAATTCGTATTTTGTTTCCTATAGAATTAATTTAAGAAAACTGATCAGGTATTTCGACGCTAATACCAAGAAATGTTCAGAAAATGAGATTCAATTTGTCTTCTGAATAATTCAATTGTCGAATGAGATTTAAGATCTTATCATTTTAGATGTTTTAAATACTTTACAATCCTCTCTCTCGTAATTCCACCTAATGCTAGAATCCAGCTAGACCTTAATGCTAATAATCCTATCATAATATTTACCACATCCCTCCCAACCGCAATAATCCTACGATAACAGTTATCAACTCTCTTTCTCTCTCTCTCTCTCTCTCTCTCTCTCTCCCTCTCTCTAATTCTAACAATCTTAATACGACTTTTACCAATTACCTGAACCCTATTAACTGCCTTATTTATTAACAGACAAATATCCGTTCATTTCATTCACCAGAAATTAAAAAAGAAACTACAGAAATTACGAATTAACAAATATCATTCCATTCCAAAATAAAATCATAATTTTCGTTATGATTTATTCGTGAGAAATAAAAGACAATAGAAAGAGAATTTTCATATTAAAGTATTTGACGCTCGAGCACTCGTATCGTTTAACAAAGCGTCGTCCACTTTAATTGCATTCACGCTCCTTTCGTTCCCACTGACAACAGCCTCCGAAACAATTACCCAGCAAAGTATACAGAAGCTAATTAGAGTTTGAGACACGTGTACGACGTAGAAGCCTCAGAGTCACGGATCAAGTCTTTGCCTTCGTAACGAGAATAGCAAAGGGAGAACACGGTAAAGGATGCGTTCTCTTGCGGAGCTTGAGTGGTCAATTTATCTGAGGTCACTTACCCGTTTTCCCCAAATAACAACGCCGCCGGAATATCATCCCTGTGTTCAACGAATCGGACAACAGTAACGAGACACTTCAACAGGATCTCTGACAGATACTACGAAAGTGTGATGTCGGTTGGAGAATTTCTTTCGAAGAAAAAGATCGATGATCTTCTTTTTTTTTTTTTTTTATTAATGGATTTCTCTCGTCGATAAAAGAATTAATAAATATCACTGTATAGTATTACTGTTGTGCGACGTAACATGTAGAAACCACGTACTAATTTTTAATGAATTTATTCATGATAAAGTTTCTCTGAAATTCTGTATAAAATAAATTGAAAAATTGTGCCATATAGTCGGAATACTATTTTGCCAGAAAAGGAAAATTAGAATGTCAAATAATTGGAATTAGAATAGGTTCAAAAATTTATGCCGAATTCGTTACTTTACTTGGAAGCCGGGTAGTCCTTTTATCTTTGTCTTTTTTTGAAACGGATCTTATGTAAAAATTGATACGTTATATTGTGAAACAGAATTTGGAAAATCTAATTAAAGGTACAAATAGCGGATAATTATCAAATGGATTCTTCTCTATTGCGATGGATCTACGTAATTGATTCATTTACGATACAGAGTTCTGTTTCTAAGGAAATTTTTATTTAATCTCGTCAAACGTTCTTCTTTAGGCGTCTTAAAACTTTGCTTTTACTGCTTGCTGGCCGCCCTTAAGAGGTTTCGACCTCGATCCCATATAAGCACCACCTCGATCACCATTAGCCTCCATAATTTATGTATCCCTTTTCTGTGCCTTCTTATTAAAAGAGCAACCATTCAAGATGCACAAAAACCTCTCCAGATTATTCCTAACAATTTTTAAAATGTTTTTCTACCGATCGTTCGATATGAAAGAGCTAGCAGAGTTAAATAATAATTGTCCTAAATTCGAAATATTTTAAAAATTTCTTTAAAGAACAATCACGTTGAGTAAAAAGAATCTGGCTCTGCTACAATAACGTTCCTCAATCGCACTACCACTTTCAACAAATGACTGCAATCTACAACCACTACTACACCACCTACGAATAGCTTGAAAATTTCAATCGTATTTATCGCCGTCACAGATTGCAAACAAATAATTATTCCAAATTTAAATGGTCGCTTAAAAAATAATTACATTAATCGCAAAAATGCCCTCTCTTCTAAAAGAACCTTTCTTAATCGCATTACTGACAAACCAGCGCAATCTACCGTCAGGTCCAATAATTGCCAGCAGAGAACATTGCTAAAAGTTCACCTCACCGAACATCCCGAACAAACACTAACTCATTTCCCTCATTCCCTAAAAAACCGCATCGAATATGAAAATTACAACAAGCCAGGTACTTTTTCCGCCGCTTTTTGGAACGTATTCGCCTGGGTTTTCGCGTCAGGAAAAACCATCGAGCCACCGATATCTCGCGCATGGACATCTCATTATGGCATCGTAAAAACGCAATTTCCGGGTGAACGCAATTTTGTTCGTTCGTTCGTTCGTTCGGGACTTTCTCTCTGGACCAACAGCTGGGAGGGCCGAACGATGTTTCACGACGAGGGTCCCGCCATATCTACGCGGGGAACATTAATTAAATCGGCTGGCTGGCTGGCTGGAGCTGGCGGCCAAGCAAAGGGGTGGAGAACACGCTGTGCTGGAGGGGGTTGGAAGCGCGCGGCATCCCTTTGACAGCGCAGTCAGCTTCTATCGCAAATTAAAGTCCCGGCTCACACTGGCCGGCACGAAAATAATTTCGCGCGCATAAGTTTCGCATCCCGCGCCCCCCGGCCACGATTTTCATGTTAATCCGTTCGCGGTCGGTGCTCGCATACACTGTGGCGAATTATCATTCTTTGACAGACGGATTCGAATTGCGAATCGTCGGGGGACGCCCCTTTGAAGCTCGCCTGCATCCACCGAGGGGATGAAACGCGCGAACCTTCGTTTGTTTTCCGCTATGATTAGGCGATTTTGTTTCTGCTGGTAGTGACTCTTTGGTCGTTTCGAATCGCTTTTTTACGCTACGGAATTAAGGGCATGGTAATCTGGCAATGAATTATACATTTTTGGAATTAGGGGTGGATTATAGGAGGAAGGTTATTTGAAATTTCTCCTGTCTAGAATGTTTAGAATGAGCGGTTTGATTTCAGTTTCTCAAGTATGGAGATTCACACATATCCACATATCGCTTACAAATTATTATCTTCTAATAACGATAAACATGTTATCGACGTAGAATTTAAATTCAGATCCTATCATAGCTTAGCTAAAATATTCTATCTCGGATAAACCTTGAGAAAAAGATCGTGCAAAGTGCACACCGTGGAATAAACGCACTATGTCAAACGTACGATATACCAAATCAATCTAAATATTCTACGTTGATCTAACTATTACTACAAATTAATCAAATCAAAGGAACTTTCAACTTTTGAACGCCGAAAAGACCATTCTAATCTGTCCGACGATAGTCACGAAAGCTTCTCAGGAATCTGAAATAAATCTTGGGGAAAAAATCGAGCGAATAGTACTACCGCGAGATATAGGCATCAATCTAAAAACTAGACGCATCGGAGGACGTAGAAGCGAAATCGATTACAGAGAAAGAAATGCCGGTGACATCGTCGGTTTTATCGCACACCCGATTAATACCAAGCGCGTGCTTCTACATTCCATGGAAAAAACAGCCTCGTACCCGAAGCCGGCTCAATTTTTTCCCTCGATTCGCATTCCCGTTGCGTCCTGCACGCCCACGCAGTTTCTACTTTTTGCGTGTCGTAGCCTCCGCTCTGGCCCGCACACTTAATCAACTCTCGTTACGGTCTAATGGCTTAATACCGTGGCTAGCTTTGTCCAGAGGCTAGCAGAATCTCTCGCCTGTAGGCTAATTCGAATTTAAACCCTGCCACTTGCTTCGCCCGGTCGCCGCCACTCTTCCCAGAGAGTTACGCGCTGCTGTAGTTTTCGTAAACGTTCCCGACGCTGCCAACCACTCTACTTCTCTCTTTCTCTCTTTCTCTTACGCTTTCCTGTAACTCTTGTTACCGTGCCTTCAATTACGGTCTATAACTTTCCGTTGACCGGTGAAATCACGCTTTTAGCTGAATGCGTCCATTACGTCGTAACGCGGAACGAGTTTAGCCGCGGTACCGGCTGAAATATTTCAGTGCTCCAGAACCGGAGCCAGATGATCCCGACCGAATCTCCGTTTCCAAGCGCTGCTTAGGTATCAGACGGTATCTCTGCTTTCGATACTCTGCATCGTGGATTTTAGTGGAATTGCGTCAGAGGATTATGGGTAAATGATTACGGCGTTTGAAAAGACGGAGGGAAAATTGCAAAGATTTTTGTTGTACTATATAAGAGGATTCGTCTAATAAATGTATAGAAGTGAAATGTAAATTTAGGGTTTCCTTACTCAAACGAGTCCTTTCATTTATTTCGATATGTATCGAAAATGTTTCGAGGATACGTAATTTTCATTCAATGGAAATTATTCTATTTGAATTGATTCGTTATAGAAAGTTTATTAACGATTTACAAGTTTCTTCAACGAATAAGACAACGTATGGTGTACGGACGAGATGTGACTATTTGCCAACCTCCTGGCGTGGAACAGTCACGCTGTCAGAGCTCGTAACGTACTCTATTGGATGCAGTAACTAATAGCTGTTCCCGTAGATTAAACCATTGCTACTCTAGTTAATGGTTGCTATGTTAATGGTTACCATGAGTATAGTAGAAATATCAGACATAATCGCTGCGATTAACGCATCGATTCGTAGAAGTATTACAAATATCTTTTACGCTTTTATTTCACAATAAAATAGGATTTCAACAAAATGACGATAAGTAGTATGACAATTGAAAATGTGGCTTAATAATAAAAGTTATATTACGAATATTTTATGTTCTCTAATAAACGAAATGATGCAAAAATTTCTTTAGATTTTATATGATGTGTTTGTTTCGTTCAATGTGATTGATTTACAAAATTACGCGTTAAATATTAATTGCAAGATTTAGAATATTTCTGAAACTTGTATGTAAGCTAGGCTAGCTCTGATTAGATGATTAATCTAATTCACGCGTTTAATCGATACATGGTACCTATCTTATACGGAAGCGCGCTCCTCACGGCTGATGTTTGGAATCATCAGCTTAAGCAGATCAAGGATCACATGTAATTAACGTCCGATTAATACGATGATCTGCGCTCCGTTTCACGTCCATGAGACCGAGCAACAGGATAGCAAGGTTCGAAGCGAAAGCCTTTCATACCGTAAATGGATCCAATAATCGCAAGATTGCTATCATCTCCGGTGCCACGAACCTAAAAATCACCTTTAATGTCCTCCTTCTGGCTCTGCCAGCCTCCTCATACTTTCTATCCTTTGATTTGCTAATTTCAAAGATTCTTCACTACTTTATCAGCCATCAAAGGCTATAATAAGCGATTTCAATTGAAGATGTCGCTTAATAATATGGTTGAAAAGTTAGCGGATATTTTATATTCATTAAGCAAAATGGCGAAGAAAATTGTTTTACAACAGGAACATTTTTCTTTTTATAGAAAATCTAGAAGATACATTATAACAGTTAAATAAATTATTATCACTGAGGGAAATAGAGAGAGAGAGAGAGAGAGAGAGACAGAGAAATAAAAGAATTATATAAGATATCTCCTCAGGAGCAAAGAATAGGAAAATTAATTTATTATTCCATAGTTTTATGGTACATAATTTGACAATTTCGAAACACCGTATACACTATCTCAAAAGTCACGTTTCCGATATTTACTGCCACAAAAGTTCCACCATAATATGGACCGCAATCAAAAATACACCCCGATAAAGCACACAAAAACCCACTGGAGTACACGACAAACTTTCATCAACGCTGGCTCTCTTTCTCAAACACAAGGGAAAAGATAGTTCGATCATCTTTCTACGATTCTACATCACATAATTCACCCATAGCAAAATTATTTCCCGTACAACAAATTTATTTCCTACAAAAAAATTCTATCTGTCCAGCGCGATATTCACGAAAATTCCAGCGCATCATCGTCGCAATAAGACACAGTTCTATTACACAGAGACACGCACAACGCGTTAACCGACGTTATAAGCAACACGAAACGCAACCTCGTAAGCGATCCCGCTTCGAGATCGATCGAGGGCAATTCCCTATTATCCGGTATCGCGTCGATCCTGCGATCGCGGCTGTATGGACAGGTACAGGCGTCCCAAAGGTGAACGAAGGTATCCTCCGTGGCGCGGCAATATCGCGGTAAACCCGGTGAAAATATGTATCGCGCGCGGCTCATCTGTTTTAGCCGGTAGGCATGCGGCCGGCATGTGCGGCCGCGGTCGACTCACGCCTACGCGGCTCGCTGCCGATTACACCAGCACGCCCCGGGTTATAACCGGTCTCGAAACCGGTCCCGAGGGATACAACCGTGCACGGTAAATACGGGACATTGGAATGGAGCTGCATCCCTTTCCTATCTTCAATCGTTCGCACGTCTTTACCCTGTGTGCGTAGCTTGTTGTTCGAAGTTGTTCGTAGTAGTTTGAGAGTGGGTAGCGGCGAGTGGTTTTTCGAAAGTGTGTGGTGGAAGACGTTTTTTTATGTGTCTAACGTTTTACATGTGCAACGTGATTGGGAGAAATGGTTTTTTTGAATGGGGATGATTCGTTTGCGAGAGGCTTGTAGTTTGTGGCATGAATATTTAGGATGGCAAGATTGGAACGAGACTTGACGATAAAACAGCTTATTTTCTCGTCAGATGGCTAGTAGGCTATAGAAGTTTAACGCATTCTTGCGTGTGTTTGCGTGGAAAATATAGCAACGATGTAATTGCTAGAGTCGAAATTGTGAACGAGATAGGCTAGAGAGTTGTAGCGATACTATTGTATGTTGAGTGATACTATTGTGCGCCGGTGTGTTGACATTTTGTGACATATGGAAATCAGTATCGGAAGCCTGGTGGAAACTATGTAGTTACACTGTAACGTAGTATATGACAGAAATGACGTATGAAGTCCGAGGGCGAGTTTCGTGGTAATTTCGATGTTTGTATATGTTAATTTACCATAATTTAGATATGGACCAATTTGTAACAATATTGTGAAAGCTTTCTAACATATAGAATGAGTAATGTAATGGAAATTTTATGGCCAGTCTTGAAAAATTATCTTGTAACATTGTGACAAATGCAAGTTCTATTTAAAAATAGTTTATTTTATATTTAATAAGAAATAATTCATTTCGTTATAAAATACAGCAGTATGCGAATATTAGATGTAATTGTGGGAGAAATTTGATGTTATTGCATTCTACGTGTAAAATCAATTTAACCCCGCAGGCTATCAGAGTAATTTTAAATGACGTCACATGTGACCCCTTATTTTACAATCTCAACATACACGCTGACCTCGTATATTTCCAACAGAGAGAAAGAGAGAGCGCTTACACGTTGTGTACTCACAGACTTACGTTCTCTGCGTTTTAAACCAGCTAGACTGGGCGAGGCAAACAGAAAAAGGAGACAAACGAGCAAAGGTACGGTCACTCTGTGACTACCAATCGCTACAAACTACCACTACTTTATGCCGATTCAACCCACTCGAACCCATTCAAAGCTTCCACTCTAAAAATCTGTTCCCAACTCTTTCACGTACAAACGCTTGCATCGTAAAACATTTCAAGCAAACAACTATCCAAAGGAAACACGAACAAACAACTCAAATCTATAAACCACGAATAGGTTTGTACGTGAATAGAATTTTGAAAAATGTAGAGTAAATGGAACCGCAAGGTGTCGTATGTTCTTTACACATTACACATAGAAATCTAGCGTTGTACGATTAGTAGATTAAAGATGTATACGAATTTATTTAAAGAAATAGAATATAAGATGGAAAATTTGAAACATCAAAAGTATAATATTTATTAGAACATCTAATGGCTGGAATAAACGTTTGCGTTCGTTCTATTTTCTTAGTTACGTTCATGAAAAATGAACTTTGCACAAACATTCGCGATCTAGCGACGTAATATTTGCTTTACAGATGTTTAAGTCTGGTTATCGAAATTTCTAGCCAATGAGGTAATGCCGATGTTATAACAACTGACCAAGTTCCTCCATGGAACAATGAAGAAATCAATGATTCGCGAACCCACGCACATTTTCTTTCACGCGTTTACATTCACCTAACTTCGCGATTCTGCTTTGATTCTTTCGATCGAGTGGCCGACACACGGTTCGACACGTGGTCTGCACCGCGCACAGATTGAAGAAAATAGAGCAAACGTCGTGGCTAAAGAAACACTTTTCGCGCAGCTCGATATTTTTGCATTAATCTGCCGTCTGACCGATGGAATTCGCCGAGACAAAAAGAGAAAAAATTCACCTGGACGCGACATGAAACAGTTGGAAATAGGCGCTTAACAGGATGGCAGAGAAGACGAGAAGAAAAACACGAGTCCAGTGGTGCGTATAAACTTTAATTTATGGCGTAACGCCTGGAGAAAGGTTTCGAGCTAATTTCGCGTCAGCTTCTATGCGGGGGTCTGTTCTTTACAGGTTCAATCTACTTTGTGCAGGTTATACGCGTTTCTAGCTTTATGGTGCTTTCCTCTGATATGGTAGCTTGAATTGGTTGGTTAAATGAAAGGATTAATACTTTTGTAGTATCGTGCAAGTTGTTTGGAGAAAGAAAATCTAAATATTGCTATTAAATATTCGTTGTTGCTTGTTAAGTGGAGTGACCTTAGAGGTTAATAAGTAAGAACGGCGCGAAGGAACTTGAACATTTTAAGTAAAATCGTTTTATCATCTCGTGATTAACACGCTATTATAACACTTTGACGGCGCGTACTTAATTAATGACATATTATAATAAAGTCCCATATTTCAGAAATAAACAGTTTCGAAACGATAATACAGACTTTTAATGAATATTACAAGCATGATAATTAAATTTAAAGCGGAGTACTTAATCGAGTCAATATCAGGACAGAATCATATTTCATTGAAATCAGGCCAGTGGGACATGAAAATCACGTTTTAACGTTTAAAAGCTATTAATTCATTCGCAAATGACGATTTCCTATCCTCGTTCCATAGCCTGCTTATTCTCAATCGCGTCTAAACGCTTACACACGCGTATGAAAACTCCTGAGTGAAACAAACCATTTCTTTCTCGTACATTCAACAATAACTCTTCCAGATTATCGATCTTTGTTGTGTCAGTTTCATCGAGAACATTAAAATTAAGATTTTCCCGTTCATCACGAGTAATTTACACAGATTCAAGATGAGATTCGAGAAACAAGCAATCCGTACGTTCGTTAACAGTTTATTGAATATATCGACTTCTATCGGATTCACAAGTGACTCACGCGAAGGCTCGCGTTCAAGTGGTTATTTTTTCGCGCGATCTTACAGACTGAGATCGTGCGAAGAAATGCGTTGAGACGACGCATTTAAATCGAGTCAGTGGGCGTATCTTTACGTCAACTAGCCGAAGAATGCTGTTACTTCTAACATCGGATTGACGTCATTGGAATAGGAAGAGGCTTATCGTCCAGTTGACATATCTATTTGTTTAAGACTTAAAAACTGACAGTGTATAATTCTTCTTGGGTAAAATTGATCGGTTCAACGGGCACACAAATGAGAGATTTTTCTGCTCTCGGCGAGTTATACGTATTTATGAGATGATAAATAGAAAAAAATAATTTTCTAGTTAGTTTCGAGAAATGATGACGAGTCGATAGCATGTACGTATTTTTGAAATAAGTATCAGTTAAAATACATATTATGTGTGCATTTTGTGCAATTTTCTTACTATATTTACACTTTCAAATTTCTCATAAATTGCATAAAAATCCACAGTTTGATAACACACGATGATTCAGAGATGTTAATCTGAATTTAATTTGTCATAAAAAGAAGTAGCTTTCTAAACGCAAACTTGCGACGACCACGCGCCAGCTGTTCGCGACTGTTCACGCGTTACAACAATAGCTGGACAATAGGCATTCTATAGAACTGTAATATCATGCAAAATCATTAGCGGCGTGGTGCGATTTATCGAGCGATAAATCTTGAACGAACACGACAAAACGCGCTGTCTTTTCGAGCCGCGTGGAATTAGAAACAAAAGTACGGCGCATTGTTTGCCAGTAAACGTTTATAGTCGATAGATTTCGTAATTTGTCGTATAAACAGATATTCGAGATAAAGAGTGGGTGCTTGAGTCCTTTTACTATTGTAAACATATAAATGAGAGTGTTTGTGATCGTGTTGACGTGTATGGAAAGTTGTCAAAAAAATCATATTCCTTTTAAGAAATGTTTATATAATGAAAGATTTATGTCAGAGAAAAAACCAACAATCAATTAATTACATATTTTCAACGGATGGGCGATGACAAAGTTAAACTTTATTTTTAGAGAGAAATATCAAATGTTCTTTTTCTTTGCTTGCCGATTTCGTTGTTTTGTCATTCTTCGCGTTTTGGCATCGATTCTGGCAAATTTTCAACAACCCACGGCACGGTTCGATGATTTAATTACAACTCTATTTTATACCACGCCTAAGCGCCCTAATAGAATTACTCGCAATGAATGCTAAAATGTACAGTTGAATGGCAGAATCGGGAAATCGGTGGTATTAAACAAGCTCAAGCTTTCATTGCTCCATTACACAGATTATAAACTTCCGAACTACCAAATCTCGAACACCGGCCAACAGTTACAAACAATTATAACATTTGTTATTACAATCCGTGGAATTATTCGAATAAAATTCTTATTTGTCTGTCTATTTTTTCGTATGGAAATACTTTTATTTATAGAAATTACATTTTTCCTGCTTATTTTTTCTTTCTTAAAACGATATACGATCAGCTAAACTTGAAACATTTTGAGTAAAGAAAAATTGAAATTGAAAATTAAAATATAGGCCTTCCATTTAATGATCGTAATGAGATCCAAGAAACAAGGAATCTTTAAATTCTTACAATCGGTCTATCCGTTGAATTACCCTTCTACGGTATCAAAAACAGTACATCCAAGTCTGCATTCAAGAAACAAAGAAGCATCAATTCCTTACAATCAAGCTCTGCATTCAACCATAATTTTACAATATCAAAATTCTGCCTCCGGCTCAAAGAAACCGAACTCAAGCTCCATCGAACAAACATCTACTCCGGCAGCAACAGAAAATGTAACACCCAGGACGAACGTGATCCAGGATGAACGTGAAAGAAAGCAGAAAGCCCTGTCCAATTCATACACAACACGTTACAAAAACATGTAACGAAAGGTTCGGGGCGACGCTTTCGAGAATTTATTTGGAATCAATGGCGACAAGATCAGGCGACAGCTGAATGAATAGCTTTAACGAGGCGAGGGGCGTGTTTTCTCGCGCGGGTTCACAGTTAAATCTTCTCCGGACTCGTTCGTTGGTTTGCTACCCTCGATAACCAAGGAACACGTGCGATCTACACGAACACAGGTCATGAAATTTCGTTTCGTGCGCGAGCCTGTGTATCCCTCGGCTCCCTCTTAAATACGTGATGCCAGGATAACGGAACCTGTCCTCCCAAAGCGTCTCTAGAAACAGTGCTGGGACTCGTACGAACTCACACACACATAGACACACACACACACCACACGCGTACACCAACCGTATACGGGATTAAGATTCGATCGGTGATTGCAGTTCGAAGAAAAAGCGCGCGGTTCCCAGCGGCCGACCTATTAATGACCGGAGATAAGGGAGAACGAGAGATACGATAGCGAGACCGGGTTCGAAATTTCAGATAAGCCGGCCGGGAATAACGACGATCGAGTTCTAGGTCTTTTAATACCGCCTCTATAGCCGCTGCGCGTTCTATGTATTCGGTTGTTTTATCAACCACGCGGTTTCTTTGCGGGGGAGTGTACCGATTTAGAAACTTTATCGAGTTCTTTTTTTTTCTCGTAGGAAGACAGAAATCTTTTAAAAGTTTTATTAGGGGTGTGGTTTGGCGGAGGAAAAGCAGAGTGGTAAGATCTTCTTCTTAAAATGATAGGAAATAGAGAATGAACGAGCGACGTAGGTTAAAAGGATCTTTCATATTTGTGTGTGATCTTTCTTATAGAGTATAAGCGTTCTAATTAGTTTCAGAAAAAGCGTATAGTTTTTTGTATTTAAAGAAATTATTACAAATTGTAACGAAGCATCTGCCATCAGTGGATCTTAAATTACAAGGTTATACGCACAGATGTTTAAAAATAATCATATTAGGATTATATTAGGTTTGGAGCAAGGATAAGCTTACGTTTTATCGTTGCTGCGTGAAAATGAGCGATAATCGCAAGTACATATAAATTTCTCATAATTTCAAATACGAAACGTTCACGATTGAAAATCAGTAGAATAATTCACAAGCTCGTACCACGTCTTTCCTTGTACCTCTCTAAACCAGAGTTCCGCGACAACGTATGGAAAGACCAGTTCGAGCCGTACGAAGAGAAAACGAGAAAACGGGAAGGAAGCCAAGAGAAAAAGACGAGCGTAGAGGGATCGTTCTCTCGCCTGCGTGCTATCCAACCGAAAGGACAGGCAGCAGAAGCGGGACGATTGTCCCGAGCAGGAAAACGGCGGAAAGTTCCGCGTGTTCGGCCGGCAGCAGTTTAAGTTTCCGCAGAGCCAAAGTTATAACGAGAATTGCTCTGCCCGCAAACTTTTCCGGCCGAGTCTCGCATGTACACAACCCCCTACCTAGTATTTTTCTCCACCGACACGGTGTTCCTTCGCATACGTGCATGCAACCCATCCCCATCGCGTCTCGCTACCCTCTTGCACAGTCTCACGCTCGTATTTACGCGGCGCATGCTCCACGGGAATTGTTTGCGTCCACGTTCCCTCCCTGCCTACATCTCGTGTTCGCCATGTAAACCGCGCGTACCGCAGACATTTTTTCCTCGACGCGAAATCCACGCCCGCACCCCCGTCCACCCTACAGTTTCACAGGTCGCGGCGCACCGATCTTTTTCTCGGCCGCGACCCGCTCTTTCTCGTAGGTATTCGCGCGGCGAGAATAAAACGCTGGCATATTTCAGACTTATTGCCACGCGCGACGAGTATTCCGCCAAGAGTATTCCTTTATTTCGCCTGTTTCCATTCCTACGCGGTTTATGGCCGCGCAGAAACGTTACACGAGCTTCGAAGCTCTACTCGTAAGATTCGTAGATTTTTGCTTTTGCTGGTTGTTGGAAATGATCGTTGGGAGGATGGTAAATTTATTTCGAGAATTTGTAGAACGGTTCTTTTTTCAGAGGAGTTTAATTCTGGGTTCAAGAGATATGGATTAGTTGGGGATAATAAAATTCTGCAAGATCATCGTTTCATCCCCTTTCATACAAATGCAGCGTTGTACGACCGTAATCAAGAAGATTGTAAGAAAGCCGAACGTTTGAAAGTGAAAGGAATATCGAGAATAATAAAATTTCGTTGGAGGTTTCATTTTCGAGGAAGAACACAGCTATAGAGATTATGGAATCTCGTAAAAAGCAATACCAAGGTTAGAAAACATTTTTGGTTGGCAAAATATCTCTTCACCAACGTGGATGTATCAGGAAATTATTACAGATTGATAATCATGAAATCATGATCACACACCGAATAACAACGTTCGATCAAACTGGTGCATAATGATCGTTGCAGAATATCCATCAATTATTTTCCACTTTGTTGTAAATGTTTAAAATAACACATGACCAATGAATTCACGTAATTACAGCCTGTAGGGGCTTGATTGTAATATATTTGAGTATTTACCTTGTTGTCCCAACGTTAATGAAATTAATTTTGGGAAATGTAATCGACGCAACCGCAACGCATTCCTATATATAGCTACGTTTTCGTTCTACTTCCGATAGATTTATAGAAACGTACGATTATTCTTGTTGGTAACCGAACGATTATCGATTTCTAAACACGCGTCGAAAATTCGATTGAGATTTTTTTCGCAAACCTACACCACAACGTGTGGTTTGCAGGTGTCACTTTTTCCAAGCTAATGTCCATAAAATTGCCTGTCCTGTTTCGAATTTCCAGTTTAGAGGAGGAAACGCGCGGCAATGTTGATTTTAGCAAAACGGTAGTTTTCTTACTGCAACTTTGTTTCTGGTTCTTCTTTTACGTCGTGTTGGCTGGCCATAAACGAGTATCGTTTACCGTCGCGTGGCGTCTGTCTAAGTCTGGTTAATACCACTGCGCCGTTGCTTTTATCGGGGAAGACTGAGCTTTGCAAATTGAAACTTAACAAAAACCAAACATTTCACGTGTTTTATTAATAAAATGCTGTTCGACGAAATTTCTAATTCAATTTAATACATTGCAATGTGATTAATTACATATTTGTTAAAAAAGTACAAATTTGTTTAATCCTTATCAACATTTCTTTATAAGGTTTCGAATTTTAGTTTCTTAAGTAATTTTATTGAATTTATATTATAGCCGCGCATAAAGTTTCAATTTCTAAAAGGCACCTAATATAATACATTACAACTAATAAATTCGAAATACATTCTACACGTGCGTGACAATTTACTACCTCATAATCACCCAGAGCTGCAAGTCGTCGAATTCCAACCTACATTTTGTTACCGCTGCGCGTGCACACAAGTAAAATCAGTTTCGAATCCAGGAGAACAACGAGGTAAAACGTACCAGATTACCGGCGTAAAATCTCCGAATTCCCGGCGAGGTTGTCGGATTACCGCGAAAGTTTTGACGCGAAACGAGGTGGAACAAAAGAATCCGAGTGGTGTGGCACAGAAGAGGCCTGAAAAGCGGCTAAGATCGGGCGGGGGTCGCGTTTGAAGTAGCATTTCCTTGGCGCAAACGACCCTCTTAATCAATTGCTAGCACCTTTATCGCGGCTCTCGAGCGACGTAAAGCCTCGATAACAAGCCGCAACTTCGATAAATCTCCTTCTTTCTCTCGCTATTTCCTTTCTCGGCTACGTCTTGCCGAGAAAAGGAAAGAAAGGAAAAAAAAAGAGAAACGGTGGACATATATCTTGATTCGATCGTTGCGTCGTGGCTGAAACGCTTAGAATACGAGGCAGAAGAAAGAGAAGGGGGGAAAACTCGTGGCCCACGAGACAGGCGAAAAAGCTTTCGATGGCTCGACCTTCTCGCGACCGAATAAGGACCATAGGGAGAGAGGAAACTTATGAAAATCCGGGATTTATCGCGGCATACGCGAGAGGCAGCCGCCACCACCGTGGGAGGCTCAGACAAATCGTCCGGAAGTTAACGTTCGATCGTTTCACGAATCCTCTTTTCGGCAGAGCCACGGGGCACCCTCTGTCCCGTGGACCAGCTGCCTTTGAAAGCCCTGATAAAAGTTTTAATCCGTTTCTACTGGCTCTCTACCGATGTGGTTCCTCTGTTGCTCTCGGCCAGAGCGAAAGCCCCGGGATTCTCCGCTTTTGTCTGCTGTTTCCCCCAGAAAAATACGGGAAACGAATGTCTGCTTTTAATGAGACCTTCGAGGTGGATACAACCAGATGGCTTTAAGAGCTGTTTAGAGAAATATGAATGGAGGTTATTCGAGTTAACTGCGAGAATTCGAAATCCGCGTGAAGTTTTGTTCGTGTTGTCTCGTTCTTGTATCGTTAAGTTTTGAATGTTCGAGACAAAGTATTTAGATTCGAGCGTGAACGAAAAATTTGGTACATAATTCAGCGATTTACTAGTTTGAGTTTTCCTTCTGGTTTCGTGTTAGAAGATTTGCTACATTCAAATATTTAATCTTTGTGGTCGAGATAACTGAGACTACCGTATCTTGGAGACGGTTAAACCATTTTCGAAACAAAGTAATTTTAATACATATTTTTTCATTTCTATAATTTCACGCTACAAACACAGCTGGACAGAGCGTTTAGAATAAATTCAAAATAGAAAACGAAATTCGTTGGCTAAAATCTCATTTTCAAGAACGTTAATATTAAAAGTCTATTCAGATTCTATCATAGAGATCGGTAAATACAATACATAATACTTATTTCGATGATACGATCCGCTGCAACGTAGCTGTCAATTGTAAAGCTATTACATTTGTATGTATATTGAAAAACAGGTTAAACAGAATGACGAAGAAGCAGAAGAACATGCGAGAAATATCGAACAGTTGGCCATTTGAAAGACCATCTCAATCGAAAAGTTTCTTCGAATAAACAGATCGAACGCCGTGTTCGCAATAAGAAAACTTTTATTTTCCAGCTGATGTTTTCAAAACGCGATCTTCCGTCTCGGCTGCAATAGCGATGCTTAAAGCGATTTATCGAGATCAAGCTGCGCGCTGCGACCGTTTCCATTGGGCCAACAAAGCTATACGTTTAGTTTCAATGGAAATACGCGAAACTGAAGCAATCTGGAAGTTCCGTCTTTCGAGAAAGCAGAGACTCGATCGAGGTTACGCCTCCATCTCCTTCGAAGTTAATCGTTAATGCAATCGATTCCGACGATTGCGGCAAGGGGAAACGTCGAGTACGACGTTCATTTAGATTTCTAGAGCCGTCACTGTGTTCTCGTGTATTTTTAGAGCGAACGGCTCCGGTTTCATGAAATAGCTTCGCTGATTCTACAAAGATGTTTCTTGCTACATTTTCAGATGTTCGCAAGTGTAATCCGTTTTAATGGACATTTCCATCGAGGAAATTGGTTTATTTTTGGTTCTATTTATTAGTTGGTGGATCGTGTGTTTTGCGAGCTTTCAGCTCGATCTTAACATTTTATCGACATATCGATCTATATATAAATCTATGAAAAGCATAACTTTCTTCTTGAAGATTCTACAAAAATTAATCTTTTCGCTATATTCACCCTTAATTATAATATAAGCAATTAAACCTATGTATAAACGTCGCACGTATAACTGAAACACGCTTCAACCTCTCATTTACTTCAGAATCAGTTACAACGACCAATAAATAACCTGTTTTAATTCAACTATCGGATCCCTGGCTTCCTATTTGAAGTAAAATTAAGATTTCCTCGTAGGATAACATTTTACGACTGAATATTTAATACGCGATAAAGTGTACTTATACGAGCAAGCAGCACGATCGTTCACCAACTAATCGAGCTCACAAATTTCACGACAGGCTAGCAGCGGCATCGAGCGCCGATAAAACGAAACGAATGGCCAGCTTATCAACGAAAAATGCATCGCACAAAAGTAGTATCGGCGATAATGCGTGCCAGGGATCGGCGTATTTCAGTAAAATAATTCTGCATTAGGCTGCACACACGCGTGCAAACGCGCTGGCTAATCTGGCCGAGGCCGCATACGCGCGCGCTTCGGAAACGAGAAAATTAATTGCGATCCCAAAAATACGAGGGGGCAATTCCCATTATAATAAATTCTGGAGTAAGTTTCACGAAGGCTGCGACCCCGTCGGAATTTATGCATCGTATAAGCCAATTATTTATCGTCCAGCCGCTCGTCCCTCGACTTTGACCACCGTAACACTTTTTAATTTGACCTCGATTAATCGTTCAGCCGAGTGAAGAACGTTCATTCGATTATAGTTCGACATTCCGATTATGCTTTTATCGAAGAATATCAACGTTTCTACAGCCATTCTATATTCCTAATCTCGTTTCGCGTTAAAATTCTATCAATCGGCGTTTCTTAGGGTGATATTATAAAGTTAAAAAAGAAATATCGGTTTTATATGCAAATACGGAGGGGAATTGAATTTCCATACGGAATACACATTTTGAATTGATAATATTACGTAATAATGTTTCCACGTGGATTTATACGTGCATAATAAAAGCGTATCTTTATAAAATAAATCTTATTTTAAACATCAACCTTATTAAAGTTAGTCCGACCGAATTAAAACACTCTAATTTAAACCCATTCAAACGTTCTTTTCACGTTCTTCTTATTCCTATAAACTAATGACTAATGATTTTGTGTTCAGCTTTGTTAATAAAAGAAACGAATTTACCAGTTATTCAAGCTATCGCTAGTCTCAATACAGAATTTTCATCCTCTTAACACTCTCGCTACTAACCTACCTATATTTTGTACAAATCACACAAACTTTGCTTTTCTACGTCTCTTGGTTATGACCTAACTCTATCTAGCGTTCAAATGAATATAAAACTTTTGAGCAGTGGTCTACATCAAATCTGCTACAATAACGACAGATACGACAAATTGAACGAATTGATTTCTCGAAAATCACGATGAAGCTTTATCCTGTTAAAATATTTACTGCTCTTTATCCAATACAGAGAAAGAACAGGTGACCAGAAAGAGATAAAAATGGGACTTACCCGTGCCAGCCGCCCCCAGCCTTAGCACTGCGTCGCCTTGAAGGGAGATGGAGAGGGTGGCTGTGTCCTCAAGGCGTGCAAGAACTTCTTCGGGAATGTCCTCGGGTTCGCGGAGGCGGAGGGTTACTTCTCCTCCGCCTCCGCCACCCTGACCACTTCCACCCCCGGGACTCGTCGACGCCGAGTACATGAACACAGATCCGTACCCATGTAATGACTGCAACGGCAGCCTGACGCCGCCCACTTCCCCGACCGGACCCTGAAAATATTACCAGATAATGTTGAGAATTCAGATTTTTTGGAGACCAGAGACATTTTTTAAATTAGACATTTAAATTGAGACATTTTTAGATTTAAGAGGAATTGGTTTGTAATTGTGAACTGCTGTTTGAAATCAGACTTTTCGTTGCCTTTTACAAAATTTCAACGATTTATTAATTTTTATAGCGCTCTAAATTACGAAACCTTGATAGGTTAGTTTCCATTAAATTGTAGTAAATATATCATATAAATTAATTGTTTCAATGTTTGTTGATAAAAGAAGACTCGTCCTACGTAGTTGATAGGCGTCTATCGTGATGTTGTTAAGAAACAATTGGGCGATAAGAATGTTCAAATTTTCATTCCGATAAATATACACTTTGTAAATGTGGAATAATAATTTGTAAAAATTACACAAGTGAATTACGTTAATTATATCGATTTAACGCTGATAGTAGACAGCTTCGCTATAGGTATCTTGGTATCGACAGTACTGAAGTTATCTATATAACAAAAATTACAATTCAATAAACAATCGAACACTAGAAACGAGCTTAATCCAGTACGATACAAACGAATGAAATTTTCTTTCTGGACAGTAACTCGATCGAAGAAAGAGGGCGAGCAAAGATGTTTTCGGGGCGATCGGACGCGTGATATTAAATTTAAGGGTTCAGTTTTACGTCAGGCAACGAGTGATATTCCCTAGAGGCAAACACCGTTGACGTCGTCGCTTCTCGACATAGCTGGGTTTCCATTTCTCGCTATACGGGCCACGCAGCGCGTCGCCGAACGTTCTTTTACGAGCAGAAATATTTTGCCAATTTCGCCGTCCATGCAAATTTCAATTTGCAAGCGTCAATATTTGCTGAATCGCGTCGAAAAAGGATTTCGATGTACCGCCACTCGATTCGCCGTCAAACGCTCTGGCCACGGTTCGCTCCTCTAAAAACGGTAATATCGAGCGTTAAAATAAAGGGGTCGACGAGGAAATAGCAGGAAGAAGAAAAATACCTCTACAAACGTCCATATTCTTTTCCCTTTCTTTATCTCTCTCTCTCTCTCTCTCTCTCTCTCTCTCTCTCTGTTTATCCATAAGTAGAAATTATCCTTTTCGTGTAGATACAAGTAATGGATTTTATACGAAATAACAATATTTCAGAAAAAAATTTATCATTTTTATCGTTCGATTCAATTAATTCTAAGTGACTTTTTATAGAAGAAGGGTACGGGTATTATATTTATTTTCTAATGTAACCTTTGCCCTTCTTCTCGCAAAGGTATACCCTCTTTATTTTATCTCCTCATCTTTCTAAGAGATATCATTCTGTATCTGTCCTTTTATATTGCCTTTGTCTTTCTACATGTGGGTCCCCTCCGGTTTTCTTACCTAATCTACAACATACCTGCTATCCTCTTTTTCCTATGACAAGAATGAAACAGAAGGAAGATGGCCAATTCAGTCGGTGTCTACTTTAGTTTTATATAGCTTTCAAAATTGATATTACGCTATTTATAAAACTATATCGTGATTAAAAATAGCGTACCGAGAATCATACAGTGGTGTATAAAAATGAAGATTTAAAAAATTCTAATCTATGTATTTTAACGTTTAAAAGTACGATCTCATTTTCTTTGTAATTAATTCAGCGTTAACGTCATTCTCCGCCGCGATACATTTTCGTGACTTCGAGAAACGTAATGAATTTTAAACTGGTTACAGCTAAAAACATCCGTAATTCATTCTACGCCCGAAAAGACCTTTATACTTCGGACAAGCGATGGAATGACCAAACACCAGAAAAAGATTTCCAGTAATAACTTCGCCACCGCCATTCATTTCAAATCTGACTGCTCAATAATCCATTCGAAATTCCTTGAAATATGGCTTCGGCCACCTGCAGCCCGAAATAACTGTAACGGGATAGACGATTTCTAGAACTCGTATTCATCACGAAATTTCAGTTGCTATCGTGACCAAAATCCAACGGAGGATGAACATTTTCCTGTGCACAAAGGTGTTCGGTTCGATGGTCCACTGTTTCTAGCGGTGAAAATTTCGCCCGGCGGCCCTGCGCCCTGTTCCCAGTGCCATTATTTGCGTAAATTGATTCGTACGCGGCGAACTATTTCCGCGCCACGTATTCCAAGGTATTGGCGAGCGTTGTCGGGCGTTACGTTACCCGCGATGAGAGTAATTTATTTTAATGGTCATTTTCGTAATGGCCCTTTGAACACGGTGCATGGCCACTTCTGAATAGGCTGTGCGTAACCCTGACATAACCTGGAACCGGAGAATGCGCGATAACGCTGCCATTCGCCGAATGGCACCTGCTGCTCTCCACAATGGCAACGCGTCTGCGTTCACGTCCTTGCCACAGCGATTTTATCGCGATCGCTGTTAAGAGTTTCTGGTAGTCAAGCTTTTATCGTTACAGCCCTATCCACGAATGTTCTGTTATGTATTTTATGGCCTCGATTTGCTAATTTTACGAAGTTCTTTTGATTTGTATCGTACGCAGTATTTGGCGTAAGAAATATTTCAACTTCTTTGATCAATCAATATTCGGAGATTTAATTCTTAACGTGTAAGTATTCTTAGACTTCACGCAACATAACATCGGCTCGTATCGCCGATTCTTTACGATTTTTCCGATCGTTAACGATCTTCCTTTGCTCGATACGTCTCGATACGATGCATCTCGCGTTGTCAGCGCGATAAGACCGCTTTACGATCTTCGAGGAAGGCGTACCGAAGCCGAATAGGGAAACGCAATGCACAACTGACGAGGAGATTTCAGAATGTCTCCTCGTAGGACAAACGACCGGAAACGTGGCCATAACAATGCGGATACGCAGACTGAGAGCATCTCTATGTAGCCGTTTCCGGTGCACCTTCGGTATATCGATGCAATGAGACCGCACTATAGCACAGGACGCAGATTTCCTCGACTATAACGCAAATACGGAGCAGAATCGTAAAAGACCCGGTTCCCTGTTTCGTCCTCCGTGCAATCGATTTCCTGAATTATCGAGACGACTCGAAACACGCCCATGTCGTGCGTGGATTTCATACTTGAAGGCTTCGTCGTAAGTTCGACGGAACGCGAGGAATCTAGGGCCATTTATCGAGACGTGACAGAGTTCGTGATGCTCGGGCATGATCGATTAGGAGCGGTTCGTCTTGCGTGATTCGCTTGATTCTTTAATGGTCGTTCATTTTAGTATAGGATTTTCGAGAATTTGGAAAATTTGGAAACTTTAGAAGGGCTGATAACATTCTCGTCATTGAATTAAGAGAATTTAAGCGGAAGAAAGATATTAGTAAAATAATATACTCTCATTTCGCAACAAACTCTCATTTTCATTCTCATTTGAACACATCTCACTTTTAATTATCCAAATTCTATCACTAGCAGATACACGTACAAATACCAAAATTTCCCATCCCACATGCAACTATTCGACTGATAATTAAATCGAAGCATGAACGTACAAACCAACCAATAGTCAGGTATAAATAAGCGTCGATCTGCGAGAAAAACAATTCAACACGCGGAACACGCTTGAAATCAACGGATCCACCTGCGCAACAAACAAAGCTACCGAAAGAAGTTGGCGCGGGTCTCGGGGAGAAAGCTCGTTCAGGTCGTAATCAAACTCGCCTCCCGGTGGAGGCCGCCGCTGATAATTTTCCATGCATAATAATACGCGAGGCGAAGAATTTGAATAATCCACTTTCACGCTATTTTCCCGTCTGATAAGTCATTAAGCCGCCACCGTCGCCGCCGCGAGGAAACTTAACGCCGGCCGGAGAGCAATCTGCTTTGTTCCGGCGTTCCTACCCCACAACGAACGAACGAAACGTGTCTGGTGAGAAAGAAAGAGCACGGGACTGTACAGACACAGAAGAGAAGCCAGAAGAGAAACGGAGATGGTTGAGCCGTTGTTGCGCGATCTCGCTTTGTGTATTCGACGCCAGGCAATCGCTCGTCCCTGGAAAATTCACGGTCTAGCTCGCGGCGAACAAATGCCACCACCTAGTCGTCCCTTTCGCTGGTTTCTCTTCGTTCGTTCGGCTGGCCACAATTTCTCCGTATTACCGTAATATTCGCTTTAACGACTGCCGGCCGAACGACACAGCCTAACAATGCGCACACCCCTTCGCTAGAACGTAACGCGCGATTTTCCGCCGAGGAATCTTTTTTCCGCTCTTCTGAGCCGCCTCGAACTCGCTTCCGGCGTTAATTCGAGCAACGTGTATCTCTATTCAACGTCGTTCAGCGTTGTTCCATGTATAATAGCTCACGAAAGTATCCGAACACTTGTAGAGACATTTTACGAGTCTACTATACCAGTAAACGTATTGACACAGATCGATATCCCTTATCAAGTTCTTTTATAAAGTACAAGTTTTTAACCTGGAGTTTACGTATATTACGATAACGTGGACGTAGAACTTTTCGCGAGCCACTGAACACACTGCAGGACTTTAGCGTGTAGGATCAGATAGTTAGAAGGATAAGGGAACGCATAGAGATGGATTATAGCGGTCTAAAATTTCGATCGAATCAATGCCGCAGAAGATGGTGTTCGGGATTTAGCGAAATTGCGGTGATTTGCTTTTGCTACTGGTAGCAAGTATTATAATTAATGTGTATGTCCTTTTAAAAATGGAAAATTATATTTACTACATTATCGATCTCAACCGATTTTATTGGCAATCACTAAAGAAGGTAATCGTCCAAATTATCCTTTTTAACTTTCAGATAGAAATCTCAAACAACCCAAAAAGCGACGCCAACTTCTCCTTTTCCAACCTTATGAATAAACGTTCGACCTGTGAAATCTAGAAAGCTCGCTGAAAATAACGAGGACTCAAAGCCAAAAAAAAAAAAAAAGACAGTAACATAGAAAAGGAGAAAAAAGCAGGAAGATCGTTTCTCATTGATAGCGAGGGAAATCGAGAGTGCGAGAAAGATCGGCGCGATAAAACATTTTTCAAAGCGTGTAAAGCACGGACTGGCTCTCGTATATGCGACGCGAAAAAAGTCATAGAGGGGACGCGCACCGGCGCGCATAAATGTTCACCGCCGATGAATTATTGCCGCGAAATGGTCGTATCCAGTTTGTAACCCGTTGGACGAGGGGTAGCGCGTGCTGAACACATTGTTTACGAAGCATCTGACCACCATGATGGCGCGATACGCACGGCCTGTTCCCTCATTTTTCTGGCGCGCGTAAAGTGCGTTTTGCTGCAGTGCATTAAGCTGCAAGGCGGTCGCACGAAAAAGAGATACACGTGATTTCGCTCCCTCCGCTGCGCCCATTTCACCCTTCGCTGTTGCAACGTCATTTATATTTTTGCGGTGACCATCGCGTCGTTCGTCAGACGACCGCTGCCAGCTTCGAAGAGCAACGCTGGTAAACGCTCGTAACGAAGGTCGCGGAACGATTCGTGCCACGACAAGGAGGATTTTTCGTTATCGTGCAGTTCTCGCGTGTGCGCAACTCGGTAATTTTGAAACGAGTGAATCGTCAGTTTATGAAACGTGACAATGGTGGACCGGGGATTTTTGGATGGAGTTCATGCGCTGTTTCGTAGTGGTTTTGGTATCGGTTTCATTGAATTTTGATGGTCGTTAACCGGTGCACGCAATTTCAGCTGAAGTCGAAAATTTGTCTGATGTATGTAATATGGACGTGACTTTGCAAGCTGTCGTAGCGTGATTTAATCAGCTAGCTGTGCGAAATTGGATGATTATAAATGATTGTCCGATTATGGCTATCGTTAAGCTCTTGCCTTATCTTTGTCATAGACAATTACAAAATTAAAAGCTTTTCGAATAATATCGTGGATGATATTTCAGGTATTTGCAAAATGGTATCTAAGGTATTACGAGACAATATTCGCAAGATTATACGCATCTAGAATCTCAAATAAGAGTACCTACAAATACAATTTTCTATTTACGACTATATCATAATTGTGGCCTAATGGCAATCCCTAACGCGATTTCTATCAAAGAAACTTGATCAGCGGTTGTATCGTCTTTTTCGATTCGACTCGCGGAATATTCGATCGTCGTGTTTCCTCGTGTCGAGATTGAAATTCTTACAAATGCAGGCCAATTAATCGACTGAAAACTGACGATACACTTCGATACCACACCGGGAAGCCGTTAATTTACGCGGAACACGAGCCACGGCTAACCGAGTGAATGTCGGTGTTTCCACGTTAAATGAAAAGCAACATGATATTTTCGTGAGAACGGCTGCCGCGTTCGCCGTGGCGGGGAAAAAATATGTTGTTAAAGGGGTGAAATCGGTGAAATTATTCGAAAACGACGAATACACCGCGGCGATGTTTGTGTTATATCGTGTTTCGTAAAAGTATTTCTGAACGGTATGCCGAATTTTGTATCGCTCGTTTCCGCCGGCGATCGCCGGATTCCCTGAATTTAAACGCAGAATATTGTATCGATTATTCAGGTCAAAGAAATGGGGTTTCTCCATAGCGGGTTTCTGGCAGATTTTTATGTATCTTGTCCGAATTATCGAATTTGAATCCCGCGTTGCTGCGCTGTTTTGTCGCCGTGTCTTGCAGCGCACATTTAAAATTTAAATTGACTCAAGTCTATTAATTGTTCTGTCCTATCAAGAAAGGTAAATAGAGTCTTCACGAGCAAATTCTTCAAATAGTAACACAATCTGTGATTGTTGTTTTCCATCTATAATCTTCTTCTGGCGAATTTAGATTAATAGATTTTTCCGTTCAAACTTTTATATTTTTACTCTCTTTCTTACTCTATGCACTCGTAACGAAATAGAGTAGGAAAGAAGGTCCGCTAAAATTTCTACTAAAATCTGATGCAAAGCGTAAAGTTCTTAAACGACATTCGTTTAATAACTACATAGCAGCATTCGTGATTACTTCACGATTCCAGGTCTGTCAACTAAACTGATTCTTCGAATGGTCAAGAGAAAAAAAAAAAAAAAAATGGTAGCAACGCGCGAAAGCAGCGAAGGAAAAAATTGTAAATATTCAGAAATGATAAGCGATCCTAGCATATTATACAGATTTGTTTGAGAGAATGCAATTCGCAAAGAGTAAAAAAGAAGCAAAAGAAGAAACAAGTAAAAGAGATATAGGATGCAGACGCGACACGTTCAAGGGATGAATTATTGTTGCAAAACAGTCGCGCTCGAATCGCTGTGGCAACAAAACGCGAGCGTCGTGCATACGTACAACAGATAGAACACACTTTGTAGGGGTTGGTTTTTCGCGCACAGGACACCTGTGAACACCGTCCCAACTCTTTTTTCCATCAATGCACGCGGAGACTCTCCTCTGTCGGGTGCACTCCGGCTGTTTGCGCTGTCACAGGCAAACAGAATGTGATTTGGATCGAGTCTATGGGCGTGCAAACATTGCTGACAAATGGGGAGCAATTTCTAAGCGGTAATTTTTAAATCGTCCGTTCGCTCATGTATACGTATTTTATCAATCGGCTTTTTCGAATCGTCGCTATCGATTCTATGCTTTAAACAAACCGACCGAGACAGTTTAGTTCCTGTTGCTTTAGTAATCGCTTGAATAGAATTTTTCGAGGTCGAGAATAATTTTACCTTGTTGAACAGAAAATTTCACTGCAAAAACCTGCTTGTTTTTTTAAACTACGCGCCATTGTGTATAAGCGAATCGTTTGTTACAAAGGTATTCTTGATATTATTAAAATGAATCATACGCTTTCATAGGAGTTCTTTTCACGTGTTTCGAATTTTTGTTTTTTCTTTTTCTTTATATTTATTTCATAATCCTCCATGCGATTTATTTTGTGAGAATTAAATGTTTCTTGTAGAATGACTAGATCGAAAGATTCTTTTCTTTCTATTCTTCTTTTCATTTTTTCCCTCGAATCATCGTCTCTCCCTTATCGTCGTTTCTACCTTATCCCAGTCACGAAGATCGCGTAATTACAACCCTTCCTGCCCCTTTTACTGGTCTGCAACCCCCCCAGCGATTTCAGTCATTACAGTTTCTAATGTTTCTCTTCCATTCTTTCTTTCGATTGTCTTGCCTCTGTCCACCACGATGTTGCGTCCCTATTTATGTTACAAATCTCTCTACAGATTTATGAATTGTAGCTTATCGGTTAGAAATTTATTTTGAAACCCTGCTTTTAATTTAACAAAATTAACCCTCTGATCAATCCATTCTTATACACTTTCTTATACTTCGAACATAACTCGGTGCTCGATGCTTTGAGATTAAACGTTATAAATGTTCCCATAGACACAAATCAACTTAACTACCAAGAAGATATACGATTATAAACAACATAACCATATTGTTTATGTAATTCATCGACAAAGCACCATATTTTAGTGATCTTTGCTCGTGAACAGCAGTCTGCTGATCGAAGAGCATCGATATCGCAGCGAATTTCTCTGGTTGGCTGTGCGTTTCAACGTGGATAGCGGCGCGTGTGCGACAAAACAGAAGCGGAGTCCGGCGCGGTGGCCGTTTGTTTTCATTAAAAGTTATTATCCACTGTGTAAAAACTTCAATGCGCGCGGCCAGGCTAACATTTTTAAACCGCCATTGTGCACGAAGCGCTTTTCTTTTGCTTTCTCTCTCTCACCCTCCCTCTCTCTCTCTCTCCCTCTCTCTTTCACTTTTATCTTTTTGTCCGTTGCGTTGCCGCCACTGGCCGCGGAGCACAATTACCGGGAATGACTCTGCGAATTGGTTGTTTCGACGGAATAACGTATCCGCATGAAATTACGATTCGCCATTTCGCCAGGACCCGATCCAGCGTAATACCGTTTGCACGCTGTTTGTTCGCGCGAAAAATGGTTAAAAACTGGGCGCGCAAGGTTTACTTGCTTTTTCTTCTTGCTTTTGCTTTTTCTGCTCGAGCGGAATTTTGCTCGATTATAAATAAAGCGACTGCGGTCGGTGCAAAGAGGCTGATTATATTTTCTTCCTGTCTTTTTTTTTTTTTAGTTTTTTCTAAAGAGGTATTTTCTGCGATAATTAAATGAAAGTTACGACGATTTATCTTAACGTTTATGCGACGGTAAAGCGGCAAATTAAAATGGTAGTCTAATGTGAGATTATTACATTTTCTTGCACCAATATCTTTACATTTATACAGAGACAGAGAATAAAACAAAAAGGAATTGGACAATATACATGGATATCGGAAAATGTTCGGGAAAAAACGTAGAATAAAATAGGAAATGAAAATATGTAATTGTGTGGAATGAAGGAAGCAAACAGCAAACTAGAAGGTACACGTGAACTTGGTCGCTTTGCCTACAACTTCGCCTCGATTGTACGATCAATACGACGTCAAATCTTATAAAAGAACAATATTACACGTTCACGATAATTCCGTCACGTCACGATCGAGAACCGAAGCAATAACTGAAAACAAAACGCGAGTAAGAGCGCGCTACGCGGCCATCGGCGAAATATTTCGCGAGATATAACTTGCCTCTCTCCGTCAAACTCGTTCCGCGAATGAAGATTGATGAAAAACGTAATTACTGAACTTACTGTCGGACTTGTCGTTTCTACCAGCGAAATCTGCATTTAATGTCGCTGCTATTGACAAACGGAACGCTTACTTCGTAAAATTACTTGTCCTTGTTTCTGTTGCTCTTGCTGCAACGGATTATTGCAGTTTAACGATGACGTCTCCTTCTTTAAAGTCGCGTTACCTACTTTCAAAATAGGAATAAACAACTGTGCCTCGTTTGCGAGTTAAAGAGCGATTTCATACAGTCATGAAAAATAACGAAAAATACAGATAAAACTAAGATTATTAGGATATCAGGCAATTAGAGAGATGGTTCCGTTTTATTATTGATTAAATTTAGTGCCAGTTATTGTTCCGTTATTTGAAGGTATTTGTGTATTTAATTTCTTTCCTACAACGTATCTTTATATTTTTGCATCTTTGAATATAGAATATCAAATTAATATTATAAATCCAAATAAGAATGATCGTATTATTTACATTTCGGTAGAATTAATTCTGACATAACATATGCAATATACGAACATAGAAATGATTCTACGTTATAAAGAGTGTCTACATACGTTTTTTCCTTAACATACTGGATGTGTGTATAACAGTGTATACACCCTATATAGCGGTTAATTAATCAAACTACAGTTGTTACGCTTGCGGTTGCCAAAAGACGTACCAACTTTTGTACAACAGATATTAATATACCGAAGACACTTCCTTGCCAAAAATTTGAACATTTCTCGACAATTACAAGTACAACAGATTCGGTTTGATAAATTCAGAACACGCAACAGAGACCATTCTTCAAACGATGTAACGTGCAACACGCGAAGGTTCAATATTCATGAAACTATTTATAGAATTCTACAATTAACGCAAATTATTACTGTGTGCCAAAGAATTGGACCAAAATAATAGACCAAGGAAACACGGCCTTCTTTTACGAACATCACAAATTTATATGTATCAAAAAAGTTCTAATTAAAATAACAGATCGAAGTGTCGCGACCGCTATATTAGCGCAGGTCGTTACGCATTTATAATTATCAACACGATGAAAGTGATCATCGTTAAAATCTAAATTAAACCGCGTTATCAAGCTCCGCGTATGCTTTCCGATCATGCTGATCCATTCATTGCTATGATTACGGTAAACGAATCGACGTTCTGACGAATTCGATACATCAATGTAACCAAATACGTATTGTGTATATTTTTATGAGTTTATGCGTTCCAATTTTCGAATCAGATTCAATTTCACGCGTCGAAACATCGTTTCGTCCGACTATGCACTCGCTATAACTATCGACTTATCACGATGCAATAAATCAGCCACGAATTCCTCTACAAGAGTTCCTGCAACGCTTTTGAAACGGTGAACGAAGGATGACGACGCGAGATATAACGACACCGTGATATAATTTAGCGAAGCCTCTCGGCGAAAGACGGAGCCACGTCAGGAACAGCGACGGAACTTTAACCGCGAATTATAGACGCGACTTTTCCCTCTGACCCTCGTCCTCCTCTGCCGCCCTGGTCCGCAGCGACGCCCTATGAAAGTGGAGAAAAACGAGCTGGCCTGTCTTTCGCGGCTGCTCCGGGTAAAAAGTTGTCTGGCTTCTATCGGGGTAACGTCCTGGCCGCATATAATAAAACGGGTCGCCTTTCACGGAAACGCTCTTGCCCCCGGGGCGCTTTTCTTTCATTTCTGACGTAATTACGCGAAGCGGTGCAAGAAAAGGAAGGGAACTGCGAAAGGGCAGCCGCGAAGAATGGGACGCGGAGAGAAAGCCTCGACGGGCCGGGAATATTTCGCGACCGAGACAGTTGTATATAGCCACCTTTTCTACCAACGACTCGAGCCGCGACCTACTACCTTCGTTTTCTCGATAAACCCTCATGGACCAACTTCGACGCCGACCAACCTTCCCTTCTCGTCGCCTCGTTTCCCTTAGGATCGATCCTTTCGCTTTGTGCTCTCGCGATGGTTCCACGCTAACTTTAAGTGGTTCTGCGTTTATTTTTCTCCTTTCTGTTCTATCATTTGTTCTTGCCAGAGGAAGCAGGATGAATGTTGTTATGCTTGTGAGATGGTACGAGAGGAGGGGTTGGCGTAGACGTTGAGTTTTGAGATTTGGGGAAGATCGAGGATGTTGTGAAAGAGGTAAAGAAAGAATTCCAAGACGTTTTAGCGTGTTTTCTTTGTTCTGGAAAAAAATGTAAAGAATCGATTCGTTAAGAACCGAGACACGTTAGAAATACTGCAATTTTTTCAGTTTCATAAAATTGTAGAATCTAAATGGAAGAAATGTCAAGCAAATCTTTCCAATTCCCTTTCATAGCCGTGACGTTCGCGTCGATAGAATATTATGTAAGAATATTTTCGCGTTACACGCGAGAAATTGCTTCTTAAAAAACGAGCAACTTGAAAAATTCCAACGGTAACAATTT
Source organism: Bombus huntii (assembly GCF_024542735.1). NCBI lineage: Eukaryota > Metazoa > Arthropoda > Insecta > Hymenoptera > Apidae > Bombus > Bombus huntii. Next base: position 6,317,582 of record NC_066249.1, on the reverse strand, counting down.
CTTTTCGTAATTTCCTCGCTCTGCTGTATAATATACACCTATAAACTTTATTCCGCGTAAAACTAATTATTTCAAGCTGCACGTAACGTTATACTTTGATAAAAATTCGTTTATTTCGTATGTAAAAGTTTCATTAAAATGAAAGAACGTATCACTTGCACGGTCCATTATAAATATTTTCTTGCTTCGTGTTTTCGCTCGAAACATACTAATTATCGCAACGCACACGCGTGCAACGTCAGTTTCGAAATTATTAAATTATTCCTGATGAATTTCTACTGGCCGGTCTTTAAATTTCTATAATGCATTCCGAGAGGAACGTAATGAATTGTAAATTGCGAGAAAAAGCATGCGCAAACGATAACAAGAATGCTATACCTAGCAACGAAGCTGCCGCTAATTAACGCCCACGCAAAAACAACCGTTATATTATTGAAACTTTATTCCATTCGAGGAATTTACATTGTGCCGGCGCGGCGTTGGGTGGCCACGAATGGAAACCCGTGTTATTTCATAAATCCCGTGTCCGTATCTATCGCGAAACGAGCTCGTTGAAAACTTTCAATAACTGAATATTAAAAACCAACCTCGATGATATCCGCAAACACGATAACCGCCGCATGTGACCGCATCCACAAAGGAAATCCGCATAAATCGCGCGCGCATCTTGTTTACATTTATCCGAAAAATTGAGTAAACACCGAACGAACATACGTGAAAAATGAGAAACATTCCGAATATTCTATTGATCCTTTTCAAAACGATATGGTTTTCATCATTTGAAGATACCGTGATTACATTTGTTTTTTATATTTGTAATATCGGAATATTTATTTTAGCGTTCAAGTTATGAAATACGAAGAGAGCGTTTTTTTCAATCATTATATCGCCCTTCTGAGAAATATTTTACTGGCGTAAATAACGCACGTGTAATATGAATTTCCGTGCGTTCAAAATATAGTCAACCAAAAAAAAAAAAAAAAATTGAATAAAAAAATAGTTTTGGTAATACGCGATTGGTTGACAGAGTATTTTATTTGAAAAGGTGTCTTCCCTACGTAGTGTTCGTATAACAACATCAAGCCTCACTTTATGAATTCAACATGTTGTAATTACAAAATCAATATCAGAATTACAGTCGTAAATTTGCTTTCACCTGCTTCGCCATTTATCTTAATATACCGACATATAAATACACGAAAGAATATAACGAATAACCTATAATGCAATGTACCTCCAAAAATACTATGATTTAGCTTCACACATCGCTCATAATATACTCTTGTCAGATGTTAATAACATATTTTCAAAAATACTATCGTACACCTTTAAAATTATTCTACGAATCAAACCCTAGCGTTATATCACTTTCCATCTGCCAAATCCCAACAACCACTAAATCACGTTGCATCCCGAATACCTCGCGAAACGAGATCAAACGTGTCTCATCATACCGAAATCCGTGTCCAATGAACGCAATAAATTTCACGGAACTGCGAATCCCGCTATTACGGAAATCCGTCGGGTACGAACGCGCGCTCGAAGGAGGGAAATAAAAGCGCGAATCAATCTTGCGGAATCCCGTTTTATACGCGCATTATGCACGTATGTGCGCGACTGGTCGCGCGTACACGCGCACAGGTCCAGACACTTTAACGACGAAAAATGCAATTCCCCGCGGTGGCAAAATTTTCCAACCGCCATATTTCCGCTGCTATCTGCGGATGGACGTGTTTCCCTGCGCTTGATAAACGCGTCGCCGCGAAGCGAGTTCGCGTCCAGGTGCGCCTCCACGCCGCTCCCGATTGCTGTCTTCGCGTTCTATGATTAAACAGCGCCCTGGGAACGCTTCTTGCCTTCTTAAGAAGGAAAAATTGCTGCAAGAACCGCGTACTCCGAGATGTGTAATCGCAGGTTCGTTCCTGTAATAATCGCTTTAGTTTACGACGTTTCGGGTGCATTTTCAAGAGAAATATAGATATTGGGATTTTCTCCGGTCTCCGGCGAATGAGACCACTCGTATCACGATGATCGTGGACGTGGTAGGGGCGGAAAGGAAGAGAATTTTCCAAAATCAGTCATCGCTTAACCAGTCTCTACAAAAGCAAATTGTCTTTTACACTTATTTCTCTACAGACGCACTCTTTCTATTTTTCCCCTTTTATCGTAACGTAAATGATTGGATTTGCCTGAAATGTCCATGCTCGTGGATGCTTTAACGCGTATATTTTTGTGGTGCAACGATGACTTTTGCGATATCGTCATAAACTTTCCTTACGGTAACGCAGTTTCGAATATCGTAAAAGAAGGTAAAAGTTTGTTCAAGTGTAAATGTTTACGTGTCCAAAGGAAGAAGGTAGAATTATCGAGTGTTCGTTGTAGCTAAGGTAATTGCGTTTTAATTTTTCAAGTATTCGTTTTCTCGCTAAAGAAAATCGTTTGAATAGAGTTGAAATTCTATGAAGGTAGTTTTCGAAATCTGGTTTCCATAGCCTGATACCGATTGGCTTCTAATCCTATCCTGAAGATGGTAGAAGCATGTATACAAGGACAATCATGATGAAGTTTGAGATTAGTCTGTTGGTGTTTCTGCTTATGTCTTACACTGTCAAAGATCGCCATCCAGAAAATATAAGATTAACCTACTTATAAAGTTTAAATTGGAAATATCGATTAGATTTTCGTCTTAAACAATCACGCCACGGTGATATATCTTTAATCGTATTAAACTCGATACCACAAACTTCTCTGGAATTTTCAAGTAAATCTTTTACAGATAATAATACGATTCATAGTTATTAGCCATTTGTTTGATGTTTCGACTCTTCTATATGCTGTATGTTCAAAAAAACTGTACAACGTTAGACATTCAGCTTGATTTACAGAATATTTATAAACGTATTGTTGTTAAAAGCAATCGTGGTAATAACTTTTTTAATACCTTCACGCTATATAAATTACATATTCTCTAAATTACATATTCTACTTTCTTATTTTTTGTTATTAAATATTTAAAACCTTAATGAAGATTTATTTGACTCATACATGAGCATGTACAGAGTGTTCATCGTAACGATCGCTACAATTTTTCAATACTTTGTAAGAAATTAAAAAGGACATCGAGTGACGTATAAAAAACTATCTCGTCAAATTAAAAAAAATCATTGAGGTGACCTCAGTTTTTCATCGAAATAAAGGTTTTTCAAAAGTCCTTAATATTTCAATTTGTAGTCGTTCGAATTAACCGATTAACTTTGTTCGAAATATCTTTCTCTCCGACTACCGGCAGTCCCTGAAATATCGTGGCAACAGTTACGATGAACATTCTGTATACGCGTATTTCCATACAAAATATGCATTTGTTAACTTTTACATAAATAATTGGCACTCTCGCAAATAAACGAATAGACAATTTAATGTCGCAATATATAAAACGAATTCGTTCTGATTATTACAACTTGTCTGCCTGCTGCCTTCGCGTTAATATTATAAATACTTCAAAACATAAATATAATTCTGAAACAATAAACGACTGAAAAACCAACTAAAATTGTCAAATTCTTCTCAATTGCAATACAATCATTCTATCAAATTCTACCAATTGTTTCTTTTAATTTACGCCATCCAAATAGCAAAACGCTATAAGACTGAACACTAATCCATAATCTCGGAATGGAAACACTATTGGTTATTACTCTCAGGTGATGACGCCCTGCGTCGCGGCGCCACAGGCTTTACCAATGATACCCTTATACAAGATGTAACACGTGCCTCGATAATATAGAAACCAGCAAACCCAACGGGACGTATTCAAGGAAGGGCGATGAAAATCGCGATGCGACCGTGCTGCGGCTGATTTCTCGGGTGAAAATAAGGCGAGATCGTGCAATGAATTTTCCTTGGCGACGCGCCGTTTCCGAGGAAACCGCATCGAAAGTTATCGGATCGCGCTTGACCGATTTGGCTCGACTTCGTTGCTCCAGTTTGACTCTCTGTATTATTCTCTGATTATGACGAGCTTGAATTACGAATCGTCCGAGTTATCTAAATAATTGATATTGCATTAAAGGTTGAAATGTGTGTTATTGCAAGGGACAAAAATAACGATATACTAGCTATCCTAAATAATATTCTTAGGAAATTTCGAATAACGTTTTTTAACGTTGAAAATAGAAGAATGTAATATCTAATATCTATTTCTGTAAATATTGCATCTTTCGTTATCTTCTATGAAAAATAATAGATTGAAATTTTGTATTTTCTATGTAAATGACGACTCTATGCGTTACGATTTTTTTAAAACGACGTATTATTTTTCCATACTTCTAGGAATAGCGAAGATGTGATCATTTTTATACTACAATTGCTCGACTCTTTACTATAATCCTTTTAATATCTTTTTATAATTCCAGAGATAACAAAGTCTACATTGCAATTCAAGAATTTTTCGCTATTCTATCAGAAAACGTTCGATATATTGGAGGATTTCCTCACTGTTACACATCGCGTCGTTCCACTCTCTTAATCAAACCGAAAGTTTATTCCATCGTTTTGGAAGCTTGCCCTGCGCCACCAAGGGATCACGTGCTTTTAACGGTCCATAAATGTATGGTGAAAAAGGATTCAGATGCCTTGTCACACTTTCCGGGATTACGCGAATTTAGAACTTTGTTTACCTACACCGCGTGTGAACATGATGGAGGACTGTGGCAAATTTCGTCCAAGTTGCTCGTTAATTTAACGCATACGTAACCGGCTAATTTCCAGCCTCGTTTTTCTCTAGGAACAGGCATCGCGCGAATAAAATTCCCCTTTAATAGAGATGGATTCGTGTATGGTAAAAAATCAGGTTACGCTAGAGACGTTTTTATGATATATGTATCTTGTTGTCAAGGGATGAAGGGACAAAACTTTGTTTTATGTAAATACGTTGGCACGGCGCGGCGATTCGATAATTTCTACGTGATATTAATCATCGTTTCTTTACAATCTATTTTACTTTATTTATACGATAATAATATTTTGTATACGTATAAAATTACGTAAAACCAAATACAATATTTCAATACTTTTTTGGGGGGGCCATGTATGCTAATGGAAATAATTTGAATAATAAAATATTCGAAAAATAAGAATGTAGATAGCGAACGATGGCGGAGACGAAGTTGCATTTGGTCGAAGATTCTCATTGAGGGTATTAAATCAAGATGATAACGCTGCGAATTTCGAAGATAGCCAGCAGTAAGACGATCTCTTTATGCGCGAACACGCTTTCGATTAGTCTACGTCGAGAAAATCTGTGGCGTCTTAAACGGATCAGAAGGGTTCTAACTCTTGCTTTCAAGAATTCTCCGCTTGGCTTTGTGCAATTATTATTCAACGTTCCAGCGATTAGACGCTGTCTCTTCAAATGATTGTCTTTACCACTGCCACCTGCGAAATTCCCCTTGAATAAAATCCTATTTCTCAAGCGACGCTGTAACTACGTTCCCTACGCTAAGGAAATCTACAAAATGCGTAAAATAATTTTCCCTCTGTCAAACGGACTTAAAAATTCCATCTAAGGAAGCATTTCTCAGACTTATCTCTATGGAAACGGAAAAATGAGTAACAATTATTGCCGAGGGATGAGAAAGAATAGAAATGTAAGATAGAGGAGGATAGTAGAACCGTAGAAATATGAAAATGCGCAACGATATTCTCAGAAGGACGAAAGAAGAATTAAAAAATTGATGGAACGTAATTAAGAAAATAATTTAAGATAAAATATTATTTATATAGTTATTGAAATATTTCTTTAATGCACTTCATACGAAAAGAGATGGAAAGGTGGACAAAACGAAGGAGGCAGAATAGAAGGAATGGAGCAGAAAATAGAAAGTAGGAGGCAAAATGTCGAGCAACATTAGACGTAGACCGTGCGCTGGAAAATTGGGCCCTGAAGAAGCAATCTATCATAGCCATACGTTCCTCCTGTTTCGAGGCAAAGGGAAATGGATGGGCGTGAACACGCGCGAACGAAGAAACACGTGAAAATTGAGTTACATCGTTCAACGCTAGACGCGAAAATTCTTTTTTAATGGAAGAGCCCTGTCGGCTACATCACGTCCTGCAGCTCGGGAACAAGACTTCGGTTGTTCTGCTTACGTCTGCCGAGCGAAGAAGAAGAAATGAGTAGAAAATTTGTACGAACATTATTTCGTATCTTTTATCCAACTTCATTTTATGTTCCTATAGCAATTTCTCCCGTAAATACATTTTAAAAATTCTTTCACGAATTATTTGTTTCGTGATCACGCGATAAATCGTATGCATCAGTTTTGTTCATTAAATTGCAGTTAAATTTAGTCGAAGATACTATTGTATAAGAATATTTTTTTAAGGCACATTGTCACTGAAATTTCAGGAAATAATATCCCTTTAAATTCTTCTTTGCGTCGACGTTATTGCTTTCCCACTGTCTTTACCGTAGTACCGTGTCTTTGTTACACACTATGAATAATTTTCAATAATACGCGATCCGATAAGTTCCAATACATTTCAACAAGAACTATCAATTACTTGGCAATCGCTTCGACGTGTTAATCGCCCAGTACACCGACTCGACTGCGATGTAAAAACAATGGTCGCTGACACGTAATCGTAATTAATAATTGCAGCTTTCGTACAACCGATTAGAAGCTTTGATCATCCGATGGACTCTAATTACACGAGCTGGAGCTAGTGCTCGTGTCGGAAGCGGAACGAAGCGCGCAGTAGCTTTGTCAGCTACAAAATTTACAAGCATTCCCAAGGGCGAGGATGTCCCCGGAACTAACGTTATCGAGGCACCTGAATTAGCCCCTCCATTCGCAAAATTATGCCTCTCCGACGCTCTTCATTTCCCCCTCGTTAAATCGATGTTGCCCAGATACAGGACAATTTAACAACTCTTGCCATTGTGCAGGTCGTACCAGTGATTTGCTATTTAACCTTTTTGAGCGACACGCGGGTGTTGGAAACGTAGCGATTCGAGTGTAAACTTCGTTTAATGAGACGAGAATTTTGTTTATTATATTTGTGTATTTAATTAGATAACACGTACGTTGCACTGTCATTAAACTGCATCGAGTAACGTAATAATAATTTATCCATCGATGAAACTGCAACTTGCATTTATTGAGATTATGTAACGTACTTTCGAATTCCATTGATAACGTCACTCTTCCACCTCCACTCTTAACAATTCATATACTCTGCCAAACAAGTGCTAAACAGCATCCAATATATAAAACTCGTAGTGCAAAGAGTACAAACAAGTCCTCTTTCTAAATCAAAATCGATCGAATGTCATCAAAGACCACATGCATATCTCACAGCAGTCAAACAAGCTTTTAACAAACGTACCAACAATTACGACTGTTCAATTTCCAGGAGAAAGTGCTGCAGCCCCGTAATACTGAGAAAATCGGGGAAATTCAGTGGCGGCGACTCGATTGAGATCGAGTGTCAACAGAACGAAGAAGACGCACACGAAAAGGATTTAACTGGTTGGCGTTTCACGTGTTCTCGCGACGGGGAATTGAACAAAAAGCGAGAAAGAGGCTAGATAGGAAGAGGAAGAGGAATAGAAGGAAGGTGAGCATGGCGGACCAGGCTCGTTCGATTGAATATCGACTAAAACGTTATTGCGGTTCGTTGCGTTCGCCTATGCGAGAAAACAGGACCACGGTGGGACAGCTGTCGGTATTTTCCCTCCATTTCTGTTCGATTCTCCCTCTGTCTCTCCTCTTTTTTTTCCTATTTCAAAGAGGAATCGCTAGCTCCTCTCTGTGTACCACCATTGTTGGCACGACAAGAGCGCGGAAATTACACGGATTTCCTTTCCTTCGTCGGGGAAACGATTGCCGGCGAGCCTTGTAATTAGCTGTCGATTAGCGATTGCCAGGTTCCGAAGTCTGTCGACGGGATCGTTAGGCGTCATTAGCGGCGAATTATTCTACGGGTCTTCTTGATGAACGCTTGGTTAGACACCGTTCGTAACTTCCGCATCGGGGCTGTTTTCTTATCCTTCCGTCGCGATATTCGTATTGTCGTTCGTCAAAGTCGTCGCTTTTCGTTACTGTGAATCTGTGAACAGTACATCTTTTTATCTCCAACGTGATTCTTTCTCCAGTTAGATCGAACTGCGTGCTTTATTTGTAGATTACCAGGTATGTGACAGGATACACGTAATTTGATATACGATATTTGTTTATGATACTGGATGATATTATTATATTAGAGTGTTTCGTCGTTTATCCGAAGAATTTTTGTCAGAAGAAAAGATATAGCGGATTTTTATAGTAGAATACAATATAGTTCTTCATTGCACAAGGTTGTAAATTTTGAACAAAAACAACGTCGGTCGATCTATATAATACGATAGTTATACTTGACAAGTGGTACGTCTTAATATATCTCTGCCAAAGTTATGAGCCATATGCAAAGCATCGAAAAGCATTTCTTCTAGAAACGTATCAATCACGTAGAATTAATAATGGAAAAAGTGTCTAAAACATTTGTTTCGGATTATATTCGCTGAGACAATACTATAAATTTACAGTTTCTGAAATTTTAAAGAAAAAATGCAAAATAGCAAAAGACCACCTACAGCAAACTTACTTCTTTTTTAAATAACATCTAAAAATAATCATCCAACTAAAAGACATATAAATAGTAAATCAATAAAATATATAAATATATTTCTAAATAACAAACTATTTATTAAATCAACCATCATAAAATATACTTTGACAAGATGTACAAACGACTAGAACAAACGTAGCTATTCAACGAATAGCTGAATCTTCGTCCAGTAACAGTCTCTTTCTCTTTTACTGCGAGCAAAGATCAGAAAATCGTGCACGCGTTTAATTCAGTGGCACTTGCGAACCCCAGCGAAATTGACGTCACAACGCGAGGCAACAAGAAACCTTACCAGAGGAAACATCGCGAGGATTGGAAAACCGAAACTCTCGAGAGAAGAGTTTGGTTATAGCGAGCGTAGCCAGTCGTTACACATAGCCTTTGTAGACTTTTAGTTATACCACGTTCTTGTGTATGCGTACTGTCACACACGTACACAGCTTCACAAAATTCGTTCGCCTCGTCGTGGTAATATTCGCCCTCTTAATTAGCGTTAGTACTCGGAATAACTCAAGCGCTATGCTTTAACAAACCTTAAACGCAATTTTCCTTCGACAAGAACGTTCGTTTCTAGATTGTAATAATCGCGGTGGATTCGAACAATCCACGTGATTTAATCTCGATTAATGGTTTAAAGTTTACAGTATGTTTCTACAGGATGATAGTTTGGCTCGAGATGTAACGTGTTTTTCTTTTCTATGCTGCGATTCTTTGATTCAGAAATATCAGATTTAAAAATATTAGGCTTCGTTAAATGAGAAATTGGTCAAAATATATGTTAGGGATTTGAATTTTCTGTAATTAATTTGAATATTGATAACATTGCGGTAGAATATTGTGCAAGCAATGGACAACCTTAGATTAGCATTGTACGAAATTAAAAGTGGCAACTTTTATCGTAGAATTGTTGTTGTAATTTCCGGCTTCAATTTTCTGTAGCACAATAAGCAGACGTATATTTTCATCATATTCAGCAACTCATCTTCCGGCTTCTACAATTTTATTTTCCACCTCGCCTCGTTCAGAAGCTCGGTTTAGAGAAAAAAAAAGAACATATTCATGTTCCATAAACATCAACAATTTCGCTCCTACCCCTGTCCTTTACTTCCTCGAAGTTTCTCAATTTTCAATATCGTAATAAGAAAATAAAAAAATAAAGAGAATAAAGAACTATTTATTACGCGGTTTCTACGTTTTCGTCCCTTCTTTTTTCCAATTTCGTTTCTTTCCAGTTTATTCAATCGCAAACGTATGTTTGTATTTTATAATAAATAAAGAAACATCCATTCATTCTTCCGTTAACGGCGAAACAAATTTTTCACGCAAATGTTCTTTATCTTTACAGCGTTGTATACGTGCAATCTTTGGAGATTGATCTCAAAGTTTATCTACTTTTTGCGTGAATGGTTAAAATGACGTAAAAAGTATGTAAAGATTTCATGGAAGCAACAGTGAACTGCTTATGAGATTAAGCTTGAGGTGATTTGCATGGTAATTTTCTGCCTGACATTTCACAGCTTCCCAGGATTTTTTAGTGAACATTTTTCAACTTCTCGATACTGAAGTATTATAAAATATCTGTCACTCGAATGTTAGCAATTTCCCGTTTTTTATGATTCTATCTTTATGTCTCAATACACACGAAAAATTCATATTTACATTTCAATGTTGTTCCCATATAATACAAATAACTTTTACTCCCACTTTTGCTCCTCCTGCCTCTTCTACGGTTCTTCAAAACTGACTGAAAATTCCTCTCCGTTTCACTTAAATCCTTCAACACTCGTAAATTGCGATGGAACGTAATTCCTGCTTCGTATCCAGGTTTTAAACAAAATAAGCCTGCAATAAACTTCTAACGATCGAAACTCGATGAAAACACACATAGATATACATTCGCAAGAAATGTCTTCCTCTTACTGATAACCATTCAACGTACAATAAAGGCGTATTACTATTATTATCGATATTATTACAAATACCAATTTCATTCTTTCTGCTTTCTATTATTCCCATCGTTACCATAAAGCCATACAAGAATCGTCGTTTCATATCCATCGAAGTCAAACACGAAATCACGAGCGCGCTTTGCTGTCTGCTAAACTAACACACGTTCAGAAGGAAAACTCGACGAGAGGGAAACATTATGAACGCGCGAGTTCTCTCGGAGGAAGACCCACTCGAACGAGCCGCGAATCGGAAAGCCGGCTAATAATGGTCGAACGGCAAACAAGGCGCATTATATTGCCGCTATAAATTGCAGCGCTATACTTAATTTACGCGGCGCACGAAGAGCGAGAGAAAGCGAGAAGGGAAGAGAAAGAGAGAGAAAGTCAGAATGGGATGGCGCGTTCGCCTTCCCTTCTCGAAACTTTACCAGTTAGCAGTTACCGATAATTATCCGCGCCGCTTTCCTTTCACGGGGCGCGAAATTATAACGCTCCGCTGGTCCCGGCGAAAAGCTCGCGGCCTCGAAACTTTTCATCGCCGATCGCCTCGCCGATCCTCGCCGATTCTCGCTTCCTCGCCCCGTAAAAAAAAAAAAAAAATCAAATTCCTCTTTAACGTTAGAATTATCGTTGATCGTAGTGCAGTAGCGATAGCGAGGAAACTATAACGAAGGGCTTACGAAAAAATATAGGATGTAAAAAGAACGCAATGTTTGAATTTACGAGCTTAGATGCAAGTTTGGCAAAAACTCGGCAAGTGATTTCACTAGAAATTGATCGATTAATTACGTGGTTCCTAGAACGTGCTAATGGAACTTGTTAAGAATGTAATAGCATTAAGGTATTGTTCAAACTCTATATAATACCACGGTATAAGTAGAAAGTAGGTAGAAACTCGGTTACAAAGCACGTTGTAACATATTAATAACGACGCGATAAATTCCGAGAATCCAACTTCTCCAGACGATTTTACTTCGATTTTCGATTTTGTCTCGTATCGACACAAAGCCACGTGCACGCACGTGAATCGTTCACAAACATTACGAGTTTCGCGTGGCGCGAAACAAGCGCGAAGAGGTAAAATTTCAATTTCGAGCAGAATTTACGGAACGAATCCGACGAAATGGATTCTCCGGGCTGGTGATCGATGCCTCTATCGCACCACATCCAATTGACCTGGAGAAACCCGGTAATATATTTATAGAGGAGAAACGTAACAGCCATATATCAACAAAAGCCACGCATTGGCAGAATCTGCAGCGTTTACAACAATCGTTGTTTCCTAAAAGCAGGAAAAAGGAAAATAGACGAGGATCGGTGTGTGTTAAAACGATGGAATTCGCGAAGTGAATGCTACAATTCGGATATTTACCGTATTCAATTTCTAGCACTTAAGTTTTGATCATTTTCATTACTGTTACAAATGAAATCGTTCGTGTGATATTTAGAGTCATAGTAACGGAAGATTACAGTCCCGCCAGAGTAATTTACATATTCTGACTATATTTGTATTATTGTCATACCCGTCGCTCCCGATCGAAGATATTTTATTTAATAATAATTTGAACACAGCAAACAGGACTTTATTACACACGTTGTAAATGCTTTGTAAAATTTATCACTCCGATTGACAGTACATCACGCGCGACAAATCTCATAGAATATCCTGTCTTAACGAGAGTACTATGGACGACCGAAGCATAGAATTTGAGAAAAAGAGAAGAAAGGAAAAACGAACGTGTCCATATATTTTACAAGAAATCAGAAAATTTCTATAAAACGTTACGAATTGATCGTTTAGACTATTCTGATAATTCTAACGTTAACGACTACTTTCAGTGGACAAAGGCTGGCGCGATGGTCTTCCTTTTTCTAGATGGGGTTATGTTCTCAATGAAATCTACCGTGTAAGTTCGCTAAGAATGTAGCGTGTGCTCGCAACAACATTACCATTATTCATAACTACTTTCAGAATGTAGAATACCTAAGTACGCTAAGATGTAGGGTCGTGTCTGATTCCGCTTCTGAATTGCATCTGAATAATCTACTTAAAGTCTGGCTTGAATATTTCATCGCCTACTAGATCAGACTTTACTAAAATCTTTCTTATTATACACAATAAGCAACGTACGTAGGTATTCATTGATACACTCTATTTTCATAACTTCAAATTATATCTCATAAAAAGAAAAAAATGGGCAAAGTTAACGTCTATGTATACAATTAAGCCAAATAAGTTTACACACACACATGTAACTCTCGAAAAGTTTACAGAGCTCTTTGATATCATCTTACAAATTTTCTTACAAATTTTCTTACAAATTTTCATCAATATACAATTTCCCAAGCAAACTTTTTACATTCAATAACCGATACGTAACACGAGTCATACAGCGTGCCCAATCTAAATGGAAACAGTTCTAAATATCTGAGAAGAATATGAAAGGCACGGAGAAATATTTCAAATGAAAATTGTGAAACATCACAAAGAGGAAGACCATGTATATCATACATTCGTAACTCGAATACGGACAATTCATTTTGGAACACACTATACTGATTAAAACGTATCAATTCAATATACCTATGCTGTTCATCAATCATCACCACGCTATATTCTGTAATAAAAGCCTAGCTCTCGCCCCATCTAGATCACGGGAACATCGAAAATCGTTCAACATAAAACCACGCGACGCGACTTATTGAACCCAGAATTTAGCACAAACCTATATTCACATACTAAAAGAAATAAAAATGAGAAGAAAAGAAACCACAAAGGAGAAACGACTTAAATCGACGAAAAAGCTGAAAAAGAGGTGGACTGAGGCTGGTAATAGGGTGTAAACCTTCGGAAATAAGCTAAATTCTTTCTACTTACAGCTGGTTAAATATGCAGCGAAATATCAGAGTGTGGCCAGCGATGACCATATCCTCGATAATATAGTGCGATACTTGGGAGGTATCCTGCATAACTCGAAGCAGGCAACCGAAGGAGGGTGAACAGCGTACACGGCGAAATAATATTCCTCGACCATAATTTCGTACCGCCTCGCTCTCTCGCACGGCTCTCTCCGTGTATTTTACCTTGGATATGGTATCCATAATGCATCCAGAAGATGTAACTCTAGCCGGCGAACGGCCAATATAAACGCGAACGTTGATGCTTGAAGGAGAACCGGACGTTTTCGATCGAATCGTCGTTAACGTTTCACGAGACGTCGCCGTACGATAAAAAGCGTATTGCTACCCTCGATGACAATGGAGAAGGGAACGTTGAAATGTCGCCGCTTAAACTTTCACGTATGTGCATTTGTAAAGCGACATTCGATGCTGAATTTTATTTTACCCGCAGTACAGGTAGAAAGGTGTGGTGGCTGGAATGTAGGAATTTCGAGAGACGTTGCTTTGTCTATGAATACTTGTAAATTGTCGATAGTACGAGGACAAATTTATTTTGTAAAAAGATTTCAAAGTATGATACATAATCTTAAATATATTAACAGGTGTTACATCTAGTTGAATAAATTTCAAACATTTCGCGCTTTATTCTTGTATTCTATTTAACGCGGCAGAAGTTAATCTGAAACATTCAGAAAACAATTGCGTCTATTAAAAGAAGCGTCGCACGAAACCCAGCAAATTCTATTTGAAATGCCTCCAACAATAAGTTCTACTCTTTTCGAATAGGAAACAGTTTATGAGATAATTGCATGCGAATGCAAACTATATATGCGAGAGTAACTTTTCAATAATAGAACACTGACTATATTATTCGGTGAATAATGGACGATGTATTAATAATAGCAACTTTGTGTCTACTCTCTTAAGTATAGCGCGAATGTACGGTGACACGAATCCATCAACAAGGTTCGGACAAACAGAACTAATGCACCCTTGGAAGTACTATTTTAAAGAGTCACAGAAGTTGTATTCGCGAATGGCATTTCTCCAAAGTAAACCATCGCAGGAAATACGTCGTACAGTGGAACAAGTCTTGCAAAAATAAAAGCAATAAGCTTAAACAGATTCAGCTTACAAATAAAAACTAACTAAACTGAGAATGCGACGAAAATAAAATTTGTTCCTTCAAATATTTCTTTTATTTATACTATGGGCCTATTTTGGGCCATTGACGGAAATATTTTATAAAAAAAGAAACAAATATAAATCAAATTATTTTCTTTTGTCAAGGCGTTAATAAGAAAAAGAAACGAATCGAAAGATGGACGGATCAGAAAAATGTTTAACGTGGAATTCGACGATAGTCACGATTAATTTTTTCTCAACAAGGTTTCCCGTCTCGTAGTTTATGGCGTGACAATCGGGTTACGCAAGCAATATTACGCAACGGCAATTTATTCGCATAAACAACCGAATTCCTCGAGTTTGGCACGATGAACCACGTTGCAGTGAAGCAAAATATTTTCGAGCATCCTCCATGTGCGGTATTTAAGACACGAGCCAGTGAAGTTACGAGGAAATTATGAATCAGTAGCTTTGCATCGTCTAGGGAACGCATTTCCAAAAATAGGAAACTTTTACTATTTCGGAATTTGTTTCTTGCAATTAATTCAACCGAAAATTTTACAACCTGTTCATATTGTAATTATACGCGTGAAAGTTAATAAAATACGAAAGTATAGGAAAAGTATGTATGTACCTAATAAGCAAATGCGTGGAAGAAACGATGTTTCTGGATTCGAGTGGATTTCAGTTGCTCGAATGTATTCTGGAAACTCATTACTGAAAGTCAATCTCTCGAAGCTTACGCGCTTTTTCAAACTAGTCGTCTGCATTTGTCACTGTCACGTGTTCATGTCATGTTTCATTCCTACCTTCAATTTTAGTTCGCTGTTATAGCCTGACCGTCTTTCGTACGTTTCCAAATATGCCATGCCAGAGCCAAATTCGAAATCGATTTCAGTCGTAAGAGCTAAAAAAAATGAAATGTTAAAACGCTCTTATAATTTTGAAAAATAATTATCTTTATCTTCGAAGATTTTCGCAAAGTGGCTGGTAGAATGTTTCCAAACATTTGACATTCAGAGAGTAGCATTTCTCGTAAAAATTAACTGTGGCTTAATAGAGAAGGTTCAAGATCAGATAAATATAGACAATTGCACGTAAGATCGGATTTCGTGAATTATTCTGCTAACGCATTTTTCATAATTTATTCTTGGACACGTAAATTCGGTCCTTTTATATTTCTCTAAAAGATATTTAGATACTCTCAGCCAACATACTCAGTTTTTACATCTTTACAATCTTTTTTAACTCTCTAGACTTTCGTCTCTTTAGAATATTCGTCGTTCACACCATTGTATCGTCTCGGTCAACAAAATCGAGATTAATTTTGATTTCTACAAATGTTTACGCGTTATTATTCCGTCAATCTATATAAACAATTTTAGTTTTATATTCGGCTCTTCGCACTATAATTAATTGTACATAAAATGTTGATAAAATTCTATCACACCAACGGAACAATATCTTCTGTCTGAAGATTCTAAATCTCATGCTGCGACAAACCACACATTAAATCACTATCCAGGGAAACACAAATCCTAGGAAATCTCAGTCGCCCAAGGAATCCAAGAAACTGGAAGTGGAGCAAGAACCAGTTACAAACTCGCATCAGTTTACGTGTCGTGAGGTGGTACAGCAGTTCCACCACGTTGATCGCCGCTAAATTTCTCAAGATACGGACCAGGTTCATGACACGAGAACGAATGATTGCAGCCGACTACGTGTTCAGGTACGTACGGAAATAATTGTTGCATATTTAATGAGGCGTGAGGTAACAGAGTCACGCTAGGCGAGCGTCAATTTCCTCGCGGAAAATTTACCATTTTCACGGTCCGAACCTCCTGGTGTCCAAAGAAGACTCGAGGCGTCACGGAACGTGCCTGCCTACGTACGGAAATAATTGTTGCATATTTAATGAGACGGAAGGTGACAGGATTGCCGGATCCTGCTTTATTCTTGCTTCCAACTGCATCTCAGTCGATCTTCTGCTGGAAATGGATCAATTTCGAGGATCCTGCAACGAGGACCTTGGAAAGATAGCAACGCGTGATTCGGAGGAAATCTTGAATGATGACGCTATTTTGGATGATTTAATGGTTAGCGAGAATATTGAAATAGTTGAGAATTTTGATCAGGCAGCGATGGTTCAGTGATTGAAGCTATTACTTTGCTAATAGCGAAAGATAAAAGAAGGGAAATTTTGGGAAATGTTTTTAGAGATTGTTCGTGATATCGTAAGTTTTTCAAGAGAATTTTACTGATTAAAATTTAGTCTGAATTAAGTACTGGGAAGCTCTACCTATAATCTTCATTTTTCAATAAGAATTGCCCATAAATGAATTACCATTGACGATATTTCTTCGGATAATAAATTTGTTTCGTCTAACATGAACAATATCCTAAATATAGCAGGACCTTGAATACTCATTCAAAAACAGAATCTAGTACATTTAAGTCGATAAATTTAAGCAGCATATAATATTAGCAAAAGAAAGAATATCTCCATCGTTTTAACATCGCGTACGCTATGAAATTCATTAATTTAAAAGAGAGCCTTACACATACGAATCGTAAGACGAGAACCTACGTACATGTATTAAGATTGTTTTCTTGGAAAAAGGTTTCCTATACAAATAGTATTGTTAGGGAAGCGTAAATAGAACAGGGATAAAAGTGTTCTGTCGGTGTTACAATTTTTGAGAAATGTTTTTAAACGACAACGAAGGAGACACCGATAATATCACTACGTCCTGTATATAACTTCGAGACGATGTTAGTATTGTTTCGTAATTTGTCTATACGAATTTATATTTTCATAAACACAATTAAAAAAACCTAAACAGAGATTTGTTTCTTCGATAAAATATTATAACCAGTAAAAATAAAATATAATAACCAAATAAACCAAATAACCAAATAAAACCAGTATAAAATAAAGTATAAAATATAATAAAACTAGTATAAAATAAAATAACCAAAACGTAGCTCGAGTAAACGGAATACCTGGCCCTCGCTACAACGAAGTATTAAAAAGAACAGAAACTTAAGTTAAACGAGTGATTGTTTCGAATGGTTAGTCAACAGTTTCGAATGGCCAACGCGAGGAAACAATGTCAGTCACCCCCTTCGTCCGTGAATTAAAAGTAACAACAATTCCATGAGGTACTCACTAATTGCAAAATAGTGGAAACGATCGGTGCCAGGAGTGGTCGTTGAATTTTCAGTAAACTTAATTGTGAAAATAATTGCTGTACATTTAATGAGCCGGACGAGTAAATAGGGTCACCCTGCTGCCACGCTAAACTACCCTCCGTGTATTGTATAAGCACCTTCGGTTCAACTTCTTCTTTTTCTTCTTCCTCTTCTTCCTCTCCTTCGCCTCTTCTTCTGCTCCGCTTTTATTAGCCCCGTTTTCTCTCGTACAACTCGCGCGCGACTTCACGGATAATTAATTTAGTTTTGCAATTTCTCCCGCCGAAGGAACGCCAGCGTACTGCGATTTACGTTCGTTCCAACCGTCTTCCTTACTATTCTCCTTCGTCCCTCTCTCGTGCCATTTCGCTTTGTGCGCCGCACAAATCGTCCTGGGCTTGTTTACCTGCGTGCTTTCGTGGAATTCATCGATCGTTACACGCGGTAAATATGACGTCGACTCGTTCGAAAACACAACAGAAACACACGGAACGCTATTTGGTCGACCTCTGTGCAAAACAAGGAATACACCGATCTCTGCGAAAGTAGTTAAGCATTTACCACAGCAAACTTTTATATACTGTACGTGATATATAAAGACATTTCGAAATTTCATGAGCGCTGTAACGAAACGCGACTATCATAATTATAAACGTAAGTAGAAATGGGATACGAAAATGTACTGGTAATTCTAGACAGATTTGGAAATAAACAAATACTATTCGTTCTATTACTTATTCCGCTTGAACAGGTATGAGAATAACGAATGGATGCTACATAGCTAAATTTATGGACTTGGTGGTGTTACTAAGCCATGAATAATAACTTCCAAGGCGTTCGCAAGTTTGTCCAATAGATTACAGTTCAATACATTCATTGCAAATCGATTACAAATCGATCATAAATATTTCCAGAGCATTAAAGTTACTAATTCGCTACGTTGAAAAACCAGCGAGCAAAGAGAGAAAAGAAGGACAAGAGAAAAACAAAAGCAGAAAAAAAGGAGATCAGAACGTTGATTCGACTTTAAACGTTAATCTTCTCTGGCCTAATCACCAACGACTAGGCCAGGCCTCGTGTTCTTCGGTTGGGTTCATCTGGCTCCGCAGCCAGTCTAAAAAGAACACTCGAAATATCGCATGTTGCAGTGGTCGTAGCCTCAAAATTTCATTCGTGTACAGATATGTATAGCCTGTGTGTTTGTGCGGAGAAGGGGCGCAAGCTCGACGAAGAAGAGAAGAGAAGAGAAGGAGATGGCGGAGCGAGCGGACGTCGCATGGGCTGTGTGCAGCCTGAAACCTGGAAGCCTGGATGGGTGGGGGTCAAGTGGCAAATATTAGTAGGAAAACTGGCGTTGCCGAGCATGCGAGAGCTTCGCGACGAAAGCTGCTTAAACGTTCCCTTCCCTCGCCGCCGTTCAACCAGCTCCACCTCCCCAAAAACCTCTCGTTTCTCCGCCACCCACGTCGAGGAAACCAGCCATCCCTGTAGCCCTCCGAGGTTTCTCTCTCCAACACAATTCCGCCTCGGCGAAGTTCCCCTGCCTTCCACTCGGTGGTTAAAGTTCCAAACGGATCCGTTGTGTGTGCGCGAGAGCGAGCAAGCCAGGATGAACGAGAAGAAGAAAGAGAGACGAAGAGAGAATCGCAGTAGCGATGCTAGAGGAGTAGCAGCTTCCAACTGGTAGGATGCACTACCGGCCTAGCGATAATAATAGTGCCGGTATATTCCTTTGAGGGGTGAGAGCATACAGGGAAGACTTTTCGCGAATCGTGTACGTATCTGCTTCGTTTATGTTCGCGTATTTACTGGCATAGTTGGTATCGTGCTTCGACCAGGGACTTCCGATGCCGATAAAGGGAACGTTAGAATATGAGGATTTGTGGTATGATCGGTCAGAAGCAGAGAGGTTATTTTATACAGTTATATTTGAGGTATAATGATAAATTTCTAAATCTGTAGACTGTGCTCGATCGATCATTTCGAGTTGTTCGTAAACGTAACGGAAACACGAAAGATAAACTTTGTTCGAAATTGGTGTTCAGAGCAGAATGAATTTGTTCGGTACAATTAGATTTGAAGAAACAGACGCGGTATAACGATAAGTTTTAAAACCTTGTATTTGACTCTCGATTTTCTGGATTTTCACGAGGATAAAGAAAATAGAACATCGTTCGATATCTGAGACTAACGTATGAAGGATATAATCGATCAGTTTGACTTGCAAGTGGTTCGTTTAGCCGTATTTATATTACTGAAACGAATTAATCGGAGATATTGAATAATATCGAGGTGGATATTAAACGTGTCGATTCGTTTTTAATAAAGAGACGAGCGATAAAAAGTGTAATAGTCGATTATATTAAAATCACTGCAAGTACAAGTACAGAAATAGTGTACACTGGTCGTACTCGTCGCTCGTTCGAAACAATTCAACTCCTCTACTCGCTAATTACTCTACTATTGAACTGTCTTAGAGAGCACGTTCGTCTATTTATAACTACAGTTGTTGTTATAAAAAGTTTCAATGTAACTCCGCCTGACGATTACAAATAGCGACGATGATATTTTGTCCGGAGTTCGTTTACCTTTGAACCTAGCAAACCAAAACAACATTAAGTATGGGTCTCTCCCATTCAAGTCTTTCATTGACTCACGTACCGCTACAATATCTACAATATCAACAAGAAGCAGCCTATACTATTTCGTCCTAAACTGTCTAACACAATTCTTCAATCAGACACTGTCATAGACAATCACATTCCGAAACATCTCGATGGCGGAATTATCTGACCGCTGACCATAATAAATTATCAAAGAAAACTGACCACACGGTGTCTGTCTTTTCCTCAACTACGGCCCTTATTTGGTCGTCGTGTTTGCGTATGGTACGGACGCGTTTGAATTCATTAAACAGACCACGATGGAGCCCTTTTCCACGGATACGTGCGCCAGGCGTTCTCATTATATCCGATTACATAGAGGCCCGCGCTTACGCTTGGCCACGGGCGATTCACGGTTAATGCGAACTAATTACCGGTCGACCGGAAGTTAAAAAGTGTGGTCAAGCTACCGCCAGCATCCGCTTATACCCTCCCATTTTCTGACCCCGGCTGGACAATTCCCAGGGAACGAAAGTTTCCTGGCCGTGGTTCCGAGGTTCCTCCACTTTCCTCCATCTATTGACCGCTTTGCACTGGTGTAACACACGCGTTACAACCTTTCTGCTTATTTCGATAACTTACGATCGTAAAAATATCGTGTATCATCAGCGGGAAGAGTTCTGTGGGATCGGCGATGAAATTGTTGGATGATACGCGATGCAGCATTTTTAATTAGATCGTCCGTTGGTTAAGTTCTGTATTTTAGTTTTATGGTGCAGATTGTATTATAATACGAAAAGAGTAAACAAGAGTAAATAAACGGGGACCAAAAAATTTGTACATAGGGAAAATTTCAGTCGAGTTTTAAGTTGAGTTTAATATGAAATTTCATACGTGTTGAACGAACTAATTGACACACCGAGTTTAATATAGAACTGGAGAGTACTTTTAAATGTGAAAAATTTGGTACTTTTGGAAATAATAAATACACATCGAGTTTAATATAAACTAGAAAATTTGTAAGTGTGAACAAATTTGATATGTATGAAGCGGTATGAGGGTAAGAATCGAGGGGACAAATTGCAGAAGTTACGATACTTTTCACACACTCTGCGTGTTAAATTAATCGATCTTCGTTCAATGAATTTGTATTGTCATTGTCGTTCTTAGTATTTTCGTTGTAATGTTCGAACGTCATAAAATCGGATGTTACTTTTAGTTCTCAACTAGGGTGCGAATAAAATATTTATATTATATTTATATATATTACAGTTTATAGAGGAGCACGTAATTTTTTTCTCTTTATCTAATTCCACTATCTGATTCGCTCTAACGAGTAATAATTTGTTCTACGGTCGAATAAAAAGATCTAACGAAACAAATACGTAAAAAGAATCAAAGTAATTAAACTAGCGAGCAACGAAGAATTAAAAAATTCACCTTTCGAATTTTAAAATACAGTCGAAATTATTTTCGGCTACGCCGATTGATTCGTCCGACATCTTTTACCGCTATCCGAACTTTTACAGCTAATATGAAATAATTACCGAGCGCCAGTAAAACAAGCGAAGTACGAACAAACCTCCTGCGGGATCCGCTTATTTCGTTTTCAACTAGCTTGGCCGGGATGGCTCGCTACGCGTACAAATCCCGTGGAATAAAAGTTTACCATCGTAGATGGACTGGATCTCTCCGCTTCCATCGCTATTTTAATACCATCTCCACTGTACACCTACGCGTTTTAATCCCCCGTATAATATTTACAAAGCATACGACTAAATACACGATCCGCTGGTCCGAAATGCTGCTCCTGTCATAGTGTTCACGAGCTATCAGATTAGTTTAGTTTCCAAGAATGAACCTCTGGATAATCGTGAGATGGAATTTGAAAGTTTTTTAGAAACTGCTTGGGAACAAATTTTGGAATATTTCAGATCGTTTATCTTGTAGAATTAACGATGTGAAATGGAAAACGATTGATGTTGGAATTAATAGAAATGTTAGAAAATAGTTGATGGATGTTTGGATTTTCTCTTAAATGCTCGACGATGATATTTGAAAAAAGACATTGTTTTCTTTCTAGCAAAGAGTGTTAACAATTTCTTTCGCTATTTGATCATTTTCTTGCTACAATTGTTGTACATTAATCGCATTAAGTTTATTTTCCTTTACTAGGAAGAAAATTATTGTACTCGCGAAATTTGATCGAAAGCATTGAACGGAAAAATATTAGAAGTTGTCTGAATATAAAATACGATTAAAGTACTTTTCATAATCGTAGCGTAACAAGTACCTTCTTCCTTAGAAAGCTGTTAAAGCCAGTATAGCAAAAATGAAAAATTCGAAGTATATAAAAATTGTACAAACCGAAAAAGATGTGTATTAAGAGATTTCGATGATATCTTTTTAAAATCTACGGATGAAAGCCGGATTTCTTCTTTTGTTCTGATTTCTTTAATACAAATTTCATGCTCTGGCCTTCGGTACTTTTGATTCTAAGAAAATTTTGGTACTTACGAAAGTTTAAACGCGAGTTCGCAATATTCAGAAAACGGGAGTCGTTAGGCGAAGTCTGAGACTTCATCGCGACTTCCTTTTGGTGCTACTTCCGGTCGCCGGGGGACAACGTTAAAAATGCAGCTTAATGACCCGTTGTCTCGAAGAAAGCATCGTTGTTCTTTCGCTTTTGCGTTGGCACATCCGTGTTCCGTTAATGCGAACTGATACAAGGCAGCGATATCGAATTAACGAGCATCGTTACGGCCTTTAACACGATATTTCGACTCGTTGCGCACCGGAATTGCACGTGAGAGGATTATCGAAAGAGCTGGAGAGTGAGCTCTCTTAAAAGTTGCACGAGCTTCTTGAAGATTTCCGACCAAGACGCGAACTGCAAGATATAATAGCTAAAGAAAGGTACGGTTTTTACCGTAACCGAAGTAAATTTTTATAAGTTCCCTCCTTTTCCTGTACGTTCTTAAATGTTAAGCACCTTGAGATTTGCACGAAAAATATAAAGTGTTTCTTATTGAATATATCGTACATTACACATTATACGTGGCGATCAATAAACAATTTAGAAAGTAGTTCTAAAGAATTATTCTACGAAATATAAACTTCTAAAGGATATTTGAAGAAATTGAGTTTTGAATCTTCCAGCGTGAAAGTTCCAAGTTGTAAAACAGCCGCTGAATTATTCAGTTCAAATTGTCATAAGATAAACGTTAAAAAAAGAATTTATCTTAATATAGAAATGACACGGTATCGAAGTTAATACTAACATCAACTTAGGTTAATACTAACGTAAAATCAACAGAAATATTCTTATTTCGATTTTCTCCCGTATCCACGTCTCTTACCACTGTAACCGAACTAAGCCAAACGTCACCTTAAATCTCACTCCCAGAGAAAGACACGTTAAAGAAACATCCTCTGTTTCCATCTACAAACTCGGTTCTCTGTCTCTTTAACACCACTAACATACATTCCATCACTATTCGAGTCTCACGTTTTCCACGAAAATTCTATCTGAAATCTCCCTCGACTGCAGAACCACGAAACACACGAGGGCGTATTATTCGTGCTCCCTTCCTCTTACGAAAATCCGTAAGTTTCGTGGCGGCTCGAAGAGAAAAGGCGGAAGCACGCGGCAAAGTTGCAGGTCGAAGCATAACTTTTTCATTTCCTAGAGTCTTCCGGTTCCGCGACGGACTTCCTCCCAGCGGTACCCGTTGGAAAACTCGATGGCTGAGGGGTTGGTGGCTGTGTCACGTCCTTCTCGCGCGGAATATCTTTTGTACGTGAGCCTCTTGAATAAACATGCAGGGATGCAGCGCGCAGAAGCGAAGGGTGAGCGCGAAAGAAGCAGAAAGGAAATAGAGCCGGCGTTAAGAGCGAAGGCCTGTTACGGGCAAACGATGAAAAATGTCTGCGCGCCGCTCTCGCGCCAACACCGCAAAAGACAAAAGAACAGCGGCGCGATAAGGAGGCCGCAAATATTTTCAACTTAATTAACCGCGCCCGCTTCTTAACGGACGATTCCGCTTTGAAAGCACGCGCCGCGCGAGAAGATATCTACGTGCACGCGCGCCTACGTGTCGCGTCGCTGCTACGAAGGGATGGAAAAGCTAACCAAAGGAACGACGCCTCCCTTTGGCTACAAAGGGATCCTATTTTTGCGGCGGCGATGCGATACGTGTTCGCGGCGTGGAAACGAGATTACTTCACAACCGCCGGCCAAACTGACGCGACTCCGAATGAAAAAAAACGAAATTCCCCGAGCCTTTTGCTATTTACGAAATAATCTTTCACCGCGGGGATGGATTTTCGATGTTATCGGAGATCTTTCGGCGAATGAGCTGAGACGCGTTGTTTGATTATGAGCGATGAAAACGTCGAATATGTATTCTTCTAGAATATCGATCAAATGCTAAAAAAAAAAAAAACATTGATAACGTCCTCCAAAACGTTCAGATAAATAGGATTCTACGATAAAACGATCTAGCGCAGACTTAAAATACGTCAGAAACTCCATCTACAAAATGACGTTAAACGTTCAACCTCTCCCAATCGCAGCTCAGAATGTACAATTACACCCCACTTGCGCTTTAGCAAAGTTCAAAACCACGGAAACATCGTGGGAACCAAGTTTGCCGATAACGACAACCTAGCAACGCAGCCGGACTCTCTCGTCGCAGCAAACGAATCCAGACGAGCGCGTAGCCGCGCATTAGAGCTCCCTTTGCCGGGATTTCGTTAATTCATCGCGTTAGGGGCACGAAGACACGGCCGATGCAAAGCCGTTGGTCCACGTTGGTTGCTCGCTCGTAGCCGCGCAATCATTCATATTTAACGGACCATTTGATGGATTGTACCCAGAGACGATGGGGTAAGGGACGAGGGAAAGAGCGAACAGAGAGAAAGAGAGAGAGAGAGAGAGAGAGAGAAATGGCAAGCAACGGAGGTTATATGGAACAGGACGTAAACGGAGGTTTAAAGCGTAGGTTGGCAGCAGGTCGAAGTCTCGTAGGTGGGTTAGGTCGTAGTCCTCGGGGACGCTGCATTAGTCACACTCTCGCATCACTCAGCTCGCCCTCTCTTCCTACGTCTACTTTCCTTTCCCCCTTTCTTCGTGTATCCTCGCTTTACGTGGAAAACGGGCAACGGCCTTCTCTTTGCACAGCACGGGAACATTTTCACGTGGGAATATTTAACTCCACGGCGGCAAATTACTCTGCGGCCCTCCGGTCACCATTGCGCGCCTGCTGCAAGCTAACCCGACGCTAGCAGGTTGCGCGCCACCGCACCGGGAACCGTCCAACACGAGACGGGACTTTACGAGCTACGCCTCCCTCGGGAACTGATAAGGCAACGTCGTGCTCGGCTGACGTGCCCGCCCGCCACCCGTCTTCCCGACAACTTGATGTAAGTGCGCGAATACGCTCTGTGTTTACGCGAGAGCTAGACTTCCCGCTACTTCTTCCACTTTTTCCCACGTTCCGCGTGTCTGCTTCCGACCCAACTTTTGGAAATCGCGCTACGCGACCACTTTGCCAATGGGTTTTACGCTATGCAACGGCGTTCAGATTGTACGCGTTTTCGAAGCACTTCGTGAATAGTTTTTGTATATTTTTAGTAGCAAGTACGCTTCTTTTACAGCATTGCTCGTGGCCCGAGAATTATATAGCATGGGAGACACAGGTCTTATCTTATTGGTTACAAGTCGAAATAATTACATCCGCGAATTGAAGGAAGAAGAAGCGTAGTACGTCTCGTTCCTATCTGAATCGAACTGAAGATTAACCACACGATTGATAATTGAGAGATTGTAACATAAAAGAGCGAATAGACAGCTCGTCTTCGACGCATCGAGAAAAGAACCGCGAACGTTTCTGGTAACAAATAGCGAAGCTGCTCGATAGATGGGCGGTTCCTCGCGCGATTGGAACCGATTCAAGCTTCGGAAACCATGAGCCAATTTCGACCATGGTCGTTCGAAACGGAGTAACGTGGCGAAGGTCGTCAACCTCTGCCGCGAATCGCACGAAAATTCGTTTCCGGTAGACGAACGAGCTATCGGCGAACCGCGGCTTTTAAACACGCCATTACGCAAATTAACTTTTGTAGCGCCGACGGCGTTCGCGTGCGACTCACCGACGAAGAGGGACACAGGACATCCCCTTTGGCCGTGAGCCAGCCGTTCGTTCGAGATGTTTTGCCACGAGAAAATTCGCGCATATTTTCCACGTGGCGTCGAAAACGTCGAAATCGCTGTTCGATGGTAAACTGAGCTGCCGCTGGCACCTAAGGCGTTCGATCATAATGAGAAAGAGAGAAACATCGTTCTCGTGGTATTACGTGGTTCGTCGAGAATTTGCGAAGCAGGACTCGCGGGCTGACACAAGAAATAGCGTTATGACGATGTGATGTCGTAAGAGTAGAATCGATGGATGATGCAATATCATAACAATGTATTCTATTATTTTGTCATGCAGTTTTAAGGCGTGTGACAGCAGCAGGATTGCAGAAGAAAAAATAAGGGTAGATAAGAATAGAAACAAAAACTATCGTTGCGATTGTGTCGATCATGGTCCAAATATAGAGATTTAAAAAATGAGGCGCGAACACACGTGCAAGTACGTGACGGATAGACTTCAAAAATTCCAAAGTATATTTTTTTCAGAGATACACAACCGCTCGACATCTTGCGTTTCGTCGGACACGTCGCTTCTACTACGACAGAATATCACAGATCGATATTGCACAGGGAAATAAATAATTCACGTTTCAACGACATTCTATTTTTTGAAACACAAACGTTGTCACTGTGACACGGTCCATTCGCTTTACACTTTGCGACGAAGCAGACGAGAATAATATGCATAGCCTTGGAGCTTGAAGGAAGATCAGAAAGTAACGTTCGAAGGTGAAGAGCTTTGAACGAAGTCGAAAGTACGACTGAAGATTTCTTCTTTCATAGAAGCACCTTCAAAGAAGGATTCGACCTACATAGCGTGAAAGAGGCGCAGACTGTTGGCTTCCGAAAAGTTGATTGATCTTTTTCTTTTGTGTTACGTATGTTACATTCGTCTCTGTCCAGAAGCGGCCAACGAAATGGATTTTGCTTCTTTGAACGAACATAGGTATCTACTTCCTCGAACGAACCATGCCAAGACTCTTTATAATTCTTTTACTTACTTTGCTCGAAATCGTTTTATTTCATAGTTCAGAGGCTACGATTGACTGAAAACGAAATTGAGATTTATGGAGAACTCGTTAGTTTACAACCTGAGCGATGGTCGTTTAATTAGCACAAATGAAAGTGGATAACGCGCGATGCGTCTGATTATTTTGGTAAAGATGCGATCTTTGTAATTTACTCATGATACACGACAAACATGCAGAGATATACGAGTTATTTCGATGGACGAACAGTCGGTGTTGAAATGCACCGTGATAACAATTTTCGTATAATGCGACAGTGTAATATATCTACCGGCTGATATACCGGTACAATATACTTCGATTATATACGATCATTGATGATGTTACAGAATTGTTGACGCGCAACGGTGGGTTAAATTTAATCTATTCACGGTAGGACGCCGTTGTTTTGCATTATGCCCACGACCCCTTGCAAATCTAGAATGACCTAAATAACGATCGAGCGAATTCCACTTTACTACTATTTCTTCTGCTACAAAAACCATGCAATCTCAATATCGCGATACGATAAAATGGCCACGTTCTCTACGAAATAGATGTTTCATATGAATAAACGAATGCTTTCAATTTTTCTTTATCTCGCTAGTATTTCATTAACAAAAAAAAAAGCAATACAACCCGAGTATCACATTTTATTATCAACGTTAACATCAAATTCTTTCACAGAGGTATCGCTTGTATCAGTTTATTACTGACATTTATCACAAAGTATTTCGCATACACAAAACTTTGCAAACTTAATTTCCAAAAAAATCCCAAATACGTAGTCCATGAAATTGCAAGTGTCGATTAAAAGCTAGCTTATTTGCCTCGCAGAGTCAGCGGAAGCGCACGAAGATACAAAAAGCTGGGAGAAACCGCGAGATCACCTCCGTCTTTGAGAAAAAGTTAAAGGACAGTGATTCGACGGTCTACCATTGAAGCTGCCACACGTGTCGCTTTGCAATTCAACGCGGTCGGGACATGGTGGCACGCAAATATGCGTTTTTGAGTGTGCATAGCCCGGTTAGGTTCGGTGGCGAGATGCTTCGAGAATCACTATAAATGGTAATGGAGAGCGGTGTTCACCTCGAGCCGGGACAAAAGGTGTGGAAACAAGGCCAAGAAGAGAGGAGGACAAGAAAACGGTCGAGGAGAGAGGTCGATGGGGAAAGAAGACAAGGAACGGGTGGCCCCAGGGGGTGGTTTGAAAATGTAATATTTCTTCTGGCTGCGGAATAAATAATAGTATCGTACTATTATACAATGGTAATAATACACGTTCAATTCAATGGTACGCTTCACCGCGACCTTCGTTTTCAACTCCGCTAAAGCGGTTCCCGATGCTCCATTGCATTTCCATAAATTTCAGTTGTGCCACTGGCCGCCCCCGCGGTTCCCTTACACTCGATGAACCTGGGCAAGGTTTCAGGGTTTAGCGTTGGTTTCGTTGGCAATTAAGTCGCTCGTATAATTTCAGCTAGTTGACTGTACGAGTTTCGAGAGATGATACCGCGTCCATTAATAGTCATATTGATTAGGAATAGAGGGAAGTTGGATGGATTAATTCAGAAATAAGGAGAACGCTGACTTGGATTGAATTTCTTTGGAAATATATGAGAAAATACCAAGCTTTTGGTTTTTTATAATCTCAAAGAATTGTTTATATTATGGATAATAAATAAGAAGTTATACAATTATTCGTCATTAGTTATAAAGTAAAACTGACTCCAATATTTACGATCCTTACTTTTACGAAAAATAAACTTGACGAGATTTTTTTGTACTAATTTACGGAATAAAACTTCGGTTATATAAACTTCGTTTAATCGAGCGAAACGTTAATTAATTTTCCATCAAACGAATTCCTCGTATGCTCCAATTCATTTATCCGAACCCGAGGTCCTGTTATACGAAAGAAAGATCATCGGAATAAAAATTTTCGTTATACCGAGCTCCAATTATACAAACTATTTATCTCTTAGCACGTACAAACGGGTCTCCATTGACCTATGAAAAAGAAAAACGATTTACGCAAGCATAAAAATTTGCAGTGAACAGCATTTGTAAAATAACGTATTACTTAGAGCGTCACTTATAAAATAAAAACACCGATAACTATACCACGGAAACGCTATTAATATTCCTGACATAAATTGATATTCGTGCATAATCTTGATGCGATGAAACGACGTCGCTAATAATTCTTTTACCCCCGAAGTGCGAACTAAGTCTCAGCCAATTTATACTCTCTGGCCCACTCCCGTTTTCTTCCTCACTCCATAGCTATAGAAACGGGGGAAAAGTCACGCTTAACTCGCGGGTTTTCCATTTATCTAAGCCCTGTCGAACAACGTGGCGTGCTCTTGCGCTAAAACGATTTTCTCTGGCGTCCCCAGCTATCACGTTCCCCCCATGATTTTCCACCAATAACGCGCTGCAGCCCCCGCGTTCTTGTCGCCCCAACCCCATTTCTTCGAAGACCCATCGTCTCTCGTGTCGTCGAGACGCATAGGCGTCAAACGTTCCGCGACAGATGCGATCCTTCGCAGAAATTACCCTCTGAGATTTCAGTACAGCCGAGACATCTGGCAATGCGCGAGAAACCGGAGACAAGCGATGTTACAGGCGCGAGACGTTTCGAATAATTTTCAACCTGCAATGAGATTTCAGATTGCTCGGGTAATCTCGTTGTTTGCACGTGGAAATCTCGCCAAGATTCAGAAAGAATAACAGGAAGAAGGTGGAAGAAATTCAGTCAACAGAGAGCGAAGTTTTTCTATTTAAATTTACAACGATAATTGCAACGGTATATCGTTGTGTACAATACTCGCTAAGAGGATTGTCGGCACTAGAATTTTCGTTTATCATGCAAGATTGTTATTAATCAAGTAACTTAACTTGTTTTCTTTATTATCGATCTTAACCCCTTCGTGGAAGAAACAGCTGCAGTCATCGAGAAAGAAGAATCGCTGCCGGATAAGACGCCTATAAAGCGAATCGATTAAAAAAGATGAGAAATTGACCGACGATCTTCCAAAAGAAAACGCGTCATCCTGATTTCTGAGACAATCGCATCCTCGACTAATATCGTTGGAATCAACGTTATACCTTTGTTTAAGATATAAATTTGCGTAACAATTTGCACGAATAAACCAGAATAAATTGCCGACCTTAAAATCCGCAAAAATTCATAAATCTTGCGAAACATCCGCTTATCGATAAGAAATACTTTTCACATCGCATGAAAACTGTGTATTGCATGATGAACGAAGCTGGCACGGCAGATCGACAAATCCTACATATTCTTCAAGACGCGGAGGAGCCGCGAGACTCCACGGGGAGATGCGCGGTATGCTTCTCGAGTCGCGAGAGAGTTTCGAAGGCTCGAATTGCAAAGGGAAATAACTTGGTATTCTATTAAAGAAACAGCCGGTGGGAACAGAGATCGCGAAGGGAGTTGGTTTTGCTCGCGATGCTGCAACATTGGAGGAGGGTGGGCGCGCGTTATCCTGCTCGCGTGCGCCGCCATTGGGAATTAGTTGCGTAGAACTGTTTCCGTGAGAAGCTGTAAAACTCGGCTGGGGGTTGAAGCAGCCGCGCGCCATGTCGACGAGGAGAGGAGTTGGAGGCGGAAGTTTCGCCGCAACGAAAGGAGTTCTCGGGGATTCGGAACTCGCGCTGCTCTC
This sequence comes from Bombus huntii, assembly GCF_024542735.1. Taxonomy (NCBI): domain Eukaryota; kingdom Metazoa; phylum Arthropoda; class Insecta; order Hymenoptera; family Apidae; genus Bombus; species Bombus huntii. Next base: position 6,286,253 of record NC_066249.1, on the reverse strand, counting down.
GTTAATATCGGCGCTTGTTGCCGCGTACAGCGCGAACCAGCGCGATGATGAATGCGAAATGCACGTTACACGGATATGCAAGCGGAAGTAGATGGAAGACGAGTTTCGCTGGGTTGGAGAAGAAACGAAGGGAGGATACAGTTCTTACGCGCCGCATCCACGAGAGAAGAATTACGCTGTTTCGTTCCAATTTTCTTCGAACTCGCTGCAGATTAAATACCGGTCTAAGAGGATTTGTGACTCGTAAGATGATTAAGTGGAAGACGTTGCGTTTTCTGTAAATTAGAAGAAGCAGGATGGTGAATATTTTGTTACGTATCGAGGCATGCGATGTTTCCCTCGCTGCTTTTCTCAGTTATCGATTTTATATTGCATCCATCGCTGTGTCATTAGCGGTAAAATTGTCTTGATTTTCTTTTATATCGATGCGATTCAATTTTGTGGTGGACGTTGGTGTGTTTCAGTTTGTTGCACGCAGTCTGTTCTCTATCGTAATACGAGGTCGTGCGCGCAGAAGGAGAGGCCAATTTACATTTTCACCTTTAAAATTGAACCTTCCAGACTTGTGTTTTTAATTCCGAATATAAGAAGAAACTCTTATAGAGTTTTAAATAAGATACATGAGACAGAAGTTAAAGTCCAAAAATATGAGATTTAAAAGCGAATAATATGACATTGGAAGCATGGAATTAACGAGACCAATTACCCGTAATCCATTTCTATCGCAAAAATTATTCGTGCTCGTGCCCGAGTTATCAATTAAATGTGTATTGCTTTTATTTTCTAGATAGAATCGATTTCAACTAACGAGGATAATTCTCGTCGAATTAACAAGTCCGTTTAATATGTAATCAACCAAACTCTACTATATTCGATATGGTTTTATTACAGAATTCCAACTAAAATACACGATCCGCTTACAAAAATTAAAAAGGTATTAAACTCAAATACACATACTTTTCATCAAACGAAAATCGAACTACGCTCTACACGAATTTCGTCTTCGATCGAAAGTAAATATCGTAAGAACTATAGGAAGCTAATCAAACGGATACAGATTCGAGATTGACTGTAATTTCAACAAACATTCTATGATACATGTTAGAAACAAAATAACATTTCGAGATATCAGCAGATAACAAGAAAATCACGAATCGCAAGAAACAGATCTCTGCTTAGATTCTATCCCTTTAATCGTGCTCGCAAAAATATATATATTCACGTAAACCTCTGCAATCTACCTTCTAAACACTCGTTAATAGCAGATAATTAATATCACGAAGAGCGTGGATTGGTTAATTGAAGGAAAGCAAACGAATTTCTCATGACACAGGTATTACGCTATAAATCACGATACGACATTACGTGAAAGAGATGATAATGGAAAAGAACCACAATGGAAGCGTAGTATCCTCGAAACGAAACGGTTTCACAGAGTAGATTCTATGCAAGATGAAACGTCGTGGCATCGTTACTCACTCTTCACGGTCGGCGAAGGGTGAGTTGATGGAGCGAATCTCGTTGCCGCTTTAAGATGCTTCTCGCTTTATCTTTTCGCACGATTTGACAAAAAGCATTTGCTACAGTGTATACTCGGTAAAATAAAGCCAACTAGACACGGGCTGCAGCGCATCCTGACGCCGTTTTGTTATCTAATGATGCGAAAACCTATTCTTCACTGCCCTCGCGTCATTTCATCGAATAATGCGCAGATTATTATTTCCAACGTTTAGACGAAAAAATTGAATTTTCTCTGTTGCACAAAAGCGAAGTCGATTTACACGTAAACATAAAAATATTTATTTTAAAGACTGTTCTCCTTCTGATTTTTAAATTCAGCTGCATTATTATACGTGTTGATTTATTAAACAGACGAGTGATAAAATTATAATAGTCTGTGTGTATATTAAAATCACTTTAAATACAAGTACAGGGATAGCGTGTGCCGGTCGTTATCGTCGCTCGCTCGATACTACCGTTCAACTCCGCGCTCGCTGTTCGACTGTATGACTCGCTATACTGATTGTCCTAGAGATCACATTCGTCTATTTGTATCGAACAATGGTATTAGAAAAAATTCCAATGTAACTCCGGTTGACGATTACAAATAACGACGATAATATTTTGTCCGCAGTTTGTTTACCTTTGAACCTGGCAAACCAAAACAACGTTGATACTCCAAGGCACAACAAAATTATTTATTATTATTATTAATAAATGCCGCTACAAAATTACAAAGTTTTGGTTTAGAAGGGACACTTTAAAACACAAAAATATAGACGCGGGAGCTATCTCGAATTGAGAAGCGCTTTCGATATTTTAAAAAAAGGTTCAATATGATTACAGGAAATTCTCATAATTGAGAAGGAATTATTACGATGATACACGCGTCTAGATGATATATTAGTTTTCGATCGTGAAAAATTTGAAACTGCGATCGATTTCACGATTTATTTAATTAATCTAAATAATTATCGCAACAAAAGATCTAACAACTAAAACCATTCTACCCATAACAAACAAATACCGAAGAGTTCGCAATGTAACTAATATCGACGCGTCAAACGAAAATACACGTATAATATCGAAAAATAGCATAAGTGTTTGTTGGAAAAATTGACATTAGCATATATTTACGTAGAGACAGCCATAATCCTTGGTGCTCACTGGTAAATTACGGAACCTATTTACCGCTGTGATAAAATATCGTACGTTCGAGTGTCACCGCGCATTTACGTTTCAATTGTTCATTTGTCCGATGTATATGAGGTAGAAGGGGCACTGGGAATTGTTATACATTAATAATGAAATGCTGCGTTTTGCCGTCGGTTATTATCGGACACGGGAACGCTTCAAAGTGTTTTGAAGAAGCAGCTATTGTTGAAATGCTAGTACCAACAATAACCGGGTGTACCGGGAATAAAAGAATTTACGATATATTTACTGAATATTCACAATCAGCTTTTGCAATTACAATGAAAATGAAAATAAAAAAGAATTGTTCTTGGTATTAAAAAATCGCTTCGCTGAAATATGTGCTACATGGTATTTATGGACTAAAATCGGAATGGTGGATGGCAGAGCATGAATAAAAGGATTTGTTACGATTATTAAAAAAATTTTCAACGAGGTGAACTTTTCTCGATTTAAACATTTCAAAGATAATAAAATGGTAATAATACCATCCTAGGGAATATGTTGCCTAAAATGCTTCGTTAAAATTGTTATATTACAAAAGAACGTAGATAATCGATATCTTGCTCCATAGATTACTCTATAATTATTCCTTAACAGAATCAGTCGCTCTAGACTCCAATTTAAAAAACGAAGAAACTGTAAAATTATAGTTGAAAAAAGAACGAGAAGGAGAATCAAAAGAGCGATTAAAAAAAAAAAAAAAATAGACGACGGGGCAAACGTTTCGAAAGTTTCGATCAGTTAAAAAGGTCTATTAAGTACACAGCTTTCAGAGGGTTAACAAGCCACCGCAAGTTCAGCGCAGTGTAATTAAATCTAGAGGAGACTGCGTTTAGCTACAGCGAAAGGTTGCAGAAATTTATCGAGTTCTCGAAAAGTTATACAAGTTTCGAGTCGCTCGAGAACTTGCCGGACACTCCGCCGTAGACATCACACGAAAATTAAACTCCGCTAGACTCGAGCAAAAATTTTTAAAGCGACCAAGCTTTGCCTCGCTAAGACGATTCTATTTCCTCTTTTCCGCTGCTTCTATGATATCGTGTCATAGCAGTTGCGACTTCGCATTATTCAAACAAGTACAGAACTGTTGTACAATTTTGTCATGGATTTTATTTATTAATTATTATAATTTAAAGCGATCAATTTAATGTGAGATTATACGAAATATTTAGATTGTCGAAAGAGTATGACAGTGTGTTCTAACCTGAATAATAATACTAAGCTTAAAAAACGATCTCTTTACAATCCTTTCCCTCTATCTTTCTCAATTTAAGCGAGCTTCGTAAAAATTCGCAAAAGCATTCATTCGCGTGCACTCGAAGCCTTAAACAGTTTTCCATTTCACACGTTTCCATTTCAACTTCAAAGACTCTCCAACAAATTTTTCGCACCTTATATGCCGAAAAACGTGTCATTCCCTATAAACTTTCATTCGAACTATCGTTCCAATCGTATCTGACATAATTCGAGTTCCCCATTGACTAGTTTGGAGAACTAGCGGAAGTCGAAGTAAAAGTCGAGCGTGGCGTATCGCGCATCGGTAAAACTGCTCCGGAAACTCAGACGGAGATGAGCACACCGGGCCGCATACGCGACCTGCCTTTCCGCGAATAAATTCCCCGTACGTGTCTCGAATCGTAGCGAACGAGATCTTCCTGCCTGGTTTCCGGTCCCCGCGGATGGCGAGGGAACCGGCCGAGGATCCTCCGCCGGAACGAATTTCGGGTCAAGAAAGGACTGCCACGAGCTCTCGTCTCGTAGCGATACCTTCGTACGTTCGCACGTTCCCTCGTCGCGCCACCTGACAAGAATATTATAATCGTGGATCACGAGAGACAAAAGTTTTCTGGCCGGGCTGTAAAATTCTTTCGCTCGTATTTTTCAAGAAACGACCGAGGGCGAGAAAATCGAGAAAACAATTGCTGGAAGACGTTCGAAGGAGATTTACGGTAGCGACGATTCTTTCTTTTCATTTCGCCGCTTAAAAGTAAGGTACAGAGTGCGCACCTCGAACTGGAATATTAGCTGAGAAGCCATGTGACAAAGTTGATCGAGAGATTCTGGTTTGCCGAGTCGGAGTTTCGCATCGATGAAAAGTAGGGTATCTCGTGAAATTGTGGGGCTATCGATGGAAACGAGTTTCTGATGAAATATATTCAGTTATTATGGTTTCGAATTTAATTTCCAGTTTGTAGAATATATAATTTGGAAATTAAACTTGCGTTTGGAAATGAAAATTTGTAAGTTTGGTATCTATATACTTGATAGCCTGTCTCTCTGACAGCAGTAGTTTAACATATAAATTTTGTACGCAAAGAGTCGAATTGTCGGATCAAAATTCAATGTGCGTTATAACTAAAAAAAAAATATTTATGAGATACTAATACGTAATCACTAAAATTAAATCTAGAATACTGATCACAGTGATTTGTAAGTGACTAAACGAATGGATAGCCTGAAATAAAAAGAAAATCGCTGCAAGATGGAACAAACAATAAACTAACAAAATACCAGTTGATAAGTACATTTTTTACTGTTATTATATTTTTTCTGTTACCATAAACAATAGCATATTTTTCTAACAAAAGCCGATCCGAAAACCAGTGTTCCTAAATGCAATTTCCTGTACGGAACTCGGCCGAAAACGCGAGAGCCTGCAGCTGGTGCGCCCGATCGCAGGCTGCACGGCCACCAATATCCAAGAAAATCTAAATATCACATCTTTTTCCCGCAAACGCACCCCTCGTTTTCACACGGTTGATCGTACGTTCGCGTTAACACCCCCTTCACCCCTGTTTTTCCACCCTCTCCTTTCCATGACCTCCTTCGTTGCTCCCTGCTGTTTCACTTCTCGCTCTCTTTCTCTGTCTCTCTCTCTCTCTCTCTCTCTCGTCGCGAGGATTATTGAATTTCCTGTCATTTCCAGAAGAAATACGCTCTATTTACTCTGCCGTGCTATGAGCACGCTTGCAGCCGGCCTGGATGTGGACGAGAAATAAGAAATATAAGGAGAAGCAGCAACGAATCGAGTCGTTGGCTCGCCTATACCGCGGCCAAATCAACAACAGGGTATTTCACGTTGCGACCACGATCTGGAATCGCGCGAGAAACCGTTCGAAGACGTCGTGTCCAAACATCCACTCAGCCCCGATCATCCAATCGATCTGTTTGTTGAGACTCGCGATGCTGTACCGACGAAACATCGTATTATTTTTGTTAAAACGTTTGAATTGAGAAAGAAGGGAGTAGAGGCTGTTATATCGGGCGACAAAGCTGATGTTTCTGTCAACAGCTCGATAAAATGTGACATGATGCTGCTATGTTGTCTTTAGGCGGGACTTAAAGTAGGTCAAGTTGTAGACATTCACGCGAAAAAGAGAATTTAACGCTAGGACTACCAGACCAGTAAAACTGACGAATGTATACTTTTTCATGATAATTTTATAGACTTGCAACGTAAAGTAAAATATAAAACGAAATGTTTACTGTATGCGATTTATATAGACGAGAATCACCGCATATTCGACTATAATTCAACAACGCAGATTTCTAATTATCGATTCCAGCAAATTTTTAAATTGTTAAATATTTTAATTTGCAAATTATCTATAACACTCGTTACACGGCATATCGTTACGATCGAGCAAAGGTAAATCGTATTTACAAGAAACTTCAATTTCAATTCTAGCTTTAATCTCGATTCTGTGATCTGAAAATCCCTAAGTACCACGGCGAATAAGTAACGACCATGTAAGTAGCTACTGGAAAAATACTAGAAGACCGGGGGTTAAAGACCGAAATCCTGAATTCCATCGAACCATTCCGTATATCGCGTTATCTTTATTATCCTCTGAGAGCGATCAGCCATGCAAAAATTTCGTTTAAAATCTGGGATGATCGGCTGGTATCGGTCACAGGTACTCGAAAACGTACTCCATCGCCAGGAATTCGCGTTGTCGTGAAACCCCTCGGGCGATCCCATCGTCGAGTAGGTAAAAAGGAGACGAAAAAAAAAAAAAAACAACACACATACAGGGTAACGCGAAATGGCCTCAAAGTCTCGACGATCGAGGCGTAAATCGACGAAGGTTTTAGCTTGCGGGCATAGTCTGGCCCCCATCCTACGATGAAAGCATCCAGGGGCGCTAGTTCGTACCTCTTTTCTCGCCTTATCTCGCCGAGAACGCGAGAAGAAGAGAAAAAATAAAAAAGAAAAAAGAAAGAAGAGACAAAGGATGAAAAGCGCGCAACGGCCAATCGCATCTCGGGAATAAAAATCTCATACATGTAAAAATATTCAATCGGGGGTTGTCCTCCTTGTGCTTGGTGGGTCACGCCTCCGATATTTCCTACTCTTTCCGGGCCGCTCTATCTGGGATTGCCTGGAGAAAAAGGGAAATCCTTTTTCTCCGCGCCACCCTCTGTCTGAAACCCCTTCTCACGCCTCGATCCGTCCAACGAGAAAGAAGAACGTGCGATTTCCTGCCTTTGCAGCGCCGGTTTATTAGCGATCGCTGTCGAACACGACGAACCAAAGCTCGCGACGTAAGGACCAAAGAGAAAAGAAGAGATCGATCCGAGAAAGTACTAGGCAATTCGTCGTGACACGCTTCGCTCTGGTGTGCTGTGGTGTGGTGTGCTGTTCCGATCGAAGAACAAGGGAAGAAAAGATGCGAGATTGAGATATCGATTAGCGCGTCCACCGCTGACTTTGATGTAACTACGGAGGAATCTCGATAGTTTGGAGCCTTGGTAGGGGAAATCATCTTTTAATGCTTGTGGCTGTAATGTACTTTTAATTATAAGAACGAAGAATTTCATCTGACTAACCGTTTTTGATCCGCACAACGTTAAACGTTTTACCGTGATTAGCTCGTACGCTGGATTGTGTTTATAACACGATTTATTTATTTCATTCGTTTCTCGAGTTGTTACCCTAAAATGGGGGAGGTGGTATCGAAGCTTTCTAGATTTCACTTGCAAGTTATCATTTTTCTATTAAACGTAAGGTTTTACTATTACGAAGCTTGGTGAACATCGTGCGATTAAATTTAAAGATTGTTTATTATATAATTTGGCTACGTTTTGTCTATATTTGATATATATCTATTTTAAGCAATCTATTTTATACTACTTTATTACTTATTGCATAGTAACAATAAGAGGGACAAAGTACAATGTGAATTGCAGGTAGAAAGATTGTAGAAGATCAAAAAGCCGTTTAAAGTTACAGATTTGTTAACATTTTATTTCAAAAGGGAACGTATTTATAAATTTATATTTCTACAATAGCGTTCTTCCTTCTCGAACTTTTTATCGGTGAAAACGAAGTTAAATTAAGACGCGTATAACGGTACCAACAAACTACAAAGAATTAAATATTTCATAATACAAAGTGTGCTGTGAACATGACATTTTTTTAATGTTTCTTGCTTTCTTCGATGTTGCGTTCTTCCTTCTTTACGAAGATGTGAGATATTTACGATGAAATAAATCAGACTCCAAATTGATACTTCGAATGCGATAAATTGAACTTGATGGCAAGAGAAATCGATAAAAGTGGTATATGCAAAACTTAATAACAACGAGCTTAGTAGTTTCCACGACAACTTAATTATACGAAATACTATTTTAACTCGGTCACGGAGCGATATTTATATCTCCTGCGGTAAATATAAAAATAAGAGAAATTCTCTTGCGCGATATCAACGTGGAAGAAATTCCAAGATGCTATTTGTCTGAACGAAAGCCAAACCGTAGGACAAACGTACCACGCGCCAGTATAAAACTTTAACCTTTGAAAGGCATTCTGAACGTTGAAAACAACAGACGGTGGCAACGACATTAGGTAAACAGGTCTGATGAATGCAAACTGTTCCCGGGTCGAAAGTTACCATGTCGTGAACGAACGCGACAAATCTCGAAGACGTAACGAAGGAAAAGCTTCGGGCGGCATTTCCAACAATCGCGACTTCGCTAGTTTACGTGCACCGAAAATAGAATCTGACCTACAATTGTCGTCTGCGGGAACGGCACTCCGCGAAGCCAAGCTAAACACACGCATTCCGATTTATCGATCTCGATCATTCTACAATTTACTATTTCGTTCGAAGGCAATCGAATGATTCTTCGATACAAAATTTTATTTTTATATCGTTTTACACGCAACGTAATTGATAGATAGAAATTTTCATATCAAAGTACGTATATATGTTGAACAACGAGAACGTATTTTCGAGCATTTAAAAAAATCATTTTTGAAATTCAAGTTTCATAACCTCCACGTATATAAATACGTCTGTGATTATGAAAGTCGCCTAAATCAAGAATCTAAAAAAAGAAAAAAAAAGTTTATCGCTTAATAATCGCTGAATTATCGTTGCGTATATTCACATTAATTAGATAAGACGAATTCATCACGCGTTGTATTAATATCTAGAAGTATAAAGTAAATTATTGTTTGATCACGTTATGGCACGCGTTTTTTTCAAGAAAACAGCACCAACAACTTAACACGTCTTTCAATTTTAACTAATCGGCGAAGAAGAACACGAACCACAAAATCAAAAACAATTCTATCCACAGAAAAAGACCATTGCCAATATCCACACATCTTTCCGCGAATCAGAAAGCAATTTCAAAAATGCAAGGAAAAACGTGACTAAAAATTCCCCACGAAGACAAGATATTAAACCAGACGTCCCATTTTATTCTAAGAAAATAAAATCGATGCTTGCCAGCATTCGTATGGAATCTGTACATAACCCGTGGTTAGGTGCAACTGTGCAACAAAAGCGGAAGAGGGTGGGACCGATGGGTGAAGGGGTGCGAGCAAAACGTGAGGACGACGTGTCGCCCATGGCACGGATTGCGTACACGTTCCAGCCATAAGAACGGATTTTCGTTGCGCAAGTGGAACGAGCGAACAGTCGTCGGCCCTTCCGTGTCCCTCTTTTAGTCGTGACTTTATTGCAGCAAGCGGCCATTTGTCCACGTCGACGACGCGACGTTCGGACGGCGGCCGGATCTTTTCAGAAATTGTGCATGCACACCAGAACGAGCAAACCGCAAGCATGTGCTCTAGACGCGCTTTTTACCAATCCAACGACGACTTTTTCTCTTCTTCTCTCGTTGCTAGACTTCGTCTAACTGAATAAATTCCAGGCTTCTTTGGATCCGTTTCGCTCGATATTCGCGCTCGACGAAGGTTGACGAGTTTGACGTTTTAACGCGACGCTAATTGCGCGGAGCTAACACAATTTTTGATTTGAGATTTGGACACTCGTTAGAAGCTTTGTGGACCTTGGTGTGTTTTTCATAGAATGTAATTTGAATGAAATTTTTTAGAATGAAAAAGACTGGTGAAAGTATCGTTTTTTATCGAAACTGTTGTAAAATATTATAGCACGATAGAATTTATAAATGTATATAACTGATCGATCGATCGTCTCCTGGATAATTTGGCTCGATTGTCATATTTTATTTAAAATCAGCATATGTCTTGATATTATACTTAGAAACACAGGTATACGTTACGCCGATGTCTATGGACAATAAGTGTCCTGTGACTTATAGACGATGGTATACATATGTACGTTATGTGTGATTTCCTATGACTTATGGAAGATAGTGAATGTACAACGTACATAGATTCGAGTATGTAGAGCGAGCTATTTTTTGGGCTGTTTGTTATGTAAAGGATGATTTGATTTAGAACGGGCGAGGATTACGTGGTTTTGATGAAGTGTTGGAAGAAGCGAGGAACGTAGGTATTGTTTCAGGTTCTTCGAAGATTTATGTTCCGATATTTTAAATTTGAAAGCCGAAGAACACGTTTGTCCGCTTGGTTAGTAAAGGCATTTCGACTCGAACTTCGCGCATGGAATGTGTTAAACCTCACGCGTTCGGTATTTTTATCGTAAATTAATGTTTTCTGATAGCAGCATATGTATTTTCATCGTAAATTAATACCTTCTGATAGTGGCATATCTCGAAAGTTTGTGAAAGGAAAAGGAAGAAAGTTGCAAAGAAGAAACTTTCGCCAATTTCTCACTAAGTTTGTAGTGTCTTTTTCGTGATCGGGTATTTTCTGCCTGCTGGAACCCTCGACTCGGCCCTCTCAATTTTCTATCGCGTTTATCCCGCAACACCTTCGATAGAATTAAGACCCGGTATCTACGGCATCTACACCATATTTCTCGATACTTTGCCCAATCTCCCCTCGCGAAACTTCGACGAAACCTCCTATAAAATACAACGAGGAAAGACGTCTCTCTGGCACGGCAAAATGTTCGGGATAAAATAAGATTTTAGTCGCAGACTCGCGAAATCCCATTGAACACGTTCGCTAAGCACCTTATTTTTATTTCTCACACCGTTACATGCTAACGAGTAAATTTATCTCAAGTTATGTACAAGTCAAAGGTGTAGTTATTAAGACGAATGATATATTGATATTTATATATTATATTTTGATACTATGAGAAGTAATATTTTAAAATTATAAAGAGCATGGAAAAATATATGTTTGGTCTTGGAATAAAATAAAATAGCAATGTTCGTAATATAGGACTAACGAGCTAAATTTTAAACTGCATTCTGTGTATCTTGGCATTTTCAAATTTCCCATAAATACACAAAAGCTCTTCGTACAATCTAAAAGTGTCGATACGAATGTCGTTCGCTGTGTAAATGGAACAGGACGAGTCTGCCAGGAGTGACAAGAAGATAATATTTCATGTTTCAAAAAGACATCGGCTGATCTACTCGAAGACTCATTTTTTTCTTCCGTTCCGCTTTCGCGTAGAGTACCAAGTCGTAGTCGAATCGCGTCAGCGGAAATTCCTCGAAATTAACAAGAGCTGCCAATTTATCTCTCGAGTGTGTACGCGCATTTACGCACACACGTTGGCGCGAAATAAGGGGAAGGTGTACGTCTGTGGAAACGAGAAGAGGATAACCGAGGATGAAGCGAGGCAAGTGAACACTCGAGCATGACTCAATTCTTGGCACGGTGATTCGCAACGACCACGTAACTCTCTACATCCTTGCACCGGTGTCACCCGCACCGCAGACGTTCCGCTCCCTTCGATTACTATATTCGATGGTTAAAAGCGAGAAAGGAAAAGAGGAAACGCCGATTGACAGATTCCTGGCAAACATTTTGAAACAACGTAACTAAGTCAGTGTATCAGGATAATTATTTATAGAGTTTACGAATCGAGATGCATTTTTCTTGATTTAAAATAGAATTAATTATTAGTTAAGAAAATAATTAGTTAAGATAAAGAATTAATTATTAATTAATCTCTAATGTGAAATTAGAAAATTATGCAGCACGAAGTTGGAAGTTGAATGTGTGCCAACTTTTCCAAAGGGGAGAGAGTAAACTCGAAGACCAATTTTGAAGAAACAGAAGAACCTCTGTAAAATATAAATAAAATTAAAAAAAGAAATCATTTTAATCATTTTAAAAACATATTCTTCGGTCTACGTTAAATCTCATATCTCTAATGCTTTCAACTTTCTCTTAAAACTTCACCTACTCTTATCGTCATTTCGTATTCACACAGCCCGAATTTGCTCAAACAATCGCCTGCGCTCGATCGAGCCACTTGCACAACGTTAATTCGTTGGGCGCGCATCGAGTAATACAGCAGCTCCTAACATCAATGTAATGGAGATTCACGAGCTCGTGAAGTTCTCTCAACTCGTTGAGTTTCTAACGAAAGACTCGACCACGGGCTGCGTTTGTTTTTTCACCGCGGAGGAAAGCAAACTTACGCCGGCCAGTTTCGCGGCGACTTCGAAAGCGAATCGATCAACGTACCCGGAACGTGGTTTCCTCTGTCGGCAACCGTCTGATCCAACAGAAACGCCATCCACGACGGATAAATTGATTTAACGCCGTTGTCTGAAATACCTGACAACGCTTTGCTCGCAACTAGACAAGTTAGACTACAAGGAATTGTACTCTCGGCTCGTTTGGAAGACACAGCCTTGCCAAATTTATACCAGAAGAGGATCCTTTGATTTCAACGACGTGGTTCCAGCTAAAACGACAAGCTTTTCATCCTGTTCGGGTCTCTGCACCGTGTCGTTCGTTAAAATCGGACAAAGGGGCTCGCGCGAATCGTAAAACGCGACTTTATCGCGTCATTGAAAAGACTGGCGCGACCAGTTCGCAGAAACGATGGAAGAACCAGCTTCGTGTAAGCGTTAATGACAGCTAAATTGGATCGCAACGTCGTTGCTGACGCATTTCTAATGACGTTAGTTGCAGGTATTCGATATTTTTAGGGCAATTTAATTTTCGAAGAAATTTTGCTCAAAGAAGTTTAAGGTGTTATAGCGCGAATCCAACTGGTTAGTATATTACATAATTTCATTGGCACACTCTGGTGCAGTATTTTAATTGCTCCAACATTCGAACACTTTCTTTCAATCGTAAAATATCTTCACAAACAGATATATGTCATCGAAGAAAGTTGTTACATTACGTTTAATTGCATTTTTCTATAACGTTATCTATGTCGAGAACAAGAATACGAATATCCGTGGCTCAAGATCAATTCATCTTCGAACCACGAGTTCGCCTATGATAATTACCCGAAACAAGATATTTAACCTAAATCGACACCGAAATCAAGACTTATTTTTGTCTTCCGATCGAATTCCAACGAGGCGTTATAAAAGACCAACTAACAGTAAGCGAAAGAAAAGAAACACGACGAGAATTTTGATAGTGAAATATGGAGGAACAAGCCAGCCGTGCCACGGAATTCCTTTCGAATGGATCAAATTCGAGCACGAAGGTTTTATTAATAGGCGCAAGATGAAGCCACTCGATCGCTGACGAAATGGCTCCGGCTAGCGTTTTACCGCGAACCAATCGCAATTTGTCACCAGCCACGCTTCGCGATACAAACGACACGCTTCGAGGACGCGGCTCTCTCTTTCTCTCTCCCTCTTTTCATATTTCACCTTTTCGTAATTAAACTGCAATCGATACGCCTTTCACCGTGAACGCGAAATCGAGAAAAACAATGCACCATGCTCGCGCGCTCCACTTCGCACACCCTCCCTTGTATTCCACGTCAAAGGTAATTACATTTTTATTACGTCCTCCGGGAAACAGTTTTGCGGACGTTCTACAGCGGACCGGTCAATTTACGCGCTATTAGCGCGCGTTCAACATCGCACGCTGTCTATTTTCCAGCGTACGAGACTCGTCGAACTTTCGATCCATCGTTTTCTACCGACTCTTGTGTGTGTGTTCATCGTACGCGATAAAAACCGGTTTTTATCACATGCGTGATATTATAAGTATGTCTGGTCTTTGGAGTCGATTTTTCGTTTGGTGCTCACGCAATTCCTGACAAAATTGGTATATATTGTTTAATACACGTACAATTGGCTCTTTTATGTATTATCGTTAAATATAGTACTGTGCATTTTGTATTACACGTATCCTCTGTATTTGATACTAGAAATGCAGATAAAGAAACGATTATCTTCTAAATTGTTCAGCTTGAATTATTTGTTTCTACAGCGCTAAAGGGTTAAGTCGACGCTAATAATCCTTAATCACAGTTGTACTGTTTAAACCTTTTTAGTATCCGTGAATATATCTTCGCGCGACATTTATCGTTGCACCCGCACATTCTTTGTCCCCCCTGGCCAACAGCTCTATCGTTAAGTTCGAGCAAACTCTGCAAACATTTCCAAAGAGTGCTCACTCGCAACGTCCAAAAATCTTCCGCAGCTTATATAATTCTAAAATGACGATCTAGTTTTACAGAAAATATTACAAATGCAAAAAAACGTTCACAGTCTATCTTATCGCTGGTAGCTCTTCCGAATATATTCGCCATAAAAATAACGAAGATACGCGATACAAATTATTAGTATTTTCAAGGGATCAATTTGGTGATTCGTCCGTGCCGCTCAACCGCAATTTCAGCCTTGAAACGCCATCGATCGGCGTAGCTCGTACGAACGCAAGATCGTGAAATATCGATATCTATACTGCGCGGTGGCGCAGAAATGGCTCGCGGGCAATTTCAATCGCGTGAAACTTGAAGAGACCACAAGCCGTGGAATTCGTTTCGAGGCTGCGTGCAATCGATATCCAATTAACGATGATGCTCGCAAGAACAACAATAACAACAACGAGCAACGGCCAACGTTCGCAAGAATCACCGGCAAATACTTTCTATCTAGCTGATTAGCCGCTGATTGCAAGCGACTTGAAAACGAGAATTACGCGCTGTTTTGCCTGCTTCGATTCACGGTTCGTGCGAACAATAACGAAATTCGACAAATCCAACTGCGATATATGTGTATGTATGTATGTAGGTGCGATTCTCGATATCTCGCCGAACGGAAGAAGAGGATGGGGATGAAAGGCAGAGAGGAAGAGGATGTTTCCCCAACCCTCTCTGCTCGATGACCGATCGAAGCGGACGGTGAACGTAACTTAATAATCTTCGAACAAACACGGCTTCATCATTAATTATCGCTGGGAATCCGGGTTTAAAACTGTTGGGAAGCTACGCGATATCGGCCGATACTGTGTGCCCTGCAAATACACTCGGCAAATATGGGATATGCGCGATTCGAACGACGATGATGGCGGCACCGTTTCCATACGCTCCATCCCGAAATCATAGATAAAGCTGTCTACGTTCAATTAAACGTAATTTACCTGGCCGCCTGTATCGAGTCCCTGGCAGATTGATTCGTTCGACGGAATGGCAAATAACACGCTAGGGATTAAAATTTATTTTAGCTTTCTCTCTTTTTCTGTCAATCGTTCTCTCTTAATGGTTTATATAATTCGTGGAAAAATTCTTTCTTGGTATCGGTCCGCTGTTCGTGAAGTCGAGTCTAGTTCAGAGTTGCAGACTAGGGACAAAGTATCTACATTGTAAATAGAGATATTTCTCAAAAGAAAATACTATTTTTAATAATAGAACTCGACCATCAATCTGGTAGGTTCCAGATCTTTTGCTTTTGCGATTACTAGAAACATGTAGGAGTTGTTGGAAAAAATTAAAGTTGACTTTTATCGAACTACGTTGTTATTTGAATACTGATTAAATAGATTTGAGTTGTGTAAAAAAGTATAAATTTGTAAGTACATATAACGAGACCTTGATCGAGCGAATTAGGATCTTTATGAGTACTTTAATCAGAAGTTTGAGTTAATTTCTCGTT
Source organism: Bombus huntii (assembly GCF_024542735.1). Classification (NCBI taxonomy): domain Eukaryota; kingdom Metazoa; phylum Arthropoda; class Insecta; order Hymenoptera; family Apidae; genus Bombus; species Bombus huntii. Next base: position 6,270,338 of record NC_066249.1, on the reverse strand, counting down.
TACAATATTGAACTTGAGCGAAAACCAAATGTACGTAACGAATAAATAAAATAATAGTGTTGTTTGTAGCAGATTTTTACACTTGACAGAGGAAATCTATTTTATTTTGAGAATTCTAAAGTTCCATCGCACTATATTTCACCGGCATACAATGGCTGAATACTGTGCAATCGCAGCGGTTTAAAAATGCAGAAAACGAAACATACGTATAACCTCTTATGGTTAAAAATCACATATCTATAAAATGAAACTTTCATATGGAAAATAATTCGGAACTGATGCTTACAGCTGTTTCAAGCTTATTTTACGAGTAATACAGAGCTGTTTTAACGTGCATTTTTTTCAACTTTGTTCTCCTTTCTTTTTTTTATTTCAGCTTTCGTTCGTTCAGCAGGAGACTGTAAAGCATCCTATGAAATTCAGAGAAGTTCACGAACGAGCTTGCGGTCAAATGGTGGAATTGTTCCCGCTGGTTTCCACGATCCTAAGAACTCACAAGCACACCTGTGCGCACAGTTACGACGGCCACATGCAAACAGATATGAAATTTTATTGCACACGGCTCTGACGAACAGGCAACCGTTTTACGAGCAACAGGTACCGTAACGCTAGGCTAATTATAAACTTGTTAATTAAAATATATGCTTTGTTTTCTACGTGAATGCAGGTTACGTAGATTTTTGGCGAGATGCATCGTCGTTATTCGATAACGTTTTCTCACAAGGCAAAAATATTTCGTCTTAAATCAATCGATATTCCAACCTCGAATTATACGTGTAATCCGTTACGTTAACAATTAACCTATTATCAGGAATAATAAATTATCACGATCAAACAAAAGCAATACCTTCGTGGAACAACGTGTGTAATTTCAACTTATTACCGATATTAATCGATAATACAAATTCACGCGAGCTCTTCAAAATTCGGCATCATAGAGGCTTTGTATTTTAAGCAAACTATTCGACCTGTATTATTAAAACTCGATGAATGTTCAATAACCGTTCTGCAACGTAGCTATACAATCGAATGGACTACAAAGGAACGTAATAAACCACAATAAAAGCAAACTTTTCAATACTGTTTTCCTATGTACATATAACAATATACCAAAGTAAGGATAATTCTGCGGAAACAGATGTTCTACATAGCGACATTCCTCAACATCTTTTCCAACATCGACCATAAATTAGCTGTCGAGAATACGAAAATCATTTCCTGATTCAGAAGGAAAATCAGGCAAAATTCACGCTTGCGTTGTAGAAACGAGAGTTACAAAATGGTTTGCCATTATTACTCTGTCATTTTGTTACGCCTTGACTGCAGACTACCAACGCATGGCAACGCGATGTGGGGGGGAATGCTTTTCGTGAGAATTTTCGAGCGGAAGAACGCGTCGCCGACGTGCTTCGCTCGAAGGCATCGAGTTTAACGACACCCCGGAGGGTGGTTTTCGAGCTGCTACACGAGCCTTACGCTAAAGCTCGACGATGTAAGAGAGACGCGGCCGTTCAACACGCTAAATTCAACCAGGTTTATAATAACACGAATCATTTGGTGTTTTTAGAGAATCTCGAATATTGAGATTTCACAGCGTTATTAGTTTAAGATCGGTTAGAATTATTATCATATCGATGGTTAATTGATATTTCAGAAGCTTCGTCCTTTTTGCTCGATAGCGAACGATATCGATAGACGTTAGAAGAAGACAGAGTAATTTAGAAAACAAATATTATACGATAATTGGATTCCATTCGTATCTATTTCAATATGCGAATATCTAATATGCGAACGTATATTAATTCTGACGTATAATATAGTTAATTCACGGTACTGTACATGATATATAGTCAGCAGATATGAGATAATACATTTTAATTGATGATCGATATTAATTAGAAGTCAAATTGTGAATTAGTAGAAACGACCAAATTGGTTACTATCGTGGTAATATATTCAGTCTAGAAAAACAGACTATGATCTTGTAAAATGTACAAATTATAAAATTATAGAAACACGAGTGCAAGCAAGAATATCTAACACGTTCCACTAGTAACCTTTCTCATAACGATTAACTCAAACTCGCGTAATTCGTCGTTTCGACAATATCTAACAGATGCCTATCTATTTTTATAAACAAGTTACATAGAAAAATCTTCAAAGGATATACGTAATCGAAACGAATTACGAACAGAGCGAACAACGATGGATTAACAAAAATCTCGTATCTATCGAACGCAAGAGCCGTGCTTTTCCCTATCGTTGTGATAACGAATATAATGAGGGACCATTAAACTCGCCACGATGCGGTAACAAACACGTGCTCGCTCTTTTCGATAATTTTTCATTCTGCATCGTACAAGACGGACGATCGATAAAAAGTCCGCGTGTGCATATCTCGTGTATTCCGCACCGCTGGAAATATTCCGGTCGCCTCGGCTGTTCTTCCCTTGCTCGTGTCCCTCGCATCTCTTGAATTTATTTTCGCGGCCTACAGGACGAATAAATAGCTTAGCCGTGCTATTTTCGAGCCACTGTTACGTTGTTTCGCTACGCGCAAGGAAACACGCGATTCTTCTCTTATTCGAGCCTGACCGCGAATGAAATTTCTACCTTTTTAAGGCGAGTCCGTGGGAACTCGGTTTTGTGCAATTTGTTTCGAACGAAGAAAGGAACTTGATTTCCTGAAGAAGTTAGTGTAATTATCACGAACGTATAGCGATGTACCGTGTCAAGGTTCTACACGATACAGTGCTAGTAAATTATATGCTCAGTCGCCATTGCTGTTAACAAGTTACTACCATACGTCTACTATTTATTAGTCCAACGAATTCCTTGATTCTTAATAAATTACACTTATCTCGGTTGCTAAAAACACGACGTTCGATGGATGAATTAAGCGTCGTTTGCTAGTCGAAACGCTCGATTCATTCGATATACGTCCTCGTCCGACGTTCGTTCACATTTTCGACCAACTTTCCTCCGCGGTCTCCTTCGACAAACGTTCACTCGCAGGATCCGTGGGCGAGTTGACGGAAATGGGCGGTAATTGCGCGGGAACAATAACAACGACGGCAACGTAGCCGAGCGCACTTCCACGTTGATGTAACCGCGGCAGAATAAATTCGAAGAAACTTTTGGACCCGGTTCAAAAATAGACGGTGATTTATATCTCGGCCGGCATATTATTACGAGAGGCGAAGGCTCGCACCTCCGGTAGCCGAGCGGAGCCGAGAGTGTCGCGAGACAATTTCACGACGATGCCAATTTCGTCGACATGTCCGACGTAAAATCGCACTTAATAATGTCCCGGCACGACAAAGACGAACTTAAGGACGAGCGTGCCGGCAGTCGCGAAAAATTTACCGGGCAGATTTACGCGCGCACCTCGCCGAGCATGATTTACGCGGGCTACGTTCGCCGCGGATCGATTCGTTCGCAGAACCTTGCTCGGCCACTCTGCTGGCGGCGACCAACGTAAATTAAGCCTGAATGCTACTCGCTGATACAGTTGGATGCTGTTCCATTGTATTCTATTTTAGTCTCTTCCCTTTCATTTTGATGTTGGGGAACAACCAAAGTATCTTACCGATGACAAAAGTATAAAATCATTGTTGATTTGACATTGACACTTACAGTGGAACTCCATTTATCCGAACGAAATGTCAGCTAATGCTGTTAATGCCCGATTAATTGAATTTTTCCTGGCTGATTTATACTACGCAGATACCTGTGATTATTTCACGAAATAATATAGAAATTCTCACCCTGTATATCGTATATTATAAAATATCGTATCCTGCGAAAGATAGGATACAATAGGAAATAAAAAGTGTGTATTTCAATGACATAGAACAACGTGTAATACCATGCGATACTGATTGTTAGATCATAAATATTTATGCCGTATCATGCTTTTGCACGTTTTGTTTGGACCAACGTTTTGTTAGTTGTAGCAGTTATCGATGCGCGTTATTTTGCCGAACATAAAATATTTCTGAAAAATTTTATGCAAGTTGAACGTGTCCCGTGAACTCGCTAGACGATGCATTTTTTAGTAACGTATGCGAGTGCGAGTGTAATTAATACGAAGATAAAATTCGAAAATAAAAAAATACCGAGCTAACCGGCGCGTATTGCAAAGAAATGTATTCGCGCGCAGATAGCGCGGTCGAATTTCGAAAGCGCCGCAGTCGTATCGTTTGTCACGGCGAAGCTTTTGACAAGCCTATTAATTATAAACAAAAATGTAATAAAACCAACTTGTAACTCGTTCACGGTGATAAATTGAACGACGCATCAATTCACCTCAAATGACTGTAACGTTTGTCATCGTGAACATAAAATACAAACACGAAAATTCCCGATGCTCCGTACACGTTTTGCTAGTAAAAAACGAATTGTAGTATTATTCCACTACGGATACACTCGACAACTAATCCGCTTCAATTATGAAAAATCCCCCAAAAATTCAGCAGAGAACACGAGAGAAATAGTATTTCGTTTACTAAGCTATCGTGACGATGAATTAATTATCGAATCATACCACAAACTATATTCTCAGCATCGATTAACTTCAATAACTGTTGGTAGCCAACGTTTCCTCAACATTCTAGATTCTCATATTTCAAAATAATAAATCGTCGAGAACAAGGAGAAACCTTGTGAAATAAGAGAAATTTACGAATATCCAACATGACCAAGATTTTAACTCTGCTTAACGTAACTCGATTATTATCCAAATATCGTTCTATGTACGATAAATATCAGTTTGCAGAGAAGAAGAAATATATAAACCTAAAACGGAATATTCACGAATATTTCATTTAATTAAGAATTTAACGCTGTTATAACTGTTATAGTTCAATTATTATCTTCCAGATATCGTTGCATGTATGCACGCATAGCGAATATCAGTTTCTAGAGCACGCGGCATCCAAAGCGTTAACTATCGGCCAAAGAAAACGCATACGGGAACCGTATTATCCGGAAATGCGGGCATGAAAACGCTTTACGCAAGCGGGTACGCGCGTGTGTGTGTTTCCGAATAGGTGTGTTGCCCCCTCCTTCGATCTGTGAACGGTTTTCCAAGCGGCGTGCATCGACGGGGTATCCGGTGTCGTGGCGGTGGCGTCGAATAAATTTGCATTCGCGGGGATTTCAATTCACTTCGACCGCGGCTAATTCGAATGATAATACGGGTTCGAGCGGATACGCGGGCCGCTGGTCCGCGGCGTGGACGAGTAAAGCTTCGCCGAGAGGAGAGAGGCTTGGCGGCGCGCGTCCAGCGGCGGCGCATGCAAATTTCTGATTACAAATTAAAATTGTCCCTCGAGGGGGCGAGGCTTGTGACGAGGGTTCGAAGAATGAGAAGCGGTCCGGACGATGGTATTTCGTTTTAGAAAATTTAAATTCAAATCCGGCCGAGCACGCTCCAGGTCATACATGCGTGTAGGTGTATAGCGATGATGCGTGGCCATTGTCGGGCGTGCATCGTGAAAGGCGGCATGCAAATGGGCGAGATTCTTCTGAAATAGGTGAAAACTAGGCAACGGGGATGCGTCTCGAACGATATACGCGATGTACGCTCTATCGATTAGAAATACACACATATTTGGATACTTGTTTATTTTTGACAAGATGTGGCCTGGTTCTAAAGCTACGGGTAAACCGAACTGCAATGTTTTAATTCGATACGGAGAACATTATGAGATGATGATTATTTCTATGGGAAAAGTATTTTCTATTTGAACATTATTTCTATACGAAGATCACTTTTGTTAATATTTTTATTTCAAAGTAATTGTGTAACTAAAATGGAATATTTTAATATAAAATTGCTGAATCTAAAAGCTATTTGTTATATTCAAAGATATAGATAGTAAAATACACCATTACAGTGTTTTTGATAGGCGTTTGGATTAATAGACGCGAGGGAGCTTAAGTGCTGCTTCGAATTAATATTTTACCATTAACTTTTTACTCTTTGGAAAAATTCACGTACTGCTGAAGTGTATCTCTTGTTTTTTCAGTGACTTTTGTTCCCATTCCTTTCCTTTTTTCTTGCTTCCCCTATTTTTCTTCTCTTTCTTTTTCAATGTTGTTACGTTCTGTTATTTCTAGTCTATCCGCGAATATATTTTTTCCCGTGGCCGTACGCGTGTTCGTATACGCGTGCAACGGAATTTCGAGCACGCCTGATAACCGAAAATATAATCTAGATTTCATTACCATAAACTCGACCACCCCTTCCCTTCCAGTCACCGCACCAACCCCTATTCGTGCGCTACTCTTTATGACAGAGATTCTATCATTTGCGCGGTAATGCAACCGCGAAGTCCGGATAATACCGTGGTTTTCTCTGTTTCTCTCGCTCCCTTCTTTCCGTTCGTCGACCAACGAAATAAAGGATTTTAATGCTAATAGTCGCCACGGCAATATCGCTAGAACAAATTAGCTCGCGAATAACTCGCATTCGCTGGTTGAAATTTATTCTTTTCCCCTTGTGAATTCGGTTCCTGGCCAGAGGGCGTCGAATGCTTTCATTAAAGCGACCGACACGTTGACGAGAACTAATAGAGGGCGGTAAAAATCGCGTTAACGACGCGTTGATGTGTTACGGGCTGGCTAATGCGATTCCCCGGACTGAGCTGCTCGACGACCTCTGCTAATGTCTCGAAAGTATTCAATACGAACAAGGTTTCGGAGATAGCTTGCATTTTTCTGCAATACTTTACGTTTTTTCTTTCTTTTATGCAAGGCGAAGAACGCGAGGGAAAATGAGATTTTTTATTTTAGTTGCCGATTCTTCTGCGAATAAATTTAATTTCTCTTTATTTGGTTTATTTGTACATTTTTTTTTTTATTTGAATATTTTCACTATGAATTAAATTGGAGTCGAATCGAAATAAAATTATTCCCAAAAATTGCAAATACATGCATTTTTAACATATTAATTTTACGATCTATAAAAGACAAAGAAAGCCCCTTATACGTTTCTTTAAAGCATAAACGAATATGAACGATTATACATTCGTTTAATAAGAATAGAGTTATCAGCAGGAATATTAACATAATTCGTCAAACTTCGTGATTTCCTTCGCGGTAATAAATGTCATTTTCTCGATAAAATTTATTTCATAAAATACTCATGTTTGGTAAATGGATCGAACTAGAAGCGAGATGTCGCAAAGAAAAATCTGCCAATTTATTAACTCTTACATTCGGGACAGTACATCGTTCCTTCGTAGAATTACGCTTCAGGATTGCGATTCGACTCGGAGCAACGGAATTCTCGTCGAGTTTATCGCGCTCAAAGCATTCTAAGCTGAAAAACAGCATACTCGTTGAGACCATTAAACCAAGAACGAGTGGAAGACTGGGGAAACGGTAAACGTAAACGCGAAGAACGATGTATCTCGTTTCGCGTGTCGTCTCGGAGAGAAAGCTTGGAGATTAAGCAACGACTAGATCTCTTGCCGTAGAAGTTCGAGCATTCCAATTTTAGTTTCATGTAGAAGAAACGAGCAACGAGACACGCCGTTTCTACCTTTGTATGGACATGTCAAAGTAAAATTCCAAATACTCTGTTATTAGAACTTCGATAAAAACGCATTCATTTTTGGCTACAAATAGGAATTTCCTCTTTCCTACAGTCTTCAAATTCTTTCGCGTTTCAATACACCATCATTTATTTTCTATTATTGTTCACCGTTTGGAGAAATAAAATCACAAAGAAAATACATAACAAATTAAATTTAAAACATACAGAAAAAAATATCATTATCAAATTCATCCCTGATGGAACACCATAGACGAGGTACTAGCCGTAAACGAGCATCGCCATTCCACCTGCCTGGCCACGTTTTAGTAAATGGATATTACCAGCGCGACTTATGTCCCGCAACAGAAGGGATCGTTCGTTTTTAAGGGAGGCAGGGCGGGAAGAAACTGCGTTCGAGAAGCTACAGATAGATCGAACGCAGAGACGAGAGACATAGAGAGACAGAGAGAGAGAGAGAGAGAGAGAGAGAGAGAGAGGATGAAGGCACGAGAGCGTAGAACGAGGCGAGCTTAATGGGGCAGAAACGAATTTAAAAACTTCAGCCGCTCGACGAGAACGTAGAAAAAGAGCATGAGTCGCGCTTCGTTCCGCGTATGGAATAGGCGAAACTGCACATGTGCATTTCCTTAATTCAGACATGCCTATTATCCCTTCAAGAGCATGATTGCATGGAATTTTTATTATATTTTCAAACGTTCATTGAATTAAACATGGCCATTTTTTTTTTTTTTTTTTTTTTTTTTTTGAACCAAAGATAAAATTTTCAGTGGGCAAAGAAAGATATTCTTTGACTTATGCTTCAACAAAATACATATAGAAGAAGACTAAAGTAGTAAAAATTTAGTTTCATTGTTATTCTTTCAGAATTCAGTTGGTATACGCATATTTGATTTGATGAAACGTGGAACATCTTGAGGAAGATCGCGCGTTTAGTTCGGCTGATTACCGAGGGACTTTTCTACTTTATTCTGTGTATATAGAACAATACACATCTTATTCTATAATCTTTTATAGTACCAATTCAATTTGTTGAAATTCTTCGTAGAACAATAACGTTCATTAGATCCTACTACAATAAACTTTCAATTTTTCTTTATTTAATCAACGATATTAACAATGTAAAGGGACTAGAATTAAATGATTTAGCTTCCCTGTTGTTATTTACGCAAATATAATACGTATCCGATATAAATAATTACGTAAATAATTACGTAAATAATTGCGTATAATACCGATACATTCGTGGCGCGATAGTAGCCAGTTACCGACAAAGGATGCACGAAACTTCTGTACTTGCATTCACTGGCGATCGTTCTGGCAACGAACGAGTAAAGTTTACGCGACTTTGCACGGCTTCCTGAAATTTCACGTAGGTTTTGCACAACGCTGTGCATGGCGCGCGATATGGTTCCGGCTTTAACCATACGTTCATGCGAAATAAACAAGCCAGAGGGAACGTTATCCGCACCACCTTATGGCCCTACCGCGAACGAGCCTCTTTCCGCGTAAATGTTGTAACGCGACAGTGGATCAGCCCCGTGAGCGCTGCTTTTACGCGTGGACCGCACTGTTTCGAAAATTAATCGCCGCTCACCAGGGACGCGTTTCGCCGCGACTGCTGCAACCCCCTTTGACGAACGACCGTGCAACTTCGACATCGTCGTTGTTTATGTGCGCGAGTAACGGGCAGCGAAGGACCATTTTCGGGGGATTAAAATGCTCAAGATTTTACGGAGGAAATTGCTTTCAGGGGGAAAAGGTTTTAAAGATTTCTTTGGCAAGCCCACTTTTTACTTTCTTTGCTCTCGCAGTGTTTTTCAGAGAATACCGAGAGGGGATTTGGAGAGTTTTTGGAATCTCCTTTTGGTTCATCTTTTATTTCGTTTATTTTCGGGAATTTTATATCGTAAATTTTTAACGATTTTTATATGACAGATTTTTGTAATAGAAAATCAACGTAGGATTTTAGAACTCTTCTCGAAAGATAACATTTTTTCTTACTTTTTCGTTTTAAATATCATTTGCAGCTTCTAAGAGGATTATTTATATCGTTGGTAATTTAACTAAGGACGATTTATGTTGACTCAGATGGATGAACGAAAATGTATCTACAAACGTTCGATGTTTTGAATATTCCGCAAGTAATAAAAAATCGATGGTATTTTTATATAACGCAGTTACTAATAGTTCAAAGTAATAATGCTACAATATTCGTTACCAATATTAAAAATATTACAGCTATATTAACATGAAATATTACAGATTGTAATCTTCGCGGATCATAAATTCACAAAATGAGATATAATCCATGTTCGGTACATGTACGAGATATTTGAACTTATTTTGAAGTATTACGAATACGGGCAACCGAAAAACGGAACACGGAAGCATTGCAATCACCGTTTCCATACGGATGCAAAATTGCGGTTCGATGCGGGTTGAAGCGTACTTCGATCGTGTAAATACACCTCGGATCGTTTCCTTTTCGAAAGCTCGAATGTTTCATGGAAGTCGGTCGAGTGCGATTCCGTTTTATTTGCTCTTTCGAAATTCCGGTACACGACAACAATACTTCGCCTCGCGACCAGCTATCTGCGTTCGAGTTTTTAACAGCATTTCGAATACCTGTCCTCGTAGCTACGTATCGTAGTGCTCGTCGCGGGAACTCCTGACCTTCGATCGGCTTCGAAATTGAAAATTCGACCACGAGTGTTAACACCAGGAACCGATAAAATTTCATTTTACCTTGTCACTGTGTTATTTAACAGCGCAGTACCGACGTTTTATCGGTGCGAATATTTGACGAGCGCGCGCAAGGTACGTCAATTTGTTAGCTACGAGATATAATTTATTCAAATTTTTGAATACATGTGCCTATATGCAACATTTCGCAGCATAGAATATGACGTTGAGGACAGACATTTCTAGATCACTTGCTAAAATGAGAAAATATCTACTCGTATTTGGTGAGAAGATCTTTCTCTCAAATTAGAGCGCTAGAGTTCTGATAGATGATCGATCCGTGGAATATCCATGGCGAAAGTAAAGAAATTCGTTAAATATTAATAAAAGACATTTTTTTATGAAAATTAAATTGATATAATAAGGAAGTTTAAATGGAAGAAACGACACAAATAACCTATAGTTTTACTTATTTTATCATTTGAGCTTCAATTGCCATTTTTAATTATAATTAACTGTATAGTCCAGCAAAATCAAGTAAGTATTAAGTTAACATCGACAAAAATTCGAAATTATCAACTCGAAATTACTTCTGGCTTTGTACTTTAAACTTGATCTATTCTGATCTACATGAATCTTGATCTTTAACACACGATTTGAAAAATAGATGATAAAGAACATAAACGACGTTATTTTTTGCGCTACCACGAATTTAAAAGACTCCTGTACCCTGAGATTCAAGAAACTTCTGTAAGATACGTACAATTCTGAATGCAACTGCATCGGTTGGAGCTATCGCATAATTATTTCATTTACAAATTCGCTATAATTTATATAACTTACCGCGTTTAGGAACTTTTCGCAACTATCGCGAATGGAATATTTTGACAGCGAGCCAACGACTCTTGGAGATTTTTTTCTCCATCGATATTGAGACGTTTGATGCGTTTTATCACTCGCCTTGATTTTCCCCGCGAAGACTCGAGAACAACGACAAAGATGAAAATTCTTTCGTGCCATTAAACATTATCGAACATCGCGTGTTCGGTTGATTAGATCTGCCGTGAGTACGCTGACAGCGGCATACTGTAAAGAAAGGAATCATTAAGGAGAAAAAAGGATTTGCCATCGAGCTTTATTCCCTCGCGGAAAAACAAATGGGACGTGGAAGGCGAAAAAAATTGCCGGGGATAGCTGGTTGGTTGCAACCAAGAGAATGGAAACGGAAAGGATGAGAAACGAGGGAAACTGATCGAAAAAATAGCATCCTAGGACAAAGGATGGTGAAACGCTGATGTAATATTTAACATAAAGTAATTTTTGTAAAGTACTTGGATAATTTTATGTAATTTTATTTAATAATTTTAATTTTATGTAATAGAATAGAATCTATCAAATATTATGTGTGATTTTCATGCGCGAAATAGATAAATAAATAATAAATAATCCAGAATATAATTTAGTAATTGAAATGGACAATAATATTTACAAAACATTCAGCGTAGGGCGAATCATCAGCAGTCTTCGCTTATTTTTTTCAATATTTCGCAGTGGAATAAATTTTGCCAAACGTTACACGTGATTCTTATGGGAGTAATAAATAAAAATTGAAACATCGTTGTATATTTAATGTCATTTTTAAGTATACGATTGAGATTTATCAAGACTGTAAAGAAGCATCCTATTTCGCGAAACGTAACCACTTCAATTTTTAAACTTCCATACGTACTGTAACAAGCTCCCTAAAAGGCACTTCCGAGATTCGACTATCGTTTCACAATTTTCTCAACCCGTTTACTGCGAATACGGATGGTCCAGGCCGCTAATGATAGTTATCCCCAAGTGGGACATGAATCTTAAACAACCCTTCGATGGGATAAGCCTGCCAGCTACAGTATTTACATCAACATTCTCAATCCTGTTATTCTATTACTAGAACAATCTTGGCCAACGCTTTAAAGCATTTATATTTACATTAACAACAATTTTTACACAATATTTGTGTTTACTGGCAAAAACAGGCTTCAAATAATTATCAAACTTCGAGAATCGATAAAAAATCTACGAGAAACCTTGGATAGACCAACACATATTACTAAAGTCACAGCGATCGCTAACCTTCTTTCTTACGAGGATACTACGTGGTGCAATTTGCGACGACTACTGTCACCCCTAGGTAATAAATACAAAATAAAAAAAATAAAATAAAATCCGTGTATCTTAATAATAGAAATCTGTGCAAAAAAAAGATCGAACTCCTGGAAATTATCTATTTCTATCTAGTTAGAAATTAGTCAAACACCCATAAAGTATATTTGATAAGCTCTCAAAGTCGATCCCCTGAAAAACAAAGTTTCCAACGCAAGAAGATTTATGCTAATACTTATTTTGTGACTCTTGGAAATTTAGAACCACGCTGTATAATATATTCACACACCGACTCTAAACGTTCTTTTCAAACAACCATATACCTTGAGAGGCATCGAAGCTCTCGAAAGCTACGATTGCCGGCGGAAGTGGATCCATGAGGAAAAAGACGGCTCTATCGTGGCGATAAAGGGCGTCGTGGTCGGTACGGAAAGAGCTCGTTGGAAAAGAAAAAAGAGCTGATCGGTGACCAGCTGAAACGAAGCTCTAAGAGAGTACACGATGCCGCGGGATGAGTAGGAACGATGTTACGCGGTAAAAAGAAGCCGGAATGCGAATTGGAAGAGAAGGGACTCGGTTGTTTTGGCGAAGGTTATTTTCCGGTTGGACGGCCTCGTCTACTTCGCTGTACTTCGGGGAGAAATCTTCCTCTCTTGTTTAAGGAGACGTTTTTTCCCTGGCTACAAGGCCACCGTTTCGCTACTTGACTTCCCTGGACATTTATTAGACAAACATTCGCCGTTGTCTGTCACCCAACTCCTTTCTTTCTTTATTTTCAAACAACCGGGATACATTATTACGCGGCGTTGTTAGGACCTGGCGAATTCACCGAGGATCAGCATCTCGCGTTACCAATGTTTGTTTGCTTCGCGTTCGTTGTTTGATATCTAGATGTATTTGAAGGAAAGCAGAGACTGTGTTTAAATAAGGATATCGTCGGTGTACTGTTTGCATAATTATTTTTACTAGTTGTTTCGGTCATTGGGATAATATTAAAAAATTGATAAATAAGAGAAGATTCGAGGATGAGTTAATCGGCGGTTGGGAATTGCTTAAGCATCGCGCGATATTATTTTAAAAGTGAAATTTTCGCACAGTGTATATATGTTGCTGGAAACAGTTCGTCATTGTGCGGAAGCTAAAGAGAAAAGTTAAAAAATCATACCGAAGTTTCTTGTATTTTTCGTCGAGGAAATTATAAAAACCTTGCGTCAAATTTTCATTTCCTTCGTCCAATATTACATTCGCGAGATAGCACTTAATGAAGGCCAGATATACAGCTATGAGAGAACGTATTGATTTTCACTTTGCTCGACTAAGACGCCAGCGCACATTCAAAAATCGTTTTATCTCTCTCAACACGTTAAACAAACCCTCCTTGCGCCGAAACTTGCAAACTTCTTTTCTTGTTCCAAATCGAGCGAAATTTTCAGTTGCACAAAGAAGTATCTCGAAAGAACAATAAACCGCGCGTTCGTTCAGTTCAGCAGACAATTCGCCAATAGAAGTTTCAATATCCAACAGGCGAAGAATCCACAAAGAAACGTCGAAAAGCAACCGAAGCTTCTAGTCGAAAACCACGTCGTTCGCGTGCTCCGATTTGTCGTCGAGATCAAGACATAGAAAGGAGATGAATCGACCGAATCGTTCCATAGGAAAAACGTCAAAAGACGACACGGAGGAGGAAATTAGGGTCGTTAGGGCGTGTGTCTCGCTTTTCGAGGGAACGAGCTTTTTCGTATGTCCAGCCGATCAACCGAGAAAAGGTAACGAACTTGGTTGGTTTCAAAAAGAAAGATGGCTTCATAGAAGATCACTCGCCCAGAGCTTATGATTTTTTCATCCTTAAACGATACGTCCGATACGTAGAAATACGTATACAGATGCTTTGTTTCTTAATATGGTACTGTAACTTCCTTTAGATGGCTACACAAAGAACAACTACATTTCTTCTCTCCTTGGAACTCTGTTTTGTGTCTTTCTTTATAGTATACCATAGCGCTGCTTGATTTTACATTTTTAAATATCGGTAGAAGTATTGAAAATATAAAAATGTTCGACATTCGGAAAACTAAAAAACATAAGATTCGCAATAGGTAAATAAAAAGTGGAGTAATTTTTGTAACAATTTTTCCATTGATGCATCGGCTACGTGTGCACGCCTAATTTTACGGATGCAAACAAACGAAATAAGAAATGACGAATCTTAATATACTCAAAAACGAAACACATCGATCGAAGGAAGCTGCGCGCGACAGATTTCTCGTTTAAGGTGTTTCATCATTCGCAAGTTTCTCCATTAATGCGTCTTGAGAAGTTGCGTTACGCGACGATACATATCTACGGATCGAGCGTGCAAAGATACGACGGATTCACAGTGGGACATCGTGCACGTGAATAATGCTGTTTGCCGAGAAAACATCGAACGCGAACGACGTTCGTACGCCGTGGAACGTGACGGGAAATCGCTTTCACGGCGGCAACCGAGTAGTAGTTGAACGACGTTTTTGCAGACACGATGAGTCTTAAGATGTCTTGAAACAGTTTGATCCGACTCAAACAAGAAATTAGGAGGAACGAAATTTCACTCTGTTGATATATTTTTGAGGAAATGATTTGATAGAAGCCTGTGCTAAGTAAGAAATATACCGCGATTCCGGATGATTCAGTTTTCCTTGTGCTCTCATAGATGTGGGCAAATAATCGAAAGATGGAAACGATATATCGTTTTCAAGTGCTAAAAATAGCTGGAATTGTAGAACATCTTCTTTCCTAGAATGATATTTCAAATGAATATCTTGAAAGTATCTTGTACTAGTATACGTTATAAATAACATATTCTACAATTCCAAGTTTCTTAACATATGTTTCTCGGCAAAACTGTTAATCCAATAACTTATTCCTTTAAAAAATTTCGTTTCCTTTAACCATCTAGAAAATATTGATTTTCTATTAGAAATACAAGGCTACGCCCACAAGAGCCCCTTCAAATTTTACTTTTACCTCGTTAACGGACAGGTAGTAACGCAACATCTAGCAACCCAATGAATTTGCCATAATAAGTACAATCGTTCAGTTCGACACTCTCTCCAAAAATCTACGTTTTCACCTTTCTTCGCAAAGACTTAATACACTCGCGACATTCCAACAACGATCGCGATCCACGTGAAATGAAAACATCCTAAACACCACTAACGATATCGTTGCCGAAAGACGACCAATTTCGCCAGTATCCCGTGTTTTCCAGTACAATACCGTTCGGAACAAGGCTGCCAATTAGGGAGCGAAGTTTGCACCGATGAAACCGGCCGAGCTAGCACGCGACGCGAAGCTTCTAACAATAAATCACGGATTCACTTTCCCCGGCGTCTATCTAATGGCAACAATTGTCTGAAATAACGCGATTACACGGGCGAGGCGATGATTTATTATTAGTCGATGCGTCAGGGCATTCCATTAGGAGCGTTAGTCAGCGCGGAACTCTTCCCTCGTTCAAAACGAAGGCTGCACAAACAATTAAGAGGGAGGCGATCGTCGGATAATAATCGTAAACGGCCGCTGCCAGCCTTTGCGAGCGAACGGACGTTCGTTTAATTTTCCCTTGGCCCGCGGCCGTCCGTGTATTTTCGTAGCCGGTTTTCACGGCGAGCCATGAACCGCGAACGTCCCGTCACTCCAGTCGAGATCTATATTCTCGCGTTCCTAGCCAACAGGCGAAGGCTGACCGGAATCCATCCTTCTTGTTTTATGTCTTAATATCGACGGCTTAACGAGATACAAACAACGTGTGTTTGGATAAATCGTTTATTCCTTCTTCAGAGATGAGAGATTAAGTAACCGACTCGTTTCGCTACGGTTAGCTACTTCTGTTTTATTTTTCACTATTTATTCGTCTACTTTTTATCGGCAATTTTATTGTTTTCATACCTTTGCAGAAATTGGTTTATTCCTTGAAATAAACAATTCGAGAGCTTCTTTTTCTAGTAGAATTTCATTTCGAACGAATTTATTGGTATTACGCGATGACTTTAACCATGGTCAATTGTAACATTACTAATTTTAAAGCGTAAAAGTAACATCGTCGGAGAAATAATTGATTTCTTATCGAAAAATAAAAGATCGAGTAGCTTCAACAGCTTCTTTGATAAAATATTATCAACAGGTGGATGTAGCATGTGCTTAGTAGATTATTGGAAATATTATTAGCTTCTCGATTTGGCAATTGCGTCTCTTTGGTTTCGTTTCTATTCTCTTTGGTTCTGTTTTACCATTTTTCATTTCATAAATGTTAACTCTGAATATTGTAAAAAAATCTTTATCTCAAGTGGGAAAAACGGAAAATATTTACTGTTGTGAAAGAGAAAACAAGCACGATGTTTTCGTTGTACCATTTATTAAAAAACGTAATCTTGCACTCACAATTTTACTACGAAAGCGACGATGTGTTACAACAATGTAGCGAAATGAAAAAGGGGCTAAAAAATCACAAAGTACAGTGATTAATTTAATCACAAGGGAAAATTAAATTTCGGCTTGCGTGACTCTCGAAACGATGCCATAACGTGGCAAGTAAACACGACGTAGCGACGCGTTTAACACGGCGCCAGTGAAATTGAAATATAATCGAGACTGTAATTAAGGCGATGTTTGCATCGTTAATATTGAACGCGCCAGCGTTCAAGCGTATTATCGTAAAATCTGATCGACCTCTAGAACAGTTTTGCATTCGCTTTGTTGGCGATGAATGCTGAAAGTTGGCACAATTCTCGGCCAATCATTGCGCAGTTCTTCGTACGAATTTTATACAGATAATACTGCATATAAACAGACTGTGATTGTCGGATATATACATATTATATATATTACTTATTATATATACACATATTTATAGAGACATGGTATTTATAAAAATGTCAATACGTTTATTATAAATATCGTAAAACGTAAATAATAACAATGAAAAATCCAGCTATTACTCCCTTTTATAAACAACGACCAAAGCTCGAACGATATCAGTTTCCAATTGGATCAAGTACGGCGAATAACTTCGATGTGATCTCGAAGTTTCAAGGAGTAAAGCGACCAAGCTTATGATTAATGGTATCTTGTAATTACAGGCAAAATATGCCACGGATAAAGCTCGATGTACCGCAACGACAATCGAGGGAATTCCAGAGGTAACAATAAGTACACATACTTTCACGGTCTACTCCTTTTATCAGATCTGAATTACCAGCTACTATGTATAAATTGTTTGTATTATCGCAAATATTACGTATCACGAAGCACCGACGTAATTAGCTACTTCGTACTCTTTGTAGCTACTTCGCATGAGCAACGAGAAGAAAATCAGAAAGATATGTAAGATATATATAAGATAATATAAGGATCTTATATAAGGAACTTCACAAGAATGAAAACAATTTATTATGAGATCGTATAAACGAATGGCTCATTGAACGAACGACAATTCGCTGTTAATCTTTCCTCATCGCACGATTTATTCATGGTTTCAAAATAAGCAAAGGCGCCGTAGGCGAGAACGAAGGATGCTAAAATTTATTGGAACATTCGTTAATCGATGTTTCAAATAACCGATAATCCATTGCAAAGTAATATCGATAAGAGACGTAAATAGACGTATTTTCCTTTCTTTCTTTCCTTTTACATCTACCAGCATTTAAGACCACGTCCGCCTACTATCAGCTACGTTAAAACGAGCTACACCTGTTAAGAGAACTACGTTCATCGATCAGTCGTCTGTCATAAGTATCCTTCGCTTACATTATTTTTGCAATAATAATGCATACACTGATTCGCACTCAGGACAGAAACCTTCCACCATCGACTCATTTCCACGCGTAAACCATTTTTCTGGTCGCGCAACAATGCGACCGGAGTGCCACCTTCGCAGAATGCAAAGTGTCAAGTCGTAAATAACAGCGGTATTATTTATGGAGGCTGTGGCGACAATAGTAGAATCGGGCACAGAACGGTCGCGTAACAAGAATGGAAAAATGAGCAAAAATTGCAAGGGACAGTGACTGCGATACGACGGTAAATTTTACTGCGCGTTCCAAAAGCGAGGATAAATGATCTCACAAAGATTATACCTACTTGGTACGTGACTGTATTTAATAAGGATTTACTCAGTTCGTAAAAACGTAAAAAAGAGAGGAAAAAAAAGATTACAGGGTAAGTTAAGCGAAAGTTCGTAAAACTCCATGTTAGGTAAACATGGACAAACTTCTTGATCTGTTGCATGAAACGAAAAGTTGATTGATTCAAGAGGTGTCTAAAAGTTCTGAACATTCCAAGATTAATAGTTCGCTGTTATTTCGAGGAAATGAAGATGAACCGAAGCAATTTGCGTATTTCAGCATAGTCTACCTTTCATTACAATTCTCTTTAATCGAACATTTTTTTAATTTAACTTTGAAATCTAAATTTTATTCCCGTCACACGTTCGAAACAATCCGATGTCGTTCTATTAAACCATATTAAGACTATTGCAAACCTAGCGAAAGATCAATCAAACTCGAAGGTCTACTCGCTCGAGAACAGGTGAGGACCAGAGTGCAATCACTCGTCGCGTTTCCTCCATTTAATCGTGCAAATAAAATCTAATTTCAGTCTATTCGGTACAACAAAGCCGACGACATTAGCCAGCTGCTTCCGTTCTATCGTGGAAATAAATCTCACGTCGTCGTTCGGGATTGGGATCCCGCCGAAGAATCGGCCGTTCTCTTTTCTTTTCGAGCGCGCCGGCTGCAGTTCATTTTATGTGCCTTCCACTTCTCGTGAGTACGACGCGCGAGATAATATGGAGGAACGAAGAACGCGGAGCAAAAGAGGAAGCGACTGGAACGAAGTACCCGAGCAAGGAAGAAAAAAAAGACGAAGGATTTTACCCTTCGTGCAGATCGAAGCACCTGAGTCCATCCCAAGGGACATCGTAGTCACTATTCGACGAAATGGGTGACGATTTATGCAACTTCCAGCACCCAACCCTGTTTATCGACTGTGAAGGATGATTCGAAAATCCTAATGAAAAATTTTCTTAAACCGTAAAGATTGATCAAATAATTTGAACTTATTTGCATCGGTGTGTTTAAGGTCTGGTGACGAAGAATCTTGGAAGACTTGGATAGAGAAACAGAAAGTTTAAAATATTTGGTAATCTCCCTTAACCCCAAAAAACATATATGTAATCGATAATCGATACACATATGTGATCAATTACTGACATGACATTAACAATTCTCTAATAGATTTCATTTTTCATTCGAATCATAAGAAACGTACTTCTGCTATTTCCAATAAGCAGATGTAACCAAATAAACAAATAACTTTCACAAGCAATCTTAGTAATTGTTCACATAGATGAAATTAATCGTCGAGCCGAACACCCGCAAGATAAATTTTCTGTACCATTCTTACCAATCGATCCCCTGAAGTTCAACGTATCTGTAAAACCTGGACCCCACGAACCGGTTCGAAATTAAAAAGCTCTCAACGCAACGTGTACCGAGCCGAACGATGAAATAAAAACATCTGACTGCACGAACGTTTATTCGTCGGTATCATTTTCCATCTATATCTCACTCTATCTATTCTTAGCGTGTAGATAGAGTCACTATACGTGTGCACAAAGGGGAACGCATAATTAAGAGTCATTTACAACGGTGACATCGTAGACTATGGATAATTTACGAGTCCATTATATTCGATTTTTCTTAGAAACCATGGTCGTATCGACTAGGGCGTTCTGCTCGTTTTACTCGCTTTTACAAGCTGACGACGTCCCCGATATTTTGATCTTTGAAGACGACTTTTGCCGCCGTGTGCTCGTAAAACTCGCCCTATCTTTAGGGAGAGAAGGAACGAAAGGCAACAGATAAAACGTGTCGCATATAGCGCGGGCTTCGTCACGTCGTGTCGTTTCGAAAACTGTAATATGACAACCCTCCTGACTGGAAGAGCATGCGGGTAAATATTTAGCCGGTCGACAACACATGACTCGACTGATTTCCTTTTCCCGTTCTCTACTCTTCTATCCGATTTTCGATACATTTCCCCGTTATACAATTACGGGTCAGGTGGTCTTAGTTTTATTAAGAAAAATTCTTTTCTGAATGAACATGGTAGCGAGATATCTCGACATTGCGATTTTATAATAGCCAAGTTAATTGTTTTCAGTGCAGTTTGTATCTGTGTTAAAGAAGCAAGAAATTTTGGAAAAACTTGTACTACGTAAAACTACTAACAAATATCGTACACGCAAAGACTTACAATAACGTTCAAATACTTATACATATATATATGCTACTACTACTACTACTACTACTACTACTACTACTACTAATACTATTTTTTACTAAATATACGTTTACAGTAAATGTTTTGTAATTTCTACATATATTTTTAGATTAATTTTAAATTTGGTCAGTATAATTATGATAGTCGCGTCTCATTACAGTGCTAATGGAATTTCAGAATGTTTTATATAACGTTATTACTGTCTTCAAGCATCGTTTATAATGAAATAAACGGTGACACGTACGCGGATAATAAATGTCGGCGAGTTTTTCGGGACCATTAGGAGCGACCGGTTGATGCAGCATGTGTGCACCACCGACGCGTCTTAACAAAGCTCGATGCAAGTAATGCGTGCGGCGGAATCAGCTTGCGTAACGCACATGCACGATGCACGCCACGCCGGCTGACCCACATGCGCGGTCTTTATTTAAACTGGTTTCCTCCTTGGCGTCCTTTAGTACCGTCTTTCGGCTACAATTTCATTAAAAGAGTCATCGGTTTCGAGTTCGCGTTCCGCTTCGTTTCGGAATCAATTTCAGAGCGTTGCGTAAAAGACACAGTTTCGACTTCGCTAGAGTTTAATTATGAAGAAATATTTTTAACTTCTTAAAACAAGATATGCGCTGAAAACAAGATGCGCATGATGCGCTAAGAATCAAAAGTCTGTGGTCATCATCTGCTGCGTATAAGCCCAGAAGTTAAAAAAAAAGGTACGTTTAGAATTTCGTTATATAAAAATATTGTTTCCTATAGTACTAATCCATAATTAATAATTAAAATCAGAAGAAGATTCATGTTCGAAAAGAGGATAAATATTTGTCCCTAATAAAGACGAAATATCTCTCTATATGTACAAAAACAAATTCATAATTGCGATTTTTATGCAGTAAATCGTAATTTTCACACTCCAACTGTGGTGGGCAGGGTCATTCGAATTTATCGATACACCATTAACCTACAAGCTGACGATGTATCGTGATGCTTGATTTTACTCGGTAATTCTAAAAGTAATTGGACACACTGTTTACTCCATGGCCTTTTCAAAAATAGTTGCACACCTCGCGACCAGATAGTTGTGTCCAGTTATTTGCAGCGTGAAACTGGGTTGCACGTTAAATCGCGCGTTAATCGTACATCGACGCTCTATCGGGGAGAATATTGTACGATTAGAATGCATTGACGTTCGGAAGAAAAAGTGCTGGTCATCGTCGTGTCATTTTGGAACAGTGCGAAAATACGCGATCGTCGAAATTTAATCGGTTTTCAAGTCTCCAGTTGGTTAAATATGTCAGCTCACAACATGTTAATTTGAAAAAAAGATAATAAATCGGATTCGAGAATAAGAATGGAATGGGAGAAGATTATTTAATCGTTGGAAAAAAGAGAAACGGAATCGGTAAATCATTTGCGGAAACGTCGTCCCAGCAACGAGCGCGAGGTTAAAAAGAAGCTCGCGGTCAAAACGC
Organism: Bombus huntii; assembly: GCF_024542735.1. NCBI lineage: Eukaryota > Metazoa > Arthropoda > Insecta > Hymenoptera > Apidae > Bombus > Bombus huntii. The sequence goes on along the minus strand of NC_066249.1, from coordinate 6,248,159 downwards.
GCGCCCAACTTATGGCTCGTGTACGAGACGCCAGCTAAAATATGACTCCCAAAGCGCGGGTACTCACTACACAGAGGCGTTTCAACTATTAAAATGGAATTTAGTCTCGACCGCCGGCGTATTTCACTTCCTAACTTACAGCGCTCTTGAAACACTCGCATCGTTGCTAAATAATACCATGCCCTCCTAAAACTCGCGTATCAACTCGTCAAATTATGCCTGAACGAACGTGAAAACATCCACCAAGAAACGTTATCAATCTTCTGCACTAACTAAATTATTATACGAAAGAATGAAATATTTTTCGCCACTGTAACTTCCTACTTTAACCAAATTAAGAATTAACCAATTAAATTAAAGAACCTAGTTAACAATTTAATCAGTTTCAACGTAGTACGAAGAGAACCGCTAAAATTAACCAACTTTCTGTGTGGTAACATCAAATAGCTGGTACATCAAGTTCCATGAAACGCGACAAACGAAGAGAAAGAATGGCGACGAGAATGAAACGAAGAAAAGGGGTAGGTTAGAGGGCGTAGCCTCGACGTCGGTCACCGAATGGTCCACTGGAATTCTCATACATTCAATCGCCTATCGACGCGGAATTCCAAGACTTTTTGATGAAAAAAGATGGAAAAAGAGCTCGTAGATGTAAGTCTTCCGACAGGGCACGTCGCGCCGTGTCGACGAACGATTCCCACGAGTTGTGCCAACTACGTTCGGGCTCCTCATTTCCATACTACCGCGAATCCCGTTTCCATCGGGGTAGTTTCTATGGATCGGGCCACTATAGAGACCGCGTCACGTGCAGCTACTCGAGGATCGAACAGAGAATTTGCTCGAATCGAGCGACTTTGGATCGGTCGAGGAGGAACTTGATTTATCGCATCCCTCGCTTGAGGGGTGCTCGTCGCTTTTGATGCCTCATCGTTTACAAACTGCGCGAGTCTGTGCGACCGGAGAGGAACTTGGAGTGCCGTACGCTCGATGATTCGCTTGGAAATGCGAATAATAAGGTGGCTACGTTTGTAGATTTTAATTAGACAAATCGGACAACGTAGTTCAGGTTTTTGTATTTACTTCTACTTGTGATAAACCTCTGTTGGATTCGATACACGTCGATCGTTTATTTTATTTTATATAATACGTAGAAGAAGACATATAGGGCAGAAAAGAAATTTTAATACGTGTCTGTGTGAAGTATGACGTGTTTCGTAAGAAATATACAGTTAGACCTTCTTTCAAAGGTGAAACAGAAAATAATAAGATGTCGAGTAAGACATAGAAGAAATAATAAGATTCGTCTAGTAGAATTCTATCTTCGTGAAATATTCAGATATAATAACAACGTTTCTTTCCTTCGTTAATAACCTGTGCCACTGACGTGACGTTCAATTGCGACTAAAAGAAATAGACACGCTAGAGTGATAAATAAAACTTGTCGATGAAGTTGTCTAGTAAAACAGATCGGGTAATTAATGTTGCTAGTATATCAGATATTACGTTGCAGAATAGAGTAAAGATATGTATCGGATAGTCTTAATAAGCAGATCAAATAGACAGACTTAATCAAGTAAACAGAGAAGTGTAGATTTTAGTTTGTCAATTAGAATATTAAAAAGTATTATGAGATACTAAGAAACGACATATCTTTTACATCAGTGTCTGTAAGATTCCATTAATTACATACCGAGTTGATGGCTGTCATGCTGCTAACTCGACCTGGATCTGTGTCCACTAGCCCGTTGTCACTCTACAACAAAAAAAAGAAAAAAATTGTCGGTTAATATGTGAAATAACAGAGCCAGTCGCTAATTACGAACGAAATTGGTGATGTCGTGGTTGGAAACAACGCGTAAATCACCACGACAATTAAATATCCAACGGATCGTTAATCATCGAAATTTGCAATTGAAATTAACGTGGCAAAAATCAAACACGGAGAATACGTAGAAAAACTGAATCAACCGATTCGTTAATATCATAGATTGAAGTCGACAAATATTTTAGTTTCTAAATTGTTGGGTTACAAATTAAAACGATCGAAAGAAAAGATAACCGCGATGGAAAGAAAAGTGGAAGGGTAACAGGAACATTTTTGCCCAGCGAATTCACCCAAGAGCGGAGGTAAATGAGGGCTAACACGAGTGCACTCGACGTTGGGCACACGATTTTGTTTTAATCGCCGCCGGTCGCAATTAAAATTTCGTCTCGTCGAAAATGTTTCTTATTCGACTCTCGAAACCGTCTCGTCAAGCGAGGACATTAATTAGGCAGCGCTAATGCCGCTAAAATATCAGAGAAATATAGCGAAATATCGATATCCTTGGTAACGATAATTTCCTTAATGGAGTATAAACTCTTAAAGTACATCAGGCTGAAAAATTATTTATTTAGAAACTTTTTTAATCATTTCTGCTTGAAGGTAGAAATCAAAGGGTGAGACATTAGGGTTAAAAAGGAACGTCGAAAAATAAATTCCGCTTTAGTACATGTTCAAACACATTGGCGAAAGTAGTACTTTAAAACGAAGTTAACATTCTTTTACTACACATTTCACTTATTGTTACGCTACATGATACATCCTATGCTAAAAATCTCGTCACGCGATCTTATTGAAAAATACAAATTGTTTGAAAGAACGATAATATTACAATTGTAACAATTACAATTCACCTACAATTTCTGCTATTCTCTACCAAGTAACGGCTATTCGACAAGGACGCAAATCATGCTGAAACTCGAAACGACAAAAAGAAAACGCTCGTATCTCGCAACCACGACGATTGCTGAATCGAGGCAAATAAAAGCAACCCTATCGGCGCAGACTCCAAACGAAAGCACGTTCCAGCCAAACTCGAAATCGATCTCGCCAAAAGGCAGCGTTAGTGGTAATTCGTGGTAAAAATCGTGTCTCGATTCGGCGGAAACGTTGGTCGGTCCAGTTTAGAGTCGTCCATGGCGATCTCGCGCGATCCAGTCAGGATTATCGAGATGGAAATTTCGTGCTCGATGCACGGACGACGGAAACGCGCTCGAGAATCATCGGAGCGTATCGTACGGGAGGGGTTCGACACGAAGAAACGGCACAAAGACGACGTCGGCCACGGAATCGTGGCGAAAGAGCAACCTGGGTGCAAGCGTCGTTCCGAACTTTGATCGTAAAACTGTGCCGGACTTCTCAGACTAGCTGGAGCGTCCGTCTTGAACGTCTGCCAGATCGGTTATGCTTGAATAAATTTACGTGTCGAAGCAAAGCGTGAACTGCCACCGTTCCGTTTTCCTCGTTCAGCCATCGTGGTTTTTTTTTGGCCTTAGGCAAAGCCAGGCCGCGAATAGTCGCTCGGAGGTGTGAAGCGAAACGAGGGTGTAATTTCTGATAGGAGACAAGCGCGACGATGCTTCGGCTTGAAACGGTGATACCGATGATCGAAGACAGCTCGTAAAACGAGGGTTAAACGACCTAAGGCTCGTTTTTAATTTCTGTCACGCGGATGACACGATTTTATGATGCTGCGAAATTCAAGCTCGTATTGTCGTTGCTGCTAGTTCGCCTCGCAAAGATGTCCGCCGAATCATGTTCGTTTCTGTTCGTTTCTGTCTGGTAAATTTATACAATGGACGAGTTGGAAAACATGCTCGTTGTTTGGGACGTTGTATGTTCGATGATACACGCGATAGAGGGAACGAAAGTATTCGTGGCGTGGTTATATCGGTGGGTACAGCTATTATTTCGAGGAATGAGCGAGTCTAAACAGATATAGATGAGATTTAATAGATTTCGTTAGAAGAAGACAGTCTGACAGACTTTCCTTACACAATATCAGTTTTCATTCCGCAGACGTGTTTCTGAAACGAATCTGTCATCTCGTCAACTAGTTGGGTGTTGAGTTACGTACGTTACTAGCTGAAAACGGTTCCAACATCTTTTGATCCTCTATTCGCGTACTATGTTTCGATGAAATATTGGAATAAAACTTCGCGTAGTTCCCTTTTGCGAGAAATAGCCATCTTCTCTGACTCTATGGATATATATAGTGGCTCAAGACGGACGGATATATTATGCGTGTTTACCTTTCATCCATCGTAAATTAATAGGTATCTTCGCATTTGCAATAAATACCTTGCACAAGTTTAGATCTCATTGAAACTTTACCGATATGATCACGATAATTTTACTCTATTAGTACGTTAACGAGACCACGAAACGTTTCACGCAACACATGCAACATACTCGTGAAAGATGTGCGCGAGTCTTCAAGAGCTTTCGCGATTCATCCTACATATCCTCACTCGTTAGAGACGTCAGTTTTGTCTGTTTAAACACGTTCGTGCTCCTTCGAAGATGCAGCGAGGGCGACGTTCATTGATTAATTATAATCAGAAGTCCGTAACGCGTGACAAGCCGTGACGAAAGTTGCAACGAAGCGTTAGTTAAAGTCAAACGAGGTTGATCGGCGCATTAGTCATTAGAAGGCAAGAGATGAATTACGCGTGCAACTTCAAGTTCCAGTCCGTTTCCAATACGGTAATTTATTAGGTTCGTTCGCTCGACGGTTTCTCGTCGCGCGATCGCGACCGGGATACATTAGGGAAGATAGATGGCACGAAACCGTATCGTGGAAAAATTCAGCAAAAATGGGAACGTCGGCGGGCTAAGTGATTCGAAGACGAACACCATCGGACCTCTAAACTTGGCAAGAATCAGAAACCTTGAACGACTCGAAACTGGGTTGTATTTTGTTTACGCGCAGCGACTTCCGGGGTGGAAGTGGTCCACCTCGAGCTTTAATAGCGCCATTTGCCCCATCTGCCAAGCAACAATTTCTCGGCCAAGCATATTTTACACACCAGTCCCGTTGCACGGTTACTGAGCAAAGAGAATATTCGAACACTTATAGAAACATTTTATGAATATATTACGCGTCATATTTTAAATTTCATAATGCAATGAAATTCCAAGCTGTTTCATAGAGTAATATAAAAGTTACCTGTGATAAATGTTCGAATATTTTCGGGAGACATTACAGGCACGCATCGCAGCGAAATTTGATTTTAGCCTTTATACATCAGATATTTTGAAACTCTGATTAGAAATAAAACGAGCTATGATTGTACGACGATGGACTAAGCTGGAGATCGTTTCATGATGTCTCAAGTGGAATAAAAGCGCAGCCAAAAGAGACCGTAAGCGTTGGAATGCGAGGTAGTAGATTTTAAATATTAAAATACTATCGTGCCTGATGCAAATTCTCTGTGATAGAGTATCATGGGTACGATTATGCGTATATTATAATTAGATATGCAAAGAAATAACAAGATTTATTTTCAATGTATAAAGAAATTTACGGTTAATATGCATTATACGATGGAAAGTGAAATGATTATTAACTGCAATTACTCTAAAAAATTTATATTCCCTTAGAACAAATTATTTCCCTCCTCAAGTTTAATATTATCTCGATGCATGATGGTTCAACAAATTCAAACAAACTCGAAAACGAAAGTTTTAAAATGGGAATAGGTATTTTCAATCCGTCATAAACGTTTGTGTTACAGGAATGCAGAGTAAAATTTTACCGTTGCATAAAATCGGAATAACACGCGGAGCATTATGCGTGTTAATATGTTCCATGTGAGCCATCGGCTATTCGCAGCATATGTATAGTCGGCAGAAGTAAAATTTTCGTTAGGGGAACAAAAATATCGTTTGCTATACTGTGCAAATGCAGTACATGTAATATATTACAACGCTTAAATATTTTAATCTAGCCATTTCTTCCACTTAAATTTAAGATACTGTCAAAACTCAAAATATTCTTATAAATGTATTTTCATCTTCTAAGAATGAAGGAACGTTTCAACTTCCTCGATTTTGTAACTAGAATCATGCAAATCAATCGAATATTGTTAAAGAAGATGACTGAAATTCCTAGCAGAAATTCTCTTTTCAATTTTCCTATTGTTGCTATTGAGATATGTATAATTTTCTGTGCTAGACTAGATTAGCCGCGTAGTAGTGACAGACGTACGTGAATATGAGTGTGTGGAAGTATGTGTGTGCACAGCGTCTCGAAAAACAGATGAATGTAACTGTTCCGTTGGCAGTGTGATATGGAAGATGGCGAGACAAAGAAAGTGCTGAGACGCGTGCAAATGTATATCGACGAAGATCCTGGAAATCGTTTATTAAATAAATCTAAAACTATTTTAATATGAATTCTAGGTGTAACCTTAGTGTTCCTTTACTTTTATTTTATTTTAAGATCCACAATTCTCGACACTTACAATGGCTACAAAATTGATACTATATCTAGTATTTATTATAACATTTATACACCAATTAGGTAGGTACAAATAAATTAAATTTCGTATCGTTCAGCGATAGTTTCATGCGACTGCAAAATATCCATGTCGTGAAAATATTGAGTTCCATTAAAAGAAATTATTTGGTTGGAAAATACGGAAAGTAAATATATGTACAAATATATATTGTAGCCACTGTAGGTTTCCGATAGATCTTCAAATTTTATTCCCTTCAATTAAACGAATTCTTGGATCGTCGTCGTGTTTGCTTGCAATACGTCGACCGAGTCGGTTACTGTTATGATTTAACATGGAGCGAAACAGCGTCTTGGCTAAGCCAAGTGTGGACGCGGCAATAAAACGGCGGAGAGATATAAAGACGTCGTCTGACAAAGTCAGGGTGCAAAGTTATAGAATGTAGCCAGAAGTTAAATCGAAACGCAGGAAACGTCGTAAAAGAGTCTGCCGTTAATTTACGATGGCGCACTGACAAAGAGGATCGACCACTTTTCGTCAACGACATGATTCCGTGGGCCACAGGATCGTCTTCCGGCGAGCTGGCAATTTACGATGTCCAATTATCGACCTGCGCTGACCTATTTACCCGTGCAATCGTGGAAACGCTCCTTAATATCTCGAACCCCCTAATCTCAGCCGACATCGCGACTATGTTGTCGTCGATGAATCACAAACGCGATAAGGAAAAGCGTATAAAACGTGAAATGAACGAACGAGGCTTTACATATTCCGACCTGCTCTGTTTGAAGCAACTGATACTTTGAGAATGACAGTGAAATATCAGAGGAATATTTGGAAAATTGCCTGAGAACATAATCAAATTCAAGAATAATCGTATTTTGTAGAAGGGGAAGTATCGAGGCACGAAAGAATGTTTTATGATTATATTACGTATGTTGTATAAAATAATTAGAAACCTCGTTAACGCTGTAGCGAGATACGATTGTTACGTAATGTCCACTGTTATATTAATATTCATCGAACAATAATTCTCTATTTCTCTGCGGGAAATACGAAGAAAAATCGGGTCAAAGAAAGGCAACTGGCTTGAACTCACCTCGATTTTATTAAACCTAAAACCAAAAATAAAAACAGACAGAGTTACGTAAGTACCTCTCTCTCTCACTCACTCTCTCTCTCTCCTTCTTAGATCTATTTCTAGTTTCTAAGAACAATCCAATCTTACACAAATTACTTTATAATTCAACAGCTTGCAACAACAGAATCACAAAAAATTCCTGCATAACAATTACTAAAATAGAAAAAGAATGAAACTACGGTTTTATACATTGTTTCCTCGTCCAGATTCCGGATGATGCGAAAATTCCTTCGAGAAACTAGATCATTCTGAAAAGAAATCTTTCAACGACATTAAGGTAGGGTAATGTTTTCAACTTGTTATAACATCTAGCACGACGCAACAATCGTTTCTCAATATTAAGGAGACTTCGTAGGCGATTTAAATAATTTCGCGGGAATTTGGTCCCGTACGGGTACCGGAAGGTCGGGAAGTTCTTCAATTTATAGGAGAAACGTCGTTGAATGGCTTTGCCTTCCTTTTGCCTTTCCGCGCTTCAGTCCCTCCCTATTTCGCCCTTTCTGTCGCCGTATCTCTTTTTCTGCTACATTTCTCTGTGTTCCATCCACTTGTAGTTCGTCTTTCATTCCCTTTATCGCTTCCCGGTCTTGGCGAATCAAAGACCGCGGTCGTAAAAATGGAGATTCCTGTTCAACGACAGGGCACCGTATCGATAAGGAAAATCAAATTGTAATTCCTCGTACGCGTACGAGCGCGACGTCGACATACTCGATAAGACGAAAAGAGAGAGCCACTTAAGATTTAGTAGTCTATAAAGATCAGCTGCTTTCTTGTTGTTCTCTTACTAAAATAACTTTTTCCTTTACCACTACTGTCTTATATATATAGTTTCTAAGTATACCCATCTTGTCTCTTAAAAAAGATTTAATTACTTCCTGCCCCATAAACGAAAGAAAAATTTGTCCATTCGAAAGTTGACCTCGAGCAAATACGAATTTCCAATTCCAACGTACTACTTCCTGTTTGTCGTCGGACTATGATCCATAAACCAACATTCGAACTCTCTAAGTACACCAGGGGATTGACTAGGTCCAAATTAAAGACGAGCCATTAATTAACACATTTATGCGCGTCAATAGGGTGACAACGATAAATCAAAGCGCAGTCGATATTTCTTCCACGGTCTGTCAGCAAATCCATTTCCAAGAGTCCCGCAATTTCTTCGCCCGAGTATCGTCACGTCACGTCGATCGTAAGAGAATGATACGCAGCACCGGCGAGTCAAACAGAAAAAGAAAAGAAGAAAGGAAGGACGAGTATCACGTCCGTCAAAAGCTCTTCCTGTTCCGTGTATTTGTTACGTCGCGTCGCGTCGGCACGAGCTAACGAAAAGAATCGAGTGCATTAAAACCTTGTCAAGGGGCATGGGCGACAGAAAGAGCTCGGCCCTGGGTCGTTCTACAAACGGAAGTATGCCGGGTGATTGATGGCCGACCGATTGTCAGTAGAAGCGAACGCACAGCAGCCTCGACGATAATTCACCGCTACGTCTTCCCCTTTCTCTCTCTTTCCTTATATTTCACTCGTTCTCACCTTCGTTCTTTCTCCCTCGTTCTCGGTCTGTCTCTCGTTCTGTCCCATGGCTGACACGCGCCAGGGCTGTTAAAAATAGGGAACAGCGGAGATTAGACGGCCGCAAAGTTGTCAGACATCGGCGGCATCGGGTAACAAGAAGCAGCGAGAGAGCAAGACGAAAAGTCCTCGCGAGTAGCGTGTGTCGACCGTGTTCTCTCGCCTATTCCTCGTTCTTCCCCTTCATCATTTTCATTGGCCGGACGTTCGTTTGCGCCGGGCCGTTCTATTCTTTCGCGGCGACGTCGTCACGGCCACTCGCTTTTTACCGCATAATTAAGCAGCCTCGCGTCATTCGTCACGCGCGTTTCGCCGGCTTTTAATTTAAACTCGTGATTCATGGAGCCACGATGACGAAAAAAGGCGACGCATCGTTTCTCGCAAGGTGCAGACCTCGAAGAAACCTGACTTCGTAACATCTACAAACTCATATATATATATATGCATAGGTGATATGTCTACTCACGTGAAAATTCGGTAGAACTTTACTTGTTTGAAAGATTGAACGAGAGAATTGGTACAAAAGCTGGGAGAAAGATCGAAATCTGCTTCGATTCGTGACTCTGTGAAATGTGCGTTGTACAGGTTGTATCTTAGCTTTAGTTAGGTTTCGGAATATTACACGAGCCTTTATGTGTCATTGCATCGATTATTGTCAATTACAACGGTTAATTTACAGGAAATTTATTTATGCAAAAATATACACAATGATCGCTTTGTATTTTAATTTCACTTTTCTTTCTTTTACAGAAAAATATGAATTTGCGTAAACGTGCAAAGTCTAATAACGAATCATACTATGTAACGATGAAGCAGATAAGGGAAGTCGTGATTCCTCGAAGCGATCAAAAAACTGCACTAAACGATAAGTTTATCCTGTATCTCATCCACGGCTTTAGAATCAAGAAGGAGCGCAAAGAGCCACTGGTAATATACCTCTGGATACACATATGAACTTCTTGATCGATAGGTTAAATAATCCGCGATAATAAACGAACCTGTTCCTCGATCGATTCGATATTTCTGCTGGAACGATGAGTCAGCGAGCAGCAGTGCGAAACGGAGAAATAGGAGTAACGAAGAAGATGAGAAACGTGGGACGAATGAATACTAGGAGAATGATTAAAATCGTCCGAGAATTTGATCTTTTTTCAATTAAGTCAGCACTTCGATCAGCGACTGATTGACTTGCAAGGTTACTGCGGATCGATACCTCGTTGCCTTTAAACGGATTGAGTAGGCATGGGTCACGGTTACGAAAATCGCAACACATTAGATACACGTTTCGAACGATTGAAACATAATCTTGTTAAAACGATACGTATCGTACAATCAGATATAAGAATGGAACGTCGATCTTGTATATTGAATCAACACGTTTGTATCGAGAAGAAGCGCAAGGAGAGTTAAAACATAGTTTGTATGGATGATGGGCGAATGAAGAAGCTCGTTGATCATTTTCTCGCGTGATCTCATTGAAATAATAGTAGTTTCAAGTTTCAAAGTAGAATTTACGAAGAATATACGTTTGAATATTCTCTTTACTGACAACTTGTCATTTTAGATTTAGTAACCGAGAAGCTTTACGAAAAAATAATCTATAGATCCATGGTGAATATTATAGACGTTGAGTACATTTTCTGGTCAGATGATAGAATTATATCTTCTTCTTTTTTAAGCGCTATTATAATTATCGATTAAAACGAAGCTCATATTACAAAACTAGAACTAATTCCATAGAAAATCTTCACCGAGTTTATATCGATTACGGGAGAAATAATTTTAATTTGTATGTAAAAGTATCTTTCGTGTAATAAACAATGATCTACTATCCTCGTACGTTTTAATGCACCAAGACGAAATATTCCAATTTTACGTGAAACTGAATCAAAATTTATCTGACACGGGCAGAATAACTCTTTCGAACGTAATTTACTTTGATAGTTATTTTCAGAGCGGTAAAACTGAGAATTCTGAGGTCGAGAACATCGAAAATTCCTTCGATTCATCGATCCGTTTTTAAATAGCTTTCGTTTATTTTTAGCTGAGAGATTCTCTGCAAATAGTCTTATATAAAATTCCTATGATCCTCTTCGTTGCATGCTACGAGCAGAATAAAACGTATCGTTATAACGTATAAGACAGCGTAGCTACTAATGTCGCGATTATAGTAACGTTTAGAACAAGAGTGACGAACGTGAAGCAGACAGTAGAAATGTTATGCATTAGTCCGCCAGAGCTACAATTACGTCACGCGTATAGATAGATTTTATGCTTTTTTATCTCTAACTACCTGACATCTGAATCGAGAGACACGTGTTCGACAAGGAATAATTATTAAATTTCTCACGAGCACGTAAGATAAGACAAAATGTTATCGAGGTAATTAATAAAATGACATGCAACTGGAGGAAAGATTACAAATACACTGGATATTTTACAATTCTGTATAATACGATGTGTTTTAAAATATATAACATGCATCAAGCTTTACGAGTTTATAAAATTGAAATTATAGAAAAGTGTAGAGTTTCAGTGGAATTAAAGAATCATAATCAAATGAAACATTATAACAACTGCACTAAACGGTGTCAAGGCTGCTCGAAACTCAGAACGCACATATATTTTAATTTATCACCCCATAACTGACAACAGTCGTCATATGATCATAAACCTTTCGCCATTTTGCATAAACTTCCCAATCTTAAACCGCACGTCTTTACTTCAAATTTACAACTTCCTCTTCTTTTCGGTTAATGCGAGTAACTGAAAATCTCGTTCAAGCTTCAATCGCCAAGCTGTTTTTCAAACTAACACTTTCAATGCTACTGATGCATACGTTGCGTCGTCTAACAATAAATAGAAAATGTAAGTGCGGCTATCGCGTTTGTACCTTTTTGTGTTTCGACAAAAAAATTTTGCTCTGATTTTTGGAAAGAAAACAATGGTCAATATGCTGAAACAGAATTATCGGTTCAAGCAAAGACACTTCTGGCAATTGTAAAACTGAAGTAACTACTCTATTAGCAACGAATATGCTTCACGTCGAGGCTTCACTTAAACTGTGTTGTTCGAAAAATTCGTGTTTCACAATCGATGTCTTAAGGAAAACATAACCGAGTAAAGAAAGAAACATAATTGACTATAAAAAAAAAAAAATAACTAGAGAGGCACAAAGTCTGTTTAAGTTGTTTTCATTAAACCTGTCTAACTCACGCTCAAACAAATCTCTATAAATCGAGGATTTTAGTTCTTCCTTGAAATTGCCGAGCTTCGATTACGTTCTAACGATGCTTAATGTTTTATTTCCTAACAACCGCGAGCACAGCATGCGTTTACTATAGTCGATCGAAGAGAGCATTAGACGCAGCCAAAAAGAAGCACGCGGGCGTTCGAACAATGAATGACGAAAGACGAGAACGAACTCGCGAGAAGCATTCTCGAAAGCACAGCACCGAGCGCGTGCATTGTCATGCTAATAGCGCGCGTACAGAGTCATCGATCATCGCTGCTTTGCCTTCGCTTTCGCTCTCCTCCGTCTCTCTTCGTCTTTTTTCCTCTCCCTCTCTCTCGCTCTCTCTTCTGTTTGTCCTTTCAAACATTTTCCACCCCCGGTCCTTTGTCCGTACATTTTGCCGCCGGTGTTTCCTTAATAACGTAACCTGACACATGCGCGATCCACCTATACATAGACACGCACATACAACCGAGCAGCTTTTAAGCACCACGTAATCACGCAGTAGTTTCGCTAACGTCCTTTCCAACATTCGAGCTTCAGAGGGACGCGTGGCTGGTTACGTGAAAGCTCTTCGTGGACGAAACACGGGAAAGAAGGCGAGAGAAGGGAGATTAGAGGTGAAGATTCAATTTCGAACTGACGGTGTTTGCGCTTTGTGCGCTTGCCCGCTTGTTACGCCATAGTTTGGATAGGTTTTAACGGTGAAATCCGGAAGATGGATGGATGAGAAATATTTATAAGGTTTCGTGAGTTTTTGTACTTTCTAATTATAATACGATAATTGAAAAAGAAATACTTTTAATATCTGACAGATTGTTGTCTACTTATAGTAGGCTGGAATATAACATTTATTGCTGTTTCGAGGAATTGCGGAGGCAGCGGAAACATTTGGAGAATTTTTCACTTTACAAACTACCTGGAATGTAATATTTATTTGTATTTTAAAGTATTTTGAACGTTGAAGGAATTTTTGTGTATTCGTATCATTCACAGTACGATATTTCTACTCAAATAATCTAAAACATAGCGTTTAACGTATAGGAAGATTGCTGAAAAAGAAATATTTACAACGTTTCGAGGATTCTTAGCTACGCGTACCATCTGCAATAAAATATTTCGTGGGAAGAAAAGTATTTGTAACGTTTAAAGAATTCCTATTCGTTCAAATTTCCAGAAATATAATGGCCGATGGTGAATCGTCGATGTGAATGAAGAAAAAATATTTGCAATGTTTGAAGAATTTTGTCCATGCAAATTACCTGGCAAATGGTACTGGATAGTGAATCAGCGATATGGTTGAAAGAGAATCATTTCTGACGTTTCAACAATTTTTCTTCATGCAAATTACCTAGAAACGTAAAAGTGAATCGACGTGCTGGTTATAAGACAAGTATTTGCAATGTTTGAAGAATTTTAAAGTATATTGAGTTTAGAAGATTGAGATTATTTCTTGGAATGATGAGCAGAAATGTAGGTTTTGATTCAGAGAGACGAATAAAGCGTGTACCAAGTAAACGTAAAGGATATGCTCCTGCAGAAATGTGCCCTACAAACCGCTCATAATCGTGTTTCTACTCGGTGCAGCTATCTACCTTTACGACAACTTTATTATACGCTTCCCGTGATTATGTACGATACGAATTATAAGATACAGGTAACGTTTCTTCAAACGAAGCGAGGATCGTTTCGTGTAACGCGCTATTATCAAACGTTGCAAGTCCGTACGAAGTAAATTACGCTGAGAACACGTCTTCCACGTCTGCGGTTAAAACTACAGTCTATAGACCTCTGATAAATACCTGTTTTATATACGACAAACGCGAATACGTAAAACCAACGATTACAATGTACATAACATGCTGATTGTGGGGAAAATGTCAGTTGTCAACCAAACGTAAGAAATACAAATAAGAACTAGCGATACACAGCTATGGTAGATTATCTACCTCCGTTCACGTAACAAATTACCTTGCTTCCTTTAGCCTGTAACTCAGTACCTCTGATAAACACATTTCAAACATAATGACTACATAAAGGTAGTATGATCGCAGTATCGGACCAACTTCTTCGATCGATTTCTATCTCGAGGGAAGATAAACGAACGCAAAAATTACTCGACCCATTATTAAATTGTATTCCACGTTGCACGTTAATCGCAATTCGCGAGCACTGAAGGAAAACTCGCGCGTTTACGAAAAACGCATAAAAGCAAAACGCATTTTCTGGTCGTATGGTTGAATCATTATAAAAATCGTACTTATTTCGTGGATATAGAAAGAACGATAGATGTAAAATCAAAACTTCCAACGAAGTTTACTCGATTTATGTTCTGTTTTATACATCCTATCTTTAGAAATCTTCTCGATTGTATTTTCTTATCGAATCCACCGAAAAATTAACAACGTGAGAAGCTAACGAAAGTGACGACAGTCCGGAACAACGATCATAGCTGTGTCGTATAGAGATCTAATTGTACGACAACGGACTTGTTGATGCGTATAGCGAAGATACACAGTGGCATGCCAGATTTATACACACACACGCGTCCTCGGAGAAACAGAGATACACATAGCACGCTCGGACGACTGGTCGGTGAACGAGCCGCGATTTATAATTCCTTTAAGCGGAGCAAGAGCGCCGCCGGGCGCAAATTGCCACGGGGAGAATACGCCGGCCTTGATTTGTCGCTCAACACACCACCAACTTCTTGGCAAATTGCGCGGTTATGCGGCTACACGTCTAGTTCATGCGTCATGTTTCTCGATGTCCTCGAAAGTCGTGTTTCCCGTATCGGGCGATGAAATATCGCTTCTGGTTTCATCAGTTTTCCAACGTAACCATTTACGACCGATACGTGTTAAAAGACGAAAATATATTAATCGTGAAAGTCTTATCTTCTGTCCTTTTATTTTCAAAGTTGACGTGGCATGTGATCTATTCATTATCGCGTACAACGAAAAGGAACTTTCTACCGTTGTGAAATTCTTAAAAGGAATCCTTTATTGGCTGTATGTGATAAGAAAAGAAAGACATTTCAATATTCGAATATTGGTAATAAAGTTGTTCAAATGCTATTGAGAAATTCGTTTTAATTTTAGTAAGGCGTTGGAAGATCCTGTGTACAAGAATCATAGGTGTTTTTCCTACACGTAAGTTATTTCCAGGATTATGTGGGCGTGTAAATTATCTTTATCGAATTTCTTTATTAGATCACTCGATAATTTGTTTTTCTTTTCCTGACATGAATAATGAATGTCATTCTTACAACAAACGTTGCGATAAGTATAATGAAATTCATCGTGATTGAAGTTTTATAAAAGGAGGAATAAGAAATTCAGTGGAAGGACAATAAATAATCCTAGACAATGAAAATACATTACCGATTAATTCTACACAGATATTTGCTTATCTTCGTCCGAAGTATCCAAAAAACCGTATTGCTTATGTATTTTACTCTAATATACGTACATATAATAATCAATTTTTACATAAACCATACACAATATTTTAGCCATACCATCTACAATACGGCATTCATTAAAAAAAAAACGTGTTTCGAGTACTGACATTTTTACGATATTTATTTCAAACTGCCTGTACATCGTGCAAGACTATAAAACAGAATAAAAAAGAACAGAAGCAGAGCCAGAAGCGAAATGATAAATAGAGGCACGTTAGCTCGTCCACGGTATAATACATCCCCAATTAAAAGCCACGGCGCGTTGGACTTTTTGAAATTCCATTTCGTTTCTGACACTGTTGGCAGTAACGCGTGTCCAACGTCACTGGGCCCGCAGAAATTTCATTAGACGACAGACTGACGCAAATCGTAGCATTTTTACCGCTAATTGTCCGTCGACAACGAAAATATTCTACAGAGTCTGTGAATTCTTGCCGGGTGCACGCTAAAGCGATGTAATTAAATAACGAAATTTTCCGCGTTCCATCCGCTTTATTACGAAATTCCGTCAATAATCGCCCGTTGATCGAATCAACAATCTTCCTCTTTCGTAGTTTTAACCCTTTTCGTTCATACCACGACCGAGTCAAATTGATCGGATTAATTCGCACCATGCCAGATGACTATAAAAAACCAGAGAAAATTAAGAGGAGAAATAAAGGAACGAGACGGAGGATGTACGAAGAAACGGTCGATTAAAACGCGTCGTTCGATATTCATTTTTCCAAGAGAAAGGCTGCACGTCGACGACACGGCCGATTAATTAATTTAAGCATCTCCAGCGTGACGTTATTAACCTCGAATTAAAAATAGCCTCGGAATCAACAGCGACCGATCAAAGCCGTATGAATGGATTAAACGAACAAAAAGAAAAAAAAAGGAAAAAAGAAAAACGAAAAAATAAAACAAAAGGGGAAAGGGAGAGAAAATAGTAGAAAAGGGTCGAGAGAAAAAAGGGATGGTGACAAACAAGAGTGAAAAGAGGTCGATTAGAAAAAATGGGAGTGATATGTTACACGATGGCGTGGATCGCTCTTTGAAAATTCTATGGAAAATATTGTCGGGGCCACGCATCGAGCGTCGCTTCATGGAAAATACGTCTGACCGACGATCGTAAACGTCTATTGCCAGTGGAGGTACCGTGTACCGAGCGGCTACCATGACGATGGTTCGCGCGCGCGTCATTCGTCGAAACGACGAAACGGTTCTACACCTGCTCGGTCTATAATTCCAAGACGTTCGTTTACATTCCAACGACTCTACGAGAGCAATATTTTTACAAAGTCTAGAACATGCGCCTAGTGAGACCCGGCTGGCATGTAACGGACCTCGCGTCTGTATAAAGCTAAGAATAAAACGACAAGACTTCGTTAATTGAACGAGAAGAAGGATGCGGTAACTTCACGTGAACGGCGTCCATTAGCCAGGGAATATAGAAATAATAATAGAGGATATTGTAAGCAATATCTGTAGCGCTTTAACGAAACGAACGCGACACGATGATTATAAATGGCGCGACTTCCTACCACTTTACGACGAATGCTCCTCCTATTTTCCTTTATTCTCCCTTTCAATTTCGATTTCAAACTAATGATAGAGGAGAATCGATATCATCGAGGTCACGAAAATTACAACGGACGAGTCTAGCGTGCTATTCTAATCTATAATTTTCTCCATCACGCTACTTTCCCTTTCGTGAAAGCGATTTCAAAGTCTCCGACCGTTTAACCGCGTTTAGAGATCACAATCTTGTCCATGAAACGCTCGATAACGACTCGTCCTTCCTCTTTCGTCGATACAATATGCAAATCGTATTTATGAAAATGAATAAATTAAAATAAACAAAACGCTACGTCGAACGATATCTTATAAAGGATCGTAAAATAGTCGTGAAAGAAGAAACCGATAGAGAGGAAAGGAAAATAGAGATAAAATAAAATCAGAGATCTGAGAGCGAGCTGTATCGATCGCGGCGAGTCGCTCAACGTCGGCACATAAATTCTGGAAACGAAGCGGTCGGGCTTCCTCGAGGAGCTCGCGAAACTTGAACGAGGTCAAGAAGAAGTAGTAACGTTGTCGGTTCCCGCCACGTATCCTCGTGATAACTGCGCGATAGAATGTTCTCTTAAATTTCCCAGGTGGATCCCGGCCGTACTTGCTTTCGCGACGTCTTTATACGGTTTCCAACGAATACCTATGCGTCTTGTGTCGGCCCATTCAACCATTCGCGAGAAGCCACGTCCTTCGAGAATAAGCGAATATCGAGGATGTCGCGGGAAAGTGGCTGCTTCCACGGACAGGACTGTCATTTTTCATGTATATAACTCGTGCCTGGATTTTCGAGACGGCAGAAGTTTCGCGAAGGAGCAACAGAGGCGCGACGGAACCTGCGATTCCAAGTGAAACTGGCGTCACAATGAAATTCTGGATATCTTTCTTTTCGCCTTTTTCCCGTCTTCCCGTGATCACTCTGACGTTTAATTTTGCTCTGGATGAAAAAGCACGAGCAAACTTTGGCGCGTTGAAAATTGTTCGGAATTAAAGCACAGTAACTGGCGAAAGTAATATATTTACTATAGAAAATATTTATGCATATATTATTCGTGTACAAAACATTTTGACATTTAATTCGTATTATAATGAAATATGACTATCACGATTACGACTATCACATTGGTAAAATTTCGAATCAATTGAAATTGTATATAATATTGTAACATGAATAGTCGTGTTGAACGTGTAATTTGGTTTCAAATTTTACCAATATAATCGACGCGTTACGATATAACATCGAACGAAGAGGTTTTTCAGAAAAAAGTAAATGGGAAATGAAAAATGACATTTCGTACGATCCTTCGTTTTCGAGAATATCGTGTATGAAAATATGCGGACCGGATACCACTTCCGCCGTGTTTATATTTGAGTAGCTCTTCAAGCTCTTCAAATACGTCGGATTTTTTTTTTTTTTTTTTTTTTTTACTATAAGAGGTCACGGAAATTTCCGACCGATATGGGGCATTTTTTTATTACGAGCTATTGCTCCTATAAATCGCGCACGTATTTCACGTATTTATAGCGATGTTTATTACACCGAATTTTGATTGAACGTGACCGTACTCCGTGCGTTTTCAAACTCAATTTCCTGTACGAAACTTTTACACGAAAAAAAAAGACACAGAAAAAGAAAACATACATTCCGAATTCCAATTTATTCCAACAAACGCAGCTTGATATACGCTTCTCTGTACCGAGACACGAGATATCTGCCTGATATTACTCTTGTTTCGACAACAATGCGAAATAAATTATCCATATATTTTACATTCGAAATCAATCACCGTAAAACCATGGATCCGATACAAAACAGTGTATCGCGATTAATTCCAAAACAAGCTCGTCAGTAAACTCCGAAAGAGGAACGGGACAACAGCTCGTGGATAACACGAATTACGGGATCTAGTAGCAAACGCGTGTCATTTGTCGCTCGCGCGCTCGCTCTTTATTAGTTTTGACTCTCGGCTTGCAGGGATGTGCCGGATCGCAGTTTGCGGCCGGTTAACGGTGACAAAAAGCGCGAGCTGACACTAAGAAAGAAAACGAAAAAGAAGAGGCTACCAACGTACACGATCGTACGTATGAACAGAACGTACGTACGTCGGAACGGGAGCAAGAAGAAGAGGAAAAATAACGAAGCGTGTCGAGTACGCGGGAAGCGAAGAAGAGAAGCTCACACATAAACGCGCGCGAGCACCAGCGCCACAGGGACGAGTGGTGACTCCCGGTGGTATTTATATAGATGCTGGAGTGTCGCCAAAATGCTAGAACCGACCCTATCTATCGTCAAAAACACGACACACCTCTCTTCTTCCACTCGGTTCTATCTGCCTCTTTCCATCGTTCTCGCGTCTCTTATCTGGTGTGCTCCTCCTCTGACTTCTCTCGGTTTCTTGGCCGAGTAAGCGACAGCCAAGAGTGCTCCACACCATCCACACACCCGTGCGATGGTCAGAGGGGATCTATCTAGACGGTAGTTTTCGCGGGATGCTCGTTCGAACCACTCCAGCAGCTTTATTTGTCAACCACTTTGTGGCAGAGCCGAGCGAACCGTCCGTCCGGTGAAATTAAAGGCCCCGCGCCACACCGATGACGAAGGTCACTATGCATCGTAATATCATCTTAATGTTGCTGCTGACACCCGCTACTAACGGCGTCACTCTCTTGTGATACACTGTGCTAACTTTCTACCATGGAGGTAAATTCACAATTTATCGGATTTTGCGAACGAAGAAACGATTCAGCGGTTCTAGATGAACCGTATCGTTTAGTGGTGGACTGTATCGACTGTATTCTTTCATCTACGGATTTCCAACATCGTAAACAAGTGTATCGTGCATACGATTGTGCTCTCGGTGAAAAGTGAAAAAGAACGATGATATATACTAGAGAAGTTGTTTTCTTTTCAATTTACCTTGAAAATTCCTATTATTTGTGCCACCTCTTTGGAACAAGTGAACTCATAGACGCAAGCTATTTCGCTTCTTAGAATTGGACAGTAATCGTGTGATGGAATCATGAAATGTATACGAAGTGGAACTGACCAAGTCTTATAAACAACCGAAACAATTTAAACTTTCAGACGGAACCGCGTCAGATTATAAATACAAACGTTAGATCTCACTAATCAATCGCATTACTCGTTACATATTATCGAGCTATATAATAATACGTATCTGCTTCCATCGTATCATGAAACCTGTCGCTCGGAATCAAAGCAAACAAACAGGAACGATCGAAGTTTAGCGACAGGGGCATTAAGTAATTATAATCAAACGCAGCAACGTTTCCGATTGCACGTACCGTGTACACGGACGCTCACAGTTTCGCAAGTTCTCGGCACGTATAAAAAGAGAGAAAGGAAGAGAGGTTGAAAGAAAAATCTTTTGAGGGTTATTTTTAGAGATGCATCGCCGAACAGTAACATCAGCCAATCCATTCGAGTATTCAGGCAGTTAAGGATCCGTACGATGTACTAGATATCCCGATGACTGCCAAGATTTCATAGTAATGACTATTCCGAAGACGATTCTGTCCAGAGCTGGTTATAAAGAGGATTTTAAGAGGCGAATGATCGACATGGTCAACACCCTCCGATTTCATCGACCCTGTAGTATCTTCTTCATAATCCACGTCCTGTTTTCTCTAGATAGAATCTGCCAGCTTTGATATCTCGACGAGAGGTCAGACCTCGATCGTGTCAGATCGCGATGCTTTGGAGAAACGATTGGCAATCCGCGATATCGATAGAAAATACATAGATCTCGTTCTCTGCACATAGATAATAATGCTGGTCGATAAATGTTCGTTTAAGATGGATCTTCTTCGAAGAAATCTTTTTTGAAGAAACGCGATATAAAGAGATAAACGTGACAAAGTTTTAAAAAAAGGTAACATCTCGAAAACTGAAAGTAGGACAGGAACCGCGCGATCATAGTCCTTTTTAGAGAAGACGAACGGTACGAAGTTACACCATGACACGAGAGTACGCGACAATGGCATCTTTTTAGAAATTTCCATCGCGGCAGTTCCGCTCGGCGAACTTCAGTTAATTTCGTACGCTGCTCGCGGTCCTGGCTCATATTCGGAAACATTCGCGCAAAATTTTCACCGTGGCGTCCCCGATGCGATGCTAAACGCGCACGAAGAAGCACGAATAGCTTTTGATACGCCATCTGAACTCGCAAAATGTTCGTTCGTGCGTGTTTCTGCGCGACGAAATGTCTTCGCCGCTTTAAGTGTTTGCAAATGTTCGCGAACACCCAGGCCGCACCGTGAATACTAAGAGTTTCCAGTTCGATTAAAAATTCGCCACGTTCTCATCTTCGTTCTTACTTTGGCAGCTTAACAAAATTACTAATTATACTTAATTTTATTAATTTTTTTAATGACAAACTCGATGATTTTTCGTTGATAAATATCTGTTGGTTATATCATAAATTTTGCATTAACAGATAAGAGAAGTGACATCATATATGGTGTATTTAAATGTTAGAATTTAATCCTGAATTAAGAAGGGCTATATAAAATGCTTGTAAAATATTTTGCCAGATACACAGTAACTGAATTTCTTCTTTATATTTTATACGTGATATTCCTTTCTATTGTCTTGGAAATATACTTTTTCTCAGTAATCCATTTAATATGGCTAAACGTATATTTCATTCTAAAAAGTACAAATAAGCACGCAACACGAAACTTATTTCACCGTTAAACCTACATGAACAGTATTTTTCCAACACAGAATTAAAACGAAGTAAGTTGCTTCTAACAAAACCCTAGAAAAAAGTTAAAAAATATAGCCATACGATTCGTCTACTCTTCAAATCTTATCAGCCACATTTTTATTACCATATTAAGAATCGCCATAATACAATGCCATTTTTCCTTCATTTAGCAACGATCTGCTTTTTCTCTTTTCTTTTTCTTTTTGTAATCGCAAACTTTCTTATTCGTCTAACACAATATCTTCACAAAGAGAAAACACTGTTCGAGCGACTCTCTCCATGTTCGTTTTGTAGTAAGAATTCTTCATTAACACAGCGAATTTCTACGATATTATATTTCGGTCTGAAGGGGAAAAACGATACGACATTCTACGCGAATTTCTAGCTTAAGTAGCCAGCTAGTACAACCGGTAAGGACGTCGTGAAAAGTTCCAAGTAGTTGGTGCTACAGCTAGCAATTAAGAGGATCATTAAAGCGAAGATATCGCGCACGCTTTGAAACGATCGTCAACCAGCGATGTGATAACCGTAAAAGAATACGAGTGGGAGCATTAGAGGGAGAAGAAAGCTCGCCATTTTGCACGCACGATCGAGCAATGACGAGATCGAGAGGAAAACGTAGAAGAGTGCTAGATCGATGTTATTATTGTTCACGTGGACGTGAACTCTCGAACGACTGGCTCGTTTCTCTCGTACGCTTCTATTTCCGCGTGAAATTATTATCTCGGTACCGAGCATGCTCAGGTTCTTCCACGATTCAACGACTAAAGTTCAATGTTTTCCTCAAGGTATAATATCGAAGATTTTTCACTTATCTGGTCGATGTTAAAGTGTTTGATATCGCTAACTACCCTTCTGTAAGTACTCGAACACCTGGCCACAGTATTACTAATCTGTTAGTTAAAAGTATAAACATATATGATTGCCTGAGATAAAATTAAGCATTAAGATATTCAGTATCAGATTACAATATTCAAATATACTTCGTTCGAAATATACTTTACGATAACAAGCTATAATTTATGTTTCGAAAAGTGTTAACTACAAATATAATATTGTATGTATGTATAATATTGTATAATATTGTATGTATAAGTAACATTCTGTATAAGTTAGAAGTATACAAGTGTACATGTACAAGGGTTGGACAAAATAATGAAAACGCTTCTCACATGCCATATATGTTACATATGTGGCGGCACTCGACCACGGAAATTTCCAACGGCTTCGCGGCACAAAGCGCTATACCTTCAAAGCGTAAGGCCGACAGGTCTAATATACCATCGATATCCCTACGGTTCTTTCGCCGAATATTTGGTAGAATGCATACGCGGCAACCGTCGCGGACTTGTAATAAACGCGCGCGTAGTGGGGATATCGAGGAGCAACAAAGAAAAGAATCTGTTCGGTTTTGAACCAAAAAGATTCATTCTGCCCCGAGCTGCGAAGTGCGAAAGGTTAAGAGAAGCAAACACAATTAGAGAAACGAGTCGTCTACTCTTGAGAGTTTAGTTTTAATCATTACTTGTTATTAATCGTTGTTAATCGTTGTTAATCGTTAATCCTTGTTAATCGTTAATCGTGGTTAAACGTTATTTATTGTTAATTGTTAAGAGTCTAATAAACGTTATTGTTGAAAATCAAGGGTATTTTCTTGTGAGCACCTTCACGGACGATCACCTCATATATATAATATATAAAACATGTTTCCATTATTTCATATATGCCATGTACGTATATAACATATAGTAGGTGTTTCCATTATTTCGTTCAACTCCTCTATATCAAACAGTTATTTCTTTTTACACGATCAACGTTAAATTTATCGAAACCACTATCTGCGCCAGTATATCGCGTTATAATTCCAAAGACACTGAACGAGCGTAATTATCGTCCGTCCATCCGTACGCGTCTCCCGTTCGCTGCACGCGAGCTAATGGTTCAATAATTGTTTTACGACACTATTACATTTCTCGACGGCGTATTAACGGAGAGAAATAAGCAATGGAACCTGGGTGCGAGTACTCGATGGTTGGAAAGTTTTAAGACGTACACCGGTGAGGGATGTAGCAGCGTTGTTGGAGAAGATACGATTAAAAGATTCATAAAGACAGTCTCTCTAGGGTTGCACAGGTAGGTTGAATGGAGTAAGAAATAACAGCTGACTGAATTTTACAGAGTGAGGAAATGCTTGAAATTTGATTTGAGAGCATTATGGCTGTTGACGAATGTCTACGTTATAATCCGTGAACGAGTGTGATGCATTATATGAACATTTAAAAACAGGAAATGGATGATAGTGTTGCTAAATCCCTGACTTATCTTTAATGTAATATTTCATTTTCACACATTTACGAAGTTTATTTGTACAAAAACATATTCGAATAATACGCGCTGCAAAATCATTGGAGGCACCGTATTTTGTAATAACGTAAAGAAATGAAATTATAGAAAGAAGTATATTGATTTAAAATAATCTTCTCTGCTTCGAATGGTAGAAATGATTATTATAGTAAATGTAATACAACCACTTTTAACATAATTCCATCTTTCTTTTTAATCAGAACAGAATAAAATCCCTTTATATCAAATATAAAATCACTCTTTCGTTCGAAGGAAGAAAATTAATATTTTACTCCATTTCACGTATCACTTTTTCGTTCACGTTCTAAAAACGCAGAGGAAAAAATTCTCATTTCGTTCACCATCGCATCTCCTTGTTTGGCGCAACGATATTTCGCGGGAAGAACAATCGAGACGATGACGAACGCACCAGAATTAGCCGCTTCTCACTGACATATCCTGCGGTAATTTGCAATGCAGTTGTCTAATGTCGCGCACACTGGCCGTTACGCATTGTTTCGCATCTGCGATTTCGTGACAGGGGACATTCGTTGGCAGACCGCGAAGACCTCGAGACGGTGTTGGTGGTAGCGCACGCTAAGTTGATTAGGCTAGCAAGCTGGCGCTTTGCACGATTTTACGTTTTGCACGTACCGGCGCTCGTGAACGCACCGTTTCGTGTTCTCGCTGACACGCCACGTTTTCACGAATGATTTACGATAAAACCACCGGCACCATGACCGGCCAAAATCCCAAAAAATCGAACGACCTACCACTTCCTCTTTCCAGTTTCTCCTAACTACGGAAATAGAAGTTTGCGGAAATTATATATATGCACACGAAGATCGTAGAAACAAATATAGTAAGTACATGTTTGTTAATTTTTTTATTTTAATCTCGCTTTACGACTCAAAAAGAATGTTTTAATAAAAAGAAAGAAGATGAAAATGAGAAGAAACTGTTAGCCAATGCTATAACCGGTAAGATAAATTTTGTAACATTTTCACTATCGCAGAGCATTTCTGTATTTTAATATGATGACAAGCAATATTTTTTAGACTATGCGGACGATGGAAGAACACATGTTTGACACCAAGGTCAAATAACTAGATAATTTTGATAACACAACTGATTTATAAAACCATTATTCTGTAAAAAATAGAAAATACAGTTTAAGTGATTATTCTAATCGGTAAATATTTTAAGTAACCATGGTAATTATCATTTGGTTAATCTCCTTAGTATTTTGATCCTTATGAACTGGTAATTACTATATAATCTGATAATTATGAATGTGTAATAATAATTAATATTTAGTATTCAATTAACATTGGTATTAGATATTATATTTACTAGCTCGATTTTGCCGAGATACGAAGTGATCACGAAGAAGTACATATGAATCATTCTTCGAATTTGGTATTTAAGAAACATCCAAGTACATCTAAATATATTAACATTCTACTAGATATTTATTTAAATACACGTCTATAAGGAACCAGCACCCAAGGTGCTAAAGATAGAAGAAACTTAACAAATTGTTCTGCAGAGAAACATGAACATGTTCGACTACTTCTTGTACTTTAATTAATCTTATTTTACTTAGCTATTCCACCTAATTCTACTTCACGAAAAACATACAAAATTACTGAACCTTAGATCCAAGATACCACATGACACTTTACAAATACATATTCTTAGCTATGTTTGAAAAGAGCCTTGAAAACAGAAAAAATCGTTGATATAAATTTCAAATAGAAGTTCTTCTACACAGAGGTCGTGTTTTGTTCACAAAGTTAAGATGATTAGGATGCGAAGTTGATAGTAGGAGAAACTAGGGCGACCATTTAGACGCGTTAATTAAAGAACCTGAGTTTTCCGGAGCAATACCGATATCAATCAGCCTGATTATCGCGTATGCATCAAATGGTACAGAAATATCCATCCAGAAGGCGAGAAATGAGAACAGCTGTCGATGCTTGGCCCGGATGCGTTCACTATGACGTTGAACGCACGTGACAGCCGTATGTCACGCACATAGCCATGTTCTTTTTCGATTTCAAATCCGCACACATACAAACTGGATCCACAGATTTTGCCCCGAGTCAAAAAAATAATGAAATGGTCGCGTCCAAATCTATTGGACCGCAGCCAAAGAAACAGATACCGTAGCGCGATATGACAGGGGAAAAAATTGAAGCCAGAACCCGAAAATCCCATGGACGATAACAAAGGTATGCACTAGGCGTTTTTTTCGACAGCACTGTGTTCGATAACAAATAAATAAGCTTGATATCCGTACAAATGTGATTAATACCGTGTGACGACGCTGTTAGGTGATTAAATTCAGTCCCTAATCCTTTATCTATCGTGACACATTTGTATGTATAGTTTGTATTTGTCAATCTTCGATATAAATATTTGAAACTAGAAAAACTACAAATACGATATGTCTTGGGATTAAAAGGATGATACGAATACAACCATAATCGTAATCTGTGTCACGATCGTCACGGATATTACAAGACAACAGCCTAACATTTTACACAATAATCACATTACGATGTTTATTATATCAAAGCTCTGCAAGCAACAACAATATTTCTCCTCCTGTCTTGAATTATTCTACAAAAACTATTATTACCACTCTCACGACGCATAAAGGAATGCTTTATTTATACACCGAGTGCAAAGCAATAATTATAACTGCTTCAAAAATGCAACAACGATGACCTAACATGGCTTGTCTGAAACTTTTTAATTTCCATTCCTTCTTTCTTCCGGTGTGCTATTTGCACTGAAACATCCCTACGAACCGGCCGATGTTTCGCGTTTCCTGTCTGCGGCTGACTTCAAAGGAATCGTTCGCGGCGCTTTTAAATCCGATATTAAACGGTTTAATAAATGAAGCAATTTTCGATAAAGAGCACGGGCAAACGGCTCTCTTACTTCAGCTTCACGTGCACACGATAACCGCCCGAAGCGCGAGAATTATTTTTTAGAATACCGGAAGAGGATCGCGAAAGGGTGGGCGGCTCGCCCTGTCGAACCCGTGGGGTTAATTCGCGATTCGCAACGATCGTTGAATACTTGAACGCTGGACAGAGAATGGAAAGGAACGAAAGAGAACGAGAGTGGATCTCCCGTCCATTCGGTTCTTTTATTCCGTTTTCTCTGCTTTTTATTCAAGCAACATCGGATTTCTCGCCTGTGGCGAGACCGTAACAAGTTCTGTCAATTTCCACTCGTGGCTGAATATTGAAATGAGTCAAAGCGATGTGGAAATGTTTATCGCAGGCAGAGGGACCAAGGTCGAGAGGAAAAAAGAGGGGAGAAAAAGCAGGGAGGAAGCAAGCGAACGGAAAAGCCTCGCTAATCTAAAGCTCTAACCCATGCAGTCGGAAATGAATCGCGAGTAAGATTCTCGATATAATGGAAAGGAAAAATAACGCCGGGATAAGCTGTATCCGTTCGTTTGCATCCCTTTGCATCGTTCTGTATTTTTCTATCGGCAAATGCGTCCGGCTTTGAAATTATTTCCGCTCGTTTCTTGCGCAGCTCACGGGCGCGATCAGAAAGAAAAGCGTACGGTTCTATCGTGAATGATGCACGATCGACGTGAAATGGTTCTAGAGCGTAGTTTTGATTTCGTTGAAAAAGGACAAATGCCGCTAAAACGTGCAGATATTGGTTGATAGTTGGAAATACACATGTACGAAAGTGGAATGGAGATTTTGTTCGGTTCTTCTAGATTGGTTTACTCTTGTGTTGGTTCGAGTAAGTCTGGGGGATAGGCATAGTGTGTAATGTTGCAATTAGTAGATTAAGAGAGCGATGGATAGACAAGTAGAATGGGACGATAATTGCTGTGAAACTAACTTTCAATCGGCTAATTGTATCTCATGTACTTTTTGACCATGTATATTATTATAAAAAAATAAGATAATATTCGTTGTTAATAATCCTAGATATTCTGTAATTATATTGAAAAGAATTATTGGTTATTTAAATCTATCAAATACACGTTTCTCTTCTTTTCCAAAAAAAGAAAGATGTTATGTACATGTAAGTTTGTAATTAATTGGCAATTTAGTAAAAGTTTACTCACGAAGTATAAATTGCAATGTTAAAGATAACATATCATAAAATATGAAACGAACGAGGGAAAGTACATTTCTGACAAAAATACAGTTTTTATATGCGATGCTTCATTACCTTAAGACATATGTACGTACATATATGCTACCAATCCTTGAAATGTATTATATATAACGTATTCAGACGTATATGGAGATAAGAAAATAGAATGAGTTGTAAACTGTATCTCATGAATAGGAAACGATCGTTTTAACGAAGAGACGTTGATCCATTCCACGGAGAGATAGTCACAAGGCAAATAATTGCACGATTTATTGGAGAGGAATAAAAGGGAAGATACGTCGTTGTGAAACGAAAATAAATATCTACATTCGACGGGGCGATATTTTTATACGAAAAACTGATGGAGCTTCGAATAAAAAAATTAACAAATGCGGGAAAAAGTGATGATACTAAAAGATAAACGCATACTTTGCCAAACACGATGAATCATACTTTATTCATTCGGATTATTTGTTTTCTACGAAGAATTTGAAACTCATTCCGCAGCGCTGTTTTTTCAACTTTGAGAAATTCACAGTCACGAAACTTATCGTGTCGATTGCAATAATTTCAAGTTAAAGAATTCGAATCAAAATTGTGTATTACGCTAGATACTCTCGCAACTTTCTTGCCAGTGACAAATATTATATAAACTGAACATATACGGATATACATTGTAGTATATACCAATTTATCTTAAGTGACTCGATCTACTATGAATGTATTTAAGCTAAGCATGAATTTAATTATTATTGTTGTCATACAGATTGCATTCATATCGTTCATCACAAGAAAATCTGTGTACTATACGTATAATGCACTATAACAATGACTGCTTCAAAGATTTAATCCGATCCTCCTGACCTTTTCAAAACACGTAACGTGCACACAATATTGAATCAGTAGCATCATCTTCGAAAGCAGCAGTACATCCTACACGATATCTATCAAATTGGTAAATATTACAAATGAATTTAAATAATTTTAATTTTACTTAAAAATTCAAGAAAATTAAAATTTTTTAACATTATGCTAGCGGAGAAAAGGCACATAGCAGCGCAGTAGATTCACCCGACATGATCAGACTGTGCATATCACGGTACCGTTTACATGTACATTCTTCCCCTCTCTTGTAAATCGACAAAAATCCTCGATAGCAAATAGATAGCTCAATGCAAATCAAAGGGAGCAGTTTGGTTAAACAATTCCACTTTCCAGTAATTTGACTAAAGCAACGAAAACCATCTGAATAAACAACCAATGTTCGTAAAAATAAATTTTTATACTTTCGAATATAAAATAGCTTCTAGCTTTCTTTCTCTTTCAAAAAACACACTTCAAATACCGAATCTTCCTACTGCAAATCCTTCAATTCTCAGACAGTACTGCTATTCCCAAAATCTCTTCCATTACAATTTCCTAGTAATCAAAGTTGAATCTCCATTTTCTCCTCATCAAGCAATCACAGATCACTTCAGCAAACATCCTATAGCAACGAAGCGTGCATCTGAAATTCTAATCCGTTCTGCACCTTCTCGATTCCGCAAAGCGATCTAAACTTTCGCGGGCCTCCTCGCGATAGCGGAAATTCCCCGTAAATATTCGGCGACGTTTCGATTCGTTTCGAAACGGTAACCGCGCACGAACGTTCGAGTGGCCGCAGCTAATGCCCGTCAATCAGAAACGGCACGTAGTAGCCGCGATAAATAAAAGTGTTCCCCCGCTGGTGTGTATATTTACCGGTGACTATTTTAAAGCGCCACGCGCGCAAATACACGCCACCGACGAGGAAGTCGCTGATGCACTCACTGAATGAAGAATGTAACTAATACCGGGGCCGTGATTGCGACACGGTCCAACGATATTCCGTAATAATTCTCTGGTCGGTGATCTCTACTCGGTTAAAGTTTTAACTTTGATTTACACGGACACGACAGATTCCATGTCCCTTCCGTGTATATAAATTATCTGTTTAGAAGCAACAACGTAAAATGATCATATTAGTGGTGACCGTCGACGGCGAATCATTTATAAATGATTGTAAAGTTTCGAAGTATAAGTAAGCTACAGATAGTGAAAAATGTTGATAGTACTTTTAGTTAAGTAACGTCTTCGTAATTTAATTACATTCTGGCATTTTTAAACTACTCGAATCGTTGGGAAAAATCACACGTACAAATTTATTCATCGTCGTTATGATCAAGGGTTTCTAGGGCTTCTTGTAAAATATTATAAAAATAAATTAACGTAAAACAAAGAGAAAGATAGGTACCGATGCAGAAACAACTCGATTCTTTTGTTTTCTCCGCAAGCAATACAACTAATGTCAATTTCCACTCTTCTCTTCGTTCGTAAACAACTATTTATACCCATTACTCTCCTCTACTCTGACAACTATCTCTATTATTCGCATCAATATTCATCGACATTTATCAATGAATCCACAGCCATTAGTACTATCGAGCCAACAAAGATCCGTTCCCATATATTCATAAAACGATCGTATCTCTTCGAATCGAACTCGTTGGACCAATTTCTCACTTCATAGATTAAAGAGGTAATCGTTGCCGAGTGTATTCTCGAAAACGAGTGCGCGAAGACGACAGCTCGTGGCGTCGGGACGCGCGGTCGTCGCCGAATCTCGGTGGCGAACCTTTAATTAAAATCTTTCGATCCGAGGGGACAAATCTCGCCGTCTGAAATGAGGCGAAACGACGCGAGAATGGTCGTAGAGAAACGCGCGCGAGTAATGTCTCATTACGTACAGATTGACCTAATTACGAAAGGAAACGTCTGGCGCACTCGAGTAGTCGCATCTCGTCTGCAGTTGGTGCGTTGCCTGCCTTTCTGTGTAAAATTGGAAATCGTTCTCTATTTATAGCGCTTTTCCGATAGGGTCACCGAAGCCGGACAAATATGGAACAATGTAGGGAGCAACAGGGAGCGTAAAACACTCCGTTGCACGTTCCCTCTTTGTTTCCATCTTCCCTCCTCCTTGCTCCCCCCTCGCCGTACTCGCGGCGTGTTATTATTTTTACGTGCCGCCGTACCGGCAACCTTGACTCTGGTATCGATCTGAAAAAGCACAAGTCACCGAACGCCTCGCGAAACTACGAAATTTCCAACGTGTACAGTTAACGCCGGAAACAGCGTAAACAGTAAATCCACCGAACGTCAGAGACGAACAGCCGCCACTACTCACGGAGTCTCTTTATTCGTCCGTGAATTCTACGCTTTCACGGAGCAGCTACTGGTCCTGCTGGAAAGCGAGTTTCGTTGTTACGCGCCGTCGAACCGCGGAACGAGCGTTCAATTAATCACTTCCCGCTTATTCGAACGCAGCCGGCTCGAATATCAACTTTGCAGAAAGAAAAAGCGATTTGACATTCCTATTCGTAGCAAGTAAAAGGAATCGATTCCCTTGAGTCTTTTCGAATTATTAAAGAGGGTTAACACTTATTCTGAATGTTTCTAATTATTATAAAATACATGGTAAAATTGTGAATCGAAGTAAAAAGTTGGTGTCGTTTGATATATCGAAGAGAAATATAGATCGATAACGGCGGCCATCTTTACAGCGTACGGATGTATAACAAGACGTTAATAATTGCTTCGATACGCGACACTGAAAAGCGTCGAAGTTAACTATCCAAGATCATACAATCTAACCTACATCTGTCATCGCGAAAACGTATTACGCGATCCTTACTTTCTAAGTGTAACCGTGTCAAACTATATTACGATCGATCACTGTCTAACACGCGATCGACCATTACGTTAATCGACGTCGACAATGGGTTGGCTATTTCGATGAATCCCCGCGACGCGATGCGATATTTTCACGCGAAATTGCGATGGAAAGTGCACCTCGCACACATAGACGTGCGAGCAATACTGCACATCGACACTAAACACGGGTAGCGAAAAAACGGTTGCACGAGAAGAGACAGAGTCCACAAATCGTGTAATTAACGTGCACACGTTTCAGCGAAATCCGCGACGTGTCGCGTTTGCGCGCGTACAGAGCGTAAATCACGCGGACACGAACCATACCCGCGTTTATTTGGCGCGTAAAAACGCCTGGTCAGCCGTATCGCATTACCTTGTCAACGAAATCGTCCGGTGTCCCGCCAACCAGCCGGAACAACAAGTTTCTCACATTTTCAGCCCTCGGCGCGCTCTCGTTCTCCCGCTGGGGCACAGAGCACAATCTCCGAACGAGCGTGGTTGCACGCGGCTATGATCACGGCACTGACTAGAAAAAACCAATACAAACAGGAGCAGCAGGCCTTATATATCTCCTCCGGTTGAACGGCGTGCAACCGGCTTCCGCACTTCTTCCTCTTCCTCTTCTATATTTTTTTTCTCTCGTCTCACACTGTGATCGCGTGCGAACGCGCCCCGTTATGGCGCCGCTGTCGGCGATCAGCGACGCAACGTTCACCGCGACGCGGCACGCGCCAACCAATGCCCATATTTCTTCCTCTCGTTAAAACCACCACTCGATCGTCACACGGTAAACGGCAACAACAACACCGGCGGAGTTTGATCGGTACAGTCGCGCTCGTAATCGACCACACGCGAGACCGAGATCGTCCGCTCAAAGAGATCCGGTGTACCACACGATCACCACCACGACAACGACGACCACCGCACGTATCAAACACGACTGCTACAAAGATCCACAAACGCGTGACGATCGCGCGAAGACGAGGACTAGCACAACGGCGCGACGACGATGACTAGGACGACGCGACTACAACGACGACGGCGGCGGCCGGCTCGCGAGGACCTCTTCCGCCGCACGATTCATGACCACCGACGGAGAGCACGTCGCTCTCGTGGCGACGACTGCGCCACTGCGCGGTATCTCGTCGAAACGATCCGACGGGCACGCGAGAGGGGTAAGGACGGAAGGTCGGAGAAAGAGAGAAGAAGGGGGATGCCGGAAAGGGAGAGAGATAGGTAGATCGGTGCGCGTGCACGTAGTAATAGTAGGCTACGGGTAGAAAGAGAAATATATAGATCGTGTATCGCTGTATGTGTGTGTTATATCTGTACGTATATATAATGTGCGCAGTCTAGGAAGAGCAAGAGAGAAATGGCTAGGATTCAACGGAAGAGCGCGAACGCGTACGACGAAGACTTAGCCGAAATTGACGGTCGTTTGCTGCGTTTGGATCATCGCATCGCGTCGTGACAAACGTGTCGTATATACCACCGACGGATGGATGGACACACACGTTGGGTTGGATTTTCGACGACCGCGTTTTAGTTGTTTGTCGCGTTGTGCAGCGGCGCTCACGACGTTGGGACGCCCACCACCTGTAGTGCTCACCCTCTTTTCCTCGCGGCCAACCGTCCTTCCGCGCGCGCCATAGGCGCGCGCACTCGCGCTATGTCGTCCTTTCGGCCCACTACCCCTTTCATGCTGTACGTTCCGATCGAGTGGGGGAAACAAATTTTAAATTCACGTCTATGTTGTGTCGTTGTCATCGCGAGTCTTTGTCATCGTCCTATATTACGTGCTGTAATACGGTTCATCTGTACGTTGTCTTACTTTCTGACTACTATATACATATCTTGTAAGATATTGATTATTCATATCGATAACAAACTTGCAGGACGCTGGGTAGTAAACTACGACGAAAATCATGTTTATAAACATAACGACAAACAGAGAGCTACGCGACAAGGCACGCCGCGTTATTGTGTTCGAGCTAAGGGTAAGTACACATACTTAAAATGTTTTCAAAGTCGATCTCCTTATAGATAAGGTGTTATTTCGAAGAATATTGTTGTTCAGTTTCAATTTATTCTTGAACGAAGAATCTGTAATGTACGAATCTGCACGTATCATGCTATTGTGAGTTTATAGTGTTTCACCATTAATATTGTAGTATAACTAAGAGTGACAGAGTTACAAAATGGCGGAATATTATTGAAAATTTTTCTATGAAGCTCGATATATGTAACTTCTACTGAAAGTATTTTTTTTAATTATTAAATAATTGCATTTCTATCGTTATAGTCTACTCGTACACGTGTTTTCTATGTACGTCGTAACATAACCTTATCTCGATCATTACTACAATTAGACTTCTTAATTTTCTGTTGTATGTATTGTATCACAGTAATTAAATCTTTTACTTTTTATATATGTAAGAAAGATGCTTACGCTATTATAATCGTGGCACAAATCTATTTCAATACATATGTACATACAGATTACACAGATACATAATAAATGCAGATTATAGAGTCAATTACTACTTTGCTCTCGTCTAAACTATAATCAACATATATAGCACAAAGATGGATTCCAGAGAATTGATCGATTTTTGCAAACGCAATAAGTATAGCACGGAAACCAGTTATTAATTTCGAGATACATCGGTAGCACGGTAACTATGCAAATAAAGCTTGGACGAATTTGTTACCATACCAGAAACGTTGTCGCACGCTGTCGACGTAAGGTGTAAGGTGTAAGGTGCAACATTTTAACGTGGTTCCTTACTTGCGGTTCGCACCATTATCCCGGCTCGTTTACAAAAAAATGCAGCGTCTGGTAAGCTTCTCGTTTCTTAACGGAGAGATAGAGGAACGGATATACCGCAGCCTCGACCCTCCGTAAACACGGATTAAGGGAAATGTTCCGGTGTAACCTTACTAATGGCCGTGAAAAAACAAATCTATTTGACGTAGAGCTTCTGTTAATTGTCAACGTGGCCGCAGAATTTTCGTTATTCCCTGTGTAAATAATTTCAGCCGGGAATTATCTGCACGTTTTGTTTTCCCGCCAACGTTAGCTGCTGGACGTTGCTCCAGCCTGTTACTGCTCCGCATGTTATTGCTTCACCTGTCTTCGATGTTTCTTTGCGCCCGCGCACAATTTTCATCGCGAAAGAAACGGAAATCAAGCCAGCCTCTATATTTCCGTCTGCTCTACTGATATTCCTTGTTTTCACTGATCTCGACCTACTTATTCCCAACAGTCATTGCTTGGAAAACAAATCGTTCCAATTTAAAGTAAATTTAACGTTTATGCCTCCTTACGAAATGATGTACATAGCACGCTTGGTACTTTTTAGTGGACACGTTATTTGAACACTACTGTCCAGACTGAGCAATCGCAGATCAGGTCTCGTTTTCTTTTCTCCGAATAAAACACGAGTTGTAAAAGTCAAGCTACGTGGTCGTGTTTTATGATCGTGGATTATAATTTGGTGAATCATAAAGCATGCGTGGTAAAACGAGATTGAAGGATATGGCAATACCAAAAGTTACGTTCTGATGTCGCATGTACTTAAGAAGATATCTAAATGTTTTCTATTTAGAAATTGCGAGTATAACAAGATCGGAACGTTAGACCGCATAATGCGTGTAGATTATAGATTAAACGTAAAACATGCTCCGTCGACTAAGTATGCTCTTTCAATATTCGCAAGATCGTTCATTAAACATCCGAGCAAGCAGCATATTTTATCGGATACAAATGGCTGGGGGAGAAAGCAACCGCGTGTACGTCAAAGTAAAATAAATTACAAATTTACTATTGAGAAATGATAATAAAAAGGATCGAGGAAGGAACTTTCGATTCGTCTCCCGTACATTCACTAGGTTCGCTGCAGCCTCCTTTAATTTTTCTTTACTAAGAAATATTAAACTTGGTCGGAAGATACGCGCGTACGAAAATTTATTTCAACGGACAAGCTTGCGCCGCGCCGTGATTTTGAAGGAAAAAGAAATAACAATCGGAAGTAGGCAGTTCTATTTTTAATATGATTGACAAGACACGCCGATAGGGAGGCAGGAGTTGACGATGGTTAACCACATTAGCCGGGAAAATTACGATCGACGAACAGTTAGGAGCATAACGACCGTAGAAAAGCGGTGCTGTAAATCGTTGAAATGGCGCCACAGGGATCGTCTCTTTTTGCCGTGGTCGGTTGTTCCCCGGACTTTTTGTAAAATACACGTAGGTCACTTTGGTGCGCGTAGATGGCACTTCGAATTTCGAGAGTAACCGCCAACGGATTTACAAAGTGAGGAAAAGGCACAACGCCATTTGTCTCGCTCACCTAATTAACTGCAGCCGCGGATTCAAACAAAGCCGCTCGATTTAATAACAATTTTGCTGGCGATGTTAACGAGATCCCATTGGATCATTAATTCCAGGCCCCCCTTCCTAACGTGTCGTGACTATTCGCACCGAGCTTCTTTGCTTCGTGTTTTGTAACCGATACATCCGTCGATATTTTTAGTAGAGAACGCGAGAAAGCTCGGCGAATCAGTTTGATACGAAACAGCGAGATGGTTGTACGGCATGCATAGCGGCAATTCGTATCTACGGATCCAAATTCTCAATAGATCCGCAAATAGTTGCCAACGGATTCTCTCTGCGAGTGATTTGCAACCGCACGTTCCAATAACTTATGTCAAGTAATTACATTGTTGCGATTACAAATAATTGCGTTGTCTAGTTCAAGTAGAAATCCATTTGAGTTAGATTCATTTTACGTCCCTTGCACAGGGATAATCAACGGTTCCGGGTAAGCTGGATAAAACGCTCGTAAAGTCTTGGTCTTTATCCGAGAAAATTAAGTGTTGCCGCGTGCTCGCCTACGCGACCATGCTTATTTATTTATCGGGACGAAAATAAAGAACAACGATTGATTATGTTTAGAAGAAACGGCTAGTAGAGCTTTATTTAGCATAATTCATTTTTATAAGATATACATTCTTACTGGATGATGTTCACACAGATATGTTTGCAATAGTATGTAAATTAAAGCTTTTATAAATAACTCGTCTTTGTGATTCATTGTTTAATCCATAAAAAATATTAATCGTGGATATTTACTTCGTGTTGCGCAACATCTTGATAATTGCGATAAAGGCACATCTTTTTAATTAATTCTCGAACGTTAGATATACCTGGCCGAGGGAGATGCTTAAAGAATTTTTAACAGCATCGGATAAACTCCACGTTCCTCGCTATTTACTCGGTCGCGTTTTAGTCTTTCCAAGTACGGTAATAAATCTCCTCAAGGCAGTATACTCCCGCTATATGTACTTTCTTTCCTTTTGCCGAGATTCTCTGAGGGCTCGGATTTAATTAAAATATTCTATGCGCTTCTTATACCGACATGGAGTAGGCGAGCATCGTATTCTTCCAAATATAATATTCATTTTGCGTCAGATAAAAAAGAAAGGAAATTACCCCGCTGTATCACCAGCATTCCATTCTAACGTATAAGTGAATCACGATATTGAATTAATGCAGATTAATATCATGTATATGGAAAGGAGCGAGAAAGAGGAAGTAAGAAGTGGATGACCTTTTTAAAATTACCGGAATATAATGCAACATTGCTCGATATCTTCATGAAGAAATCGGAGCTTCGAAGATAGCGTGCGTGTTTTCTTTGGCTTGTGCTTTGGCGTATTCAGATGATCTCAACTTTTGTTTCCTCGTTCATAGTTTGGCAGAATGTACGATTTTCCGCAGATTAAATATAACGTTTACTATGCGAAATTATTAGACATCAAAATTAAATTTATTCGGAGCAATTGCCAAAACTGCAATGGGGAGGGAGGAGGAACGAAAGAAAACGAAAAAGAGGAAAAGAATGAAGAAATAGAATTGTCGAAAGAGGAGAGGAAGAAAAGGGAGGGGAAGATGAAGGAGAATAGAAGCTGAGGGAAGAAAGGGTAGACATATGGTGGAATGGGGAGTGAAAAAAGAATGAAACGAAAGAGAAGCTGTTACCTTTGCTTACTTTAACCTAATACCTGGCTCACACGAAATTTGTATACCCTACCTCATCATTACTCAATTCTAAATTTGTTTTATCATAACTTAATCACGATATATCACTGTAAATAACCTAATTTTTAGATATTTTTAATTATGAAACAATTTTAACTAATTACGCCACTATACTCAGATATATTTGCTATGGAAGATGTAGAACTGCGATTTCCACAGAATTAACAGACCCCAATAATTGGAATTTTACATAATCTACAATATTTCTAGGGTTTATCGATTTTTCCTCGTAATATTTTCCACATATCAGTTCGTTGACAGAAAATTCATACATTCGTTTCGTGGAAAACGTATAATCCTCGTTCTGTATTTTGCATACGGATATTGGCACTATGCTCACGGATATTATCAAAATTGGTAATCAAAGTAAAAAATACACAACGAGAGAAGAGAGAGAGAGAGAGAGAGAACGGGAGAATTCTATATACGAAGCATCAAGCCGAGTAAATGGTCAGTGTAGTGAATAGATCAGAATGGAAATTCAAATATGTATCGCGATTCGACGTCATATAATGGCGACCGAGCCAAAACGCATGAAATGGCAGGATGATGCTCGCACATACTTGAACACGCACACATAATACACGTACATATTTATTTCTAGAAAAACGTCACGACCGCAAGATTCCGTCACGAAATTTCTGGCGTGGATTCAACGATATCTTTTTGGCTCCGAATCGACATATTCGACCAACCGCTCTATAGATAAAATAGCGTTTCATTCATCGTGGATCATTTTGTTAAGCCCACGTGGCTTATGCCGGGCATTCACGTGAATCGGCAAGCATGGAACGTTGCGAAAATCCATTGGAATATCGTGCGCCCACCGAAAAGGGCTTACCGGACTATTACCAGAAATTTTCGCTGACGTACGTTGAGAGGTTTTGAGAGAAATCGCCGTTGTTACGCATTGCGTGTAGACGGAGCGCGCGTTAAACGACGCGCGTTCTCTCGTTATCCGCTGAAATATGGTGTTAATATTAGCTGGTTAAAGCGCGGCTCCCTGTAAAATGCCCTTAAAATTGAATCATCGAACCTCGGCAAGAACCGTTCTGTATGGATTTGTTCGTTGTGCAATCATGATACATGATATTATGATAAATTCATTTGCGGTTTGACGTCAGAATTGTCAGATCGTAGATATCTGAAGAATTTGAAAACATGTAGAGAACATTTGCGATTAAAATTGGCATACTACACATTTAAGATGTTTTCAGAGTAGACAGTAAGGTTTGTACAAAGCATATCTCATTGTAAACAAGAATAGGAATATATTTTACTTTATATCGAAAAATCAAAAGTTCCAAGTATTCTAGAGCCTAGAGATTTAGCTTGAAAACTTATCTCTATTTGGTTTTATCTATACGCGTATACCTACTCGTATATTTATCTGTATCTTCGACTTATCTTATTTTATTGTCTATTATGTTTTATTAGTATACTATTCTACTTCTGCTAAGTAATGCACATTTACAATAAAATCAAGATTACTATTATTAGTCCACAAACTTTTTTCTCTGCAAATTGCTCGTTACATTTTGCCGTTATATTTTTACCGTTTTCACAAGTAAGAGCCATTTATCCGAGAAGAGGGCGTGAAAGTAGCTATATTGCTCTTAATTTCGTCCGGTACACAAATAAATATGCAGTTTCGTCAACTGTGAGTCAATGCGGCGCGCAGTAAACTTTCCGCTTCGCAATTTCCCATTTACGCACAGTTGCCCGTGTATCATGGCCTATTGTACCGAATGCAGTAACTTAATGCATCATCTACGAGTTGATGATGCAGCACGGATAAGTCTAATTTGAGTTGCTCCACGTAACCAGTTCCACGAAGAAAACTTTGCATGAGATGGAGATAATAGTGGTACATGTTATTCCACGTATATTGCGTGTACGAGATGTTAAGCGAAGTCTATAACAACCTCCCGTACGTTGCTGTGTATCCGGAAGTCGAAATATGACGATTCTATAGCCGAGCATTTTCCAAAGAAAGATTTTCTCTCTGTGATTACTTGCAATTTCCCTTAAACAAGAAATTCGTGGATAGTTGTTCCGTTGTATATACTTGAACTTAGAATTAAGAATTAAAGATTGAACGTAATTCTGAAGCATTTTTATTAAAAACAAACGTTGTATTCATCCGACATATTACGTTCATGTAATTCACAATTTTTTTTTTCTAATTCTTAACTTTCTCCAGTCAATCGATATAATCGAATCTTACTTTACACATTGTTGTTATGAAAGAAAATTCGAGAATTTTGAAAAAGATTCTTCTCATTGACATTTCGTCTTCAAAAGATTCCCATTTTCAGAAAGTTTCATACTTATAAGAAGAAGAAAATCGAGAAGATATTTGAAGCATCGTAAATTCTATTAAAACAAACAAGCTGAAAATAAGCTTCTTCGCTCAATAAATTAACCAGACGTATCAGCGATCAGCTCCACCTTCGAGCAATCGGATCGAAATCACGCACTCTGCCAAAATGCCCCTCGAAATCGGCCAGTTACCACCGAGAATTATCGACAGTCGAAGCCCCTTCGACTGTGTTTCCATTTCCTATCAGGCCGTGCCAAATGACGTCGAAAAGTCGAGCCAACCCCCGTGTGCGTTATCGCGCTGGGCGAAAAATAAAATTGGTCGACGGGAGGGTCGGTCGTTTTCGAAATTTCCCAGAGCTTCGCTGTGATTCTCGAGAAGGTCGACCTCGGGCGGGAGATGGTGGAAAACTAGCTGACAGATCATCCGGTGTTACCGTGGCTCGTTGGATTATCGAGCATGTCCGTGGAACTTCGGTTTTGACGGACGGCTCTGTTATTACTGTCATTCCGGCCTCCCTCGAGCTTCTGCCACGTTAATCCTTTCGTCATCGCGCGTCCCGTCCATCGAACTGTTTTAATGAGATGCTCCGCGCTTGAACTTGTCCCTCTCCCTGGCTCTAAAATGGAATTTTTAATCCGCCTGTCTCGAATCATCCCTGTTGTTTTTTTCATCGGTTTCGTTGCTCGACGCTTGACGTTTTCAGTGTTGGTGTTTGAGTAATTACCGGAGGTTTATCAGCCGGTTGACGCGTTCCTCGTCGGTGTGAAATTAGTCGGACACCAACGCGCGATGCTTGAATAATTAGATATTTACGAGGCCAATTGTGGTAAATCTTGTATCAGAAATTTGTATAGAGAAGAGGGATGAGTTTATTCGATGAATCGATACGTACGTTTCATTCGATTGGTTACACTTGTTAAGTTGATTGTTTGCAAGACGTGTTTGTACACTGAATTCATAGTGTACCGTTTCGTGATGGTTTTGGAATTAATAAAGTGGAGTATGTTATGAACACATGACGTCATATGATCCGTTTGTGCACGCTGTATTTCAACCTAACAGTTCGAAATAGATATTGCACTTTTTCATACGATAGAACGAAATAATTCTATAAATCACTGCCTTAGAATACGAAGAATACGAAAATGTGTGATAATTTTAAAGTTGTTTTTCTGTAAAATATGAAAAATGTGACTTATTGTGTCTTTTTTCAATCATCTTCATGTAGCTTCATCTACTCGATCCATAGTATTTACTACATCGTTTGTAATCAAAATTGCCCATCTTGAAGAAACCTATCGTTATCATAATAACATCTTTAATCGAATGTAAATGTGCTGTTTACGATTAGTAGAGGAAACCAAAAGAAAATAAGAGGAATACTTGGGAACGTATAAATTATCTGTCAACCAGGTTATGCAGATCCCCACGGAAATAGCCGTAACAGAAGAAATAATCCCAGATAAGACGTGCAAGGAGCAAGTTCGTCGAGATAAAAACTCTCGACGTTCATCACGAGGGTAACGTTTGTTTCGGTAGATTTAAACCATTCAGCCGCCCCCCAGCTTGATACAATCCAGCT
This sequence comes from Bombus huntii, assembly GCF_024542735.1. Classification (NCBI taxonomy): domain Eukaryota; kingdom Metazoa; phylum Arthropoda; class Insecta; order Hymenoptera; family Apidae; genus Bombus; species Bombus huntii. The sequence continues at coordinate 6,205,962 of NC_066249.1, read as the reverse complement.
AGGAATTAAGTCGAGTAAAGGCAAAGCGCTCCATTCCTAGGAATAAATCCTGGAATGGAAGTTTGCCACACAGAATATTTGGTTAACAGAAGCTAATGCAGTTTTTCTGCAGATTAATAATTAAAATAATTGCCAGCATTTCATAGAAATGATTTCTGATTGCAGGAGAAAGTAAATAAAAGTAAATTCACATAAATGATTCGCAACAAGTCACCAATTAAAATAACGTGGCTTTGACTATGTTAGCTTCATGGGGATACAACTTAAAGTAGGTCAATCTGCGTTTTGTTTCCAAACAAAAAATCCTATTATCGCGAGCAAAATGTTTTATCTGTACGTTTAGGAATAGGATCCACAAATTATAGATTAAACGTGACTAACGGTATTATATTCGAGATATAATTCAGTTGTTTCGCTAAGTAAATCTTCCCTATATAATGGATGGATAAGATATTTATCGCTTAATAAAAGAGAATGAATTCCAACAACACTGTTTATTTCCAGCTAATATACAAGCCGAAGAACGCTGAATTACCAATCACCTGATCCATTAAATCGATCAGAACAAAACATGAAACGCGACTTGCATTACAAACAAATCAGCAAATCAAAAACCACGATACCATAAATTGAAAGAAACTTCTATCTACCTGCTACGAATGTTACTATCATAAGTTGAATATAGTACAAGTTCTTATCTTTTAGTTTCTTCGCAAGTCGTCGATACGATGTAACTTTTCCGTGAAGTTGCACCCTTTTCCAATTAACGCGTTGATAAAAGGCTGGTAGTCGGTTCCGTATCGGAAGTGAGAGGACGATGTACCCTCCGTGCACGCGAACACACCACGACTAGAAGTAATTGGGTTACATCGCGCGAGGATTTATTGCACGAAGAATACGAGAGGGATTCTGATTCTACGCCTGCTGGTAGACGGCGTGGCTTCGCTCTCGCGGGGATCTCCCTGGTACAAATCGAATTAAAATTCCGTAGCATCGTTAGAACCCTCCCAGTACTACGGGACTTGGAAGGAACGCCGGGGCAGGAATATACCTACCGGCGTTCCGCGTGCTTGCGTGACTGCCAGAGTTTCAGGGTCGTGCCGAACACGAAGAGAAGAGAGGAGCGTTGAATTGCTCTTTCTTCCCCCTTCGTGTTCGCCACCGTGCTCCGACACTACTTGCCCGGTCAAAAGTCCGTGCCTTGCCTCGTGATTTTGGGAATGGTAAAAGGGGAATGCCATTCCCACTCTTTTCATTCCTTTTCGACTCTTTCCTCGCTACTGGAATTTCAAACTTCGAGAAATAAAGCATATTGTTAGATCTCGTTGTCCTCGCGAGTAAAGTAGAAAATCATGTCTCGTATGAAATACAAAAATTCATTTAGAATTTTTCGTGTTAACGTACGTAAGATAGTCTGTATAATAGCGATCTTACCAATGTAGTGTCGTTCCTTTGAGGTAAATGATAATAAAAACCACGATAATTGCGTCTAACGTGACGTAGCGTTATTGAAATTCCGGAAAGTTCTTACCATTATTTCCCAGAACAGTGACCTATCAATTCGTCTCGCATTAACTTTCAAAGCGAAACGCCTTCTCGAGAAGAAATCGAAAATTCCCAAGCGCAAAGGCGCATCGGCGCGGAGGTATCGAGAGCAACCACGTCGATCAGCGAAGCGAGACGTTTCTCGAGTCGTTTCCTGCTGAAAGTCCCACAGTTCCAAGCTCGACGTTTCGAAGCCGTAGGACAACTGTGAAAGAGGAATGAATCGAATGTTTGTTTTTCGTCGTCGAAGGAGGTCGTCTCCCGACTTCGAATCGGTCTTTCTCGTGGCGAGGTTGGCGCTGCAACTAAGAAGGATCGATTCGTCTAAGGGCACCGGCTATCCGTTAGCGGGACGGAATAGCCTCGAGGGACAAGTCCTGAAGCGCACACACCGAGAGCTCTCGGTGTGGCTCGTCGTGGCATGCCGTCTCGCGCGCCAACTCAGCCCCAAATTAATGCTTGTCCCTCGCAGTAACTTATCTGCCGACCCGGTATATTATGGTCCACGATCGCCGTTCGCTGACGAATGGTCGACTATTTTCTTGCGCAGCTTTCGCTATTTCACTGGTCTCCGTCAAGCAACATAGCAACTAACTATTACCAATTCGTGTTTTGAGCGACCATTTGTCACGTGCGCACGTTTATTGGCATCTGAGACTGGGCTGTATATTGAAAGAACTCCAATTAACGCGCGAATGACAACGGTATAGCTTGAGATATGAACTTGGAAATGGCGTTGAATGACTTTTTGTTTCAAAGCAAGGGAAGTAGAAGCGATGATGTTGCTGAACTAGTGAAAAATTAGGCTGCTAATTCTGCTATTGGCTTTGAATTTTTGTACCATGGATTTGCTTTTGTTTTAACAAATCCATTTCTACTTTTTCGAGAACTATGGCATGTATAAATAAGGAATTATATATCTTGATAACGACTGTCTTATATCTTCATCAAATTTAAGACAAAAATGTTTCATGATCGCGAAGATAGAACTTGGTTAAAATTTGGGTTTCTATTTTATGAAAAACTAATATCTCGTTACTATATATATATACTATATAGATACTATATAGATATATATATACTATATAGAGAGATATGATTTGTAATTGGAATATCTAATTGTGAATGAAAAATGTGAATTTTATTTTATAAATAATATCATGTCACATCGATGTTCTTACAGTAGGGATTTCAGATTGGTAGCGTAAACATTCAGATGCAACTTTCAAGTTTAAAAAGTTCCTACATCGAACGAAAAAGTTCAATTTCACTGACTTAAATCCAACGAATCGAAAGACAAACTTTTCTATAAAATTTCAACAGCGCCGTTACGTTAAAGCGTTAGAAACATGATGTACGATGGAATTCCAACATTATCAATCGTATTTCCGTCGAGCTAACGAAAGAATCGCTCTGTTCATCAACGTTCTATCAACCCCGTTGGCAAAGTCCGAGATCGATGGTTTTGAAACGCCATTATCGAGGCTCATCTCAAACGTCGTCGAGCAATTCATTCTGTCGGCTTCGAAGGTGCCCGGTCCGTTGTATCTTTAGAAACAATTTTGGAAAGTTATCGGCTGTCAAACCAAGACAATCTACGTTCCTCCCGTCAAGTTAACGTCCGTCTAGGGCAACAATATATCACACCAACTCACCCCGGTATAGATATTATGGTCCACTATTGCTGACGCTGAAGGATGGCCGACTATTTTCCTAGCGAGCTTTCGCTATTTCTCCACCTGTCGGCCGTAAGAATGATAGTGAACCGAGCTTAACATTGTGAAATTGCATTCTAAATGACTGGCCAATTTTACATTGCACCGAAGTGTATGCGTTTTTCACAGGAAATAAAGTAAAATTTGCTTCGAATTGAAATTATTTACAAAATATCAAAATTAATTAGAAACGCGTACTTACCTTATGGAACATTGAGTCCAGTAAGTCTATGAATGGGAACTATTCTTTTCAATCACTATTCTATTTCAATCAATCCTTAATATTGTGTCGCTTTTATAAACACCAAACATATCACCAGAAGATACTAACAATTTCATGAAAGTGTTACCAAATGATACGAAATTTAAAGTAAAGTTTACTAAAACTTAATCAATCACTGAGTAAATAGTAGAATAAATACAATGGCGTGTAAATAATTTCTATAGCCAATGTATAGCCATGTAACTAGCATAAAAATGAAACGGTTAAATCTTCATTTTAACATCGTTCCATTCTTATTCTAACTTACCAACCAATCAATAACCGAAAACATAATTCTTGTTTAAATTTGTCAGGTGGAATTCCTATCAGTCTACTAATTGCTATTTCAAATTCCAGAAACAAGGTACGAGTTCTCCTTCGTTTAAAAACCACTCGATGAACCACGAACGAACTATGACTCATTATTCCTCGTTTCTTTTTCCTCGAACAGCGGTTTAGAGTTGTTACGATAGGTCCCGGCGCGTAACCGTAACCGCGTCTGCATTCCTTGGCAAGGTGCCAAAAGCGGGCTTTTCTATTCGCCGAATACGTAATTCACGTGAATGCGCGTCGTCGGAAACGAGCCCGCCGACCTTCTTTCGAATCGCGCGCGGAACGCGGGCAAAAGAAAGCGCGGCCACGCGTAATCCGACCTGACCCGTGCCACCTCCGCCGCGTCTGACGACCTCACAAACTCACCGTCCGCATTTAGAATTTTACAAGCGGTTCCGCTCGGTTGTGCGCGCGCCGCGTTTTGCGAATTTTCGACGCGAACGCCGTTCGATTCAAAAGGTTGACCACGCCGGTTATTTTCGGCCGGCCGAGAGGTGCTCCGTTGGATAATCGAATCGACGCGTTGAGCATGAGGCATGCTGTTAGAGGCTATCAATTTTTTTTTCTTCTTCTTCCTAATCAAAAGTTTGAAATTGTTTGGAAGCTTGGTAAAATCTTGGTGGACTGGGCAACATGGATTGATGAATGGATTAAACGGTGAGGAATAAGTTGATGTCGTTGGTTGATCCTTTCAAGATCGATGTTTTCTTTAGCCTGTAAGAAAAATCGTTGTTTGTTAATTGTTGGTGAAAATGCAAAGCTGCTTGGCTTCAATAAATTGGTGTCAAACTATGCGTCATTTCCGATAACAGTGAACACAATCGCCACGCCCATGCTTCAAACATCACTTCACATACTAAAACAGTTGATGTTTGCTCGTCGTGACAGGTATACAACGCATTTAATCAACATGTAAATCCACAGTGCAACGATAAATAATACAATTGTACAACTTGAAAATTGTTCGTTAACGCTAGAAAGTTGGTTCTCCTGGCTATAAATGAAATTAAAACAAACGTAGGTATAAAAGTGGAAGATAGCGAGAAAATCATGTCCGCAACCAGATTTAAAACTAACTATTGCTGACGCCTTAACAAAGGTTGAAACTTATGTTGATGTAATGATAATATTTCATTTGAAACAGGCTACTTAATTGTCATCTCTAATTACGACGATACGAAATTTTTGTATGTAAATTAAGCGGGAACCGGAGGATAAATACGTTGCGTGGAGTTCTCTTCCAAAGCTGTAGTTTCCAGAGTTTTCAAGTTTTCATATAAGAGCATAATATTATAAAAGATAATTAAGTGGTCTAGTTTAGATAGGAGCATGTAGTACAAATTAAAATTAGCGAAAGATATTCTCTCGAGAGGAATCCGCAAAGTAATCTTGTAGAGCATAAGTTAGATGTTTATTCCAGTTTGTCATAAAAGCGTACTACTTTCCATTTTAATTTGGATCTGACGTTTCCGCGAAAAGAAATTACAAACATTTAGAAAAGTCTCCATTTATGATGAGTCGTTTCCCAGAACCTTTATTATCATATTTCATATACCATACCTACTGACTTTGAAAGACAGACCAAATTAAATTTCTGTATCCGGCGATATTCGTATCAGGATTAATACGTTATGGATCTATATTAATGAAAAAAATGTTGCTTTTTTACGAGCATTATGCGTTATCTTCTCTGTGCATTACGTCATACCTTCAAATCGTTCTAACCAAATAAATGAAAAGTTTGAACGAATAAAATACTCGTTCTTGATGTACTTAACTTCGTTGGTTGCCTGAAAATTGGATAAACAGATTAACGTGCAGAAACCGCGTGAAGCAAGCGACAATATAATAGACTAACGTTCGCTTAAAGTTCAAGTGCAATAGCGTGAACAAGAGACTGTACGATCACCTAACTCCTCTATTCGTTTAAAACTTGGTTAAATTACAGTTCGTTGAAAAAGGTTAGTGCTTTATTCGCACTTCGCACTCGATATTAATAAAAAAATGAGCTACACTTTGTTTAAAAAATTCAAGCAGAATATCTAACATTAAACAGCGATAACGCAATAAACCAATTACACTGTTCGTTTAGGGTTTTGGATAGAATGGTCGCGTGATGGAATTCCCATATTCATTTAAACTCGTAAGCACGATCTAACTCCGTGCTGTTAAAAAGTTGGAGCGCAACAGTGTCATAAACTAGGCGATTACGCTATATATTCGCCTATACTATGCTATACATGGTATAGCAATTTAGCCTGGAAGTTTTAGCGCGATCGAGTAAAGAGTTAAAACTCCGCAGTCTCGTAAAGCAAACGGTAACGCGATCAACGACTGATAGTTTACCTGCAACTGTTTTATTGCACGATCAAATTGAGCAAATAATATTAATTCAAGTGAATTGCATTTGAATAACAAAAACTTTCTACGATCACGTATCTCCAGTGGATAAAGTCAGTATCAGTCGCGACTGGAAAGTCGCCAGTCGACTTTAATCGTCTTCTTTGATAGGACGAATGCCTCTTCTTAACTTAATATCCGTCTTCTCTGGTAAGTATCATATTGGAAAGAAGAACTAAAGCGTTGTTTAATATTCGTGCAAGTTTCATCGCACTAGCGGAAAGTGAAAAGCAAAAAGTAAACGGCGGAATGAATTTTCCAGCAAGTGTATGAAACAGCATTTTTAATGAAAATTCTCGGGGATACCAAAAATTTAACTAACTCTGCTACGCGATGTACTATTACTTAATTAAGTAATTGAAACGAATGGTAACAATGAAGGTATAACGTAGAAATAAATTTCTATATTTCTTACTACATTTCTTATCATTTATGGCGCCTCTTAATGAAACTAAAAAATCAATAACGTTCAAACGTCGTGTCCATAAAAAATCTTCGTTTCTGCTACTTGAACCATAAACAATTTCAATTTCTCAAATTGTCAGACAAAAAGAATACAACAAACAAAATTTTTGTTAAGAAGCATTGCTCTTGAACAGTTATATCTGGCAAATGTTTCGCACTAAAATGTTATATCTGATAAATTAAACGACGTCTGAAATAAAATGGAACAATTCCTCCGGCGTCTTAAAGAACGGATGAAATTAAACGTTTGACGAAGAAAGCCTCGTAAACAGTTTAGACCTTTCCGGTCACTTTGTTCCGTACGAATAAACAGCGAGCTCGTCTCGTCTGTTTCAGACGTGCCGTCGCTTTGCAGTTCGGTAATTAACTTGGCCGTGCAAACGAATCAAGACCGGATTCCGCAGCAATGGCGCGGCCGCTTCTGCAAACGCGCGAACGAAGTCGATTGGCCTAATCGTAATTTCAGCGGTACGAACGGCCCCTGCAGGACCAATAGTCGTTTCACGGTCACTGTAACCGTGGAAATTGCCTAGCGGGTTAACCGTAATTACGATCGTTCGTTATACGCGAATCACGAACGTAACGCCGCTGTTAACGACTTTCGCGTAAGAAAAAACACACGGCTGACTATGCGTATTTTTTAATTTTTCTTTCATTTCTGCCACTGGAATGAAATAGAGGAAAAGAACGAAGAAAGAAGGATAAGAGAACAGAAAAGCAGCGGACATTTTGGTTTCAGGCCTATGAATCGAATTGTCAATAAGATTACTTAGCACGGTTGTGTTTCAGGCAGGATTGCGGTATTTAGGATATACTGGAGGACAGATTGGAGAATATATAAAAAAATAAATAAAAAGTTGAGGACCAAATTTTGTTCTGTATAAATCGTGCGATTATCTAGAAGATGTTTGTTCGTCGTAAAGTCTCGCGATAGATCGATTGCCAGACTAAATAACATTGGCTAAGTGAATTGAAAGTGAATGTGAAGCAGATTCGTCACAAACGTGCAAAAAGGATCTAAATAATCCGTGACAAACGACGTCTATTTAAGATAAAAACACTCTTCTTTTATTGAGCTCCTATTCGCTGTAAGGCATTCCATAAGAAAAGGTTCCACATACGCAAAACCGACGTGTAGAAGAGAGAGAGAGAAATTCTAATATAATCAATCCTAAATGCAGTTCTGCTATCCAAAAAATAAAACGCATCTCCTTCGTCCAACGTTCTATTTCCACGAAATCCATGTTCCGAAAATTTAACAAAAAAAAGCTCTCCGCCTGTTTTACTATTACACATTATACAACGTTACTTCGAAATCCTATGCAAACACATACATGGCCTGGTGTATACGTTGGCGCGCAGATCCGTGGAATATGGTATAGTTTAGTATGTACTAAATATCAGAACAGTGCGCGAGAACAGGCTTGCGAAACGCGTATATATCGACGCGGCTGAATAAGAACGGCCCATCAACGATAACAAATATTTACGCCGAAAGCGTGACCAAATTTTTATAACCAGCTGTGTGCACCCTTGCAGTCTCACCCCTTACCGGTGGCGCGAAATGAAATACAAGCATCGGTGGCGCATTAATTACCGCGAATTCGACGTAGCCGCGCGAAGAACGTACATTACGTACCTAATCACGTTGAAATTTATCAGCGTGGCCGGGCAGCGCGCGGAATTAATTATAACGTGATCCGGAAAAAGCCCGAAAAATCTCTGGTAATTTACAATCCGGCGTTGCTGCGCGGCCGCGATACGAGCGTCCGCGAAATAATTGCTCACGTAAAAATTTCCCACTTCTATCCTGGAATCTGTGGCGGGGGAAGAAGAAACGCGTGACATCCCACGAGGGAAAAAAGAGGCAAAAGGTGGAAGAGGCAAAAAGAAGGAAACCTGCACAGAGAGGGAATGAAAAGAGGAAAAGAAAAGGGAAGAAAAGAGAAAGGGGGAGAACAAAAGTAGAATGGCCGGTTTTGACCGTGCTTTTTCCACTGGCATTGCGTAGGAAACGCTGCCTCGAATAACGGGAACGTATCTCGAGGTAAGTGGGTCACGATGCAAATAGTCGGGCGCAATTTGTGCACGGCGTCGTGGCATACGTCGTGACGCCGCGTCGCGTCGTTTCTCGTTCGTAGAGCACACACGAAGAGGGCAGCCGCGCCGAAAATACGCGCGGATTCGCGATGGAACAATGAGCGTTTGCTTGGTCGTGCGTTCCATCGTCGTGCTTTCATCGCGGAGTCCGGCGAAATAAAATTTCAATTTTCGTCGCGTTTTTAAACGACCTCCTGTCTAACGCAGAAGAGGAGCCACCGGAAACAGATACGGAGGGAAAGAGACGCGTCTCGTGCAAACGTATACAAACGAGCGCAAACGTGAAGTTTTTCGTCGCGGTTGTGAAACGGGAGGAAAAAATTATTCCCGCGAACGTTTGTCTTATTTGACCTGGTTTTCAAGTTACAGCGGTTTTGACATTGTATCAACTACCTCTGACCCTCTACTTCGCGAGTGTTGTTAAAAATTTCCTATGCAAGGTCTGTTGTCGACAATTAGCGCGAAAATTATCCGCTGCGTGATTCCCGTGTGTTTACGAACGGTCAGTGAGATAGGATGTTTGTATCCGTTTGGGATTATAGTCAAGCAACGCTTGGTTCGATTGACGCTGATTCTTTGACAGTGAAACGAACGATGTTTCGATCAATCGACGGTAATTGAGAACCGAGTATTCCGGTTGGATCATGAGATTACGCCACGTTATGCTACAGTACTTTTGTTAGGTAATATAAGGAAAGGGAGGTTTAATTGCAACGAAGAATAGATTTTAATTTCAAAGATGAAAGTGCAGAGTGCATCGTGCACGTCCAAAGTCACGTAAATAAAAATTGAAGCATTACCAGCTTCACAAACTCGTACAATTTAGATTAACAAGGATTTTGTTGAAAACAAATTGTTTGGTATAAGAATTCGATAATAAGCACAAGAAGAAGAATCGTATAACAAAAACTAAAGATAGAAATTCTTAGACAAAAGGATAAATAAAGAGCAAAGAATCGAAGAACGGAATCATGCCCAATGATAATTCTGACAAAGAAAAAGAATACACTCCAGTACACCGCTAGAGGCTACAATGTTTTCGAACGAGCGATATTCACCGCACCAGCGATTCGCTTAATTTCCAATTACACAGAGACATAATTTCCCCTCGAGTAAGCTGTTTTACCGGCGGGGGATACTCGCGTTAAATCGAAGCAGCGGGTTCAATCGGCCGAGACGCGATAAATTCGCGCAACCAGGCCAGTCGTCGATTTCTAATCACCAGCCGGGTAATCCACATTCTTGCCGTGTCGCAGGCCGATGCAGCCGATGTCCCTGATCGGTCGTGTTATTGGCCCCCGAGTCTAACGACGAGGAATTTACGCCCGAATAGAGTCACCTGCGCACCCCACCGAGGAACTTGCCGCCTCGCATACTACCAACTACACCATTCCAAACACCTTAGTACACGTTTATATTATAGATGTACGAACGCGCGTGCTGGGGCCAGTGCCGAAAAGCCGCGCGTCTCCTCTCTCCCCCATTTATCTGCTCTGCGCCAGCGTTTCTGCATAATAGAACAGGCATGATGGCGAACTAGGAGGTGGGAGAGAGTGGTTGCAAGTGGCTAAGGGCGAAGTGGAGGCGATAAGGTATGACCAAGGCAAGGGCACGCGATAGTAATAGGCAAGTTACGCCATTGTGCGAAGTTTGCTTGCGCTGAGCGTCCTACAGCCTCGGTTGCACCGCGTGTAAATGCAGGGCCATCGCGTTAAGGTGGGATTCGTGAGTGTAGAGGAGGTGAAAGGGGATAGAGGAAGTCAGTGGGTTTCGGGGAAGAAGTCGGTAGAGAATGGACATATACATGGGGATGCGGTGGAAGGGACAAGCGAGACAAAGAGGTGAGACAGAGAACGGGAGAAAGAATCGTGGAGAAGCAGAATGAAAAAGGGGTTATAAAATGGGGCGGCGGGAATAGTAGGCACACGGTGGAGAGAAGAGGAAGACATCGGTGGAGTAAAAGCGGGAGGGGCAGCGTAGCACGACCGGAAACGGAAGCTCGTGCAGGCGCCACCGGAAGTGACCTCGTAATTCTCCCTTCCAACCCCTCTTCACCTCGAAGCGTGCAACGCCGTTTCTCCATCCCCTTCGTCCATCCAACCATCAACCCTGAATTATAGGCCGCCTCTAAACCCTTTTGTCTGCGCTTTTCCTGTCGAGGATTCGAGACCTCGCTGCCCCTCTTGCCGCCCGTGATTTTCGGTTCGCTTTTGTTTTGCTTAGTGGAACGCCTGTCTTTCTCCTCGCCCCGTTTCAAGCTTCCCCTTCTCTCTGTCCATTTCACGAAGAAAGCGTGGCTTTATTGTTGCGAAAACGGTGCTCGTTCATCCCCCTCGTTTCCCGACTTACAGAGACGATCGAGGTCTCGCTTAAATCGCCGGATCTAAAGCGTGAAGAAACTGTTGTTGTTGCTCCGCTACGATTATCGAGCTACGACGAAGAACGATGCATCGGACAAAGAGAATGGGCTACGGTCCGCCGATCGATGTCCCCTCCGATCGATCGTAGTCTTGCAGAACTCTACAAGCCAGAAAACAGGGGACTGCACGGAAGAACGTTTCTCTCGCCGCGTTCATTGTTCCTCGCGCGTGCTGGAAACACGACAACATCGCGATAAATGGGCAAAAAGCGAGGATAATGGTCCTCCGCGAAAAGTCTCGCGGAAATACCTGAAGCGTTTGTTCTTTTTCTCGAGAACGGGCTAGCCTTCTTGTCCGTTCGCTTCAATTCCAACGAATAGTACTCGAGCATCAGCGACGAGATGTTACATGGCCACGCGCTCATTTTATCTTCGAAGACGTCTTGAGTGATGCAAATGGAAATGATGGGACATGCTTTTAGAGTTCGTTGCTAATCTTTGAACATATACAGGCGTTTGGTCGTGATTGCTATGCTTTGGATAAATAGCTTTCTTAATCGTTGACTCGCAGATGTTCTACTTGACTTCAGTTACGAAATAGACGAATAACCAAACGAATTGCTAAGCGACGTTCACAAAACGAACCGTGGGAACAACAAATGAAACTGCAATTACCCAATATGCTTCGATGTAATATATACCAGAACAACAACCAGCTAGTTTTTAAAGTAGCTCTTTAACGCGGGGATACGAATACAGCAAAGCTGTTTCGGCACAACGCAGGGGAATTTCCTTCGAATAGGTCGCGTTCGGTTCATAAACATAATCCATCGTGTGGTGGAGTTGCCTTTTGGGCAATTAAAAACACCTTGCTGGGATAATGTTCTGTGTCTTACATTTGTGAACTAATTCTTATACAAATCTTATACGTGTTTCATTACCGAACGAATGTTGGACATTTTTAGTTATTTCTAACAATTCTTCCCTATCGAATATTTGAAACCTCTCATGGCATCCTGTATCTAATGACACCACTAAAGATTTCATTGTTTCTTGCCTCTAATGAAAGTAGTATTCGATGTTGCAATATGTTTCTATAATAGTTATATCTTCTTTAATCTTTTAATCTACATACAATTGAAATTACGGTTAATAGCTGCATCTCATTTTCTCCATTACTATGTAACATAATTAATCGATAAATCAATAATTCGGATGGTTATAGCGCAATGAAGATTCGTTATCTGGGATTTTAGAAAATATTGTGTATTTCCGAGGTTTAGTTAATTCGGTCGATACGAATGGAAATGATCAAAGAAGATAAAGAAAATCTACATTTCCTCAGACACGTTACTATTCGTAAGACGAATAACGATAATACGAACAGATCCGAGGTGTGATTAAGAAGTAAATACAAATTTTTCAGCATTATCGCTCCCTTTGTATCTCGTTTCTGCTAATAATTGTACCTTTCGTTTCTAACTAGCGACACGAACAAGCCATACCAGAGAGACATAGCGCGACTCGCCTCGATTTTCCTCGTTGCGCGTAAATTATTAATTACTCGCGATCGTTCTCGACCGACTGAGCTCCCATTGAACACGTTCAATCGACTCGAAATCTCGGCGAATTCCGCGAATTTACAGCGTTCACCGTTCGACCACGAGGAGAAGAGGAGCCCTGGTTTTCCACCAGGGTCGACGAATCGCCACCCTCGGCGGACGCGCCGTGTGAATCGCGACAGAATTCGTCGTCGAGAGGTAAATCGCGCGAAGAAAATCCAAAGGATCGAATCGAACCGGTTTGAAAGAAGGTAAAAGCGTGCGGCGGAGGGGGGAGAGGGAAAGAAGGGATAGAAAAAGGGCGAGGCGAGATGGGAAGGGGGGGGGGGGGGTGATTCGAAGATGCAGAAGAAGCGGCGGTGGAAAAAGAAACGAGAATTAATTTCCGTTAATTGCTCCGAACTGAAGTTTGCTGAAAGCGTTTTATCGAATTGAAAGCCTTTCAACTTCGCTCTTTCCAGAGCTTAGCGGGGAGATGAAATGCCGAATAGACAGCACCCAACCGTCTATATGCGAGCAAGCGAGCGAGCGAACGAGCCGCCCCGGAACGTTTATGTGCGCGGAAAACGTAAGAGGGAAAGAGGAGAGAGGAGCGCGCGGCCGAGAGGGCAGAGAGTGAGGGCTAAACGCTGGCAATTCGGAGCACTCTGTTCCCTGATTGCATTTAATTACACGTGCCCAGCCCCACGGTCCGCTGCGATTGCTACATTGTACGCCAGGACAGCTAAGCTTCCTAGAGGTACCACTCGTCGTCCGCCGCTTCCCGCTCCTCGCGATAGATAGCTGGACACACGAGTCGTTGCCTGTAAGTGCGGCGAACTTCGGCGCAGGACATTCGACATTCCGGAACCGTCGCCCGGAAACGTATCTCCCTATTTCGCCCTTGAGTGTGCCGCTACGAATATACTACGACGCTTCTACCGACTCCTTAAACCGGGGGTGGGCAAAAGGGAAAGAAGCGCGGGAATTATGGATGGACGAGCCAGTGGAAGATTTTGGAAATTCGAAAGGGACCGCAAGAGAGTCGTTTTGCAGAGGTTTTTTGGTATTCCGTAAGAGAGAGGGAAGGTTGGGTAGAAAGGTTTTATTGAAAAACTTTTTGGTCGAATGGTAAATTGTCAGTTATTAGAGATGCTTGTTTGGCTCAATTTTGCAGGCTCCGGTTGGAAGATTTTTTAGTTAGGATAAGTCGAATCGTTTAGGGACTATTTCGATCAAGTTGCAAAATTGAGAGGCGAGCGAAGAAATGCGAGATTTCTATTTAGTGCTTTGGAATAAACTATTCAAACAGTTGAGTTTGAATTTGAAGAAAAGAAAGGCGAAGTCGAAATTTTGCTATTAACTTCGATGATTTGAGCAATTCGCTTTCAAGTCTTCGCCATGGCGGAAGTGAAAAAGAGAAATTACGATCGATAAATGTGGCAAAGACATGGAAACGCAGGTAAACACGAGAGAACATATTATATGACAATGTAATTAAGCTAATTAAACTACTTCGACAATAATTACGAAACATCTTGAACATATAATTGCGAAAATGTTATTATACATCTTTATTGTGAAATATTTTCGTATATGTACTAGACAATATTTTTAATGGCGACAAACGTTTTCTTTATAACTGTTTTTCGAAGATAGTTTCACTTTATCATAGAGAATGTAGACTGGAGGAAGTAACAGCGATAAACTTGCATTTTCTGAGCTTTCGACTTATGTTTCTTTTATAATTACGAGCGTAGAATTCAGAGTAATTTATCAAGCAAGAAGATAGCTCACTGTTGTTTCAAAAAATAAAAGGACGCTCTAAGTTCTAACGTTCTAAGAATATTTTTAGCATAAAATTGATACAAGAGATCATACTCCATTAATAATGATTCCATTACATTTTTATAAAAGTTCAGGAATGTTAAACCATTTAAAATATCAAACTGTAACATACCAGAATACGATTTAACTCAATTCTCATCATTTATCACAAAACGCTCTTTTTAAACAAACGACAAAATTTCTCCAACTTGAACCTTATCTTTTTTCACAATACGCCGTTCGATTCCAGCTTATCGATTGCGTCACACACACACAAAAAGAAAAGAAAAATAGAAAAAGAATAAACGTAACGTAGTATCAAAATCAGACTAACATGAAAACGCGAATCGCGAACGAAATGGTCGATTCGATCGATTCCAGCCGGTATATTGGAACGAACCGATAACGAACCAGGAAAAAAATAGCGATATGCTTCTGGCAGCCGTTGATCTCGTTCAATTACGCCGATCGATCGGCCGCGAATAACCAGCGTGCCCCATGGTCGCTCGCTATACTCCCTTGAGATACTCTCAAGGATCGATAGATAAACGAATAATGGCAACGGCAATGTAAATACATGAAACTCGTTTACAGAATGTTCTATATCCGGATATCCTTATCCGGTGGTGCATAACCAGTCATCTTTCAGCGTCCCTTCTGGCATCGTGCAACTGTTCGCATGACAATGCGAGCTCGATGATGGGATCAACCTCCATGCGGAAAATGCGAATCAATTGGATGTCCGTTTCGCTGGCAACTGACTGAGCGATGCTCGGGAAAAAATGACAACAGCGAACTGAACCGAGTGTCTTGTTTATTCTGACAGTTAATACTCTGTCTGTTTTTAAGGCTCCTCGAGCCGAACGATATTTCGAGATATATTAGGAAATTTGTGAAAAGTTAAAGTGTTTTTCGAATGGATTTTGGTTTTGTGTCTCGCAGACATTTCGGAGAAATTATTGGATCGAGTAATACATTCGTTCGTTGGTTGGCTTGTTTATTCTGGCGGACTTGATGCCCTTCCTGTTTCGAAAGTAACGCGATTAGAGTATTTTTTAAGTTGGTTTTGATTTTGTGATTTGCAGTCGTTTCTGCGTGTACGATCCTACGTGCACGTGGGCACGGAAAATCGTTTTTAATTAAACAAGGATGATAACAGTTTGCCGCATGTGAACGACATACGCAACAAATAATGGAAATTTAACAGATATGTGAAAAGAAAAGCGACGGCTAACATTTTCATTTGGAGTTTCTATGTCAATTGTCTCGTATTGTTCTACTGCAAATTACGATTCGTTATACCTAACAAATTTTTTACGAGGAAGATGGTAATTCTGTTCGCAGTGGATAATTCCAGGAATTTTTTTAACGCAACCGAAAGAGATGAGAGCACGGTCGACTTGAGAGTAATGAAAATACAGGAAATTATAACTCAAAACTGGGTCATGCGGAATATACGCGTGCATGTTTTTTTTTTTTTTTTTTTTACAGCTTAAAGTCGATCATGCGAGTCACGACCGTGAAATTAATGGCATTAAGATGTGTGTAATTAAAGAAAAAAATATATCCATTTAAAGATTTCTGTGCGCACAGTTGCTGTTCGATGTTGTCTTTCTAAATAAAATTCCTGCACTGTCGAGTTTCAAAATTCATGTCAAAATTTTTTATCATTTTAAATTTCTACTAAACGAGCCACTTTACTGATTTATGAAAAGCAAGTATAATATATATATCACGGTCAGCAATTCCGAATTTCCATCTTCAATTAAAAATGGATCTGTTTCCTTTGTTAGAAATTACATAAAGCTAATATGACAAGTGGACTGCACTGCGGAGTAGTATAATTTTGTTATTTCATATGTGTGCGATGAAGAGATTTATAAATTTACGAAATAACTTTCGCAATAGGTATTTTGTATCATGCAAAATACCAAAAATAATTATATATACCTCAACAACATATAACATTCATATCCTACAACACAGGTGTCAGCTTTGAAACACGTACGCGACGTGTTTTCGTCGCTAGGTGCTAGAATATGAAGAAATTACACCGGTTTAGTGTATCTACGCCGATTTAGCCTCGGACAAAACGAAGCAAATGCGTACTTCATACTTCTACGCTCATTCGCAACAGGTCCAGTTACGTTTCATCCGAAGGATCCTTTCGAATTAATAGAGCAATCGCGACGCAGCTGGGCCGTAGACGTTTTAAAAAGGACGTGGCGCGTGTCTCGAGGAATTCCTAGTTAATTCCCGCGGCTAATTGGACGGAAATGAAAATTAAAAAGTTGGTTGGTTCGCTAACAAGAGACAAAGCAGAAAAGAAACAGGCTGGGACAGGGGGATCGGAGGGCAGAACGGAGGTGGAACGCTGGAATGGAGGCGACGAGGCTGAAGGGTGGCCGCTAGTTGCGAAGGTAAATTGGCAATTTAACAAATTTGCAAAGTTCTCGCGCGGAACTTGGTCGTTTCCGGGCTCGCCCTAAGAGCGTGCAAGCGTTCCAGGAACATAAATACATACCTATAGACGTATTTATACGCGCGGCTCGCCTTGAAAACCAGCGCCACGACTTTCTAGTCACCCGATTGATGCGCTCGTTCGTGGCGCTTGATTAGTTCGAAGAGCGTATTTCGAGACATCGATGAAATTCCTCGATTAACCGATGAAAATTGATTTATTTACACTGCAGTATTGCCAGTTGAACCGATGTACTACACAGACGTTGCGTTCTCGCGTGTTTGCACCGCTCCGTCTTAGTCCTCCAGTTGATTGCTTTATAAAAGCTTGTTCGTTAATTGTTAGGGCCATAATTTCAGAAAAAAAAGTTTGGCAATGAGTAGATATTTCAACGAGATTGAAAGGACATTTTGAAGAACTTAAATATTTTATATAACATATTAGTAGATATACTGTACTGATAGGCATATCAGAAGAGAAAGTATTAACGTTGCTATAAAATAAGATGTTAGAAATAGTTTTTATTTTTGTTATTATATATTTTGGAAATTTGCAACATTCTTGTAATTGATAATGTCGAAGCATGTTTTGTGAAATATTATTATATCTCGACTACGAAGATATCGACTTTGAAAAGAATATTTTTAGCTCTAGCTAACGAGAGTATACCAGATACGAACGCTCGCTATTTAACTTTATCAAAACTAATTAACGATTAAACGAACCCTGTTAGAACATTTATAACACATCAACCAGTCTGTGAATAATCAAAACGATTTTCCTTTTGACAACACGAAGCTTGTACACTAGTGTGTAGAAAATTTCCCTCGCAAAGACGGGACGGTGCGATTTGTCGCGGAATTATGCAAACTCCGGAACACGAGGCGGTGGGATTTCGGTAAGACGCGTCTGCTCAACGTAGAAGCGCCAGATTAACGCGAGCTTGGATATCCGGTTGCACAAAGAGAATGCGGCCACCGTCGAAATTCAGCGCTGGCCCGTTTGTATTTGCAAATAATCGCGTTGACGTTTAATTTGCCGCTCTCCAAGCTAATTCGTCGCCTTGGACGGACGCTTTGTCATCTGACCGCGCATCTTCGATTCAAGAACAAAGTTCGCCGAACAGCAGTTGCGGATTTAATCCTTTGCGGGCCTGCAACTATCGTAGTAATCGTTCCTGAGCTAAAACAGATTTGGAAAAGCGTAGCCTGATCAAGACAATGTTTGTTAAACCAATAGGAAATTAATATTTACATTGACAGATCCTTTAACTTATCTGTCAAAATACGATATTCACTTAGACGGTGAATATCAACCTCGTGTCTAGTAATTAGAATACGCATGATGCGATGGCCAGTCCAAAGCTGTCTCTAAAATTCCTATCGAGTATCGAACAAGCGAGTTGGAGTCGATTGTTTTCTACGCGTTCTAGAAAACGCAAGGATCTTTCAAAACTCGAATATTCGAACGATAATATTTGTTGATTCGGCGAGTATTGTTTTAACCGAGCTAAAATTTGTATCCGGTCATTGCGTACTAAAAAATGTATTTTATGTAATTCTGATAATCGTTTCTTCTGTTTCGCAAACACTTTTGAAGTCCCCATAGGTTTCCGGGGCCCGACGTTTACCGTGTCATTAGCGTGAAGGTAAATCCGCCCCTGGAAAATAGTAGAATCTACTCTCAATGCAAGATCAAAGGAAAATCCACTTCGTTGATATTTATTTTCTCTTCTTTCCTCTTCCGATAAACTTTTCAAGATTCTCTCCTTTCTTTCCGGAACAATGAAGGGGATTACGAGTTCGGAAATATTTATTTCTCGTTTGGGTAAATCGACATGAGAAATCGGCAAATCCGTAGGCAAAACACGAAAGTTGGTAGTCGAGCTACTTTAGCCACCGAGGGCTCTTATCTTTCCCTTGAGCACAACGAAACAAAGCTCCGCCATTTTTCCTTGCTCCTTTTGTACGTGCCGCTATGCAAACGTCAATCGTTCGAAGCTCTTATCGATCTAGCGATTCGAGGCCCTTGCTTTGTTTCTTGCTGTTCAATACCTTACCTGTTGCTCCCTTACGAAATTAGGCAAACATTTTCCGAACGTCAACTTCGGTTTATTATTCATACGTCTTGTACGTGTACAATAGATAAATCTTCATGGTAGCGTGAAGTAAACGGAGAATCGCACTTTCAGCATGAAATTTCCTAAATATATGGAGAACGATAAAATGCACAATTTGTCTAAATTCGTTAAAGGAAGCAAAGTAATACAAAAATGGAATTCGTACCCTCTACTAGCAAAGTATGAATCATTGATAAAAAAAAAAGTTCATCTCCTAAGATTACTTATTCTTTCCGTGGATTGAGCGTATAAGAAGTCAGATTTCTTAAAAAATAAACCTTCATAAGTTTGTTTATAGCGCGAAGATGAAATAAGGAATCGTAAATTTCGAAAACTAACGTTTGTAATATTAACACTTCCCTCTGTTTTGAAACTATGGAGCTGACTAATGTAACTTTTCAGTTTTATGAAAAATTTCAGCCCAACCTCGCGTTGTAATACCATCATCGACCTATTATTCATCACAAATGTGTATTGTACAAGCAATAATTCTGTCATTAAAGTATCATGAAATCTCGCAGCTTACAGGTTCGTCAGACAACTTGCATTACTCATAGATTCTAAAAGTCTCGTAATAAAATCAACGTAGAAGTGGATTCACAGGCATATTAGCGCCGCGTGATCCCTCGATACATTCGCGAGAAAGTTTAAAGAGTACGACCCAATTCTATTGGAACCTGTAGAAGCTTCTTTGTTCGTCATTGGTGATTTATCCGGGGTGTCGTTAGCCAGCCGCAATAAAGCACCGTAACGATCAAATAATCGTTATATATAGTTATAGAAGAAGTTGGTCGCTGTTTCATCGGCAGTGAACCGACGCTGTGTAAAGATCGACCGAACGTAATTGTAGTTTCAACCGCGGGAAACAGAAGAAAGAGAAAGAGAGAAGGTAAGGAGCTGGCGCAGCTGTTTCGCATAAGTCTTTCGGGAAGAATAATATCTTGGCCAGTGCAAGCGTTCGGTCTACGAAAAGATGCGCGAGCTGGCTTAATAGCTCGTGCATCAGTGTGAATCCTCATGAAACATCCGTTCACTGGCTGTATCGTTTCGTGCATATGCTGCTCGAAAAATGACACGACGAATCGTCAGGGTGAACTTGGACGACTGAGCGAGAATTTATTATTACGATAGAAGTTGAACGAAGTGCGAAATGATTTTTAGGATGTTGGAACACTCGAGATGGTTACGACGAAGAGCATTTTTAGCGGATCAATTTTCTTCGATCCGTCATTGATCATGAAAGTTCATTTTCTTCCGACGTTCTTGTGACGACGATATAATTTTTGGTACCGATAAAATCGTACAAGAGTATAGTAATAAATAAATGGAACGAGGATTTTAAAAAGAAGGTTCATGAGCGTATAACTTGAAACGGCTCTATAAAAAGTTAAAAAGCTTATCCAAAGACCAAAAGGAATATGATAACGTGTTATTTAATTAAAACTTGAACGATAACCATCGTAAAAAATATGAAAGATCGCAGAAGGAAAGAGCCTTAAAATAACTTGCAAACATAGGATGACAGAATTCTCATACCGACAGGGTCAAACGAAATATCGGAAAGTCGTCTCGTGTAGTTACAGCGAAGGTTAACAATGCTTATGGAAATGTACCTTTTCAGTAGACATTAACGTGACGAGGGTGCCGCGTGTATCTCAAACAGCCTATAAAATTCGATGTTTATGACTGGCCTGAAAAACGCGTGTCCTCGATTCGCGACTGCGAACGCGCGCTTAGAGCGCAAACTCGAAGGGAATAGAAATAAATCGACGTCATTTGAGAGCACAAATTGGAGCGGTTTGCGTGGCTGGTTCGAACGCGCTCGCGCGATTTCCAACAAGCCTGGAGTTTAAGCGCGAACAAGTTCGAGCGAATTAGAGCGAGTTGAGGCGAGTTGGCGCTCGCTCTCGAAACGATTTCAAGCGAGTCGAGTTAGTTTGCCCCGAGGTCGAACGTATCGAGCGTGAAACGTGTCTGACTAGAACTTTATACTTTTACTTCTATCCACTTTCTTTCCTTCCTCTGCGTTCTTCCTTCCTTCATTCGCACACACACACGTTGTTACATAATGTTACAAATTTGTTTAAGACGCTGCAACTCCACGTATAAGATCGGCGAATCGAATTACGATTAACAGCGAAACTGTTTATTTTTATTCTTGCCCAGAGAATATATTACAATAATAACTTCTATTATGATCAGCAAAACGTATTATGAGAGATATGCATAATTCTAGTTGTATTTAAGGCAATTTAAACAGGACTTTAAGGAAGTGAATCTTTTGCATTTGACTCTGTGTTAAACAGCAGTCACTTTGTTAATCGAAATACATTCATCGATTTATCTTCAAATACGCCTACGCCCCAAAGCAATTACTCAAGTCGTTTAATAAAATAAAACGTACGAAATATAGTTTCAGACATTCTAAGAGTTCGACAGAAAATGTCACGCCTACGGACCCAATTAATGTAGACCCATTTAACGAATAACTGCCACGTGTTCATATAAATTTTCCTTATATCATCTTTATACTTTTATGTACAAAGTCCGCCTTATTACTCGTTTTGTTCAAACGTAAACGAAGATTCGTTAATTTCATCAACGATGCATATTCCGCTATCCGTCGATTCCTCTTTGACGACGGTAACATTGGCCGAACGAAGCAACGTTTGCCACAGTGAAGGAACGGTGATCCGTCTCCGTGAAATTAATTAGAAAAATCCTCGCATGTCGTTGCAGCGTCGTTTGCCTTCCCGCGGGATACAGGAAAGAAGAACAAGCCCAGAGAGACGAGAGAAAAAGGACAGAAGGAAGAACTTGCTTCTCGAGCGTATCGTCCACTCTCTTTCTCTTTCTCTCGTTCTTTTTTCCGCCCTCTCCTCTTCGAACGAGGCCGATCGTCCCGAGAGGAACGGAAATCCTTAATTGAAAGCGTCCTCGAGCGGGAGCAACTTTTATAATTCCCCGGTCGATGATTAAAATTAAAAGTCCGGCCGTGTCAGAGGCAGGAAATCGTTGCGCTGGAAAAAGCGAAACGAGAAGAAAATCAGAGCGAGAACCGATCGCTCGTTCCGTCGACGGACAAAGCGCGAGAGCACGGAAAGGACCCGCTCCACCATTTCCGAGTTCTTCCACTTCTTGCCGAACGCTTCTTTGGCAATTTTAATGTTCCACGGAACTGCTGATATTGTCATATATTTCTCTTCTATTTTGTAGAAGAAGGAGATTTTGTTTTCAGATGGTTTCGTATCCGTTTGTCGGTACGTGTTTCCAGATGCGATTAATTTATTTTGTGATTTTGCTGTTAGTTGATCGGCTTTTGCTATTTTTAGTTCAGAGCTATAAAGAGCTATGGAAACTTTCTCGTAGTAAAAAGTTTTAAGAAACGTCTTAATACATTTTTTCCATCCATTTTTATAGCAAGGATAGATATGATAGAAGGTACGATAGATGACACAAATGATTCTTGGGATAATCACAAATAACAATGACGCTGTGAGCATTTGGGTTTTTTCATAAAATTTGTTCCATACATAGTCAATGTGTAATTGAGGATACTTGAACGTTCTACCGCAGTACGAAGATATTAACAGGTCCTTGACAAATTTTAGGCAACTACGATCTTTTAATTATACACACACGTAAATTTCTTCAGAAAAGTTCTAAATTATTTTCGAACTTTTCACTTACACAGAATGAGTCACTCGAAGTTACCACCTTGATTTACGTCAATATTATACCTAAAGGAAAATGGGTCGAACAAAGTTGCATAATTTCGAGAGTTCGAATGAAATTCTTCTGATTGAACGTTTTAAGCATCCGTCAAGAATATTTCATCGACGTAACGTAATTAGCTTAGTGCCATAAAATATTATAAAATTACTGTACTTTTGTCAAAACATACACAATGTAGAGCAAATTGTAACAATTTTAGAGTATCGATTATCGATAGATCAATCTTCTTAGTATTTATTCTACGATATTACTTAGCGGGTATTGAATTTTTTCTCGAACATTTATGGCAAAAGATAAATTACGTAACAGCTATTAGTCATCATGGAAATTGTTATTTAACTCTTAAACGAACCATTTAGCAGCATTCTTATATTTTCTACTATAGCAGACACACAGTACTTGTTGCACGGTGTTTTCGAACGTATTTTCGTAATACCGAAAATATCGCTATGAAATATCAGCTATACTATCTTTCATTTTATCTCTTCAGAATCTTTAGGGTAGAAATATTTTAATGTTATACATAGCTATTGCTTTCTGTTTTATTTAAAGTATTTGTTATTACACTAAAGTATCTTAGTAGCGAAAACTATTCCACTGTTTGATGTGTTCACATTTTTTATTATATTCATTTCACATTATTTTATTATATGCAGAAGGATCCTGCGTTTAACAGTTACATATTAAGTTGTCCGAAAAGTGTCTTTCTTCTACACACACGTATCTTTATACAAACATGAAACCTAATCTGTCGAACGTTGTGATTTTTATCTTGATAAAACAAAATGGATCATACGTAATTCGATAAAATAATATAAAACGAAAAATGTTGTACATCCATTATTTCTTTATAAAACGCAAGAAACTTTTCGGACGACTTAATACATCGAAGATTAGCAGCGGAAATTATTACGCTAAATTTATTACGTCTTCAGCCACTAATGTACATTGTTGTATATTCATCAAAATCATACTTAACGTTAAAACTGCCATCAATTTCAACATCGTTCGAAGCCTCGTCTGGAATAACGTCAACTACCTTCGAAACTCGTGCCAAGGATTTTGGCATACAAACAACCGGGAATCGATTCTAGTGGCGACAATGGGTCGACTTAATAAATCGAACGAGAAATGATTGTTTGAATTCTTTATGAAGTAACGTTCGCAGATTTATCTGTTGGAACGAAACTCGAAATAAATCAAGACCTGCTAGCGGCGCGACGTTTCGGTACGCCAATCGTGCACCGCTTCGAACACCAATCTTCTGTTGCCGCTTTTCGCGTTAATCTCGTAATACTTTCCGAGAAATCATGCCAGACAATGCATTAGAGACAATGGACCCACTAAACAAACATTTGGTAAGGTAACGGAAGAATCGTCGCAAATAAACGCGCAATAAATAGAAACACGCACTTGAATTCTCTCGTGCGGGCGACTAGAAACGTTCGAAAGTACTTCGATCAGCAATTCTCGACACTTTCCTCGAATGTCTGTGCAACGTCGACTGTCTGAATTTCGGGTAGCTGTTTGGGAGTCGTGGCCAGCTTTTGTTTGTCGAGGTAAACGCGATGCGAACAGAAGAAGGAATGTTCCAACTGGAATAAAGATAAGGAAACAATTTTGGCATTGTACGATAATTAGACTGGATTCGTGGGACATTCGAGTGTGCAAAATGCGTAGAATACCAAATATCCGAAGTAAAGTATCGTTTCTATAGAAGCTCAATTTTTGTGAACCTGTGATAAAAAAATATTCGAAAATTTGCCGAAGAACACTAACAAAGAGTAGTACGGTAAAGTAAACTTGTACGCTGAAATTGACACTTGTTTCGTCAATAAAACACGCGAATAGATTTCATCGGGCGATAGACATAAATTTCCAAAGACACGCTTCATGGAATATAGTATCAAAGTCATACACGTGTACCTTCCACCGGAAAAGATTTATGAACTAGCCTGACGGCCATGGATCCGAAACTTTCAACCAATCGCTCGCACAAAGGGTCCAATTCCAGCCAATAAATCACGAAATTCCAGAGAAGAAAAAAAAACGAAGACAAACTTGCCTATCGAAGCAACGATTCTTCCCCTATAAAGCCTGTGCTCTCCCCTATGCGCCGTTCCGAGCCATCCACCGTCGATGACTACGAAAATCTCGTGTAAAGGGTGGATCCGCCAAAGTCATCGTATCGTTAACAACCCTGTGCAGATTGGCTGTTCGAATGCAAAGGGGAAAGGACTTTCTGAATGGTCCAAGTTCAGCGAATGCAACGCGATTACCGACCAGAGACATCCATCTTTCATGACAATCTCTTTTTGCGTTTCCCTGCCACTTCCTCTCTTTCTCTTTCTCGCTCTCTCTCTCTCTCTCTCTCTTTGTCTCGCGCGCGCGTGGCTGGCTGCTCGATTCGCGGCGTTTCGCATTTATCATCGGTCGATTAATTTATGCCAAGACTCTCCCAGACTAGGTCCGGGACAACAGTCAACTTCAGGCTAACTGTCTGTTCCAGCGAGATATTCCGGCCGTGGCAGCCGAGTTTTACTTGGCCAAGCAGGAGGCTAATGGCAGGAAGAGAATCCAACGGGGAATAAAGGGGAATGGCTGATGATATCTGCTAAAAGAGACGCACGTTTGCGGTATCGAGACGTTGGTGTCTGCCGTGCTAATGCCGTAGATGCGATTATCGCGTCGCAGCTTTCGTCGCCATTGTGTCGATCGTAAGTAGTTTTGGATGCATTTCTGCCGACGATCGAGCGAATGGTTCTGACGTTCGTGGGATAAATTTTAGGACGATCTAGAAACTCGTGGACGGGGGTGGTAGGCGAAAGAGGCGTTTAAGTATTTGCACTGAAATTGGAATTGTTGAAATGGATTTTAAGTAGCGCGATTATCGTTGCTTCGCTAGGCTTAGTCATTCGCTGTATGTACGAGTTCAAGTAGGCGTGTACTTTTGTGGCGAACGATCGAAGTTGATTTACACGTGGAACGTAAATTAATAGAAACCACGAAATTTCGAGGAGGCGATACATGTTCTCTGTGAACGTTATTTGCGTTACCTATGCCGCAAGTAGCGAATGTATTGAACTTAAAACATTTTAACTGAGATTTATTTTTTAAAGAATATTCGTTGTTTCTTGCATCTACATTTTAATTCGATTTCAGACTGGTCAAAGTATCCCTCGAGTCTTCGTTCTCTTTCGAAGAGACGTTTCCACGAAACGTTGACACGAACTTTTATACATGTTAATACGAACGTTACTGCGAAACGTTTCACAAAGGGGAAAAAGGAATAAGACAGAAAGTTGCACGATCGATGAATCTAATTGCGCTCGCGTCTAATTCGTTTCGTCAAAGTTCTTTAATAAGTTGAACAAACCTAAGGCGATGGGCTAAGATAAAGTTTCCGCTGAACCAGAAGTATTTCATCGGGAATTTAAAGCGAGTCACCTTTTTCTCATGCAAATTGAACATCATCCACTTAATCTAACTGGAAAGTTTTTTCTGAGAAATTGCGTAGAACAAATATAATTGCGTCCACCGTTAAACTAAATAGAACACAAGACTAAGAGAGAATTCCAAAAAGCTGCGAAAGTTTGCGATTCAAATTTTCTTGCGAATACAAAAGTAAAAGGAACAGAGAGGAGGAAAATATTTTCCTCGATATTCCAAAAATATTTTACCATTTTCAGTGCGCGTAAAAAAGATCGATTATTTTACGTTTACAAGAAACGTGTTTCTATCGCTAATAATAATAATTGGTCGATAACCGTCCAAGATCTTTTCCACAATGATCGACGAAACGCCGAGAGAAAAGTTCAATTCTGCGAGTGTTAAGAACGCTATATCTAGAATCTTGAATTCTCTCCACAGACGTTACACACATCTAAAGCTTTCGAACAAAAAGCTACTGTGCAAAATAGAAAGTCAAATAATCCATATCAAGAGCCGTTTGAACCATTTCCTCTAAACCTCTCTCTAATCTTAAGGACGCTATAGCCAGAGTCCCAAATTCTCTCCACAAACATCACACAACCAGAACCTGGCTCTTCATCCCCGTATTAATTCCACTATGAACTAGGCGCTTGAACAACGATGGAACAACGTACGTAGACTGGGAACCATTTAGAAATCCACGTCCGGTGTCAGGTGATTCCGGTGAATTTAAGGGATAGTTGCTACGGGGCAGAGGTGCAATTCGGGATGAAATTGGCTAAAGTCCGCACTTACCTATATCGCGTCGAGAACGTTCTGTTTGTCGATCCGAACCACGTGAAACCGTATTCTGGCTATCGGTCTGTTTGCGTGAATAGAAGGTCAATATAATAGTTGCACGGGGTAAACGACGCCACTACATTCTCGTATACTCGACTCTTCTACGTGAACGACGAAGAGAAACGATGGATTGATAAGGAAGAACGACGAAGAGAAACAATGGAAAGGCTAGACGTTTATCAGAATGGATGAAATCGCAACGATATTTTGATGGACCGTTCTCGTTCCTGATAGCGAGCTACGTTCACCGAAATGGCTACCTATCACGGTGCTTTCGACGCAAGCTTCTTTTAACGCGAAAAACATCGAGCTAAAGCTGAAAGCACGAGAGCCGTGTTCGCGTATCGTGTTGTTTGGCCAGTTTACGGGTTGTTTTTGAATTCTCTGTCGACAAGTGGGAAATAGAGTGGAAAGAATGAAAATATTGCCTTTCTGTTGCTTTCTTTTGTTCGAATAGTTTAACCATAGCGTTCAACTTGCTGAATCAATAATTAGAAACAATCGCTACCTTTCGCTTCGGAAGACCATACATTTCAAATATTTATTGCACGATGTAACAAGAATATATTTTACTATT
This sequence comes from Bombus huntii, assembly GCF_024542735.1. NCBI lineage: Eukaryota > Metazoa > Arthropoda > Insecta > Hymenoptera > Apidae > Bombus > Bombus huntii. Next base: position 6,178,251 of record NC_066249.1, on the reverse strand, counting down.
TACTCTATTTACCATTAACTCTACGCACGAATGATATTAGTCAAGAATTATTTTTTAAGGATAATTAATCAATTAATAATTAAGTTTGCAGGATTTTAGCGTTAAAGAATTTGAAGATAGATAGTTTATCGCGTAAAAAATAATTCTACAAGGTTTTACATTTTGTAATATCACTTTTACCGTTACCGATTATAGAAACTTATGGTAATTATGAAGAATAATATCGCTTTAGTACGTTTTCTGTTCATAATCTTATAATCGATAGACATTTTGTCGTAAATCAGCAAGTGTTGGAATAATTTCGAATAATTATATAGATACCGCGTATGTCCCTTTGAAATTTTCGCATCTGGAGATAGATAGAGGTACCAAAATGCTGGAATCGAGCAAATTTAATGGACTTTTTAAATATTTGAACGACGAGACTAGTTCGAAGATAATTTAATTTATTAAAGTTCGCATTACGATTGCAGTATATTCTACGAAATTCTCGCTTGTTATACGCTGTGCAACCTAATTACCCGTCCCTCCTCCCCCCGACCCGTGATATTTAATTTCTCAAATAAACCATCGAAACGCAGAAGTGATCCACGGAACCCACCGAATTACCACAATAAATTAGAATATAATTGTACATTAATCCCAGGCAGTTATAGTCACCCCCGCAACATTATTCCGCAGCGTTAATTAACGATGTCGCGTTACTCGATAACGATAGCAGCGACGTATGCGTGTGCTTGAGACCTGAATTTTCCGCACGTGATTATTTAAAAAATATCACGGGCAGAGCGTAAGGAAAACGAAAACAAAGAGGCGCAACGAAGTTTGCAGCCGGAAAATTTGCTGACGGCGTAAATTTGCACAAAGCGAGGCAACGTGTAACCGACGGCGAGGGTTTGGGCGATGGTTCTTTGAAATTTATTCGTAAAATTAATACGTCGACGCGCATCAAATTGATACATTGTAATTTCGCGCCTTTTCAAGCAACAAGTCGTAGCGGTGATTGGCAAAAGCTTCGCGTGCACGCGGGCCGATACAATTGCTTTTGAAGTATAATCAAAGCGGACGAAATTGCGCCCCCGATAAAATTCGCATGACGAGGCAGGAACGAACGGACAGGAGCTGGTCCGAATTTTCCAACCACTTCAATCCCGTTAGGCTGCAAACACATTGTAAAAGGATAATGGCGAGTGTAGCGACGCGCACGGTCAAATAAATGGCCGCGCCCCCTAGGCCAGTGTTCACAATACGTGTGATTATCACTGGCGAACAGGGGAAGGGGTTAAATGACGTCCGGCAAAAATATTCTCGAATTTTGTTTGCCGTGGATTTTGCCCTTTCCCGATCAGTTTTGGATTAGGTGGATGCGCTCGAAATTCGATGCTTGATCATATAGTACGATAGCTTTTAAGGTTTCGACATTTTCTTTCCAATCGATTAGACCGGAAGTGAAATATGGTCATACTTTCGATACGATAAATAATAGATACAAAATATTAAATACAAAAGTGAAATTATTGCAATAGTAATTAACCCAGGCAATGAAACGATCATTGATGTATCCATTTCAACGTTAAGACTACATTGCAAGATTACGAAAAAAGAAATCTATAATTTGCATGTTGTAATATGTCAATTTACCGATACTATGAATTGATAAATTATTACAGAAGAGAGTCCACATAATCTATTAAGTATCAGGGATAAAGCTAACACGAAATATTGCAACAGTTTCTAATTATGATTTTAATTGCCGATTCGTGAACGCGATTCACGCGAAGCGGATCCTATTAAAGGAACGCGAACAACCAGCCCCTAGGAAACGACGAAACTAGAAACTATACAAAGCAAACCACAAACTGTATCTCGATGGTAAATGAGACACTTGGCTCGGGAAACAATGGCCACGATTTCACCAGCCGATGTCGCCGTCGTCTCTTCCAACATTCAGACATCGCGTCTATGTTAGGCATGTACATTACCAAATATTTTCGTGCTGAATCAAACTGCTGGCAACTGGCTTCAAAACACGTACTCGAAATACATCGGATCCCCGTTGATTTATGCCGAAACTAATCGTGAGTTACTTAAAATTACAGTGAAACCACTTGGAATTCACCGGGGCAAGATAAATGACGCGAAACCAAGAGTGGTTTGCTTAAATAATCCTCTTAATTAATTCGAGACACATTGTGCATCCCTGTTTTTCTGTTAAATTTAACTGACTTAATGGTGAATAATGGTTTGCGTTTCGAATCTCGAGAACCTCTATGTTCGTATTTATAAATTGCCTCTTATTATTAAATATCCTACGTTAAACGGTACATCGAACATCGTTTCTTAATTTTTATTCAATAAACATAGAGGTAAAACTCGCGATCCATTGTGTACGATCTATACATTTTCAGAATATTTCGATTTTCTAAGGCTGGCTACGTAAACACTTTTGACTATCGGTAAGTAGCAGCTTTTAACCATCAATAGATATATTATGACATTGTAACTTAAATATCGAAGTGTTCTTGCCAATTGATCAGCAGCGAATAATATATCAAGTTTCAATAGAAACAGCGATTTGTTATCAAAGCCACTTAACAGGCTCTTCGCCGTACTAAATAGCATTAGTACTCGATCGGTGCACGTGCCATTGAAACATTTTTGTTGCTCGCGATCTCGTGTATCGCTAGTTACGTTCGTCCATGACCATTGCTAATTTACCGAGAATTCTTCTTTTCGCTTAATGCTTTGTTCGTTGATAATGCACTGGTGGTGCAGGTTCTCCACGTATGTACCCGTACACGCAGGGATCACGAGAGGCGCATGCGTTTTCCAGTTGAAAGTTTGAAAAAACGAATCGATATATGAGTACTCTGCACTGTAATATGATCACTTTCCGAAAAACAAGCCACTACCTTTTTTCCAGTAGCTTGTTCGTTAGCTACGATTCCATAATGGGAAATCCTTCATGCTGCGATATGCGATTCAATAAAAACTCTATTTTGAGGTTTTTCCTCTCAACGTGAAATTTTTTGTAATGTTTGTGCCAGCGTTCAATGTCTTTGTATTTGATATAACCGTGGAATCGACAATGAAAGAATAATACAGAATAAAATGATATTAAACAGTTCCATTTTTGGTAAGCGAAACTCCTTCCCGGTGCGATGCTAGATTCTTTTGTAATTATTGTTTAATATTTAATATAATTTCGGAACTGATAATCGAGGAATAGCACAGTGAAATGAAATAGTTTTTCCACCGGCTGAATAATTGTCGAATGATTCCTTTGCTTGGTCAGGTTTATGACGCAGGAAGTTAAATTGGCTCGAAGGTAATGACTTTGAATATAACCGACTGGCGTTTCAGAAAGCATTTGATGAATTCCACGTGGTTGAATTGGAATATTCTTGCGTGCGATCCTAAAGTAAGCAGTCGAAAGGTTAGAAAGCGTGGAAAAGTACAGTGATTTTGAGGTAAGAAATAAGATAGCTGAAAGATATATTAGAATTTCTGTGTAGTTCGTCAAACATCAAAGACAAACAAGTAAGATACGATCTTTAATCTCAAAATATGTATTAAACGTTGAAAAAGAATTTTATGGAATAGTCACCTAACCGAGATATAATTTATACATGATTTATACCCTTGCAATTATTAGACTCAGATTAATATTCTTTAACATTAAGCTACAATATTTATCAATAGGATTACATAGTGTAGTAATACAGCTATTGGTTCATATACCTTTTATTAAAAGATAGTGTTTATTAAATTCATTATAACGCAAAACGAAAATTCAAACGAATTATCCAATTCAATAATCGCGTATTGTATAAAGAATTGGTTAATGGAACGAATAGAAAGAAATCTTGGTCGAATGGATGATTATTTGACATAATTTCTTCTCGAAGTTTAATGCGAATGTCCTCTATAACAAAATATCTGTTTCCACAATCGCTCGTTGCTCGCTCGCACTTCCCATTTGCCTGTTCACATTACAAAGCCAATGGTTTTACCTTGAGAACTCGAGAATACCATCAAATTCGCAAGTTTCATCCCGAAAAAACTAAGAGCATCTAACTGAACCGAACAGGCGAATCAGTGCTATCCGAGCAAATCCGCGAGTTCGGTGTCGAATACGATTCCATCGACGATGTGAGGGATATCGGGTCGAGAGTACGACTCTCGATCGGCGAAACGACCGAAACGAGAGCAGCAGATACAATTACTGCTGGCACATAATTCAAATCGAAGCTTGCGATAAAATAGTCGCGCGTCCGGATTTTCGAATCGCTCGAAATCCCGTTACTCGTACGGACGTCGCACGCATTAACGCGTCCATGTCCGTGCGTGCGTACGTACGTCTCTCTTTGCTAAACGCTTTGTCTATAGGACGTTTCATAACATTCGGTAGAAATACCGTAGTTTCAAGTTTCAAAGCTAGAGGCAGATGCAGAGTCAATGAAAGACAAGGAAGAAATACGTAACAAGTGCCTTTACTTTACGTAAATCTATAGTTGTCATGTCATAAGAGTGTCTAATTTCTTGAAAGTGTCGAACTGTATTGTATATTCCTTGCTGACAGTATTATTTAAAAGTCTTGAACGAAGTAGGAACGTTTCGTTTAATCTCGTTGTTAATTCGTGAGAAACATCAGAGAATTTAATAATTAATAGCGCACGACTGTCCTCCCATGATACACACAACTCACATTTCTTTGTAATTCTTCTTTTAATGCTTCGAGGAGCTGATTCCCCTTTTTTGCCTTTCCATTCTGCCCTCACGCGTTCTAGTTAACTACGTTCTACGAGATTTAGGTCAGAACTTCATTTATTACAACATTTTCAACGAATTTGCAAATCGGGAGGAATCATAATTGAGCCAGAGCACGGAGGGAATATCAAAACGTCTCGTCCTATTTAATACCATGTACAAATGATTTCGAGAAATACATTCGGCAGTAATTAATTTCTGTATATATGCGTGTGCGTCTGTTCATTATATGTACGATAGAATATGATAAATTTGATCTTCTACACGCATTTGTTATAATCATCGAACCTCGTGAAATTCTTTTGTCGCTTGAGAAATTTTTCAATCTCGTATCCTGTAATCCCTAAACTGACGAACCACTGCAATTAATCCAAGCAAGAATACCTAACCATCCACCACAGTTGCATTTCCAAATCACGTCTCCAACTATGACGTACTAAAATATCCATCTAAAAATTTTAAAATATTCAAAATATCGAAATTCACGGTCTACCAGTTCCATAAAAAGGCAACAAGTACTGCTCCTCGTCACATAAATCTTCCATTAATTCCTACACTTAGTTACAATTCATGTACCTCTTACGACAAATCGATCAAAGTGTCCCGATACTTATGAGCGGTAGTGTATACACTCGAGCACACACATGTACATATACACGCACGTAGGTGTCGTGCGTGTGAAGCAGCGAGGTGCGCGCGCGCGCTGAAATTCGAAGTTTGAAAGACGAATCGATACATGGAGAGCCTGCGTTACCGTAGCGAAGGGCACCACTTGACTACGACCCAATGGGACCGCGCGCGCTTTCCCAACCCGCCCCCTCGCCACCCCCAGCCCTTCCATCCTTTCTCCATCCGTCTCTTTCCACCTCGCACTCTACCCCGTTACATTTTACTCCACCCTTTCCCTTCGTCGCTATTTCTGCGTCGCTTCAGCTTCTCGCTACGCCTCTCCTTCCCGTTTACCCTGAAACGCTTTCTATCCTTTCCATCTTTCTCCGTTTCCCGTCGGTTTTCCCTATCGTCCGTTTTTCTCTGTCGCGACTCGACAAAGCCGCACGCTCCACGTAGCATAGAAAACTGTCCCGCTGCTCTCGACAACGTCCAATTAACGTAATTTCGAACGATAGGCACATCGATCAGGCCGGCATGAGTTTCCGTGTCGGCGAGTCAGCGCCGCGTGCGTTCACGCTCGTCAGCGCGGATTCGCAACACGGTATGCTTCGCCCTCGCACGAGTAATAAGCGTAGCTTTTTCTGCGAATTAATCAATCGACGAGCGAGACGCTCGTCGCGCTTAATTAAGTTCGAGGCGTCCGGTTTTGTCAGGCTGTGAAGCGACGTGCTCCGTCACCGATCGTGGAATCGTAGCCGGATTCGAGGCGTTCGAAGATCCTTGTTTGATCCACTTCGAAGTCTGTGGATACTTCGTAGTCTGTCGGATGATCTTGAAGATTTAGTACATTAGGTTTAGATTAGTTCGGAAGACTAAATGCGGAATGCTTGACTTTTTGTTATAACGATCCCGTAATTGAGCGTTGGCTGTCTATGCCAATTATTGCAGGACAATTGTTTCTTTGTTTGCTCGTTGGAGGATTGTACAAGGTGACAAAAACGCGGCCAAGTTGTATTTCGAATTTGCAATGAAAATCTTCTTATTGTCGTAGCCATTGCTAGACCCTTCTCCGAAAACCTTCAGCCCTTTCACAAGACGACCAACAACAAAAGTGAAAAAGTATATTTTCCGACGCACGATTAACGCCTTTTAATTTGCTCGACCGATGTCTCTGCCTCGTTAGAGAAATGCCAAAGCATGCTCTGCCGTAGTTAGGTTAAATACGCACAGATACGTCCGGAACAGGCGAAACAGACGCCCCGAAGATCCGCAGATAGTTGTCGCGCCGCGTGTGCCGCATACGTACCTACGTATACACGTGTGCGCGACGAAAACTTGTTCCTGGTGCGCGCGGCGCAATTAACGTCTCGGAGTTAATTAATAGGCACGCCACGGAGAAAGGAGCCCCGTAGCCATATCCAAAGGCAGTGCAGCAGACATTAGGCAAACGAACGTAAACTCGCACAGTCCCCGTCTCCGACCCTTCGTTGCTGGCTTCTACTCCATCCTGTTTGCCGGTGTTCGTCGTTGCGTGGGCGCAACGACAAGTGTGGTACAGTTACACCGCACGTACGAACTCGTGGCAGCACACACGGAACTTCGGATGGACGAGTGTCGACGAGGAAAGGGAGAGGAGGGAAAGGAGAGAAGGTACCCCGTAATCACCGTTGCGTCCCACTCTCTCGGCGTACGAAGTTAAATGTAAAATTGGCCTCGTTAATTTCGCTCTATGACGAATACAATCCAGGCCCGAGGCTCGTTAGGAGGAAACTAATTAGGGCTCGCGAGGAGCCGGGCCTCGCGTCTTCGCCACGCGGAACGCTTATCTTTGAGCTGGCTGCAGGCGTGTGCCCGGTATCTCCGAGTCGCGTGTACAAATAATATCATTCAACGGATATCTTTGTAGTGCGGCTTTACGTAACAAGCACTTCCGGTTAAATTGCTCGTTCCGAACAGCCTCGGCCTCGACCTCGCTTCGCGAAGGCAGAGACAGTGAATTTGTTCTCTGACCTTTCTCTTTTTTCGCGTCGCCGCGGAGAGAGTGGAAAGCAGCCTTGCAGGGGCAAGGCGGAACACCGTTTCGAGAATCTAGACGCGAGCTACTATTCTACTAGCAGGACTTTCGACAATGCACGCTCGCAGCGTTCTTTGCGAGAGGGAATTTAAAATTGACGTAGACGTGGGTGAAATATAACAGTTGATGCGGGCGATACACCTGCTTAAAAGCAATAGCGTCATTCGTTTTAATATTTCGCTGAGGAATAGCTGTTTTGTGTGTTAGCGGAAGAATTTCCCTGCCGTAGGTAGAAGAGTATTAACTTTCTTTTAGTAACCAAAAATTTCAGTACATAATAAAGTACTTGTATGAAATAAAAATACGAAGAATGATGTTGATCATTAGCGCAGGAAATGGTACATTTACTCGTCTTGTGACTTAAAAGCTTATAACCGGCTATGATATAATACTTGAAAAGTTGTAAGTAGAGCTGTCTTGTCGGGCGTGACACATGTCTGACCATAGTAGAGTCCCTTACCACTTGCGGCTTCTATATCGAGTTCTTTTATAGTCTGTTATTTTCTCCTTACATAGCGAACTATTTCTCTTCGTGTTTCTTCATAAAATCTACTAAGAACGTAGTTTCGAAGTTTACTTTAAATATGAATAATTTCCCCGAATTTTGAAAATATACCATAGCGCTACCAAATGGACGAATGCGTAAAATTATAATAAAAGACAGGCGTTTAATCAAAAGAGAGGGTAATATCTTTCTAGTTCGCAACTTATACAACATAAAACTTTAAATCACAAAGAAATACGACTAAAGTTGCGTATCAATTACAAAACGGTCGTAATAAATTTCACTTATCTTTATATACCTCGGTGTCGCGTTACGATAATTTCCAAACTGAAAAACACCAGAGAGTAAGCAACGAGAATAGAATCCGCGCTTTCTAAACATCTTTTACGATGGACAATAAACGCAGACTGCTAGATTTCGAATTTACTCGATCTCCACCTCGTGTCCCTGAAATTTAAAACTCGTGTTACACGATTACGTCGTAAATCTTCCTCTATACATACGTGAACTCACGTGTTCCACACCTAATCTGTTACATCATTCGAATTTACAAACAGACGCATAAAGGTTCAGAAATGGCTGTTTAACAAGGGAAACGAGAAGACGAATCGTTAGAATATGCCTGTAGCGCATCCTCGTAATCATCTGAATGGCACTCGTAAGCGTATAAAGCTAAATACGAAATTAGCCTCGTTAATGTTTCTGTAAAAGAAGCACCGGCCTTCTTCCTCGTTAGTGTGAAACTAATTAGACGACTTGTATGGCCGAGCGCCGACAGACATTTTTGCAGACGCGACGTTGTGTTCCGTGAGATCTCGGCGTCTATGACACGTTTTCGACGCTAGAAAGCACGTGCATGCCAGGCACATCCTTTTTACAAACGAAGAAAATCGCGTTCTTCCGAAATTTTATAAAGTCGTTTGTTAATCAGGCTTTGTTAAAACGTGAACGACTTCCAAAAAGAAATTCACTTCTGCCAGGTGTTGGAAACGATGGAAATTCTCTTCAAGAATCTCTCGTTTAGAATATAACATTATAATTTTTCTCTTCTCGTTTGTTATTCGCTTTTAAATTGCTGGAGAAAGTTGATTAAATATATTCTCGCGAGGAAGCATATTAACAGTAAAGACGATGCGCCAGAAGATTCTTTTGTTTCGCCAGAGTTAAACTTACACTTCAGCCAACTCTTGGTTAATCAAAGTTCATTCAGGAGAACGATGATAATAATAGAGGAAATTCTGCAGAACATTGTCTTGTCATTCCCACGGTCTATCCAGTTTCCAAGCTTGATTTATCAAAATCCAACGTGACAATTCTTTAGAACGAAATTTATTCTCATAGAAAGTTCACCCTTTCGTACTTAATATCGAGCATGGACAACGAACTTATTAAGCAATTAATAATACCATTTTTCATGCGTTATATCTTCCTTACAAAGCCAGAAGAAGTATATTTTTATCATCGACAGTCGGCAAGAACAAATTTTCTCTTACACAACAGAAACGTTCGGTCATGTGAGAGTTATCAAAATTCTTAATGGACAAATAAAATTCCTGTGAAACGAATACACAAAAAGAAACGCGCCAAACGCTAGATAAAATTCTTAAGAAGCTTGCAACTTTACTTGCATCTCGTGTAACTCGGATAGATTTCGACTCGTCGAAGAAAAATAAAAATCCTACCTACAAATAACACGTTCCATAAGTACTACCATTCGCGCCTGAAAATTCCAGCATCGAACGAAACCTATCAAGAGTCCAATAAACAAACTCACCCCTTTAGAGTTTGAACGATATCGGTAGCGAAAGAACACTCGTCGTTCGATCGAACCTACCTCTACATCTTCGACCCTCTGTTCGCGGCAACTGGCGCCAGAGGTCCATTCCGTGTAGGAAGGTGAAGGGCGGTGTCGTCATTTTGAAAAATCGCGTAATTGGCGTCAAAGGGATCCGATAACACGGAGCTGGATCCTTGCCAGCAGATAAGGGGGCCACTCAAGAAGGACCCGGAAAGGGAAAGGGTTCCAGAGAATAGAGCGGAGGACCGGGTGGAAGGAGCGAAGCGGATTGCTGACGGGTGAGAAGGGGACGACAGCGCGTCGGGTATCAAGAGCATCGAATCGTTATTCTCGATTTTCTCGAAATAGACCGTACAACTGCAGGCGACGATAAAAATCGTTCCATCTGACGACGGTTGAATCGTTATTGTCACGCTGCTCTACGCGGGGCTATTTATATAAGGAGGGTGCTTTTTCCCGAACGCGCGGAACGGCTCGTGTGCCAGCCTCGAAAATGGGGTCGAATGGACGCAACGACGGACCGGCACAAAAGGGGAAGCCCGATAACGGCCAGAAAATATAAATCTCCGCCGCGTCGGAATCGCGACATGAAAATTCGATGAGAGCATTTCGCGTTCGCGAGTATCTTTTAAGAATGTGTTGGTATGGAAGGAACCTGTAGGAAATCGTATAGCAGGATAAAGCTGCTTATCTGCGTAACTAATTGAAAGTAGGACGTTCCTTTGACGATCATCTGACGAATTATTATGTTCTTAGGAAGAACATGATCGGTTTTCATGGAACGCGTTAAACGTGAAATAGAAATGTTGTAAAGGAGACGAAGAATGCTGAGCATGTCGTAATGGCTTTTGTATATAGTTCGTTTAAGGATAACGCTTGAACATTAGCATGTTAGGAATGGTAAGTGCAATTCTGAGAAAATGTGTTTGAAACTATGAAAATAAATAATTGGGACAACGTTACACGGATAATAGAAAGTTCGACAGACTTGTTTGATGATGACAAATAGTTCGCTGTATAGGAGTAATGTCATAGACGTTACATTGTCGGCAATCAACGTGACTGATGAGATAAATTATTTTTACTTATGACAGGTAAGATAAAAAGCATGGTAGAGAAAAAGTTGGGAAGAAAAGTGTAAAAACATTGAAAAACCAGGATATTTTATCGATAGCAAAGTTGACGTTATTCAACTCCTATAGGAACATCTTTAGTTTTTTATGAGAATTTAAAAAGGTCCTATACATAACATCGACGTTGAACTCTTCATTCGCTATTCTGTACGTTCATCTGTTCTCACAAACAACGTCGTCTATAAAATCCCAAACTCCCAAAACAATTCCTCCCCGAAAACCCTTATCACTCGAAACACAAAGATCATCGATCAGCAACGTCATCATTTCACCGGCACTTTACCCGAATCCACCCCTTTCTGGTCGCTTAAAAATAATTTTCCTCGCCGGGACCAACCCCGCCGTGCAATTTGCACACCCACTAGAGCAATCACCGCGGACAGTTTTCTCTCTTTTCTCCCCCGTCTCGTCCTTACTTCCTCCCTCATACACGGTGAACAAAGCCACCCTTTCGCCTCGTTTCGCTTTCCTTTCCTCGCCCGTCCTCTCTCTCTCTCTCTCTCTCTCACACACACACACACACACACACACACACTCTGCCACCTAGCCGGTACGTCTGCAAATGCGGCAAGATAAACTGCGAACTCTGAAATTCGGTGCACCTACGACCGCCCCTTTGTATTTTCACCCTCCAGGTCGACTGTTCTCGCGTCCGTAAACGAGGAGAGGGAGAGAGCACGGAGAAAGAAGAAAGAGCACGGCGAATACACGCATCGCGAGGTCAGGATCGTGGAAACAGAGTGCACGGTAATTACACCGCTTGCGTCAGCTCGGAGGGTTGAAGTTTGCTGGTGGGTAGCGCGCGTGTACTTGTTCATTCTGGAGCGAAAGCGACCGAGAACGTTTGATCTTCCCGTCGATCGTCACAGGTCACAGATCGTGGCGATTTGTTCTCTGGGACCTTCCTTCTTCGGCTTATATTTATTGCCGTTGAACTTCTTAGGTCGTATGTTCTTTACGGTGGCGTGGGTCCTTTAGGTGGAATTTAAAAGTTGGTCATTGTACCCGGGAGTTGAGTCGAAGATTCAAGAGCAAGGCGAGGGTAGAGGAATCGAAAGTAGGGCAAGTTGTTTCGTTTATTTATGGGTGGTTTTAAAGCGAGTAATTGGATACGAAACAACGAGTGTTATATTTCGGCAGATTTATTAAACGGATAGGTTTTTGCGTTCTCATTGACGCGTTAAATATTGTTAGCTCTGAAACGAGTTTCAATTAATAATATTCGATTATCACGAATAATTATAATATTTTGGTCGATTATTGTACTCAAATATTATGCATTCGTGACGAGGAATCACACGATTAGAAGAAACGTGGCTTACGGCAAAAAACGTAGTGGATCCAAAAAATACTATTTATGTTACAAATTAAATATGATGTTAAAAGTTGAAAATATTTAAAATCTCGCTAAACTAAATACTCCGTGAGTTTCCATTGCTGATATTAAAAAATTAAACGATGTCGATGTTGTACCCGAAAATGAAAAAAAGACGTTCGCCAATATGAGAGCAATTTCGTTCTTAATCTATAGCAAACTATAATATCTAAAACCACAACACGAGTTTACACCGGCAAAACGGTTAATATCGCAAACATCTATTTTCTATATAAAATTAATTTAAAAAAAAAGCAAGTAAAGAAAAAGAGCTTAAACCAAACCTAATTACACGCTGCAAGTCAATGACGAAACAGCCATTTCTCGCCGCGCTTTGACCGACGTGTCGCGATACCGCGCGGAGAAACGCTCTGAGCGCGTCATTTTTTATTGCGTTCTCCATTTTTACGAACGTTTTCAACCGCCAGTCGGAAACATCGCGGCTTAAGCTGAAGTTTATAACTTCTTTTCTCTCTTCTTCTTCTGACTGGGATTTAAATTGCAGACGCCATTATCTGCTTCATAAAAATCTGCTTCGCTTCGTCCCGCCCTCCATTCGTTCCTCCGTGTACCACCATGACGATCCAAATTCGTTCAGGCTGAGATAAATACGCGCGAGGAACGAATCCTCGTAGAATGATCGCATGCATTCTCATGTCCGGGGAAAACGCGGAACGTAAACGAGATTTATGGAGGGCTGTAAAGAAAAATTCATCGTTTTTCTTTTTTCGTTTTTAAACCTGGCGATTCTGTTGATCGTATTGTTCATCGCAGTGCGCTGGTAGAAGAGCAAGATTGATTGCTATTGTTATTGAGGTATTGTTATCGAAGCTTCGCATGTTTTAAAAAATGAAATTTATCGTTGGAAAAAGTTGTATCGCGCGTACAAATATTTTCGTTCAATTATCTTTAATCGGATAGACATTACGAATGAAAATATGGAAAAATTGGAAATTTAACGAACGTTTCGACTACAACCGATCTATTATTTGATCCGCATTCTCCTTCTTGCGGTATTTCAAAATATAGACGTACAAAATGTAGAATTGTTTAGTTAAAATTGAATCGTATTTACGAATTGCAACATACGATTGATCCATTGTTCCAGAAATAAAATATTTCCAAATGTCTATTCCGCTGATGGCAATTTCACAAAAGTGGCTAACCGTCAGCCTAAAACAAAACCATCGAACAAATAGCAGGATCGTTACGATCGCATCCGACACCCGTTAAACCAATTTCCTGCAAAATTCGAGCAATTTCTTCGTCGACCAGCAAAAAACCATGAAACGAAGCAAAGAATAGCCGATTAATCGTTCCAATTCCTTCAACCGTTTATCAATTCCGGCCCCTCTCGCTACGGGTACGCCGCATCGAGCGCCCGAGATATCTGGGATCCAGCTAGGAAATTACAAAGCCGGAATCAACACGACTTTTCCAGGTTGAGGGAGGAGAAGATTACAGGTAAGCGCGTGCACCGGTCCAATTCGCTGGAAGCGAGGCGCAACGACGTTACAAACGAAAAAGTTTCACCGTTATATGTTCGTCTTTTTCATTGTCTCTGCTGGAAGCTGCCTCCATCGCTCTCTTTCCCTTTACTCCTCCCGTTGCCTAGGCTCGTTGTTGCCGGACGAGGGGCCGGAAATACGGCCGCGTGGCTGTACTGCCCTCGAAAGTTTTTATCGCGCCGCTCAAGCCCGGGGTTTACAACTTCTTCCTCGTCTCTTCCTCGTTTCCCGAGCCGAGCCAGCGCTAACTCGTAGCACAAAATCGTAAACTCGCGAATCAGATTCCAGGGATCTCGATCGTCGACGCCGACGGTCGTCTTCGAATAATCGAAAGACTTGTTACGAACGACTTTTGTATCTGGCGACCGAGTGCCAGTAAATTGTAGAATCCTTCCACGAACTGGATAAACGTCTTCTTCTCGGGGGATGAGTCGTATGTTGACTGGAATTCTTCGATTTTGCTTCAACTCGAGATTCGTAGCGTTTTCTTGATAGTTTTTGGATTTATGAGGAAATAAGAGGATAAATTGTCGAGGCACGAATAGTGGTATATCGATTGTGTTTGAAAGGAGAAAATAGATTAAAAGAACGTAAGGGATTTGATACATTGTTATTAGTTTTTTCGAGCTGCGAGCGTAATTGGATTTATAGGTATGGTATATTTAGAAATCGAGTTACGTAAGGAGAGGAAATTGAATTTACGATATCACGTAGAATTCAATTTTATATTGAAATTTAATCTAATTTTGATATCGAATATTAGAGAAACGCTAGCCCAAAGAAACTTCAGCCGATATGGAGTTTCGAAATAACGAATCAGGCGAATAAAATACGTGTAATTTGCTACTCAGTACATTGCCATCTGCTATGAACGCGTATCACAAACTGATTCATTCGCGAACAAATTTTTCTAGAAAAAAATTCTTCCATTAAGTGATACTCTTAGAGGAATAACTGGATCGTCGCAATTTTTCCGACTTAATAATCTACCAAATAACGCAATTGTTTCATAATTCGGTCAATCTGATCCGTTAACCAAAGCACGACAACCGAAATGCAAATATATATCCCATTGGCAAAGTTACGATTGACCTATTAATATTCTGTTCGAACTAGTGTGTATCATATCCTGCACTATTATAACAATATCATTGCATTCGAATAGACCGCACAAATCTCGCGCTTTTCAACTTACAATCGAGTAAACATCCAGCTGGCAACCCCGTGCTAATCGATGAAATCCCATCGTCCCGTGCAACGCAGATTAACCGTTCGATAGGCCGAGCAAAGTTCGGAGGTGGCCGAATTAACGAGCTATTTAGCTGAACACGCCAGGCAACGCAGCCCTTAAAAAGTTTTTAATCAAAACGCGAGACGAAGAGTAGAAGCATCGTCCACCGATCCGGCTTAACCCCTCTCCTCCCTCCTCTTCTACATATACGTGCGTACATTCTCTCTTCTACTCCCTTGAATTTTTATTTTTTACTTTACAACCGGTCCTTTGTACAGCGACTACAACGTCGTCCCTGCAGTTTCGCTCGATGCCTCCTAACGAAGGCTCGATAAAAGGATGTTTATGGGTAAGCCCGGATCAAAGGCGAGTGGGCTGACGCGATTAAGGAAAAGTCCGCGCAAACCCTCGCTTTCGGAGGATCTGTGGCCGATACACAAAGTCACTGCGGACGTACGACCGTTATCTCTGCTCGAGACACACGCGCATACACAATTACACGCGCTGCAACGGTTATATGTACGTATGGACGATCGTGTGATTGTACGCGAAAGCTTGGATGCAGTTCTTAGGCCGATGAGAGAAGTTGGAGCACGAGAAGCGAAGCAGAGCCCTTGCAGCTTTAATGTCTGCTAGCTGATTATAATCTCGTCAACGAGTTATGCCATTAGAAGCAGGCTACGCCATAATGCAGCCGCGTACAACGCCACACCGACCTTATCCGTTTCCATGGCGTCTTTCCTCCCTTGCTAGGATAGCTCTGGTCGTTGTTCGAGCCTCCTTGATCTCGGTGGCGTTCGAAAGTCGGAGAAGTCGACTCGTGAGAAAACCAACCAATTACGTGATTAAAGCGCGAACCCCTATCAAACAACGCAAATGTTTCCTTACGCTGCCATACGCAGTACAAAGACATTTGTACTCGCGACCTGTTTGTTAGCGCGAAATGTTGACTTCGTCTGGCCATTGCTTTATTCTTCGACGTATTTCGATTTTACGGAGATACGTAACGTTGAAGCTTTTGCGTAAATTTCGCTAGGAACTTCTCGGACAAACCGATACTAGTTTCGTAAGAAAATAGCGTGTTTTAATGTGATATAATAAAAATGCTTGGAAATTATGATAAATTTTCACGAGCATAAGTTCATGTAAATGCAGAAAAATTAATAAATCATAGGGCAGTATAATAAAAGTATGTTAAACTGTAGACTCAGCAAGGATCTCTAAGCGACGTTCCGAAGTTAGGGGTTGCTGTCTACCATATACTATATAGCGGGGCTCGCGAAACTGTAGCTTAAGCTCATTTATCATTCTGACTTCTTATCAGACACATCACGAATTTAAGCAGAGTGGTCTTGAGACGTGAATAGGGTGGACGAGGGCTATCTGGCAGTACTCTTGGCTTTTGATAGCTCTTGTCCACGCTTCGCCATTCCTGATAACTCAAAGTAAAATTTGATGGAACAAAATGGAATTTCCAATAGTAATTCATATTTTATATTTCGCAAAAATAACTAAGTTCCCTCAAAATCATTCAACTGTCAGTTCAGAAATAACTATATATTTGGTAACAATAACATTAATAAAAATTTGCCATGTTTTTTATCGAATTCACCCTTTCACAAAAAAAAAAATCTCCTCTGTATCTGAAAAATCTCCGAACATTAAGAAATCGAAAGAGATATTTTTCTATATTATCTTGTATATTAATCGTACATTCCGTATATTTCGAATTTCCCATAAATGCATAAACATTCGCGGTCTAATAATCGTAATACACTGCACTACTAAAGCGCTTAAAAATCGCTGTTACGTATCATCTACCATCGTCTGGATAGATTTTTGGGTGAGTAATTTCTCGCTAAGAAGCTTACTCGATTCGCGTTTCCGCTTGGAACGTAACGGGCTTACGACGCGCACGGGAGGAGAACGCCTCGCGTTAAGACACACGGTGTAACGATCGTTGGAAAGATTTCCAGGAACGCGTCACAAAAGAAGATTAATGTCGACGATGAGGAGGAGACCCTCTTAATTTAATCGCGAGAGGACGGGAATTTTAAACGCGCGCTCGCGCCCTCCTTTTTGTCCCTGAACTTCTCGACGATAACACCGGAAGTCAAGAGACGCGGCCACGCTCCTCTTCGGGGGCGAAGAAGCCGGCGGATTCTCAAAGGAGGCTCTAACGGCCGGAAGGGTGAACGAAGGAACGCTCATTTCGGTTAATCACGTCACTTTCCAGATATCCCGCAGGAACAGAAGACCCGGTTTATGTAATTTTTCCTCGACTTTGATAATTAGAATCGGCCCGGGGGCTGCCCGCGAACCACTTCGAACCAAGCGCAAAGGCTTCCTTTGACGAACCGACGGTTTTCAGCTAGAATTTGAACATCTATCCTTATTGCAAGTTTCTCACGATATTCTATTCTTCGGCTGGAAATTTATTATAATTCTCGGGATATATTTCCGATGCTTTGTTCTAGGTTGGTGCGAATTCAAAGTATACGTTTATTGCCATTTTTGAACGACGTAGCAATACCTTGGTTTTGCTTTGCAATTGGCGATATATATCGAGGAGGTATCGTCTATTTATTCTAACTTTTAGACAAGTTTATAATAATTTTGTTTGGGTTTCAAGAATTACTAGCACAAATCGATGTAAGGAAAAGAGAAAACCTTGACGTGTATGTTAAAAAAGAAAGATCGTAGAGTATGATATCGGAAGTAAGAATTTTACATTTCTCTACCTACGCTTTACGCTTGTAAATATTTCACGCTATTTCATTGCATATTTTCTTCGTCGTCTTTCGCTCTATTTAATCTTCTCCATTCGCTTCTTTCCGCACATGAAATGATGGAAAGTAATCTCTATTGGAAGAACGGGTTACTTGATTCTTCGTCGTCATTCACGCGACACACGAAGAAAAACTTCATATCCGGATTGAGACTTGAACATTTCTTTCGTTTCCTTATTCTCGCCCGTAAGCGTTATCGCTTCCTTGGTATCGCTTTCCACCGACATTATCGCGATCGACCAAGTCTCGACCCAGCCGAGTCACCAGCTATTAAGTTGACGAACAGCGTTGAACAATCGAGTCGAGTCACCGCGTGGCGGACAGCATTCTTCAACGTCGGACGATATATTTCAAAAGTACCGGCCACGTCCACGTTCCAGCACGAAAATACGATTCTAATCGGTGCCGTTCGAAACCGACTAAACATAGTCCGTCGCGGGCGTATTTGCGTAACGGAGCCTCTCGATTAACTCTGTCCGTTCTTGTCACGCAGCAGCAGCTGCGAACCGAGTGCAACGCGACGATAGAAGATGGGAAACGCTCCATTCGATCGGTATCTCGACGATCGAGCGACCTCGAGACCAAGGTAGCTCGACTTTACACTCGAAATCACGTGATCGTTATTAGAGATTGCAGGTTAAATTAGATTTTATTGCAGAATATACGCGGAAGACAAACTATATGAAGTATACTCTGGTTTTATTCCTTTGCGCACCTTTATAAAAATATAAATTCGCACAAATATCCGCAGTCCAGTGATAATTTAATCGAATCACTGATCCCTGTTTCTAATTCTTCTTCCGTTCTTTTCAAACATTTCAAATCGCTTTCTTCATTGTACCTGTGCTGTATTTTCTATATTTTTACAATGGTACCTTTGCTTCGCAGCAAATCATCGTAACTTTTCCAATTTATATATCCCATTTAGATGACGGTGTCTCAGTTACATTTTAGTTTCTTCACGATGCATTCTTATTCGTATCGCATACCAGGAACACGATGCAAGTAATTGAAATAAACGAAACTAATTTAGTTGTGTCAAAAGATACTGCCCTTGCAAACCAAAAACTATCTATCGCATGAGGGTTATATCTGCTTGATTGAAGCGTCGATATTATCAGAAATATGGAGGCAAAAATACGGGCATGGTTGCTGCAGCTGCAACTCAGCGAAACGAGAATCGCGCGATTCGTATCTTCCATATTCGATTCTGGCGCGGTTATGAGAAAGAAAGCAAAAGGTGGTAGAAAAAATGGCCGTAAAATATGACGCACTAGTTAAGAGAAACTATGCAAACGTTCAGGTATTCAGGTATTTCTATTAGTTTCCATCTGATTCTTGTGAGTATATAAAATATCCGAAAATGTACTTTCGAATATTCTTTCGTTTAATTTCAGAGCGCTTTTGGTTATATTCGTTCTACTACTTGGCTCCTCTTTCGGCGGTTTATTCATCGCAAAACATTCCTTCGGTAACCCTTGGGCTACGAAAGTTTCTGCGCACTTGTTAAGTTAACATTTTGCTTTTCTCAACAGTTATTGCTAAATAATTATATGGTAATAAAATTGGCCGTAAGTGGACAAAGATATTGCACTTTAAACAAGCAATTTAAAGAGCAAGCGTCAGGTTGCCATTTATAAAACATTGGTACGAGCCTATCAACTTTTTATATATTCTCTCCCATTGCTTTATTCGACAAGAGTAGGAATTGCAAAGTTTATATTATATTATATTAGATACATTTGTGGTAGAGTAATTTAAATGAATTTTGAACAACACGTAATTCCTCCACCAATATTGTCTTCTATGTTCTCGCACTTGGAACATATACTAACGATCAAACATTTGGAATTATTATTCGTAAATAATTCGTTCTAACTAATTCCAAAGAAATAATTATAATGTCATTCGTAACTTGGCATAAGAGAATCCTAAATTCCCATTTTTTAAATTCTCAATATCCGCAGGATACGTATTGATTCAAAATTTGTGGTCGATATAGTACATACATTTAAGCTATCCATAATTGATGAAAATCCTGAAATGAAGTTATGAATATAGAAAGAAAATCTGGCGACAGAGCTTTCCAATCAACCCGACACAATGATAATAACGATACTATGCAATCCTTCGAAACGAAAGCAACACAAGGTATTAAACCATCCTGGCCAAAGCCAACAACAGACCGAAACGCTGGACATGAGAGTACGTTCGAAAAACTA
Organism: Bombus huntii; assembly: GCF_024542735.1. Taxonomy (NCBI): domain Eukaryota; kingdom Metazoa; phylum Arthropoda; class Insecta; order Hymenoptera; family Apidae; genus Bombus; species Bombus huntii. The sequence goes on along the minus strand of NC_066249.1, from coordinate 6,158,234 downwards.
GGCTGGAAAATTTAAGTCCCTTGTTATTTCTGTATAAGGATAACCCGGACACGTTCGCGGCGGCAGCCGGGGGCCAAATGGTTCGTGAGCTAAATTAAAAGCACGAATCGCTGGGAGCCAGCTTCCTCCTTTGATCCATCGGGCGACGTGGTCGACGGTTGTGTACGTGACGTTATTACGAAAATCTGGCCGCACGACAGAGAAACGCAAAATCGAAGCTCAATGGCTCGCACGATACGTCCGCGCGGCGAGGCCGATGGTTTCGCGCACGCGTTCGAATTCCCATTGCCCGACGTTCCACGATGACGTTCCGAGTTTGGTTGATTTTCGCGTTGGCACAGCTGAGCGTGTGCTACCCACACGCGTCGTCGAACCCGCGACAATTTACAACGCCACCGATGGCCCATGGATTTTCGAAAATGTCCCTGGAATCGTCGATCGTTTATAGCCGATCCGTTGTTTCTTATTTTCTGCGAAAGATGAGTCGAGAGTTTGGAGCAAAAGATGGTTCTATAGGGATGTATGGATCTTGTAAAGTTGCTTGTTAGTTGATCAGGCGTTTAATCGATTTAGAGATCGATAAGATCGAGGAAGATGACGGAGTTGACTTTATAGAGGATGCGTGATTTTCAATTTGTTGATTGGGTAGACGTTGTTACTTAATTAAATGGTTTGTTTCTTAAGTAAACACAGGATTTGATAAATTCTATAAAACAACGAGGGATACTTTTGTAGAAGTTGGGTGTGTAATCCGTTAGGTAGCTTGTTACGTAAATATTAACAGTTTTTTTTATTGGTTGCACGATTAAGAAACGTTGATACGATCGAGAAATTAATATCGAGGTTAAAAATTGTTAAATTTTGATTAAATCCGTCTGGTTCCTTAAAAATAAAGATGGAAAAGTGAAAATATTAGAAGTTTCACCATTTCACGTCTGTGGGAGAATTTTTTAATATAATATATATAGTTTGGTAATATTGAAAAGAGAAACAGGTCCTTTAAAAATAGACGATATATCCATGAAATATTGTAGAGAAACAGTAGACCACAGCTGATGTTATGAAAATCAATATTTTTGGAGTTTTCTACAGGGTGACGAAAGTGTATATTAAATTCGAAAAAGAAACAGACACTTCTGATAACGTAAAATACATCGACTATAAAAGTTGAAAAATGTTCCTCCCAGTCCTCGAATATAAATATTATATTAATTTGTCTTTCATAAAGTTCGATAAAGGAATGTATAAAAATTAAGGTATTCATAAATAAATCAACTTTCCTTTATATTGGCAATCCAATTTTTTTCTCCGGTTAACAGGTTAAATAATATTTCTGATTGATTTCGTCGTTATCCTATCTTATACCTTTTTTCCCCTCATATTTGATATTGTTCTAGAAATTTATCCCATAAGGAATACAAATATTTGAAAAACTTGACAATGAAATGGGAAAATTGATTAAAAAAAAAAAACGGAGACTCTGCAGGCGAATAAAAAACTATTGTTTAAAATAATAATAAAAGTAGAAAAATATTCACGTCACTTGTGACATGACCTAACAATGTTAGGCTAATATCGTTGGACTTCCGCTTCAGACAGAAAATGTATGTAAATTTGGAGGTAGACGTTTTTGGATGAGTTCTATCATATTGAAGTTCAGTTAGTATATCCAGAATATTCAGTGTATTCAGGAAAGGGTCACTTGTGACGTCATTTGTAGTGGGAGTAGTGGCCTTGAGCGGTCAATTGATTTTGAACATGGACTAGTGTACAGTTACCATTGGTACAGCATCCTACGATATCATCGATGTTTACTATAGTCATTTTAGAAAATAACGTGGAATGGACTTACCAAAACATTTTATATATTCCTCTTAATATCAGGTATTTTTATTTCAGAAAATTTTGCTTCGCGTAATATATCATACTCTTCGCGTAACGTAAACGCGTACTATTGACAGATCTAAAATCGAATAATATCGTTTAATGGAAAAACGTGATACGCAACTTAAAGAAGCTTTTCTAACGCTGTAATATATTTTTTACGGTAGTTGATAGCAAAACATTATTCAAATAACCGAAGCAACCTCTACGCTAATGGCAACAGTAACGTTAGTAAAAATTTCTTGATAAAAAAATCGAACACTTGGTTAAAAAATGCAAAATCTAACACCGATCTAACGCTGGAAAAACAAATATCCTTCGATTAATAAAGAAACGAAACCTAAAGGCCGTGTCTACACTTTAAATAAACGCCTACGAAGTCTCTCGGTATACTCCGAATCATTCGAAAATATCACAAGGGAGAATGGCCGTTTTGCTTGTTCGGCCAGTTCCGCGAAGAAGCTTTTCAGGCCAGTAGGAAACGAAACGCTCGTAACGAAGAAACATCGTCGTCGACACGTTCTAGACGTGGCACCTGTTTCTTTGATCGCGTTTGTTTAAAGTAACCAAAGCATCGGTTGTCACTGCGCGTTGCGTGCGCCTGCATCCGCTTTCAAAGTGGCCACTGGCCGTCGCCGTTGTTTTCTCAGTGTCCATCCGTATCCGAACGATCGTTTCCAAGCGAAATATCACCGGGCTAGGTCGAACCGTGCAACGTTTTCGTCACTCGCCGATGAAATTACCGGCGGCCTTCGTGAAATTTCTACCCACGGCCGGAACGTTACAGATTTTGCCTCGTTTTCCTTGACGCACCCCTGTGCGCACCCTGCACGCTCTTCCAACGAAAATGTAGGTCGTAAAGGCCGAGTCGAGTAAACGCAAACAGCATCTTCTTCGTTTCGGTTAAAAAAAAAAATAATAATAATAATAAAAAAACGGCGGCGATAAAAGTTGGATCGTTTACCGGGGATCCGAGTTTCCAGCTTCCTGGTTCCTTTGTTTCGTGGCGTTATGTGACTGGAGGATACCTATAGTTGTGTGATTTTTTATTTCGTTTTGTTTTGTTAATTGAGGTGGATGCTTCTTGTTAAATGGAAGTTGGATCAGAGATTCGGGCGTTGTGGTGTTTTACCGCGTAGAACGGTCGTCTGAAAGATACAGTTTGTCATTTTGAAGTTCATGTTCGACCACTTATCCATCTGCTGTATCTATTTGACACGTAGAAGTTAGGAGATAGCATAGTCTTATTACACGTCGTTTTATTATTTGTGAGTGAAAGGAGAAGCTTATGCTTAAGCGTATTATTTTCAAGAAGGCATTTGCATTTAACTATTTATCTTTCCATTATATCGACCTTTTGACACCGAGAGATAAATTAAGTTGGGATTAAATTAAACGAAGGTTAGTGAAGGTAGTGAAGAAAATTAAAACGTTGTTATAAGTCCACGGTTTTAGATCTACTACAGGTAACGTTTCACGTTCGCGTCTAATTCTGAACAATTTTATTTTTATTTTGCCCCCCGTGCAAACTTCTGTATATTCCGTTTGACAAGTCGCTCTAAAAAAAAAACTACATCGTTTCCACAGGTTCCAGCGGCGACACGTCGAAACTAAACTAAAAGACAACCACGCGAAATCTTGCATTAATCACAATATAACATGATTAAACGTAAATCCGCTGAAACATACAAATAGACGATTCGAAATAAAAATGTGGTAAAATGTTATTTATACGATGCATGAAATTGATTCGAAATAAAACAGAAGCTCGGCGTTATTTTTATCCCATACACTTGTCACAGTTCTCAAATATCTCTCACGGTGACCCACAAATTTTTACGTCTCCTTCTCTTCCGTAACACAATAATTCACTTTCAAACTCTTCGAAATAGAAAGCAAGCTGTTCGCAATGAAACGAAAAACGAGAAGGAGGAGAGATGAAAAATAAACTGACGGAAAAATAAGATGAGAAATAATTCTGAAAACGCGATAATTCGGTGGCATTTTTCGCGGTTAAGGGGACAAAGCGTTGCAAGCGTCACGGCGCGCTGTCGGAACTTCGTTTCGAGTGGGCTCGTTGTACCAGCTAATTACAGGACGAGAAGAAATTCCGTCCGTAGTTCGTGGACATTACATTTCGCGGTGTCCGCATTCCACGGGTTGCGTAAGAAAACCATCCGAAACGGAACGACGTCGAGCATTAATCACATCGCGCGCCACCGAAGTGGACATTTAGCTTCTTTGACGGACAGGATTCGTGCCTTGGAAAAAAATACGCGTTCCTCGCGATACGTGGGTGTCAAGATGAATTGGGCTGTTGTCTGGACGCGTTCGCCCTCGTAAATTGATTTTCCGTGACAGGTATTTTAGCATTCCTCTTTGTGAAAGCGTGTTGAAAGAACGTTTTATTTTTATTATTCACCCGTTAAATTTGGAACCGCTGGTAGGTGATGGTTTTTTAGTAATGTAGGACAACATGTGCACTACTATCCATAAGTCATAGAGAATGATATTTAAAACTTCTGCTTAGAACCTTCCATTAAACTTACTTTATGTTCACGATCTATCGTTTTCTACTCTGTTTAGTCTTAGACAATAACAAAATTACGAGAGTCCATTGGTGTCTGTAAAGAATTTTCATCTTTTACACAAAAATTGAAACTCTGTCACTTTAGGAATTTGAATACGACCATCTCGACAATTTCGTTTGCATACGACCTTCGACAATCTTCAGTGAACTGCAAGCTATTAAACTTTGGGAAACTGTACTCGCCGATTTTTCTGCGAAATCCTTCGAAAATGAAAACATTTTCGCTTAATAATAACCACTTGATAAGTTGTTCAGCAGGAAGGAGTACGTATTAAACTTCTCACGATCAACGTTTGCTTCGTCGCAAGCAAATTATCATAATAACACGATAAATCACCGGTCTGCGCCATAAAAAGAATATTATATCCATCGGAATTAATATCCTTTCATGGCCGTTTTTAACGTATCTATCGCTAACTCGGTTGTCGTTTATAATTCATTCTCTGTTTCTCTTGGAACATACAATCCCATTTACTGGATCTAAAAAAACAAATACTGTCTCTAAAAAAAACTACGCTCTTTAAAAAACAAAAAAAAAGAGAGAGAGAGAAAATACAGAGAACGCGTTACATAACCACCGTGACAAGAGGCGAGCGCAGAGATCGCGCCCTGAAAAATTGACAAAAGCGATAAACTCGTAGTTACCGGCGCGACGATCTCCGGGCTGACAATAAACAGCCGCTTAAAGCCCAATAAAAATCTACCCACCGTCAACGTGAATTCCTGAACGATCACGTATCTTTTAAGCTTTTCAAGAGACATCCAGTGGGATTCTTTCTCGCGTAGGTCCAGCACCGACGCGTTAGATTATCCTCGTAATGCGAGGGGGTGCCATTAAAATTCACGCGAGGGACCACGTACGTGGCAAATAGGTTGGCGCCCAAAGGGAGAAATTTATCATTTGGGGCCATCCTGGTGTAAAACGAACTCACGGAACTAACATGGGAAGGGAATGGATGGAAGGAAGAAAGAAAGTTTCTCGTTTGCATCGTGATGAACGAACAGAGGAGAAAAAAAGATAAGGGCTGACGAGGATAAAAAATGGAGGGATAAAAGTAACGCTATGAAAAGAAGAAGACGTCCTACCTTGAGATGAAGAACGAACAGGATCTCCTCATTTTCTCGTGGGGCACTAATGTTTCGCGGCTTGGTGATTTAACTGCGCCACAAACTACGGGACGACAATGATCGCACGATCAGCCGGCTTGCAAATGACACTCGTTATCTTTAGCGGATGAGCGGTGCGCTCACGGCGCTCGCACGATCCGCTCGTAGCAACAACACGCTCGTAGCACCGAAATCTTCCAGGCGGGGAAACATCTGTTGGACCAGCAACGGCACACGCAGCTGACGGACGCAGCGGCGTCTTTAATTGCCGTCCGACCACGGACATTAACGTTCCCGAGCACTCGTAAAACCGACGCTCGACCATCGACCGTACGCGTACACTGGCTGGGACATTCGGTGGAACACGGTTATAGCGGAGATCTTTGCCAGGTCGAAGGAATCGAGATTCGATTTCCAACTTAGGAATTTGAATTTTATCGGTGGCGTAAAAATGCCACTTCGTAATACTCGGAAGCTGTTCGACGACGATGGTCGCGCGTTTACAACCTTCTCACACTCTGTACACGATCGAACCTCTTCTGCTCGAGTCTAGCCACGCGTCGAATCGCAAATTACACCCTGTGCCATACTTAACACTCGAAGATTTGGTTAAGATCAGTTTCGAGTGGATGTCCGAAGCCAGTCGCTTGGACTGGCAGCCGTCGTTTCGCTGCGAATCGAACACCATAGCATCGTAAAAAGACACAACAGTGAATGCTGCGACTGGTCACCACTGATACATCACGACACTGTGGACTAGCACTCGCGTGCACCGATCTATCCAGCTTCAGTCTCGAACCCTCGAATCTCTATCTCGCTCGAATGAATCGCACGTGACGGATCAGAGAGGGATCGATCGGTTTGGGGATCGATCGCGGAATCACTGACATCGCGTCGATCGACTAGCAATCACTTTCACTGTGCGCTGTTCCGCTCGTCCGCGAGCACACCGTTGCTCTCGCAGACTCCTCATCTTCTTCGATCAATCTGTCAGCAACGACGCCTCGAAATGCTTCGATATACGCGAACACGGCTGCCCGATTCGTTCGTCGACACCCACGAGATCACTGCTCGATTCACGCATCACCGATCGATCACTCGTCACCTTCCATCGATCCGTTCTCTCTATGTCTATCCTCGGTTGACCGACTAACACCACGTACAAATAGGATCTCTATTCGCGTGCACACTGAAATTCGCGAAGCTCGCGGAATTCGAAGGCCGATCACGGAGACACGAGACGAAAGTATGCTTGGCCTGTGACGCGCGACAACAAAGGGGCTCTGCGACAACAACCTGTTAATCACCTGGCGGCGTCTCGCGTGCACGAGGCACGCATCGACTGTAAGAAAAGCGCGATGATCCACGCCAGACTGACCTTGACTACCAGAAACCTCGTCAAACTCCTTTCACCAACACCTAAACTAACGCATTAGCTTTCTTTCATCGGCAACTCGAACAGATAGAGTAACGTCACACGCAGTCACACTTTGATCGAACGAATCATCGATCTTATCCGGATGTTCACATCAACAAGATCACTTTCGACGACATCACTGAAACGGGCACCGATGTCCTCGCCGGCTACTTTTCGCACCACTAGCTGACGACGTTTCGGGCCGCGAATGACGCGGGTCGCGAGAGATGACAACCGGCGGGTTGCTGGTGGCCGTGTTGCTGATGGTGCCGCTGGCAGACCGAATATCACGCGCCGGTGGTAGCGATAATAGCGGGGGTAATGGTGGTGGTTCGGCGGTGCGATATGGTAGCGGAGGTCGGCCGGTCGGTCGGTCTGGTTGGTGCAGGTGGCGGCGGTGGATGGATGTGCCAGAGTGCGGGCTTACGACGGAATGAGAGGAAAGCTCGGCTTAGGAGCGCTACAGCGTGGCATCGGCGACTCCGCGATGAGCGAGAGAGTTGCGCGTTATCGACCCATCCACGACGCTATATTCAACCGCCAGCACACGCTGCTGCTCTCCGCTCCGGACCGTACTACGCGCGCGGCGACGCGTACTACCGAGGAGAACGGCGCGTACGCGCTGACACCGACTGCGCGCCGCTGGAACCGCCGGATCCTTCTCGTTCACGATCGAAATTTTTCCGCCAACGTGCATCACGCGACCACCAAGCGGAACGCTTTTGGATGAATGGAGAGATGAGAGGGTGACTCGGTTTGTTTGGGGTGGTTTCAGGCGACAGTTTCAACGTAGTGGTGGATTTTTAAATTGCTTGGAAGATGCGGTGTGATGGATATCGATGTTGGTGGTGAATGAACGAGGAAGGTAGGAGGACAAGGGAGAAATTTTTTACTTCGCAGACAGCGAGGGTTAAAATAAAGCCTAGGGAAATATGGATATTTTTAAGTGTCAAAATAAGTTGTTACATGTAATCAGTGAAGTTTCGAAATTTATAAAATTCTTTATATTATCTACGTTTTTTTGTACTTACCCCGTTTTGGGAAAAAATCCTGTTCCATTGCTTCTTTACCGAGATCCTCGTTCGCGAAAGATGGTGTAATTGAAAATGGTAATGGTTTCTCAAAAAATTGTATTAGTGTGACGCATAGGATGTATTTGGTATAGTTGTAAGTACAGGAAGTATTATTCGAAGATATAATATTGCTAAAAGTATCTAATCGCTTATTTATTTTAAACAGGATGCAATTACAAATACAATAAGCAATTGTGACTTTATTCTTGATTATCTTTATTAACGTGAGCTTTGTTTAAGCATTTTAGTAATTAAATACGCGTATCTAAGACTACTTTATCTCAAATTAATGTTACGACGTTATTTTAATTTCATGCCATTTTATTTCAGTAAAATAATCTTCTTAGGAAGAAAACTTTGATCCTCGTTGTATGCGTTAAGATTCAAGTATGTGCTAAGCGCTCGTGTGAAGGTTTGAGTTACAAGATTCTTAATCCTTTTCAGACGTGTCCGACATAGTTTAGTATCATTCAAATATTTATACGTGGAATCTTCGTTGGAAATATTGGAAACTAAATGGCACGGCCTGTAACTTTTAAGCTACAGTTATTATCGATTTTATGCAGGCTCTCTGAACAGACCACGATCTATAAACCAGATATTTAAAAAGTAGCATGAATGAAACATAATCCATTAAAGCAATTGAATATGTTATGATACAGAAATGTTGAAAAAAGCAGACATTTCATCTACTACTTGTCAATAAAACATGCGTAAAAATGTTCTGCTATATGTTCAGGCACAGTCTACGACATTACGTTCGATCTAAAATTTATATTTACAAAACTTCCTTCGTCGCTTCAATCTCACCCCTTACAATTATACTTCGCATCAGCTCGTGCAAATATGCTTTCGTACCAAATGGAACGAGACGTTAGACTATGGATATGGATTATAAAACAGTAGACGATAATTCTAACACATTTGGTAACATAATTGGAAAAATGTATGAAATATAAAAGATAAAATAAATGGTACAACATTTGAAAAATAAATTATACCTCTAATCAATTTCTACCTTTTTGCTTAGTATCGCTAAAAATATAAATTTGTATGAACATCCATTCTACCAACCGCTCTATTCAATGATCTTAAAATTTCACTTCATACCAGGATGATCACCTTGCTTTATACTTTCCTTCTAAGATTTACAACGTGTTAAGTTAAGCGTTAAATTGTAAGATCTGCCTTCGTAAAAATCTCACGTCTGAAATTACGTCGACGATCATCGCGCGGATTCCACTAGCAATTTCACGCACGAGGACGACGAATTTACGAAGCGAATCGCTCGCACGCGGCGCGCAAACAACGCTCGCGTTGAAATGAAATTCGTCAAGCTGGATTCACCAGTCGGTCTACTTTTAATTACTTGAAATTATTCGCCACGATTCGCGTCTTCTTCTTTGTCCTCTTATCTCATACGCGTCTTGCGAATCCCTTTGTCCGATCTTTCTCGAGAACCGCTCGATACACGCGCCAACGCACTTTTGTCGTTCGGAATTTCTCCTTTTCGCGTTCTATCCTGTTCGCATCGATTTACGCACGAGCACGCGTGTCACATCTATGTGTGTGGGTATGATCGAGCAGAGAGAGCAGCGTCGAGAGGCGGGAAAAATGGGTAATTCGTCAGCAATTTCGCGGCTTTGTACGGACGAAGCCGCGAGGGGAATTGAAAAGGGGCGAACCGTTTCTTCTTCGATTGATTTTTTAAGCGGACGAATTTATCCTTCCCGTTAATCGACTTCTTTTTTACACGGCCGTTACGTTCCTCTTGCTGTGTAACGAAGGAAAACGTCACCAAAGGAGATGAACTTTGACTTTTTGTCCGACTACGATTTTCCTACGAATGTGAACGGAACGGTGTTTTTAAAAAGAATTTTGTACCGTTGGCGAGTTGGTTGATTAAAATCAGTGTTTCCAAGCAAAATTTATTTTCGGATAAAGTCTTGGGAAATTGATGAAATTGTAGATTGCTGGATTTTCTGGGTTTTGTTAACAGTGTGTTTTACGTGCAAGTAGGAACATAATACATAATGTACTGTATCGACGATTTTAATCAAGAAATTAATTATTCTTCGAATATCGTCTAGCGCCACGTTGCGCTATCAAACTTGCTATTGGTATCATTCAGTTATTACATTATCTGGTAGCGTTATCTTGATAAGTACAAATGATATTCGTTTTATCCACGATTTGCATCGCTAGCACAAAAGTTTTAAAAAATGGATTCTCTCTGAGCAATCGTAACGCAAAGGCCACCAAAGGAATGTACAAGTAAATACAACTGACTACAAGTTACAGTAATATTTTACAATAAAAAAATATCATAGTAAGAGAACTTTTTTTACAGAATCAAATATTCGAAAGTATACTTATAACTAGAAAAATACCTTTCTCAAACGTTTAAACTGCCAACTAATAAAGCTTACAAGAATTTCTCTACGCGTTTCCGCTTTCTTTACGCCTTTCTGAAATACAACGCTAATCGAAAATCTCCAGATCAGACAATCGAGAAGCTGATTCCTACTACGTACACAGGATACGTACGATTTCATCGCAATATACTTACGTAAGTCGCGTTTCGGATCGTTTCACGATTTCCAAAAGTCTATGGTTTTACGGCTCGATGCAGTGGTATTGTGACGACCATTGTGCTCCGATCGTTCGATGCGCACAAAGGTGGTGGGTCACCGATAATCGGGAAAGCTCCCGATGGAAATGGAAGGGAAGAAACGAAAAGCGAGGCCCAAAAGGTCCGGCAGAAGGTCTTCTGCTTTTGAGGATCAAAATGAAATCGTCAATCGGAACGTGAATGCACGCGCATAGAAATGTCCTCTTCAATGAACTTCTTTAACCGTCGCGAAATGGACGCAGTCGAGTTTGATCTCTCTCTCTCTCTCTCTCTCTCTTGCATTTTGTGGTTTCAGTAAGCGTATATCTACGTTCTATTTCTGTTGATGTTACCTCTTTTCAGTGAAATGTTAAAGATCAGTAAAGTGTATGATAAAATAGTAAATAATTGGAGACAGTTTACCATTTCACGTACGAGTTATACACGTATGTACATTACATGTGGATGGGCAAATCTAGAAATAAATTACTACGATATTTGATTGAGAGATAAATATATTTGTTTCCGATGAAACTAATTGCAGATTTTAGCGAAAATGAATTACTATTATTCGTGATCAATAAAATATCATTTTTCTTATAGGATAAAAACAGTCAGTCCTGAAACAGTTAAATTTATAATTTAGTTTGTAAAATTGCGAATAGCAAAGTTAAATGTGATTGAACATTAGGTCTACCTACTTGTAATATGCAGGCTGGTCCACGAAATTGTTTCAAATCACAGCTCTTTCTTCAGTACAATTACATCTCCTTCGAGAAGATATTTTCTGATTACTTTGCTCTAGCACTTTTTGTATAAATTCTAGAAAAGATACATTTATATATATATATATATATATATATATATATATATATATATATATATATAATATGTATATATATGAACGTTGAAAAATTAAACTCCTACGTGCAAGAGAAAATTCTGAATTTCAAAAGGATACATTGAAAGGATCTACAGACACAAAAATTTGATTGGAAAAGAAAAAGAAGAAAATTCAACGTTTCACGTATTTTATTACGTGATTACAGCTTAGTACCTACAACAAAGAATCAAATTATAAATAAAAACAAAAAGAGAAAAGGAAACACATGGAAATCGAAGTATCGTTAAAGTTGAAATTAAAAATATTTTTTAAATTGGTGAATTGAACAAATTTCAACGAACGAGGGAATAATTTTTCCGCGAGAATTGGCCAAAACGATTACGCGCCAGCATGGAAAAAGGTGACACAGGTGTGAACGGGTCGGAAACAGCGACGAAAGCCGACAACGATATTGACACAAGCTTCAGTTTAATTTCTCCGTCCGGTAAACATTGGTTTCCCAACCACGCGGAGTTACGTGCACCCCACTCGTGTCTTGTTCGATCGACACGGGCGTTGAAAGAATCGAACTTGACCAGGAACGAAACGTAGTCAGCCTGTCGCGCGACAAATTTGCTCGTTACTTCGCCAGCCATTACGATCGCGTCGGTTTGCGAATCGAATGGGAACGTTTCGCGTTTTGCTCATCCGGACCAACGAGAAGTTTCCATCGTAAAGGGGAAAAAAAATTCACCAGTGTAATTTCAGAAGCGAGTTTTGTCCGCGGTGCATTTAAAATCGATGAATTTTTGATCGGTCATGATGGATCGAGATTCGTTGATGAAATCTTTGTCTCGTTATATTGCTGATTCCGCGGTGAAAAATTGATCCTCTGCCTTACAGGAAGAATGTCATTTTAGTCGAAAAATGATCGAATATACATTTATATAAATGTTGAGAAATTTGAAAGAGCAAGCTCGATATTTTACTTTATTAAAAAGCGATTCTTTCTTTTTAACATCTTCTTAATTTTTGCTAAATAGTTTTGTCGTTACACGAATTACGTGGAAAATTTTCATAGTTGATAAAAATCGAAAGAAAACGTTCATAACAAAAATATATACGTTCATAATAAAAATATATATTTTTTTATATAGATTATAGAATAAGGTAAGTGTCCAAATGAAATAAATAATACACAACACAAAAATTATTTCGTGGCTACATAAAAGACGATATTTTCTCTCCTCAAAGAACGAAATTCTTCGCGTATTCTATCGAATTCTCGTAGAATTTACTTTCAATTCACCAAAGAATATCTCAATCTACACTTAATGATCTACGATCGCTCTTTCACGTGTTCACCTTCGCTTCGATCTTTACTCTAGCTTCCAAGAACGTCACTCTTTCCTCTATTTCTCAGTTTTCAATGATATTCTCAATTGTCCACTCAAATTCTATTCCCTTTTCGTTAAATGCAAAATAAAATCATTATTGTTACTAATATACTCGTATTAAAGATGGCATATCACTGATGGCGGTGGAAATGTACAGAGGAAATGTTCATGGAGCGAGTTTACACGACGCGAAAAATATTCCTCGTGTATCCCAGCGAATGTTCGCCAACCGAACTTTCGTTAGAGGAAAAATCGGTAACGAGGGAAATACGCTCGTACCTCAACGAAACACGCTCGCGGCCACGGCGAAATTTATTTATCAGCAAGCGTTACGATATCTGGAAACACGGCGTGCCGCTGTAACAACCGTGTCTCTGAAAAAGTGTCGGTACATACTGATAACGATCACCCCTCTGTATCGCGGGTTATTAATTAATGCGCCGCGGGGCCGGTTCGCCAGCCATAATCGGTGAATTGACGCGACGAGCTTGCCTGTGGTCTTGTTTTATATGTGCGCGCGTATATTTACGTCTGAAGATCGAGAGAAAAATAGCAGGTCGTAGTTCATTTTTGTCAGGATCTGTCGTATCAGGGAAACGCGCGAGATAATGTATTATAGTGAAAAATTTGACGATTCAAAGAGAAAGTGAGAGAATGAAGAATATTGTTAGAAGAAATTAATTTTCCATATACGTTCATCGATATTTAACTTTTAATACCTTTCGCGGCGATTATGTGAAAAGATAAAATAATGTTTTTACCATACTACTACTCGATAGCTTATCAAAAGTATACCCGTTGTGTATAAAATTTTTGTATTCACATATGAAACTATTTTTGAAGAAAGTTTCTGTAATTGAGAATGTACCTACTTGTTGTTAATAGAAAAAACACACGCTTTTTTATCCGGCCAGTTGTTGATTGTTAATCGATAACACGAGAAAGATGTTTACATAATCGACATACGATGTATTAGAAGCTTGAGCGATTGTGTTGCAGTACTTGTTTCTCTTCTCCATTTACTATTTATTGATAGTGACATTCATGATAGTCGTATAAATATATATTTACGATTATGAAGTGGAATGTTTGTTTCATCACAAACTAATCATAAAGTCACAGCCTACTCTAGCTTTATTCCGGTTCTTGCTCGGTTTAAATGTCAAGATATTCGTCTGACTCGTTCATCTACCATATACGCGGACAAAAGAGTCGCAAACAAACGTTTATGGCCATCAAATAATTTCCGACTGAGAATGTATTTGAAATCTGGATATTTTTTTTTTTATCAAGTTTTATAAGTTTTTTATATGGTTCTAATTTTAGGATAAAAAGAAGCGATAAATTTAGTACATGGAAAATTTCATTCAGCATTACACAAGCAAATGGTAATATAGTGTATGAAAATATGTTTTCGTATAGGGAAGGATATTTTTGATTGCAGTCGGCCAGACAATAAAACGATAGAAATTTTATTCGCGTAAAATAATAATATTATCCGTAAGAGAATTTGGTTGGTCAACGCTTACAAAAACCGCGTTAGCATAAAGCTACGTTACAAATTATGAAACGGCGCATTTAATACCAAACGTCCGACGATTTACTAATCAAATTTTCAGAGACGGTAATTTGACATATTTGATAACGTTCATTACTGATCCACGCAATTGTAAGCTTCGATACAATTAACTCTGTGCATCGATACGTCGGTAATTATTTAACGTTACCCTTCCCGCAGTAGAACGATGCAAGCAAATTTATCATAAAACCTCGAAATCTGTTAATTCCAGAATTCAGCTCGCTATCTATATTATTTCTATGCTTTGATATCATCGATGTAAAAAACAATCGATATCGTCGACAGTTACGATTCTTGCAATTAACGTATGTGTAGCACTCTTTATGAAGTTTACGATGTCTGTATGTGTGACACGTTTTACGAAGTTTCAGAAAGTATACGTTACATAAAACGAAAAAGATGCAACAAGAGAAACAATGGATAGCGAAACAATAATCTCAAATAAGTATCAGAAAATCCGACAAGTTTCGGATCTTTTGTAATTATTAACAATGTTGAGATTATTCGATGTGTAAACAGAGAAAACTTGTGGATAAATTGCAAGGCAGAAAATATATTTAAATAGAAGTGTAATTAGAAGTAAGAATACAATTTGAGCTGGTGCAGATCCGCACGCTAGCTGTGTTACCAAATAACTGAAAACCCCGAAGCCAATGTCGCCTGTCTACCGTTTATGGTCTGTCTTCGTCGCAGTCTTTTGCCTACACGCTGTCGATGGCTTCGGTGCTTGAGAAAACTAAAAAAGACCAGATGTAGAGCTTTCTTAGAAGTGGTGACCGCTTCAACAAATAACATACAATTATTTTGGGAAAAATTAATGTTGGCTTTTATCGAAATAGAAACATGATCATATACGTTTATTTATTTTCATCGTACCTCCATAGAAACTGAAATATAAACTTTATTTACGCACCGATCTTTGTACCTCTTATACTCGTTTCACTGTCTATTGTACGACGATCTTCTGCAGTCCGTGATGCAACGAATTTTTTCCAACGCTTGGTAATTTTCTACCATCAGGCCAGCGTATTTGCTCGTTGTTACATATTGTACACGCTTATTAACATTTCGAACAGCTGTCAATCACGCGGCTGTCCAATGAACAAGCATCGTTGCGCCAATTTATATAGAAATAATGCAACGAGGTAACGTTATCCCGGGCGAAAACAATGCGCCGGGGCAAAAGATATAATTAACGGAGCTTCTGATTTAATATGCGCCGCTTTAAAGCAACATCAATGGACGGTCGACGAATGATTTGCAATTAATGCACTTGACGCGTTGCTAATGCCGTTCCTATTCGAGCGTCATTGTTTTCGCTATTATCGTCGTTACTATCGTCATCGTTGTCGTAATATTCCAAAAAGGAATTCGATATATATTAAATACGTCTGCTTAAAATTATCTTGGTAAATTTAGTTGAAAATTGGTGTTCGATGAGTTACGACTTGTATGGCGACTTGTAAAACGAATATTTGAATTATGGATAGCGGAGAAAAGAAAAGAGAACTAGGGAAAGTTCATATAATTTCAAGATTTACATACGTTCGATGACGATGGAAGAAATGGAAGAAGCACAAAGTCATCTTAGAAGCCATTCCAAGGTCATCGTCATTCTTTTTTGTCACACGTCAGCATATCCGTTTTTTAAACCACGCCATTCGATTTTAACATCGTTTGATTATTTAGAAAAGTTTCCCTCTGAGATGTCAAGAATCTATATCGACCTAATTCTAATAATAACAAGCTAATAATAATAAAATGGTAGAATAAATTATCGCAAATTCTAATAAATTTAATACCGTTTTATACTACCATAACGTTCAATTTTATATTTGTATTATGTACAAGTGCAGACTATAAAACCTTTTATCAGTCAGCAGGTCTACGTAACATTTCGAGCGTCAAAAGTCATTTCTCGTCATATTAATATAAATTATATAGACAATGTAAATTTCCATTCGAACCAAAAATATCAGCTTCCAAACTACTTCGGCCTTCCTTCAGTTTTCCGCGTTGCTTCTAGTTTTTTTTTTTTAATATCTTTTTTATATTCTACCATAAAGACAATAGACGAAAGATGATTCGACAAAGAAGTCGACTCGTCTCATTCTCCTTGCAATTCCAAGAAGGCGTATCAACTGGTCGCACTCGGTTGTCGCGTCGTCGACGATGTCGGCACCTTCTTCTATTTTCGATCGGCGAGTTGCATAACCAGACTCACCGAGGAGAAATAGAAACAGGGTGGGAATAGAGCAGTCGAGAGGAGAACGAGTGTACGTTTCGCGGCGAGTACGTTTGCCTTTCGACCAGCTCGGTTTTTCCACGAAAAACGACCGTATAGATTGCCCCAGGAATGTTTCACATCGCGGGATATTTTACTTTTTGATCAGACGAACACCGAAATGCTTTTAGTAAGGAGCTCTATCCGGAAGAAATGTTTATTGACATATATTATTTAAAATGCTTCAGGTAATATTTAAAATAGTTCATACCGTTAAAATTAATAATATCCGGCTCTTTTACTTTTTCTGCGCATTGTGGTTAAGCATATTGTAAGTTTGCTGCAGAAACAATGTATTTTAAATATAGTCGCTTCTGAGATATTTGCAGGAATTGATATGAAAAGTGTGTCACTTGGTAGAATAAAAGTGTCGTAGTTACTTAAGAACGCTTTTGAACAACTTACGATACAGCTTTAATAATAAACAATACACGTGAATAATATTTTATTAGACAGCTGCAAAAAAAGCTTGTTAATTAAATAATCAGAGAGAGAAAATACTTTGACCGTTAAATAGTGGAATAATTAAAAATTTTCTATTCTAAACTTTTTTTATCTACTTCAAACCGATTTTCTGAGAAATTTTTCTACTCTTATCGGCATTATTCTTCTAGCAAGCTGACGATACGACTGCTTAAGAAGATTATATAATTGTCGATTCACTAAACTTAATGTGGAAACATTTTCGCTCATTTATATGGTAATGAGATTCTACCAGAGAGAGAGAGAGAGAGAGAAAAATTTCAAAAATGAAGTATTTATTTCTCCTGTTTTGTTTCCTTTTTCGAACAACGCTCGTGAGTAGAATAAGACGCTAGTCAGACATTGAAGCGATCTTTCTAAACGATCGCACAATAGAGACGCGTAATAGAGCCTTAATAATATTTCTTACCACACACATTATAGTAATTTCCTTGATACTCAACATCTATTCACACGTTCCTTCTTAAACGTCAAATTTACAACCGCTATTCCTGCTAACGAGAGCGAGAACAAAATTCTCAAATATTATTATTTCAACAACTTTTCACTATCGAAATGAAAGGAAAGAAATTGAGAAGGAATTTAATGAAAAAAATAAACTTCCAAGAGCGCGATGGAACAATCAGTTGAAAACTCTGGAACAAGCAACCGTCGAAATTTTTAAATTCCTCTAGGACGCGTTCCGATCGCTTTCACGTAACGAACGCCTGGAGGCAACACGAATTCGCGAGCATTTTGCATAATTCAGTCGCGGCGTATTGTGCAAGGTAATAAAGGCTGCGAGTTTTGATCAAAGGATCTTCTTCACCGGAAGCATGGCTCGTGGCTCGCTATATGTACGTTATCACGTGTACAGAAGCAGGAACGATGATGCTGTTGCGATGAGTCGTCGATGGATGCGCGATGCGGACCGCGTAATCGAATTTCACGCGATGCTTCGCCCCTTTTTCCTCGCGACAACGTGGCCAGGCTTGAAAACTAACGGCTCGAATAACCAGTTTCTTCGTCGACAGCAACGCTGATCGTCGGAAGAACACGAAGATTTATCGTGACGGGGATCGAACAGGAATCGAGTGATGTACGAGGCTGGCCGAGAGAAAAGAGACGCCGTGGCAGCTTTTTCGAACCTCCACCGGCCATGTTTCCTCCGAATCTTTCGACTAGAGATTGGTTTTAAACTTTGCTTGTGAAATTTTAATCTATGACGTAATACTATCTTCTTTAAGTGACTTTCACGATAAAATTTGATTCTCACGAATTCGTGGTTTCCCTTGCACAAGCTTTCCAATTTTATGATAAACAAGTAAAATCTGCTCGCGTGATTTTCAAAATTTCCACCGATCACATTTCCTTAGGCTACAAAAAACCTACTTACAAAACCTGCACCTCTTAAAACTATCCGAAACAAGGTAACTTAAATAATATCTGGTAGCAACAGTATCTTATCTAATCTCGCTTAATCCTCGCGATTCATTCAAATGCTCCACATTATTCCAAATCTATCCTCCACGTTCCAATGTTTCTTGCTTTAGACTTTAGACGATAGAAATCTCCTTACAGGACCCCTACATTCACCCGAGAAATAATCGAAATAACGTAACCATCGACGTTTCTCGTCCCTTGCGAATAATATTCTCAAATCGTAGCCTCGTGTCGGTCTAGGTCGAGCATTCGTCAAGCTTATCGCTGGTTCGTATCTTTAAATCCAATTACACGGGCGAGGCACACGCGTCGAGCAACGATAGGCCACAGGTAGAGAAGGCTGGCTTCGTTGGCCATCGATCACCGTAGATCGATCGTTCGCCAATCAATCGGATCGATCAAACCGGTTGGAGATCCGGTGAAAACGGTTTACTCGCAACGTGTAACACGCGCTACTGGAGAACGGATGCTCGCACTTGGACGAATTATATATGCAGGATATAATAAGCTGCCGGTCCTCGAGATATCGACGAGTTATGGCCACCCTAATGGGTTCATAGTGGTTGATTTATAACGCGGGGTCGAACGCGTTTCCCTCTGGCTGGCGTGCGCCATAAAGCCGGTCGGGACGAGCTGGGGGTTTCGCGACGACATCCTTGGCCCTGTGATGACCCGCGTCAGCTTTCGATTTATTGCCCGCTCTCAAAAATGTATTACGCCTCGTGACGGATGCGTCGCTGTGACCAGCCCGTCACGGACCTCTGTTTCTGGCTCTGGTTGGTAGCTACTGGTATGGTTGTGCGTGAGTTTGTTGCGTGATTTTTGATTGCGGATTTCATGGGGGAATTTGGAACGCAGAGGGTGCTTTTGTTCGAGGATTTTGTGGTTTGTTGGGCGGTTGGTTTTTAGAGGATGTTAGGTACGCGAATGTTTGCCGAGTTTCGGAACAAAGTACATTATGATAAGTTTGGAACACGCAATAAACCAGTGTACGTATTTTCTCTATACTGTGGCCTAGAACTAGGACATAAAACGTGCAACAAAAATGTTCACGTCTCTATTACTTGCTCGCTTCGGTATCGCGTAAATAACGTCGATCTTTCTACAATTGAAATACAAGTGAGTACAGTAGATGTACATGTTATCCATTTTCACGTTGCACAACCGATACGTAACATACTTCAAACAGATTCTACAAGAGTTTGAAGTAGACTCTGGGAACACAAGTGTCGACGAGATAAAAATAGGTTAAGCTATCTTTGAGCAAAATAGACTCGGTCAATAAAGAGAATCGATAGTTTGAAATAAAACTCGAGTTTAGAATAACGTATCAGTTTCGGAATGAAGTTACGTATTACAACAATTCTATTATATTTACCGTTAATTCGAAAGCAGATTTTCATTTTCCTAATACTCGCGTTAGGCCTCAGACATAAAATAAAATCTCTTGAAAATGATCGGTTTGTCCTACTACGCGAGATCTTTCCGCGCATTTCGTCGTTCTTCATACTTACAACTTACATTACATCGAATATAATTACAAATATTAGGTTGTCCGGAAAGTGTCTTTCTTTTACACACACGTCTTTTACAACAACGCATCTTTATACAAACATGAAACTTAATCTGTCGAACGTTGTGATCGTTAGTTTGATAGAACAAAATGGATCATACGTAATTCAGTAAAATAATATAAAACGAAAAATGTCGTGCATCCATTATTTCCTTATAAAACGAGAGAAACTTTTCGGACCACCTAATATATATATATATATATATATATATATATATATATATATATATATATATATATATATATATATATATATATATCGTAAATATACCGTTACAACATAAAACGCGTTATTCGTTACGACGTACAATTACCAACTCCGAATCGAATACAACTACAATACCATTCGTAAGACTCGACACAAACTGAAGCTATCCCTTGCATATCACACGATCGTTCCAATAACAGTTTCCGAAAAACGCGAATCTCTATCAGTATACTACCAGCAATTCGCGATCGTTGCTTTCATTGCGTGTTTTACGCGTACCGACAAATACAAGGGTTAATGCGTCATAACGCGTTTCCTGCCGCCATTAACGAATCGGCGGCGGCCGCGCGACAAATTGCATGCGCGACACAGAGCGCACCACGTCACCGAATATAGTCGTATTCATTTTGCGCCACGGGCGATAATCGATAACCGGATGGAGGAACGGATAGATTGTCAGATATCGACGATGAACATCAAAAGGTAGAACGATCAAAGTCGCATTTGCACGGTTGTGTCGTTTAGCCGGTGCCCGTTTTTCAGACGGGGTGGGATGTGCTCGCTGTCGAAACGTTGCTTATCGCGAACCAACTTTCCATCGTACTTCCGGCCAGCGTAAAACGCGTAAACAATTCGCCCGGTATCGGAGTTTACGTAAACGCTTAGCGCTAATGACGCGCCGGGCTGGATGGTATTTGGCCGAAAATTCGCTTCCGCTTTTCAGCGTCGATTTTTCGAAGCGGATGCAACAAGTAAAATGTGCTTCAGAGATGAGCTTTGGATGTTACCGTGTTTAAAGGGGGATGGGCTTTTCCCGTTCAATCGTAGCTTCCGTTTGGAAGGTTCAATTGGCGGCTGTGGCTCGGGGCGAGAGATTTCAGCGATTGCATTTACTGCGATTGTTTTGGATAAATCGACAGGAATCTTGAGTTATCGGGAAACAGGTACTTGAAACGTAGGAGAAAGCTTTGTACGTTGAGCAACTCTTTCCAATCTGTTGTTGCAAGTTGCAGTTGTAAAAAATAAAATCGCAGTTGAATTGTCTTATAACATTGCCAGGATGAACCGCGAAGACGAATAGCGATTTTGCGATGAAATCAAATCTTTTCAAAACAACCGTTCTAATACTCTTCGACGTCAATGTATAATATATACAACGCGTTGTTAAAAGCTGATTTCTCAAACTATCGACTCTCAAATTGAAAATTACCAGCGCCTCTTATCCGAAACATAACGAGCCTTTTCAAAACACTGAAAGCCGCAACACGAGGGGCCGTTTGTCGCGAGCAAGTTTCGTGCAAATTAACGCCGTTACAGCAACAATCGCGCGGACGCTTTTATAGGTTCAGTCGCGGCTCCTCATTTACGTAACGTGACGAAATATGTTACGTTCAAAGGACTATGAGCTACGTAAACACTGTCACCGTGACGCTTTGACCCAGTTCTTCCATTTTTCGATTTTGCAAATGGGCGAAGTCGACGTTGCGTTCTCTCGTTAGCATATTCGAATCGAAGTCTTCTCCGACCATCCGAAGGCGACTAATAATCGTTATCGATGTGTACCGTGCGACTCCGCTATTCCATTTGCAATCTGCAAATTAATGCGGATACTTGGAGAGAGGACGTATTTTCCGGAAGACGGGCGACGCTCGCTAAGGTGAACGCAAACAGTACTTCGAGGGTGGAAAATGGTCGAGTAAAATAGAATAAAAAGTGCGTGCGTGCGCCAGCTTCTTCGATATACATTTCCGAAGAGCGCGAACGTGAAACGAGAGCGAAGAAAGCCGAGTAAAATGGAACGTTGAGTGTAAACGTCTATGGATGGTGAATTGTAGATATCTGCTTTGGGATGAATGAAAATTTGGATTTTTGACAAGGAATGTTGATCCTGCAGCTCTGATTTTTAGAGCCGGATGAGCTGAATAACGAAGATCAATTTTCTAAAATTCCTCCGAAAAGTCTCATTGACACCAGCCTCGCTTAAAGCTACGAATACTAGAACTTTCCTTTTTTAATGTTCCTCTTCGAACGAAAAACAATCGTTAAAGATATCATACACTATCTTAAACAAGTCATAGACAAACGCTTGTGCTTTAAACTTGAGAAACTCGCAAGCATGATATAATATTTACATCATACATTATATAGTACAATATAGAAGCTCGCAAGCCAACGTGCTCGTTCTTACGAAACTAATTTTTGCTAATTCGTTAATAGACCACATTGACTCGATTAATTGTTTTAATATTGATGAGAATTGTGGATCTTAATTGCCGAAATAAAAGTAAAGGAACACTAAGGTTACACTTAGAATTCATATTAGAATAGTTTTAGATTTATTTAATAAACGATTTCCAGGATCTTCGTCGATATACATTTGCAACGCGTCTCAGCACTTTCTTTGTCTCACCATCTTCCATACCACGCTGCCAACGGAACAGTTACGCAAAATTATACATATCTCAATAAATATCAAAATCCTCTTCTCTCAACCAAACCATATAATTTCCTAGTCGAAGAAACCAACGTCCTGGTTAGTGTTTCCAAAACTTGCTCTTATCGCAAACACATACGTTCCATCGCCAACAAACGGAGACCTACGAACGAAACGGAGAACCCGGCGAGGTTCCGATCACGGAAGCATCGAAATCAGTCTGGCTACCGTAGGAGGCAGCAAGAAGAAGGTTGGACGACGCTGCGGAAGGAAGCGACCATCCTCCTGCCCAGTAGCCAGCGGCGATAGAGTCGCTATTCACGTCGTACTCCCTTTCGGGCGGACTCTTCAGAGTTTAATATAATGGCTAATATCATCGGAGATCCGCACAATGCAAACAATTTGAACCTGCGGGTTCCGACTGCTCTCTCGTGCCCCGTGAACGAGCGACAGAGGATGCTGTGGGAGGGTGGCACGCGATAAGACGGCCAATGAACAGAAAATAGCGTGCTCGCGGAGGAAACTGTGGGCCTCGCTGGTTAAATACGACGGACATCGGTAATCGATAACGAACAATGGCTCGCGGAAAACGCGAACCCGATGATGTCGTGTCTCCGTGATATCCACCACCAGTCAATCTGCTCTCCTGTGAATGTTGTCGATGGTTAGGGATCGTTGCCGCGGTCCCTCTTCCTACTTTGATTTTCGCTCTTTGTCTTTAATCAGTTGCAACAGGGGCGCGTAAGTTATCGAGGTTATTTGGAACGTGATAAAATGATGATTTTTAGATTTAAATTACTCGATTCTTGATACTTACTATTTACCTTCTAACAGTGGCATACGTGAGGAACAATGAGAGTTTGAAGAATTTCTTTGCTCTTTATGCTATAGGTGAAACAATGTTCTCTATTTTATAATTTGATTGGCAATCGCTGATTGTGAATATATATATATATATATTCACATATATATATATATATATATATATATATATATATATATATATATATATATATATCAACATATATAACATATACTTGTAACAGGATCGAATTCAGTATATCGTCGATTGGCGATTTTGACAAATTCAATGCATTTATCCAACGTTGAATTTTAATAGTCGAACGACAGCACCGTGTATATTTTTCGAAGAAAAAATCTTGAATTCGTAGTATGGTTATTGCGATGGTATTGTTACGAATGATTTTAGTAAATCAGCAACCTATATTTTCCTAAGGTTACTAGATCAAACACGAACATCATCCATAATTAATAAAAGCTATTGTTATCACAAAATCAGAATCGTATGTTTATCAGTGTCGTAATGATTTGCCAGGTCCCGTTTAACGTGGCTACATTTCGACCAATTAGCATTTATAATTAGAAGCGTTTGTCCTGCATTATTCATGGAAAGCCGATGGCTCGAGCCATCATCGTGTCGTTCACGAATTCGATGATCAACGCCTGTAACCTGTTCCTCGTCGTTCGGCGATTTTTCATCGGACAACGTCGAATAAACAAACGCATTGCTCGTCTCTAGTTGGTTAAACGACTTCAAAAACTGCCGGACATTTTGACGTTCCATTATACTCGAAAGATAATGAGTGCTTGATAAAGCGTTGCGTCAAATACTTTCGGTAATTAAATTTGAAGCGACGTTTAATTGCGAGCAAGAAATTCCAAATGAACGTTGCTGAATATTATTCGTAGAAAGCGTCGTCTCTTTTCTACGAGAGGAACGAAGCTGAAGGAATAAAAATAAAGGGAATAACAAGTAAAATAAGTAAAACAAAAGTATCTTTTGCATTGTAATGGTTGATGCAATTGTAGACGATCAATTTAAAAATGTAACAGAGTGCACTTGTCTTGCATAAATAAAAATCTTCTTGTCTTGTGATAGGTAATTTATAAAACAGATTGACAATAAGTATAAGACAGTATTTTTAGTTTTTTGTGATGATGTATACTCATATTATAGAGTTTGTATTCTTTCATTCAGTAAAATTTTCACTGTTTCATCAACTTACTGTTTGGCCTGTTATATCGTTTAATTTGTCGTCACGTTTAATGATGATTAAGTACAATTTGGAAATTTTTTAGACTTTGTCTTTGGAGATATTTGTTCAAAGAATGAAATAGAACTCGTTCGATCGAAGAAATTTGTTTCGTTTATTTGCTCATTTGGAGAGAAAAAAATAAACTTTCCACGTATTAATTGTCCCTATATCAGGATCGCTTGTACACTGCAGTATTTCACGGCATGAATCAGCTCAAAAACTTTTTAATCCTCGTTGGATACCTTGAGGATCCGGCTGCTTTAGAAACTTGTTGCTGGCCATATATTTCCACTGAATCATTTCAGAAATATAAAGCATTTTCTTATATTCCTTGCGACTTTACTTCTGTCTTTTCCATTATAAGAAAACAACGATACAATTTATCATCCTTCATGCTGAATGTTTCAAGACTGGCACTTCAAATCTCTAGATTTCATTAAATTAGAAATAGAATTTCCCTATGCAAAACCATATTGCAAAATCTAACACACACCCACCGATAGAACTTTTCATAAACTCTATTAACGCAGTGAAATTGTACGAAATTTCGCGGCGAAGTTAATACTTTTAAAAATTCTGTGCCAAGAAAAATTCTGTTTTATTCTTGCTTTATCCTCTGACAAAATAAATTTGTACATTTTAACACGATATCGTATACGTTCTTCTTAAACAGAAATGGCTTTCCTCTGAGACGTATCGAGACTTTTGTAGGTAACTTTTGTAAGTAAAAAAACATTTAATCGCCATAATTAGACTTTTACCATAAAGTTTTAGATTTGTATTTAGAATACAACTTCGTTCGGGGAACAAACAAAACCAACAGCATCATTCTCCAAAGTGAGATTTTTGCCAAATTAGAGAAACTGTGTAACAAGATATAAGATGTAATCGTTCGCTATAAGGAAATTGATTATCATTTGACGATGGAAAAATGAATATCGAAGGGAAGTATCGATTATTAACGGGAAACGGCGAGTAGCGAATCGTCGCCCCTATTATTCCCTGTAACTGGGTTAATTTTTCTTCAGGTTCGTTTTCTCCTTGCCCGATCGCAACGAAGAATATCCGACAGGTGTACCATCCTTCTCCAGGCTGAGAATATATTATCCTCGCTTTAATTGTACTTTTATCGTCCGGTCGTCCAGCTTCGATAAATCTCGCCAGTTAACTCAATGGCTCGCGTTCAACTACCGCTCGTATAGCTCTCACTGTATAACACTTGACAGGAACTTCTTTGGTCAAACGAACGACTCACGAGATCGATTTTTAGAAAACAGTCGAGAAAAAGTAGGACAAATTATGAAAGAGAAGGAATTGATTGCGAAAACTCGAAAATATTAACGTTGGTAGTAGGTAAATGTAGAAGTCTATCACGGCACGCAGATTGTTTAATAATTCGACGAATAGAAAAATTAATCGTTTTTATTACATATGTAATTTGTCATGTAATAAAAATTATATATTATACGCGTGTTTATATGTTGTTATTTCTATACTCAGAGGTAGGATCACGATAGTTATTATTGTATTGAATGGATAAATTTATCGCACCGTTCTGAGCCAAAAAAAAACCTTTATTGCACGCGCTTACAAAAACTAGGGATAAAAACAAAAAAGCATCTCAAGCCTATCGATTAAATCTATCGATTGGATTAGGATTATCTCCTAGTTACTATTTCTTATAACTAACGCATCTGCATATGGATGGCGAGCACGAAACACGTTGTTATTTTCAACATTATACGTACAGTTTTAACGTAGGTTAACGATTCATGTACTGATATCGATGGATTATCGAGATAAATTTTGACAGAGAAAGAATAGCTTGCCAAAATTAATGTTGTCTTTAAAAACTAACAGGTAATCTTTATTACACGACTGTACAAAGAATTGGAAAGTGCATGGTACTTGTCAGTTACACACAATTTCCTGATATCTTAATCGATATTGTATTATACCTAATTTTATTAAATACCAAATTGTTTCTATCCCATGATCAGATGTTTACAATATCACGAAATAGCGTACATATAATACATAAAATACCAAAATTTCATTTTGCCCCCCAAAGGAAACTGTTGCGAATCATCGACTAAAGAGCAACCGGTCAGGTCAAACCGATCGGTCGATATCGCGTACCTCGAATGAATTAACGCACAAGGTGGAGGAGGTTTAAAAAATCGAGTGTTAGAGTAATCCGGCACTGTATTTGCACTTGTTGTATAAACGTAAAGTGTGATGTTCTGAACATGGCGGTGGTAAGATTTTGTTGGATGTGGAGTATTTCAGCCGCACGGTACGAATCGACGGTCTGTCGATGAACTGTCCCCCTACGTTGCTGATTCTCCCTAACAGCCGTTGGGTTTCGTCTCTGGACTTTTCGCAGGCTGGACTTTTCCCGGGGTTTTGACCTGACCTCGGAGTCATTGGGTTTACAGCTCGGGGAAGACGTGAAATTCGGAATTTCTTGAAGAAGGGAATGGGCCTGTCCGTGCCATAAACGGACGGCCACTCAAAATTCCGAACAGAAACTATATTAAAATTAAAAATAAATAAGCGATTATTCCAAAGAAACGTTTATTACAACGATTTCTCCTATAATTCCATGTTTTCTAATTACAGACCTTAAACAACCTTCGACCGAACTAATGGGAGGAACAAAAGGGTCCACAGCGATTTCCGTGAAAGGGTAAACGATATATCAGCGACGACTAGCAGCGCTGGTTAAACATCATCGGCAATAAAGCATGCTTTGCATCGAGCGAACAGTTGCCTTTAGTCTGCATTTGGATTAAGGGGAGGGGTGGATTAAAAGTGAAAATAACGTTCTGGATCTCTTTAACGCTAAACATCAGAACGGAACAACCGATGGAAAAGCTTCGAGCGTATTACGCGAATTAGTGTCGTTTCCACCCTCGCAGCTCGTCCCGTGAATCGCATTAAACGTTAATGCTTATATATTAATATATTAATCGAGCAGCTGAACGTGGAAACTGAACGATTCAGCAGCGGCTCTATGCCAGGATTTTGCAACGCCATTAATCAAATAATAAATAAGTTTGGATAACTTTCGTAGCACGATGGTTGAAAATGTTGAACCTGTTTCATTAGCGATTAATTTATTGATAATGTGAGGGTGGGAATTTAACTGTTCGATGGGAGTCATTGAATTTTGTGGACTAAAAATGTGCGAAAAGATCGAATGTTCGATGCTACGCTGAGAGAGGAACGAGACTCTTCAAAATATTTAGTAGATATGCACTTAAGTTGTTAGAAAAATCAAAGAAGATTGTAAAATAGGAAAAGATGCGTTGAATATGGTACTGGTTCAGAGGGTTTCTGAATGATTATAACGCAGAATGATGTTCGATATTACAGCATTTAAATATAACACTATAATATTTAATTCCGCATGTGTCTATAAATGAAAATTTTGATAGTTTCCTATTTTGTATGGCTCTAGATTTACACTACTTTAGAGAATACATAACAACAATAGAATGAAATGAAAAAGATCAAAGAAAGCATTGTTCAGTTTCGTAGATTTCTAAAAATTTTATATATTAAAATGGAAGCTCTCAAAAAAAAAAAAATGGAGAGATTTTCAAATTGTTAGACACGATTGCAACAAAATTAAAAATCCTGGAATTTCACAAGTTTCTTCGACCATTACACTTCAAGGCTTCGAAATGCGAAGTCCTATCCAACAAAATCCAAAATTCCAAATTTAAGATTCGGTATTTTTGTTTAACATAAGCACCATCGTGCCCTCCGTCGCCGATATTAATTCTGTCTATTTTTCAAACAACAGAAACCATCCTGTTCACTTGAACGCACAAGCGAGATTACCAAAATCTAACTCTTTAAAGAAGGACGAAACTTGTGTTCGCGAAACTTAGTTTCCAATCTTTGCCTTCCCAAATCGGACTTCTTTTAACTCCACGCAAAGTATTACGATACACTAGTTTCGAAAGGAGCAAGAACCCGGAACAGAGCGAACATCAACTGAGAAAAGATACTCTGTGTCGCGAGCATCTGGCCAACAGTCGCCACCTCGTTTGGAATTAAGTGGCCTCTGAAATGGAAGCATATTTTTCGGTTGTTCGGCAACGAACGGCTGAACTTTCGCGGCGATATTACGCGGTACATACGTTATCCAAACTTTTCTGGATTACAGCGGCTTTTTCCAGGCCTGGTCGTGTAAAAAATGTATCACCGTTATGGAAGGTGCGCGTGCACGCAGCCAGTGTCAGTGTCTAGATTTTATCGCGGATAATATGGTTACGTCGTTGTTACTAAGCCGCCTTACTCCTTAAGAATCTGTGGGCTGTGCATACGTTATTCGTGCTCTGTGATATTATAGCTGGAAAGGAAAGTTTGCATTGAATTGTTCTCCGAACAGATGTAGAAGATTATCCCGCTCGAGCTTCGTTCGGATTTCTAAAATCCATTCGACACGTTCAAAGAATTGTTAAAAAAGGTTCGAGTAACTTGAACGACGCAGAAACCTGTATGACGAGACCTGTAAATCCGTGAATCCATTATATAAATTAAGAACACGTGAAAAGACTTTCTCGTATTTAAATCTATAGATTTGAAAGTACGCCGAGAATGTACATTTTTAACGAATATTCTGATCGCGTAAAAATTTCGTTAAGGCATTAAACCGAACTAAAAGAAAAAAAATGTAATCTGGAGCGGTAGAGATTCGCAAACTCCAATCGCGATATCCGCTAACACACTAATTATGTCGGGAAACATTTACAATGGCACAATTTCCAGTCTCAAATAACATTCTTCCGATACCGTTTCTTGAGAAGTTTCCAAGAATCGTCGTTTTAAGCATCGAGCGATTCTTTTTAAAGCATCGTCGCAAACAAGCGACAAAGGGAGAAAAAAAAAGCAGAAAAAGACTGGCGCGGAAATTCTTCAAAAATTTCCTTTTGTCGTCGTTCGTTC